>NC_064627.1:1037583422-1038220208 GCF_023864275.1 Schistocerca cancellata | reverse complement strand
GTCCAGATCAGGAATGATACAGTCAATATGCAAATACTTCACACTGAGCAATCATCGACAGAACCAACAGCAAAAGAAAAAAATAGGCGCAGCTGGTTGACTGAAGACAAATTCAAACACAATCGTTCACAGAAGAAGAAGAAGAAGAATCAGAGCTGCTGTCACAACAATGCTCGATGCTTCTACGTCAGACCGACAATTACACAAGATCGGCGCATCAGATACTTATAGATATCGGCTACATTACCAATTAGCCAGCAACGAACAAGACACCTCAACTTCCGCCGCTCGTCAATATAGAGGCAGCAGATTGATCAAAGACGCCCAATCCTGCTACTAGCCTAGTCAAGAGGTAGCAGATGAGAAGGTTACACATCGCCTGGGGTTCCTGTTGCCTAGTCATCCAAGACTCAGCAGAGGTAGCAGATAATCAGACTGATCCCAGCCTGCAGTCTGGTCCAACTCTCTTACGAGCAAAACGACCCGATGGGGAGCTGAGCGCTGTATGCAAACCGTCGTCTCAGACGTACTATCTGCCCACTCTCCGAGAGTCGCATCAGAAAAAAACAAAACAAAAATAAAGATTGTACATATTTCATAATATTATTGTTATGCTATACTGTGATTGATTTAGCGATGAAATTTATAGACATGGCAGTGAACTAGACCACTCTTAAATTATAAATGGAAATATTAAAGACTTGAATTATTTAGTGAGCACTTTCTTAGGCTCGAAATACTTTAATATTGGAATAATTAAGAAGTGAAATTTTTAAACAGGCAAATTTCTTAGGCCTTAGTTGTAATAACCATGAAATACTGAAATTATTTGTTCTAAAGATGTGAAATTCTTAGACAGGCGATATTGTTAGGCCCATAGTTTAAAATTATTGACAAATACCACTGTATTATTATGAAGTTTGTACCATGCAATAAGGAAGTACCAATGACAGTCAGACAACCATCGCACCCCACTGTAGAAACAATGTGGATTGCACTGATTATCGTCCGGGGGCGGATGTAATGCCGCTTCCTTAGGACGAAAAATGAAGAATATAAAAAGAATACCCCAAAGCCCAAAAGTCCCAAAAATCAAGTTCCAAATTTCATAAATGAAAAAAAAGAAACAAAGTCCCTTTTGGAATAATGTTGCTTGAATAGCAGCACTAGATAGAAAAGAAATTCAGTACTAGGTAGCTTAATGTTTTGAAAATGAAAGAAGGAAAAGAATCCCATTAGTTTCAAAATAAAATCATAGTACATCGCAAAGTACGGTAATTAGAAATGACGGAGTAGGTCGAACGATCTCAAAGAATGCTCCTTACGAATACTCTTTGAGAAATTGTATGTAATACCTAAGAAAGAGCCATGCATTTTACTGTGTTACGAGAGTTTGCCAGAGCAAGTCGTACCTCAACGTGTGCTCGTATACGTGGGTGCGATGAGATTGTTTTTTTGCACACTAAAGATTTGTGATCTATTACAATACACTGAACGTGTAAGAAGTAAATCAGTAGCTTCAGATAGGATATCCCATAGAATCCAGATAGTGAAATATTCGAAATTGTCTTAAATTGAACATTTTCAATAAAAGACTGGACATCTCCCAAAGTTAGAAACTATTAATGATGGACCAATACAGAGACTAAACTTTGAAACCAAACTGTGAGAAAATAATTAATGTTCGTAAAATCAGTTTATGTACTCTGGAACTTGCATAATATCTTGGACTGAAGTATACGCCATTAGTTCCACCCAGATAGAAAAAGCTACTTCCCTACGGCAATGTTAGGATGTGAAAATAGAGCAATAAACCAGCATTCAGTGATATTACTGCGTTCATAACTTCTTTCTATTCATTCAATATTGTGTACTCAGTAAATAATTATCTGTGCGACGACATTGATTGTCCAAGGAATGCAGCATGCATAAGTACTCTTTGCCGCATTAACAAATTATCGCTCTGTTACGAACTATTAGGCTCTAGTAAACTGAAAAACTTTAGTGGAGATATTGGTGTTGTGGTTGTACTGAAGCTATCATTAATACCGGAATAGGAACTGATATATCCCTACGTGTAACTGTGTTTAAATACACCGGGGAGCATGTAATTGCTTGACCCAATGGAGACAAATAATATGCACTCGATTGGATTTCAGTGCAACCCAAATAGATTTTTATATAGCGTCAATATATACAACTCTACCGCTAGTTAGCCAGACTGCGACGTTATAACATGGAATATATGAAGAGATAGGAAATTTTGGAGAAAGATAGGAAGCGGGCCTGTGAGACCCCACTCATATAATGTGGCTAGGATATGGTGTCGCCAGGTGGTGTCATACGCTTTTCGTAAATCAAAAAAGATGTCAACCAGGTGTTAGTGTCTGTAAAAGGCCATTTCGATGACAGGCTCGAGGGACAACATTATCAGTGGTAGAGCAACTGTGGCGAAAGCCGCCCTGACATGGAGCCAGTAGGCCACGTGACTCCAGGACCCAACCCAACTGCCAACACACCATACATTCCAGCAGTTTGCAAAGAACATTGGTAAGGCTGATGACCAATAGCTGTCCAGATCAAGCAGGTTTTTGCTGGGTTTGAGTACTGGTATGATGGCGCTCTCCTGCCCGTGCAATGGAAAGACGCCACCGCACCAGATCCGATTTAAGATGACGAAGAGATGTCGCTTGTAGTCAGATGAGAGATGTTTAATCAACTGACTGTGGATCCGATGTGGTCTAGGAGCTGTCAGGGCAATTTCCAAGGGCACTGAGGACCTACCACTCTGTAAATGGGGCGTTGTAGGTGTCACTGTGGTGTGTAGTAAACGAGAGGATTTTCCTTTCCAGCCGCCATTTGAGAGTGTGAAAGGCTGGGGGTAATTCTCCGATGCAGAGGCTTGAGCATAGTGCTCAGCAAAGTGTTCAGCAATTGCGTCCACATCAGCAGATAACATGCTGTTAATGTGAAAACTGGGAACACCTGTTGGGGTCTGGTACCCAAAATCTTTATTGATCTTTGCCCAGACTTGGGAAGGTGATGTATGGCACCCAAAGGTCAACACATATCTCTCCCAACACTACTGCTTCTGTCGTTTGGTAAGCTGGTGAATGCGACCACGGAACCATTTAAAAGCTATGAGGTGCCCCTGTGAAGAGTGCCGCTTATGCTGCTGTAGAGCCCACCGACATTCCTGAATTGCCACAGCAACTTCTGGTGATCACCAAGGGACCACCTTTCAACCTTTCAACAGAGAGGGGGGGGGGGGGGGCACCCGATAGGGTGACGGATCTCGTTTTCCGCCGCAGTAACGGTGGTTGTTGTCACCCACTCAACAAATACATAGATGTTACCGTGTGGGGGAGAGTCAACAGTGACTGCAGAGGTGAAAGTCACCCAGTCTGCCTTGTTTAAAGCCTATCTGGGCAGGTGTCCGTGTGCCTGACACTGGGGCTGTGACAGGAAGATGGGGAAGTGGTCACTACCACAAAGGTCGTCATCTGCTCTCCCGTGGATAGATGGGAGAAGTCCTGGGCTGCAAATGGATAAATCAATGACCAAGTAACTTCCTTGAGCCAAATTGAAATGTGTGGCGGTCCCAGTGTTTAAGAGGCAGAGGCTGAACTGAGACAGTAAAGTTTCGACATCGCTGCCTCGGCCAGTAAGCATGGTGGCACCCGACAAGGTATTATGAGCGTTAAAAATTTTAGGGAGTTTGTAACGCCAGAAATGCATATGCTCCTAGTTCCATCTATTGTACTATAAATTTTTTTCCTTATTTTGTTACCTGAAGACATGACATTTCTGTGTCTTTATATATTGTAATTGTTTTACTATTTGTATATATATATTTATGCATTTATGTCGATGTACAATTGGTTTGTTTTGTAAATATTATTTGTATTATTACGCTGGGTCCTGCCTAGGGAAAACTATGCTATCGAACGGATACATTGATAGGTCGTGTGGAGAACCAAAGTGTTTAGGATCTTTGGTAGTGTTAACTCTGCCGCATGGAGCGCGGGCAGAGCAGAGGGAGTATGGCTGGAGTAAGGCGGTGGAGCAGGTGTGTTGTGGTGACACTCCCGCGAGTTGCCGCGCTTTCGGGGTTTGGCAGCATGTAACTGCGCTCGACTCGCTTTGATAGTTTCTGACACAGAGTCGCGGACGGGAAGCATTAGCTGGCACACATCAAGAGCCCGTTTCGCCTGGTGGCCGTGTCGAGAAGAAGGCGCGCCAACATCCAGCTCCTGCAACAGCGACGGCCGACAATGAGTGACTGTCGCCACCTCCTCGATCGACGGCTTCAAACCTTCAATCAACCAACAAGGAAGACTGGAAGCAGGTAAAGTTTTAGAACTGTATGGCAGACCTCAGCTTTTCAAACTGTTCCATTTTAATAACTAAAATTACAGCAACTTAGCATGAACATTTGTTGCTCATTGTCCCAATTGCATTACCAAGCAAGGTCCCTTCCTTTTCCGGAATGAACCCGAGTGTCGTTGAAATTCAAACGCCAGCATTAAAGTAATATCATTCCATTTCATTGTGTTAATTTCAAAGTTCAGTTAAAGTATTCATAGCTGGCTACAATATTTAGATTACACAAGCACAAATTAAGAGAGGGAGTTTTGTTACAATATTTTAGCTTACCTGTGACTGCAGCTCAGCTTGGTACATACTAAATTTTACTATTGTTAATTGTTTAGAATCGTTTAATTCAAGTTCAAAGTTAAGCCTCTTATTTCTAAATTCCGTAGATTCAAGTAGCTTTTGAAATGATTGTTGAAGTAGCCCAAGACTAACCTTATTTTACTGAATTTCGTAGTGCTTCAGAAACAAAGCTCACTATTAATTTCAGTCACTAAATTCACTTTCAATTTTCCGGTTTTATTAATTCTTTTGCTAAATTAAGTCAGAGTATAGCGAAATTTATTACTTCTGACAGACATTCAGTTTTCACACAACGCGTGTCAACCTTCAGTTGCCACGCTTTTAGTGCTAATTATATGTGCAATTACCTTTCTTTTTCAGTTACTATAGTAATTGTCCACAGGACTGGCGAACGTAATTTTCCCCAAATCTCAAATATCTAATTAACGCCTATTAATTGTCAACGTAACGACCGCACATTTACTTTCTTTACTAACTTTACCCCTGTTGAAAATTAATTTCCACCAATTTCATTTGCATTTTTCCTTTCATTTAGATGTAACCCTTTTCTCCATCTTTACCGACAGATTAACTTCGATGACGATTGCTTTTTCCAAATTTCCATTAGGCACACTTGGTTTAATTTATCACTGTCATTAAGGTCGATAAGTGAGGGGGAGGTTACACGTGGCGATCTGGTGACAGGACAATCTTCGGATTTGAGGTTGCTCTGGACACGAATTTTGCATTGTGCAAATCTCGTAACAAAGTACTGGTTACGAACAGGTCGTTACTTCAGCAGGAATAAGTAGTGGGAGGAATCCTAATTAGATTTGAGATTTGTCATTTATATTGAAAATTATTAAAATGAGTGAAGGCAACAATTAACAAAATTTGGTAGACTTGGATACGGAACAATCGGTCGAACAGTGGGAAACGCGCATCGCGGAACCCATTGTTCAGGGGCAGGTGACCGCCGAAACGCAACAAAGAGCGGAAATGGAATTCCAAACTTTAGAAAATGTTTCGGAATCGGAGGCGAAAATCAAATCTGTACCCCTTGATGATGAATGCGGGGGAACATATATAGAGGAACCAGCTATGGAAGTAAAACCGGTAGTTTCCGGGAATTTAACTGATTTATTGAATGTTTTGATTAACGAAATCAAGAGTCAATCGGCAGAAATTAAAGCTCAGGCTACCAAGCAAGAAGCTCAGTCTGCCAAGCAAGAAGCTCAGGATGAATTGAACGGAAGCTAGACAATCAGAACAAAGCTATTAATGTTGTTAACAACACTGTTGGAGTTGTTAACACAAAAGTTGATAAAATCAGAGAAGATATTGTTGTAATTAATACCGAAATCGGTAGTCTTAAACAGGAAATGATGGGCGTTCAGGCGGAAATTGCGAGCATAAATACTCGTTTTTATTCCGAAATTAGCAGAATCGAGAAAAGTGTAGGAGAAGCAGTTGCTCCGATCATCGAGAATAAGGTGACGGAACAAATTAAATTAGTGAAAAAAGAGGATCAAAAAAAGGTGGAAACTTTAAAGGCTTTAGTATCCGAAGTAGATACCAAAGTGAGGAAGCAGGCTAATACCTGCGAAGAGAAAAAGAGGGAAGTGGAAACGCTTGCGACAACCACTTGCCAATTAATTACGAGAGTTTCGGAACTAGAAAAGAAACCTGACGAAAAACAGAGCAATGTGCCAATCTGTGCACACAGTTCGGAATTGTTGACGAAAGAGGAGCGGTTCGATCCCTTGAAAAAAGCGGTATACACGCGACGGATTTCATTAAAAATTGCGAAAGAGTTTTACCCAGATCATGGACTAATGAGAGAAAAATTAATGCGGTTATTGACGTGTTGGCTGGTGATGCCAAGCGTTGGGGCTTAAACCTCGACATTACGAACCTGACTTTCGACGAATTTAAAAATTTGTTTCTGACTCAATACTGGTCAGAGCAAAAACAACAAAGACTCTGGCGCGAATTTGTCGTATCGAGGCCTTTCGATGCGAATTCGCACGGCTCGATGAAGGAGTTTTGTGAGGGCTGGATCCGCAAGTTGGAATATTTGCGTGATCGCCGCACAGAATCCGAAATAGTCTGGGAACTCTACAAGAAGCTTCCAGATGAAACAAAACGCTACGTAGGAAGCAATTACAGGACAATCAATGATTTCCTGTAAAGAGTTGAGGACGAGGACAATTGGCGCAATAATCGCGACAGTGGTAGAGGCCGTGGTAACAACAACGGGTACCACAACAACCACAACAACGATAACCATGGGAATAATGCATACCGCAACCATGGCAGCAATAACAATAATGGTTCGGACCGTAATAACAATCGGCACAATGCAAATAATAACAGGAATGACGGAAACCAGTATCATACTAACGTGATACGGGCTTCACAGGATAGTAATAACGCCAGAGGGCGCGATAAGCCGCCTCTGCAGCATCCGGGGAGCAGATCTGCTGGGACGAGGCAGGGAAACCATTAGCCGCGCCGGTGAGAGGCCGACCGGGCGTGGAGAGATTTTGGCGGCCCAATAACAGGAGAAAACCCAGGTGTCGTCGTTATGAAAATTCCGTATGGAATAATCAACGGCGGGAGAGTGTGCCAGTGTTAGGAGAAAGGAGTGCGCCCACAAGTAGTAGATCAGGTGTACACATGGCAGTAGAAAATACATTCACTGTCAGTGAGAATAATTTAAGCAGTGTTCCGGAAATCGATTATAAAGTGGCAGCTGTAACACCCACAGTGGAAATGGAGATTGAGTTTAAGAATGATTTGCAATTGTTGAGAGAAGAGCAGATGTCGGATAAACGTCCGTCATCGAGCGAGGGATCCAGAGAGGAATGAGGTCTGGTTAAGGCAGTTCGGTCGCTTATACGACGAACTAAGAGATTTTTTTTGTTTTGGTGGTAGGGCGCAAAACTGCTATGGTCATTAGCGCCCGGTCCGTGACTTAGGAAACAGTAAAAAACCGAAAATGGAAATCAGCAGCAATGGGAACGAAAGTCATAAAATTGGAGAAACTAAAAGCAGAATGAAGGCTTAAAAATCCTCTACACAAAGGGGTTGGTTGTCCCCAAAAAAAGCTTCAAATGACTGACGTCATTTCACTGGCACTAATAAATTCGAGAACGCGATCGGCTGAGCGCGTATCATCTGCTAAAATCGACGATATATCAAGCGACAGTTGTAGAAGGGAGCGTAACGGATTAAAATAGGGGCACTCAATTAAAAGGTGTCTTACCGTCCACAGCTGAGAGCAGTGGGGACAGAGTGAGGGAGGACCGCCGCTTAAAAGATGTCGATGGCTAAAAAGACTGCCCTATCCTGAGTATAGTTAAAATTACCTCCTCCCGACGACGCGGTCGGGAGGAAGAGGTCCAAGCACAAGGAAGAGCTTTCACGTCCTGTACTTTATTATTGGGAAGTGTCGACCAATGTGCATGCCATAAAAGAGTAACACGACGACCTAAAACGCTCCGTAGATCGGCGACGGGAATCGATTGAATAGCTGGCCGGAGAAGAGAGACTGCACCCTTGGCTGCAATATCGGCCGCCTCATTTCCACAGATACCAACGTGTCCCGGAAGCCAGAGGAACGCCATCGAGACGCCCCCCAAGTGGAGCAAGCGCAGACAGTCCTGAATCCGGTGGACCAGAGGGTGCACAGGGTAAAGAGCTTGGAGACTGAGGAGAGAGCTGAGAGAATCGGATCAGATAACGTACTGTATCCGCTGATGGCGGCGGATGTAGTGGACAGCCTGGAGAACAGCGTAAAGCTCCGCAGTATAGACCGAACACTGGTCGGGAAGCCGAAAGTGATTTGGGGTGTCGCCAACAACATAGGCACTCCCTACACCTAACGATGTTTTCGAGCCATCGGTGTAAATAAATGTGGCTTCCTTCATTTGTGCACATAGAGCAGCAAATGCCTGACGATAAACAAGTGAAGGGGTACCATCCTTGGGAAATCGACAAAGGTCATGGAGCAGGCAGATCCGGGGACGGAGCCAAGGCAGTGCTGTACCCCAAGTCGTCAAGAAGGTTTTAGGAAAGCGGAAGGAAAGAGAATGTAGCAGTTGACGGAAGCGGACTCCCGGTGGTAGTAGGGACGAGGGGTGGCCTGCATACCCTACATCAAAGGAGGCGTCGAAAAAAAGGTCATGGGCTGGATTAGCAGGCATGGAAAACAGATGGCTAGCATAGCGACTCAGAAGGACAGCTCGCCGATTGGAAAGCGGAGGTTCAGCAGTCTCAGCATAAAGGCTTTCCACAGGGCTGGTGTAAAAAGCTCCAGACACTAAACGTAACCCACGGTGGTGGATAGAGTCGAGACGCCGAAGAATAGACGGCCGAGCAGAGGAGTAGACTATGCTTCCATAGTCCAATTTCGAGCGCACTAAGGCGTGATAGAGGCGGAGAAGGACCACTCGGTCCGCTCCCCAGGAGGTACCATTCAGGACACGGAGGGTGTTGAGGGATCGCAGACAGCGAGCCGAAAGATACGAAATGTGGGAGGACCAGCATAGTTTTCTGTCAAACATAAGACCCAAGAATTTAGCGACATCTGAAAACGGAAGGTTGACAGGTCCTAGATGTAAGGAGGGTGGAAGAAACTCCTTATGTCGCCAAAAATTAACACAAACGGTCTTACTGGGAGAAAAACGGAAGCCGGTTTCGATGCTCCAAGAGTGGAGGCGATCGAGACATCCTTGAAAACGTCGTTCAAGAAGGCTGGTCCGTTGAGAGCTGTAGTAGATCGCAAAATCGTCCACAAAGAGGGAGCCCGTGACATCAGGAAGGAGACAATCCATAACTGGATTTATGGCAATGGCAAACAGTACAACACTCAGCACGGAGCCCTGGGGTACCCTGTTTTCTTGGGAGAAAGTACGGGAGAGAGTAGTGTTCACCCGCACCCTAAATGTGCGCTCTGCCATAAATTCGCGAAGAAAATGGGGCAGCCGACCTCGAAAGCCCCAAGAGAACAGTGTGCGGAGGATGCCTGCCCTCCAACAGGTATCGTATGCTCTCTCCAGATCAAAAAATATTGCTACTGTTTGGCGTTTCCAGAGAAAATTGTTCATGATATAAGTGGAGAGAGCAACAAGATGGTCAACTGCAGAACGATGCTTTCGGAATCCGCATTGGGCAGGTGTTAAAAGACTGCGGGATTCCAGCCACCAAGCTAAACGGTAATTCACCATACGCTCCAAAACCTTACAGACACTACTCGTGCGAGAAATGGGGTGATAGCTAGAGGGGAGATGTTTGTCCTTTCCAGGTTTCGGAATAGGAACGACGACAGCTTCCCGCCATCGTCTGGGAAAAGTACTGTCGGTCCAAATTCGATTATAAAGGCGAAGGAGGATAAATGCAGCAACATTTGGACGTGGATACCATCCGGTCCTGGAGCGGAGGAGCGGGAAGAATAGAGTGCATGTTGGAGTTCCTGCATGGAGAAAACAGTATTGTAGCTTTCGCGATTTGGAGAGGAAAAAGCAAGAGGTCACACTTCCGCTGCACGTTTCTTCGGGAGAAACGCTGGCGGGTAATTGGAAGAGCTCGAAATCTCAGCAAAGTGCTGACCCAATGAGTTAGAAATTGCGACGGGGTCCACTAATGTATCATGCGCGACAGTGAGCCCAGAGACCGGGGAGAAACTAGGCGCGCCTGAGAACCGTCGAAGCCGACTCCAAACTTCCGAGGAGGGAGTGAAGGTGTTAAATGAGCTAATAAAGAATTTCCAGCTTGCCTTCTTGCTATCGCGGATGACCCGACGGCATCGCGCACGGAACTGCTTATAGCGGATACAGTTGGCCAAAGTAGGATGGTGGCGGAAAACGCGAAGAGCACGTCGCCGCTCACGTATTGCGTCACGGCATGCCCCGTTCCACCAAGGAACTGGGGGGCGCCGGGGCAATTCGGAGGTGCGTGGTATTGAATGTTCTGCAGCTATAAGAATAACGTCGGTAATATGTGTGACCTCATCATCGACGCTGGGAAAGTGACGGTCATTGAATGTCGCTAGAGACGAAAAGAGTGTCCAATCAGCTTGGGCAAACTTCCAGCGTCGCGGGCGCATACATGGCAGTTGAGGCTGCAATCGAAGGACAAATGGAAAGTGGTCACTTGAGTGTGTGTCATCAAGGGCGAACCATTCGAAGCGTCGAGCTAGCGGAACAGTACCGACCGAAAGGTCCAAATGAGATAAATTTGTCGTGGAGGCAGACAAAAATGTAGGGACCCCTGTGTTGAGGCAAACTAGATCCACTTGGTGGAAGACGTCTAGCAATAGTGAGCCACGTGGACAAGGATGTGGAGATCCCCAAAGCGGGTGGTGGGCATTGAAGTCCCCAACCAGCAAATAGGGGGGTGGAAGCTGACCAAGAAGATGAAGGAGATCAGCTCGTGCCATTGGTGTGGACGATGGAATGTATACAGTACAAAGAGAGAACGTGTATCCAGAAAGGGAAATACCGACGGCGACAGCTTGGAAGGAAGTGTTTAAGTGAATTGGGTGATAATGGAGAGTATCATGGAGAAGAATCATGAGTCCTCCATGGCCTGGAGTGCCTTCAACAGAGGGGAGATCATAACGGACGGACTGAAAATGAGGGAGAACAAAGCGGTCATGGGGATGCAGCTTTGTTTCCTGAAGACAGAAGATGACTGGCGAGTAGGATCGTAAGAGGATCGACAATTCATCCCGATTGGCTCGAATGCCGCGGATATTCCAGTGGATAATGGACATAGGGTGAACAGAAAATGGAGGAATGTGACCAAGGTTGCTGTCAACTCAATGACTGCTCTGAGCTTGCGACCGACAGCATGGAATGGCATTCAGCCGAAGGCAGATGATCCTGATTCATAGGTTGTTCAGGAGCAGCTCCTGCCACCAGCGATCGGCCGGTTGATCGGCCGCCAGCAGTGCGCCTCGGCGACACAGAAGACGGCCGAGGGCGATTTCCGCCAGGTGGTGCTGTAGATGGGACACGCCTTGGCAGAGAAGGAGATGAACTGGGTGTCTTTGTAGCCTTCTTGGAATTATGATGTTTAGATGAAGGAGGGACCGATGGTTGTGAAGTTGGGGTACGTAAAAAATCTTCACGGGTATGCTCTTTTTTCGAAGTCTTGGTGTCTGACTTTTGGGCTCTAGATTTAGCAGAACCCGATGAAGGGTGTGCCATAGAGTGGGCAGGCGAAAGTGGTGAGGTTGAACGGGCGATCTTTGCACTGGCCGATCTGACGACCGTGGCACTAAAGGTGAGGTCGCAAGTCTGCGTGGCCGCCTCCTTTGTTGGCCGAGGAGAAGCAAGGACAGTGCTGTATTTTCCTGTCTGAGGCACGGTGGGCTGTCGACTGGCGAATAATTTTCGAGCAGCAAAGGTCGACACCTTTTCCTTCACTCTGATTTCCTGGATGAGCTTTTCGTCCTTAAAAATGGGGCAATCTCGAGAGGAAGCAGCGTGGTCACCCATACAGTTGATGCAGCGAGGGGATGAAGGTGGACAAGCACCCTCATGGGCATCCTTGCCACACGTAACACGTTTGGCCGGATTGGAACAGGACTGGCTGGTGTGATTGAACCGCTGACACCGATAGCAACGCGTAGGGTTTGGGACGTAAGGGCGAACGGAAATTATCTCATAGCCTGCTTTGATTTTCGATGGAAGTTGAACTTTGTCAAATGTCAAGAAGACAGTGCGGGTTGGAATGATGTTCATGTCAACCCTTTTCATAACTCTATGAACAGCCGTTACGCCCTGGTCAGACAGGTAGTGCTGAATTTCTTCGTCAGACAATCCATCGAGGGAGCGTGTATAAACGACTCCACGCGAGGAATTTAAAGTGCGGTGCACTTCAACCCAGACAGGGAAGGTGTGGAGCAGTGAAGTATGCAGCAATTTTTGTGCCTGGAGGGCACTGACTGTTTCTAACAACAAGGTGCCATTCCGTAATGTGGAACAAGACTTTACAGGACCTGCAATTGCGTCGACACCTTTCTGAATAATGAAAGGGTTGACCGTGGAGAAGTCGTGACCTTCGTCAGACCGAGAAACAACAAGGAACTGTGGCAACGATGGAAGAACCGTCTGTGGCTGAGACTCAGTATACTTACGCTTGTGAGCAGACATAGTAGAAGGTGAGGAAACCATTGCGGAAGAATCCCCCATGATTACCGACGTCTCCGATGGCGCACTCCTCCCTTGTGGGGGCCCTCTCTGAGGGCACTCCCGCCTTAGGTGATTGTTCACACCTCAGGTCACACCTCCCGAGAAACGGACGGAGGGACCAATCGGCACTTTCGGAAGGTATCAGCTCGGGTAATCACCCCTCCCTGGGCCTGGCCATTACCAGGGTGTGCGTACGTGTCCTACCTGTCTACCCGGGGTGGGGAATTACGCGTTACCCCGTCACCGGCTACGTATCGGAATGCGTGGGTCAGCCTTCAGACATGCACAGAGAGGAAAAAAGAGAAAGGGAGGAACAAAGAGAGGGAAAGGGAAGAAGAGAGGTCTCAAACGCCGCAGCGGAGAAAAGGGTAAAGAGAAGAGGTAAGGAAAAGAGAAGGACAAAGGAAGGAAGAAGACATACAAGCAAAGAAGGCGAAGAATGCGTAACATTTTCAAGCGTCCGTCTCTGGACGTAGGCACAAACCATACTCCCAGATGGGGAGAAAGGGAAGGAAAGAGCCAGTGGCGAGGGGAGGAGGGGCGAAGATGGGGGATGGGGAAGGATGCGGAAAGGGAAGGTATGCAGCCCGGAAAGGGAGGAAGGCCACATTAGCTCGGGGTCCCGTGCTTGCTACGCATGTATCCACAAAAGAGTTGTGGACCCCCTGGGGGGGAACTAAGAGATTATAGGGGCCTGTACGGGAGAAGTGTTTATCGGGAGCGCAGGCATGATTTGCCGCGTCTCGTCCCGCAGGAAGGTGGTGTTTGTGAAGTGATAGAAAGTTCTGGCCCTAACCGGCAGACTTTACCAGAAATAGTTGATGTTAATGGGGAGCACGAGCAAGATTCGTCGTGTTTCGTCCCGCAAGAGTTGGATTTTGAAGTAGTAACGGAAAGTTCTGGCCCTGACCGGGAGACTTTACCGAAAGTTATAGTGGTAGAAATGGCCGACCCATCCGACGCAAAACTCCAGTTTAAAAATTGCGAAATTATTAAGGAGAACAATTACGAGAATTTTAGTGACAGCCAGACACGATTGGTAAAAAAGCACGTAGATTACAGCGTGTATGAGGTTAGAGCTGACGTTATACGGTCGGACGATAGCAGTGTGGGTTGCGCAGATCCAGAGGAGGTAATTGCAGATACTACTGGGCACATTCCTCCAGGTAGATTGGCAGATGAGATCAATCTGGCCAAAGAGGAATCAACGAAGGTGACAATTAGTGAACTGATAGCAAAGCAACACTCACTAGTTGACGAGTTACAGGAAAATGTTTCAGTATTGGAGGCAAAGCTACAGACTAAGCCTCAGGACAAAGTGTTGAAATTAAAACTTTATGTGTGAAAAATGTCGTTTGTGAGAAATAATGAAGCTAAAAGCCGATGCTCGCATACGTCGTCATGACGCTAAAGCGCGTTTTTCTAAGTTTGCAATGGGAGACTTAGTACTTGTAAAAGCTCATGAAAAATTGAGCGAGATAAACAATGAAATCTCTAAATTTAAGTTTGTTTATAATGGATCATATGAAGTCATTGGTGTACCTCACACAAACTCTTATTGCTTAGAGTATCCAAGCTCTGGAAAACTATTAGGTATACGGAACATTGTAGACTTGAAATTGCACCAACCTAGGATTGATTAATACCACAGAATGGGTAATTTGTACAGTATGTAAATATAGAGTAAGATTTATGGTATGCTAGATTGCCATGCTTTTGCCTGACCAAGAGGACATTAAATAAGTTGTAATTAATAAGCAAATAATTTTGACTAAATGATTTAAGAGGAATTGATCAATAATCAGCTGAAAAATCCAAGCTGCTAGTTTAAGTTTTTAGCTGAGTCACAGTAGATTAAGGAATGTAAATATGATTTTGTAACTAGCTGTAAGATTTCATAAATATGTGATTCACTAGTCATTGCCGATGTACTTAGACGCTGTTTTAAGTTTCAGGCTAGTACTTGCGTGTGATGGACAGTGTTGAGTTATCCACTGTGATAGTATTAATGGACTACTTGAGATTACTCGGGAGTGAGTTTGTCCGAAAGAATTCAGTGAAACCGACGTTCAGGAAATGCCGTTACACAGGCGAGTGAGATCAAGCGTGCCGCACAGGCGGGCCCAACAATACTGGCGAAGCGGAGCCGCTGTCGGCTCTTGTGTCGCTGTCGGCATTGTTTGTACTTGCGGGTACTGAAGGCGGAGTTTTTCTTCCTGGACATCTGATGTGAAACAATTCTGCTGTCAATATTGTTTTTGTCCATCTGCTGCATATTATTTTCTTGTTTAGCGTTAAGTGGACTCATGGAGAGAGTACTAATTATGAAAAGGTTATATAAAATGTGTATTCTATGTAATTATTAATTCGTGTATTTTGATCTACCTGTTTTTATGACCATGCACTCTGATTAATTTTGTAAATAGCATTCCATTTCTTGATACTGTAAGGAATTTTGATGATTTTAGAATAGCTAAACCATTTTCTATGTTTTCTATGAATTTTAATATGTTGTCAACCTGTTTTCTTTTGTGTAAGATGACAGACTGGAATAAGGTTAGGAGTGTCTCCACTCAATTACTGTGGTCTAAAAATTGGTTTATGGTTAATTAGCCTAATGCTAAATTTTCTTGATATTTTGAGTATATGCATTTCCGTTGCTTTTTACCTTTTGGGGACATTTTCTGAGTCTGTTTAGGTTACATGAACATCCTTAGACAATGTGGGGCACGTGTAACACCGGAAATGCATATGCTCCTATTTCCATCTATTGTACTATAAATTTTTTTCCTTATTTTGTTACCTGAAGATATGACATTTCTGTGTCTTTATATATTGTAATTGTTTTACTATTTGTATATATATATATTTATGCATTTATGTCGATGTACAATTGGTTTGTTTTGTAAATATTATTTGTATTTTTACGCTGGGTCCTGCCTAGGGAAAACTATGCTATCGAACGAATACATTGATAGGTCGTGTGGAGAACCAAAGTGTTTAGGATCTTTGGTAGTGTTAACTCTGCCGCACAGAGCAAGGGCAGAGCAGAGGGAGTATGGCTGGAGTAAAGCGGTGTGTTGTGTGACGCTCCCGCTAGTTGCCGCGCTTTCGGGGTTTGGCAGCATGTAACTGCGCTCGACTCGTTACGATAGTTTCTAACACGGAGTCGCGGACGAGAAGCATTAGCTGGCACACATCAAGAGCCCGTTTCGCCTGGTAGCCGTGTCGAGAAGAAGGCGCGCCAACATCCAGCTCCTGCAACAGCGACGGCCGACAATGAGTGACTGTCGCCACCTCCTCGATCGACGGCTTCAAACCTTCAATCAATCAACAAGGAAGACTGGAAGCACGTAAAGTTTTAGAACTGTATGGCAGACCTCAGCTTTTCAAACTGTTCCATTTTAATAACTAAAATTACAGCAACTTAGCATGAACATTTGTTGCTCATTGTCCCAATTGCATTACCAAGCAAGGTCCCTTCCTTTTCCAGAGTGAACCCGAGTGTTGTTGAAATTCAAATGCCAGCATTAAAGTAATATCATTCCATTTCATTGTGTTAATTTCAAAGTTCAGTTAAAGTATTCATAGCTGGCTACAATATTTAGATTACACAAGCACAAATTAAGAGAGCGAGTTTCGTTACAATATTTTAGCTTACCTGTGACTGCAGCTCAGCTTGGTACGTACTAAATTTTACTATTGTTAATTGTTTAGAATCGTTTAATTCAAGTTCAAAGTTAAATCTCTTATTTCTAAATTGCGTGGATTCAAGCAGCTTTTGAAATGATTGTTGAGGTAGCCCAAGACTAACCTTATTTTACTGAATTTCGTAGTGCTTCAGAAACAAAGCTCACTATTAATTTCAGTCACTAAATTCACTTTCAATTTTCCGGTTTTATTAATTCTTTTGCTAAATTAAGTCAGAGTATAGCGAAATTTATTACTTCTGACAGACATTCAGTTTTCACACAACGCGTGTCAACCTTCAGTTGCCACGCTTTTAGTGCTAATTATATGTGCAATTACCTTTCTTTTTCAGTTACTATAGTAATTGTCCACAGGACTGGCGAACGTAATTTTCCCCAAATCTCAAATATCTAATTAACGCTGTAATGGTCGCCTGGTCGTAGATATAGCTAATTGCTATAATCGCACTATTTCACTCCCATTTACGGAGCTTGTTAGCACTTGATGTTAGGTTGGCGCCATTAAAATGCATTGTGTTGTGGTAATCGCTGCTACTTGCTGGATCGCTGCTGTGTCTCGATGCTGATGCTGGCTCTAAATCTGGTTGTCTAGGGTTAAGAACATGAGGTCCCGTTTTTTTATATGCTTTTGATGATAAAAAACGAGTGAAACCAACAAATATGTAAACTTCAAATATTTATTACTCTGGTGGCCACCTTAATTCCACTGTCCACCAAAGACCATGACAACACAAAGTAGTATTTCCATTACATGTTCTTTGCATTGTTTATCCACCTCAAACAATAACACACAAAAACACTTTACCAAAGTGACATTCCGACTGCCTCCCGACCGTTTTTGCTGCTTGTATTTATAACATTGTCAAAGAACTACTAAAAAGAGATATAGTTTACAAGTCACATGTACATCTGTTATCATAATTTGTGCAGAAAAGTTATTAATTTGCATCGAGTGACATAATTTAACATGTTATTAAAATGACAGATTTGTTGACTTGACAGAATAATTCTTTGTTACAAAAAGGCCGTTTTTTAGAAGTTTGTCAATTGACTTCTCTAATTTGCATAAATAAGTAACATGAATTATTAAGAATTACATTGGTTTTCGTCTAAAATAGGATTGTTTACGTGAATACTGAGTGAAAACGCTCCTAGTGAACAGATAGGTTTCACTGGGTGATTTTTATTTAAGGAGATCCAAAATACCTAAGTTGGCCACTATTTTTCGTACTTCATATTAATTATTGAAGATGAACTTAGTGTTTTTACATGATGACATTTGCTGTATCAGTGATCAAGTGATATAAACTTTTGCGTGGGTCAGTTACTCAGTGTAATGGTTTGACTGTTTATGCAGACATGTTATGCAATCATTGTTAACATACACAATAACTTTTCTATAGTCATAAATACTCGTTAAACTGGTTGAATTTGGAGGGTATCGCATACTTCGGTACAGTAAAGCCTTTAATATGTTCCGTTACAATACCCCCCTCGGGTAATATCATTTACAGAACGTTAATGATATTAGCCGACTAGGACAAATGTGTCAAATTGTTAAAATTTGGAAAAGTACTACTTTAATAATTTTTTTTTGTTTTACTATGCATAATGTGTATGTATACAAGGACCGTTACAACGTTTCAAAATGACTTTTTCCTGCAAATGTTTTAGTTATGTTGTTTCAAATGCACTTTGTGTTATGTCATTCAGTATTACAGCATAATAAAAATATTTAGTAATATATGAAAGTAAAAAAAAATGTTAATCTTTGCTCCCAGTGAGCCACATGGAAAATGATCAAAAACAGACACAAATATATCACCTGCGATTTTAAGATATATAAAAAAATATATGTAAATTATTTCAAAGTCAGTTCTCATTGAGTCACAGATTAATCAAGATAGTAGAAGGAACATAAATATATTACATAGATGGACAGGTCATATGTCCATAGGAAAATATTGCAACTGTCTGTTCCTTTTGAGCCACATAAAAGAAATGAAAACAAAGAACAGAATTATAAGTATGGACATGATATATAAACACAAACACTAGAGAAGTCACATGTATGAATATAATATGCATTTGAAAAAAAGGAAGAGTTTTTTAAATATTGTCTCCCATTGCGAGACATAGTCAAGACAGTACAAGAACATAATACTGAAATTGGACACTTAAATTGGTCACAACATAACACAAACATCAAACTTGGTGAACATCTGATTAGCTGTAGAAAACTGTACACAAATCTTATGCCTAAGAACACAATAGTAACAAAATGATGGGTCTTGCACAACAATTTTTACATTGTCTTATTTGGTGCAAGTATGTCCCATATTCAACAATACAAAAAGAAAGTAATAAATGTTTGTCACCTTCTTGCCCGTTGCAAGTAAAGAAGATGTCTCAAAATGTAATATTCAATAGTGACAATAAAAATATAAAACCATTCTCTCAGAGATCTGGAACTTTTCCAGGATCTGTAGGATGAGTGGTAGTTGCTATTTGACACACCCCGTAAAATCTTTGCTGATAACATGCTTTACGGAAAATGGGTAAGTAACTGTATTCAAACAGGGAAATGTGCTTAATCATGTTTATATGGTTTCAATTCAGTGATGTTTCTTAATCCAAATAACCTTCTTGATCTGGGAAAGATAAGTCTATACGCATTAGGATGTGGGCTTTCTTTTATTTCAAATGGACAAATGTCAATGTTTACTTTTACATATGGACAACCTAGCTCAACATCTTTGTCTATTTCAGTATTTTCAAACAATAGATCATTTTCAATTTCTTTAGTTCGTAAGTCTAATGTCTCTTTCCTACACTTAGACTCATCCCTCTCTGTTTGCAAAGCATTGACATTTAAACATAACGCTTTCTTTTCATCTGTTCCTTCTAACACTGTGTTGTCACTTAACCAACTACTGTTTTCACCCCCTTTTTTATAAAGTCCACTACGGATTCTTGTCCACCATGTAGGATACAAGGTTGCACTTACCTTTGCTAATTCTTTCCAAAAGGCATCTTTGTTTATACAGTTTCCATAGTTGTTCCACAAAACTTCTAAAAACTTTTCCCCTTTTTCTTGCAAACACACATTTACATTCCATCCCTTTATATTTTCTTTAATATTATTATTACCATTCTCATAGATTAGTGTTTCATAGTTCCCAATAGGCAATAGCTTGTCCTCAGATACACATTCCCTAGTCTGCATTTCACTTAAATTAACCTCATTATTAACCATGTTTGTCACTTCACTTACCTTTACCACATAATCACTTTTCAATTCTACAAATACTTTTATTTCTTCCTCCACACTCTCATCAATAACATCACTTGATTTAGGATCATTATTTAAATGTCCTATTACTACTTCCTCCTCCTCCTCCTCCTCCTCCTCCACAACAACCCCATCTTCTGTTTCCCCCTATGTATCTGAATCTCAGCAATTGAGTCTTTGGCTCCATTAAACACTTCGTCATCCCCCTTCTTATCAAATAAACCCCCCAAAATAGATTCTATTTGTGGTGTGTCTGACTTGATATTAACACCAGTATCTTTTTCAGCCCAACTATGGAACTCTGCAATACCTTCAACTTCTGCACTTTCACTAACTACCTGTGCTTGAACACTGTTTTTATTAACTGTATCACTTTTACTCGTAGTATCCCAAAACCTTTTATTAAATTCTAATTTATTCATTCTAACAACATCAGTATTTTCATGGTATTTACTCTTTACATTGTACCCTCTCCTTTTCCAGTTTCGGTTATGTGTTGTCCTATCATAATATTGTCTAGCCCCAAAACTACGGACATCTAGTGGGACTGTCCACCGTTTCCCGGCTGGTTCCCTCGGTCTGTCCGTTTGTAGTTGTCGTTTTGTTCACTAGTTTCAGCAAACCCCCTTCTATCTTGTTCTCTTCCCCAATACCTATTTCTATCATTCCTGTTATCTCTCCTCCATCCTCCCTCCTGTGAATTGTTTCTGAAATCATTTTCATATCTCCTATCTCCCCTATTTGGAGCATTATTTCCAGAATTTTCAAAGTCTCTCCTCCCATAATAATCTATTTCCATTCCTGTTCCACCCCCCATACTGGTTGTTGCCAGAGCCAAAACCTTGGTTATTTTCTCTTTCCAAGGCCCTATCTAACCTATCTACAAATTTCAGGAACTCTTCCATTGAATCATCTGGTCCATGGACCAATTCCCACTGCAGTCTCTCTGGTAACCTTTTTAAAACATCAATTTGTGTCATAATATCAAAAGAGTTATTCAAGTAAGCAAGTTTTTTCAATTGATCTCTGCAAAATTTTTGCATTCCCCCTACTTTCCCTCTATACACTGGTCCATTTAGAAATTCTGACTTTAATCTGGCTTGTATAGATTGTGACCAAAATTTGCAAATAAATTTAGCTTCAAACTCTTCAAAAGTATTCCAAGAATCATTCTCATTTGCCCAGGATAGGGCCTCCCCTTCTAGAAACCGTTTTACTAACTTAATTTTTATGTTATCTGACATTCCTACAACAAACATATCCTTACATTGGTGAATAAAGTCAATAGGGTGCAGATTTTCACCAGGAAAGCATTTCACTTGGATGTGCCCATACATTGTATTTTGATTGTAAATCGTTTGTTTGGACATCAATGCGTCCTCCAATTGTGTACATTTAGTGTGTATATTTTCTACTTTTGTATCTACATTAGTGGTATACAGGTTGTATTCTTGTTTAAGGTTTTCTGAAGTTTTGTCTATTCTCTGATCTAATCTTTCAACTTCAGTATCTACTCTGTTGTAGATGACAGCAATGCTGTCTGTGTTAGCGTGTATGTTTTCATTTAAACTTTAACTTGAAATTCTTTTCTGAAGTGTATCAACTGTTCTCTAGTGTCCTTACTGAGGGTAGTTTTAATTTCCTCACACTTCTCATTGAGATGAGTACTTAATAGATCAAAATCCAAACTTAACTTATCCAGTCTATCTGTGAGTTTCAAACTTACTTGTTCACTTGATTGTTTAAAATCCAAACTTACTTGTTCAATTGATTGTTTAAGTTGTGAGCTTATTTGAGTTACAAACCCTGCTAGACACTCTTAAGTTTAATTGTTCACCATCCCCTGGTTCAATTTTTACATTTCCTACGATCTCATCACTCTCAGGTAGAGACATGTTAACTAATAATTATTTTAAATGACAACAATACCTTGCTATATGTAGCTATGCTAAGATGTCGTGATCGGTGTTCCTGTTGGCTTTCTTCGCTTCTATTCGGTTTTATCGAAGCTGAAGTCTTGATTGATGAATTCCATTGACATAATCCAGACGTTAATCTTCCGAGCGGCGTAGTCTCACAAACCCACTTTATTTATTTATTTATTTATTTTTGACATATTTTCACTGTTGCCACACTGCACAAATAAACTTTTTTGGAATGATAAGCACTTACGAAATTTATCGCTGCACTATTATCATCGATGCACTTAAAGATCCCGGCTGAGCCCCCACTTTTGTAATGGTCGCCTGGTCGTAGATATAGCTAATTGCTATAATCGCACTATTTCACTCCCATTTACGGAGCTTGTTAGCACTTGATGTTAGGTTGGCGCCATTAAAATGCATTGTGTTGTAGTAATCGCTGCTACTTGCTGGATCGCTGCTGTGTCTTGATGCTGATGCTGGCTCTAAATCTGGTTGTCTAGGGTTAAAAACATGAGGTCCCGTGTTTTTTATATGCTTTTGATGATAAAGAACGAGCGAAACCAACAAATATGTAAACTTCAAATATTTATTACTCTGGTGGCCATCTTAGTTCCACTGTCCACCAAAGACCATGACAACACAAAGTGGTATTTCCGTTACATGTTCTTTGCATTGTTTATCCACCTCAAACAATAACACACAAACACACTTTACCAAAGTGACATTCCTACTGCCTCCCGACCGTTCTTGCTGCTTGTATTTATAACATTGTCAAAGAACTACTAAAAAGAGATATAGTTTACAAGTCACATGTACATCTGTTATCATAATTTGTGCAGAAAAGTTATTAATTTGCATCGAGTGACATAATTTAACATGTTATTAAAATGACAGACATTTGTTGACTTGACAGAATAATTCTTTGTTACAAAAAGGCCGTTTTTTAGAAGTTTGTCAATTGACTTCTCTAATTTGCATAAATAAATAACATGAATTATTAAGAATTACATTGGTTTTCGTCTAAAATAGGATTGATTACGTGAATACTGAGTGAAAACACTCCTAGTGAACAAATAGGTTTCACTGGGTATTTTTATTTAAGGAGATCCAAAATACCTAAGTTGGCCACTATGTTTCGTACTTAATATTAATTATTGAAGATGAACTTAGTGTTTTTACATGATGACATTTGCTGTACAGTGATCAAGTGATATAAACTTTTGTGTGGGTCAGTTACTCAGTATAATTTAATGGTTTGACTGTTTATGCAGACATGTTATGCAATCATTGTTAACATACACAATAACTTTTCTATAGTCATAAATACTCGTTAAACTGGTTGAATTTGGAGGGTATCGCACACTTCGGTACAGTAAAGCCTTTAATATGTTCCGTTACAACGCCAATTAATTGTTAACGTAACGACTGCACATGTACTTTCTTTACTAACTTTACCCCTGTTGAAAATTAATTTCCACCTATTTCATTTGCATTTTTCCTTTCATTTAGATGTAACCCTTTCCTCCATCTTTACCGACAGATTAACTTCGGTGACGATTGCTTTTCCCAAATTTCCATTAAGCACACGTGGTTTAATTTTTCACTGTCATTAAGGTCGATAAGTGAGGGGGAGGTTACAAGTTGATCAATCAGTGCAGCAAATGTGTTCAGGGATACTGCACCATCTGGAGGAAGATATAAGCTGCAGTTACTTCCTGTGTGTTCAAAATCCTGACAGCCACAGCTTCAAGGGGGTTTGAAGGAGCACAGGTTCATGGCATACCGTGTTTAAGACATAAACACAAACTCCACCTGACACTATTATAGTTGCTACGGTTCCTGTAATATCCCTTATAGCCGCAGAGCGCAGGGTCAGCATTGCCGGGAACCAGGTCTCCTGGAGGGCAACGCAGAAAGCAGGTGTAAAGCTTAGCAGTTGCCATAGCTCGGCCAGGCAGTGGAAAAAACTGCCGCAATTCCACTGGATAATGACATCATTCAGAGACTGGGAAGGCATGGAACACTCAGTGAGGCAGTTTACACCTCAGGGTCACCTGCTGCCACCAACTTATTGCCCGAGCAGTCAATATCCATTGTGTCTGAGGGTCAGGTGAGATCTAGGTTCTCAGCGGACACCAGACTCTCCACCTCATCCTCAGACGCAGAGCTTGTAGGAAGCACTGGTGTGGTGCCACCACAGTGCCTTGGCTCCTGGGGGTCTTTTGCTTTTTGGTTTCTCTTGCTGCACCTTAGGTTTGTCCCATTGGGAGGGCTTACCTGATCCAGTCTCAGGGACCGAGGAGGACCGTGAAGCCCTACGACCAGCTACCTGTGGTTGCTTCAGCTCCTGGTGGGTGTCAGCTGTGCCACTGGTAAGAACCTGGGAAGGCAGTTACCCAAGGGGCCCCTTTCTATCAAGAGCAGCTGAAGAAGTTGTACGCTTCTCTGGTTGCATAGTGGGGTTGGATTCCCTGATGGTTTGGGTGGGGTGTTGCTCCCAAAGTAGGTGATGCAGGAGCAACAGGGAGGGTAGTGCCCCACGGTCAAGGGGGCAGGTGTAGTCTTACAGCTCTGAGAGCTGACCAGAAAGTGCTGAACTGATCAGGCTACCACTGCTGTCATAGTGGCGGCATAAGAGGAGGTCATTTGCACAGGATGGAGTCGTTCCAATTTCCTCTTAGCCTCAGTGTAGGTCAGTTGGTCCAGGATCTTTTACTCCATAATTTCTTTCTGCAAGATCCTGCAGTCTGGTGAGCAAGGGGAATGATGCTCTCAGCATTTAACACAGATAGGAGGCAGGGCACATGGAGTATTGGGTGAGAAGGACATCTGCTATATCGACACGTGATGCTGGAAGTACCCGAGGAAGACATACAGTCAAACTTCCAGCATTTAAAACACTGCATTGGATGAGGGATGTACGGCTTGACATCATGGCGGTAGACTATCATCTTGACCTTTTCGGGTAATATGTCACCCTCGGAGGCCAAGATGAAGGCACTGGTGACAACCTGATTATCCCGCGAACCCCGATGGACGTGCCGGACAAAGTGAACACCTCTTCATTCTAAATTGGCACGCAGATCGTCAGACTGCAAAATAATATCCCTGTGGAATATGATACCCTTAACCATGTGGAAATGGAAACATCCCCAGCTTGTTGCAGGTGAGTAGTGCCCATGACTGGGCAGAGGATGCTGTTTTGATCAAGATTGACCCAGAACGAATTTTGGACAAGCCCACCACCTCCCCAAACTTGTCCTCTAAATGCTCAACAAAAAAACTGAGGCTTCATTGACAAAGGATTCCACACCAGCTCTCAAACAGACAAGGTACCGGGGTGAATAAGCTTCACTGCAATCCTTAGCCTGGTGTTTCTCCCATGGAGTGGCCAGGGAGGGGAACAATTTGGGTCATACTTCTGCGCATTGAATTGAGACCTGGAACACTTAGAGACTGCTGGAGGTTGGCCAGCAGCAAGAGATGAGGTACCACACTTCATGGCGTCTCATCCGCCCTGATGCCAACCCACTACAACCAAGGCTCTGCCCAAGGGCACCACCCAGCCTCAGCAAGGGCCACCTGGCAGGATGGCCATTGCCGGGAGTCTCGATGCCCCAGGTTGATGGGCATCTACTCCTTGGCATACATGGGGAGTTAACAGCACAGGCATCAGCAGAGCGATCCCTGTTTTGTCAGGTGGCTACAACCAACAGGGTACATGGCGGCACCACCACGACAGAATGGCTACCATGCTGGATATGAGATGCAATGAAGTCTATGGTCAACGTCAGTGCATGAAGGAAAACTCATTCAGGAAGGTGTCCTTGCCCAGGAGAGGGACAATGGGCGGGACTGCGATGCGACGATGAGAAAGTGGATTAAAGATCTCAATGCACGATGAACACTATGCACCATGTAAGGCACCCTTACCCAGTTGGCTTGCTGTCTAGGAAAATTTTGAAATATGTAGGTCAAACCCTACAGAGGACCATCACAAATGCTGAAACATCTGAGACTCCTTTAAGTAGCCGCTTATGACAGCCAGGAGTATCTCAGGCCTAAACTTATCCTCGGACCCACAGGACAGGGAGCTGGCAGAGGACAACTGATTTTCTGCGAGAGGCCTGGATGGAAGACTTCCACACACTCTTAGTCTCCTTGTTGGGGCACAGTTTTTTGTGTGTACTGGTACGCCATTCCGTCTCCCAACGCCGAATAGCCCTACGGTTTAAGTCAGAATGCAGGTCAGGTTCACAGATGTCCATCTCCAGAAGCCGTTTCTGCATAGCCTGTTTGGCCTGCTTTTGGCAAGTTTGTTGCCTGGGATGCCAACATGTCCTGCAGTCCACACAAATACCACTGAATGACAGGACCAGTCCAGGGCATAGATGGACTCCTGGATGGACGCCAAAGGATGACGAGGGTAGCACTGGTTGACAGTTTGTAGGCTGCTCGAGGAGTCAGTATACAGAAGAAACAATTCCTCGGGCCACAAACGCATATACTGTAGTGCATGAGAGATGGCCATCAGCTCTGCAGTGAATACACTGCAACCATTGGGCAACGAATGCTGTTCAATATGGCCTCTGAGAACAAAGGCAAAGCCAACATTACCATCAGCCATTGAGCCGTCAGTGCAAACCACTTCAGAGCCCCGGAACACTTCACTTCATGAATCGAGAGGAAGTGACAGCGGAGAGACACAGGATTATTGGAGTCCTTAGGGCCACGTAATATGTCCAGGCAAAGCTTCAGCCTACAGCTACACCACAGAGGTGTATGTGAATGGATCTTGAGGAGAGGTGGTGTAAGGAAGGACTCCAGTTTAGACAAGCAATCACACACGAATCTCAATCGTTAGTCCTGACCTGGCCCGCCTATGCAGGAGGTGAACTGCCGTGGTTGGCAAAAGAAGACTAACTAGGATGTTCAGGAGAGCTATAAATGCGAGTGATGTAACTGGCGAGCAGTTGTGCAAATCTGATCTTCAATTGAATCTTCTCCACCAGTACACTTGTCACTGGACTCCTAAAAGCTCCTCACACTAGTCGAACTCCGCAATGGCGCAATGGGTCGAGCAAATGCAATGCTAAGGGCGCCACTGAACCATATATCACACTCCCATAGTCAAGGTAGGATTGAACAAGGGTTCTATAGAGCTGCAACAGCGTGGAGCTATCTGCACCTGAGTTGGTGTTGCTCAGGCAGCAGAGGGCATTGAGATGCTACCAACATTTCGTTTAAGGTGATGAAGATGAGGAAGCCAAGTCAAACGAGCGTCGAAAACCAGACCTAAGAATTGGTATATCTCCACTACAGTGAGTGGATCATCATTACGGTAAAGCGCTGGTTCCGAATGAACGGTACGACGCCGACAATTGCATGACACGTCTTCACAGCTGAGAACTGGAAGCCACGGGCTAGAGCCCCTGACTGTACTTTGTGGATGGCTCGCTGTAGGCGACGCTCAACACCAGAACTAGAGCAGCACTACAAAATACAGTCGTCTGCATACAGAGAAGGTGAGACTGAGTGCTCGAAAGTTTCTGCTAAACTGTTAATGGCCACTAAAAAGACACACACACACACACACACACACACACACGACGAAAAGACACACACACACACACGACAAAAAGACACACACACACACGACAAAAAGACACACACACACACACGACAAAAAGACACACACACACACACGACAAAAAGACACACACACACACACGACAAAAAGACACACACACACACACGACAAAAAGACACACACACACACACGACAAAAAGACACACACACACGACAAAAAGACACACACACACACACACACACACACACACACACACACACACGGCAAAAAGACACACACACACACACACACGACAAAAAGACACACACACACACACACGACAAAAAGACACACACACACACACACGACAAAAAGACACACACACACACACACACACACACACACACACACACACACGACAAAAAGACACACACACACACACACACACACACACACACGACAAAAAGACACACACACACACACACACACACACACACACACACACACACACACACGACAAAAAGACACACACACACACACACACACGACAAAAAGACACACACACACACACACACACACGACAAAAAGACACACACACACACACACACACGACAAAAAGACACACACACACACACACACACACACACACGACAAAAAGACACACACACACACACACACACACACACACACACGACAAAAAGACACACACACACACACACACACACACACACACACACACACACACACACACACACACACAAATACGGAGCCCTGCGGGACTGAATTCTCTTGGATACGGATGGAACTATGGGAGCACTAACTTGGACACAGAAATTATGGGGCGACAGGAAGTTATGGATAAAAATAGGGAGCGGGCCCCGGAGACCCCACTCATACAATGTGGCAAGGATATATCACCAGGTCGTGTCATATGCTTTATGTAAGTCAAAAAAGATGGCAACCAGGTGCTGATGTCTGGAAAAGGCTGTCTGGATGGCAGATTTGAGGTACACAAGATTATCATTGGTAGAGCGACCATGGCAGAAGCCGCCCTGACACAGAGCCAGTATTCCATGTGACACCAGGACCTAATCCAACCGCCGACACAGCATACATTCCAGCAGCTTACAAAGAATGTTGGCAAGGCTGATGGGCCGATAGCTATCCACACCAAGCGTGTTTTCACTGGGTTTGAGCACCGAAATGATGGTGCTCTCCCGCCATTGCACCAGATCCAGTTGAAGACGACGAGGATATGTCTCGTAGTCAGATGCGAGATGTTTAATCATCTGGCTGTGGAGCTGATCAGGTCCAAGAGCTGTGTCAGGGCAATGTGCAAGGGCACTGACGAGCACCCACTCTGTAAATGGTGCATTATAGGATTCACTGTGGTGTGTAGTGAATGAGAGAACTTTGGGATGGCCTTACACTAGGGGCACCCTAAAGAGCGAGGGAACACGTTTTCCGCCACAAACAATTGTTGTAGTCACCCGCTCAACCATCACATTGATGTTCCCATGTGCGGGAGATTCAATGGTGACTGCAGAAGTGAAAGTTTCCCAATCCAGCCTTGTTTAAAGCCCATCTGGACAGGCGTCCGTAGGCTTGAAGCTGGGGCAGTGACAGGAAGATGGGGAAGTTGTCACTACCACACAGGTCATCATGTGCTCTCCAGTGGATAGATGGGAGAAGTCCTGGGTTGCAAATTGATAAATCAGTGTACCAGAAACTACCATGAGCCACACTGAAATGTGTGGCGAACCCAATATTTAACAGGTAGAGATCGAACCGAGACAGTGAAGTTTCGACATCTTTGCCTCTGCCAGTACATACTGTGCCATCCCACTACGGGTTATAGGCATTAAAATCTCCTGTAAGTAGGAAAAGTTTAGGGAGTTGATCAATCTGTGCAGCTGATACATTAGGGGTACTGCACCATCTAGAGGAAGATACACATTGCAGACAGTTATTTTGACACTACAGACTGGGTTTACGACAAAAGCGAACTCCACCTGGCACTTTATTATAGTTGCTATGGTTCCTGTAATATCCCTTATAGCCACCGAGGGCAGGTGGTCAGCAGTGCCAGGAACCAGGTTTCCTGTAAGGCAATGCACATAGCAGGTATAAAGTGTAACAGTTGCTGTAGCTCAGCCAGGCAGTGAAAAAAACTGCCGCAATTCCACTGGAGGATGACATCGTCAGAATGGGAAGGCATGGAACATTCAATGAGGCAATTTATGCCTCAGGGTCACCTGCTGCCACCGACTTTTTGCCTGAGCAGTCTATATCCAGTGTGTCAGTGTCTGGCGAGATGGTTCAAATGGCTCTGAGCATTATGAGACTTCTAAGGTCATCAGTCGCCTAGAACTTAGAACTACTTAAACCTAACTAACCTAAGGACATCACACACATCCATGCCCGAGGCAGGATTCGAACCTGCGACCGTAGCGGTCGCGCAGTTCCAGTCTGTAGCGCCTTAAACCGCTTGGCCACCCCGGCTGGCGGTCTGGTGAGATCTAGGTCCTCAGCAGACGCCAGAATCTCCACCCCATCCTCAGACGCAGAGCTTGTACGTAGTGGAGCGCTGGTGTGGATGCCACTGCAGTTTCCTTTGTGTTAAGGGTCTTTTTAAATTTCTCTCGCTGCTCCTTGGGTTTTCCTTGCTGGGAGGACTTCACTGACTCAGCCCCCAGGACTGAGGAAGAGTGTGAAGCCCTACAACCAGCTGCTTTTGAGCTCCGCAGCCACTGGCGGGTGTCATCTTTCACACTAGCAGAAACCTGGGTAAGAAGTGACCCAAGGGACCCCTTCCTAGTGAGAGCAACAGGGAGGGAAATGAAACTTCCTGGCAGATTAAAACTGTGTGCCCGACCGAGACTCGAACTCGGGACCTTTGCCTTTCGTAGGCAAGTGCTCTACCATCTGAGCTACCGAAGCATGACTCACGCCCGGTACTCACAGCTTTACTTCTGCCAGTACCTCGTCTCCCCTTCCAAACTTTACAGAAGCTCTCCTGCGAACCTTGCAGAACCAGCACTCCTGAAAGAAAGGATATTGCAGAGACATTGCTTAGCCACAGCCTGGGGGATGTTTCCAGAATGAGATTTTCACTCTGCAGCGGAGTGTGTGCTGATATGAAACTTCCTGGCAGATTAAAACTGTGTGCCCGACAGACTCAAAGTTTCATATCAGCGCACACTCCGCTGCAGAATGAAAATCTCATTCTGGAAACATCCCCAGGCTGTAGCTAAGCCATGTCTCCGCAATATCCTTTCTTTCAGGAGTGCTAGTTCTGCAAGGTTCGCAGGAGAGCCCCTGTAAAGTTTGGAAGGTAGGAGACGAGGTACTGGCAGAAGTAAAGCTGTGAGTACCGGGCATGAGTCTTGCTTCAGTAGCTCAGATGGTAGAGCACTTGCCCGCGAAAGGCAAAGGTCCTGAGTTCGAGTCTCGGTTGGGCACACAGTTTTAATCTGCCAGGAAGTTTCATATCAGCGCACACTCCACTGCAGAGTGAAAATCTCATTCAGGGAGGGAAATGTCCCCCACCATCAAGGGGGCAGGTGTAGTCTTCCAGCTGAAAGGTGATTGAGGTTGGCAGAGCTGATGGTGCCGGAACTGTTGTAGCAGCGGCATAAGACGATGTCATACATACAGGATGCAGGTGTTCAAATTATCTCTTAGCCTCAGTGTAGGTCAGTCAGTCCAGGGTCCTGTACTCCATGCTTTTCCTTTCTTTCTGGAGAATCCTGCAGTTTGACGAGCTATGTGAATGATGCTCTTCGCAGTTGACACTGATGAGAGGCAGGGCACATGGAGTATCGGGATGCAATGGACATCCACAGTCTTGACAGGTTGGGCTGGAAGAACAGCGGGAAGACATATGGTTGAACTCCCAACACTTAAAAGTACAGTATCAGGGGAGTGATATATGGCTTGATGTCACAGTGGTAGACCATCACCTTGACCTTCTCAGGCAATGTGTCATCTGCAAAGGCCAAGATGAAAGCATCGGTGGCAACCTGGTCATTCCTCGGACACCCCAAGGGATGCACCGGACGAAATTAACACTCCGCCGTTCTAAATTGGCGCTCAGCTTGTCGTCAGACTGCAAAAGAAGGTCCCGGTGGAATATAATACCCTGGACCATATTTAAGGTCTTATGAGGTGTGATGGTAACAGAAACATCCCAACTTGCCACAAGCGAGTAATGCCAATAACTGGGCAGAGGATGCTGTTTTTATCAAAACTGACCCAGAGCACATTTTGGACAAGCCCCCCACCTCCCAAAACTTGTCCCCCAAATGCTCCACAAAAAACTGAGGCTTAATGGACATGAAAGATTCCCATCAACTCTCGTATATACAAGGTACTGGGGCAAATAAGCTTCACTGCCATCCTTAGCCTGGCATTCCTCCCATGGTGTGGCCAGGGAGGGGAACAACTTGGGGTAATATTTCTTAGCATTAATGTTAGACTTTGCTCACTTGGAGACTGCTAGTGGCAGACCACCAGCAAGAGATGACGTACTACGCTTCATGGCGTGTCATCCGCCCTGATGCCACCCACTCAGACCAGGGGGCCTCCCCACGTGCGCCACCCAGCCACAGCAAGATCCACTTGGCAGCACAGCCATTGCTGGGAGTCCGATGCCACAGGGTGATGGGCACCTACTCCTCGGCGTAAGTGAGGAGTTAACAGCGCAGGCATCAGCAGTGCGATTCCTGCGTTGTCAGGGTGTTATGACAAACAGGGTACATGGTGGCCCCACCACAACGGACTGGCTACCGGGCGCAGAAAGTGACACTGTATAGTGCATAGTGGAAGATGCACCCAGGAAGGTGTCCACGCCCAGGAGGTAGAATGGGCAAGACTGCAATGCGACGACGAGAAAGTGGGTTAAAGATCTCAATGCACGATGCACCATGTAAGGCACCCTTATAAGTGGCTCGCTCATCAGGAAAATTCTGAAAAATGGAGTTCAAAACCTACAGGGGACCAACACATAAAGGCCGAAAAATGTGAGACTTCTTTTAGTCACATCTTACGACAGGCAGGAATACTTCGGGCCTATTCTAACCCTGAGAGCCGCAGGGGACTTTCAGAGCTGAATTTGAGGTCCCATGTCTGCGTGGCCATGTCCCACATGGAGCAAGGGGTAACAAGAACAGAACTATATGTGGAAGATGGGAGAACACAGGGTTTGTGACTAGCCAATAACTTGGGAGTGACTAGGTAGGGCACTTTTTGCTGTACCTGGATCTCTTGGACAGCCCGCTCATCAAGATACATGGACAATCCCGAGACGGCGGCATGGCCGCCATTGCAGCTCATACAGTGGGGAGGCAGACAATCGCCCTCATGCGCATCCCTAAGACAGATCGAGAAGATGTTCTAGTGTGGTTGAAACTGACACTGGTAGCAGCGCATCAGGTTTGGATTGTCCGGCTGGACTGTGATTATTTCACAGCCTGCTCTGATACTGGATGGCAGCTCCACTATCAAAGGCAAGGAAAAGTGTGGGTGAGCACTAAGGAGCAACTGCCTTTTTCATCACTCTATGGATGGCAGTGATTGGATTTTAGCCTTGGTTAGACCATCGAGCAGCGTAGTGTAAATAACACGACAGGAAGAACTCACAGTTCTATGGGCCTCGACATGAACAGGGTAGCCGTGGAGAAGCTAGGTGGCAAGCAATAGTTCTGCCTGAGAATCAGAAGTAGTCTCCAAAAGCAAAGTGCAACTCCATGAACAAGAGCAGGATTTCATAGGGCCAGCTGTTGCATCAACATCTTTCTGAATAATAAATGTACTGTGGCAAAGGACTTACTGTCTTCAGTAAGTGAGACCACGAGAACCCGTGGTGCAGTGGGAAGGGTCTTTGAATCATTAGCCTCATTACATTTACATTTCATAGATGTTGATTGGGCAGATAATTGGCAAATCTCAAGATAATGCCCCGTGACTGCCAGCATCTCCGATTGTGCGCTTCTTCCAACTGGGAGGCCTCTCCACAAGGGGGCACATCTGCCTTAGGTTATTTTTCACACCTCAGATCACACGTCCCGAACACCTGACAGAGGGACTATCGGCCATTTGGGAAAGTTGCACCTCAGGCAGTCACCCCTCCCTGGGCCTGGACTGTACCAGGGGGTACATGCGAACCCTACCTGTTGACCAGAGGCTGGGAATTATGTATTACCCAGTCACCTGTTACACAGCAGACACATGGGCCAGCCTTCAGGAGTGTATAGGGAGGAAGAAGAAAAAAAGAGAAACCTCAAACACCAGAGTGGAGAAGGGAAAGAACAGAAAATGGAAAGAAAAAGAGTTGTGAGATTGTTCGTCTGTCAGCGACAGACAATGCAGAACATTTCCAAAAACACCCCAGACATGTTCCCCAAGGGAGGGAAAAAATAGCAAGTGTATAGACATGCAGCAAGGTAGGGTAAAGATGCTGCGAAGGCTGGGGCCCTGGGGTACCCAAGCATGAACCTGACAGTAGCAAGCCTCCTGGGGTTGGTGGTAGAATGTATGGGACTGGTCTTGCATGTAAGTCTATTACAGGGATATGAGCCATGAGGCAAGGGATTGGGAGCAGAAGTTGTCTGGTGGGTGGATGTATGAGACAGGTCTTGCATCTGGGTCTATTATGGGGACATGACCCATGACAAGGGGTTGGGAGCAGTAGTTGTGTACAGATGGACAGTAACTCCTGTTCCCAAACCCTTCCCTCAGATCCCTGTAATATACCTAGATGCAAGACCTGTCGCATACCACCACCACCTATTACAGTCCGATGACAATGACTTATCCCACCAAAGACAGGGCTACCTGTGAAAACAATAATGATCTACTAGCTAAGCTGTAACTATTGTGCTGCACTCTACATGGGCATGACAATCAAGCTGTCTGGCCACATGAATGCACACTGACAAACTGTGGCCAAGAAACAGGGCCTTGCTGAGCACACCGTCCAACACGATGTTCTCCATTTCAATAACTATTCCAGTAACGCACCCAGTCCTCTTACTTCTCTCCTTTCCTGCTAATCCCCCTCCATCTAACCTCTCGACTGCACCTAGCTGTCCTACCCTCTCTGCACCTCATCCCTGCATACTCCCACTAGCAAACTTTACCATCCACAACCCTACCCTGCTATGCCTCCCCCTCCTGGCACCAGCTTCTTCCTTACCTATACCCGGTTGCCTATCCCATCATGTCTTGCTCCTTGTTTTCTGGTTTCAGCTGCCAGATACTGGTCATTTGCTTGAGAGTTGCCCTGACAGACACACGTATTTTCAACATAGATCTTGTTGGATGAGAGCTTATTTTTGCGACTCTTCCTGTAGTGCCTATTTGCGACTCAGCATCTCCACTGTATGGTGAGTAGCAACTATCCATTTCATAATATTATTACAAAGACTTATAATACACAGTATCCATGATGCAGAAGTAGTTCTAAAAATGCTTAGGAACCTCAGTGATTAAAATTGTATCCACAGTGAAATAAATTGAGCAGATGAACTGGCTTTATTTATCCACCATACAATAGAAATGATTCAGATTGTTATGCTGCTCCTAGTGACAATGAAAGACTTGTCAGTTCCAATGACACTGGTAAAGGACTTGTTTTGTAACCAATGGAAGTACAAGCCGTTTCAGAAGGGAACAGAAACAATGTTACGCAGCCTGTGATACGTGGTAACATTGGAAATGACAACATACCAGAGCAATCAAAATCTAAAAAAATACCATGCAAGTAGATGAAAAGGAACTGAATACCACAAATGTTGGCAGTCAAGCAGAGCCTTGACGTGTGGCTGAAATGAAGCACTCCCTTAAGGGGACCACACCCTGTATACCTAACCAATGTTAAGTTAGGCAAGTATTTGACCCATTGCTGAAAAACTATTTGATGCAGGACCTTAATATTTTTACTGTATGTTACATGATGCTAAGAGTCAACTGTACTAAAATCTACTTTATTCATTTTACAGTTTTTAAGAAAAAATATTTTTTGTTAATAAATTTAGAAAGTAAGTTTTTTCTGCAGAAAACATTTTGTGAACTTCCTAATGGGGGAATATCAATGAATGTAGTACCAGAGGTGGCTTTTTATGTTATGCAGTCTCTGAAAATTTCATTCATTTATCTATGATAGTTTTTGATATAACGGGGCATGTGTAATGAAAATTTTAGTTTGTGGGAAATTGACTTTAAAGAAAACTTTGGAAATTTTTTACTTACAGCTAATTAAAACGGTCCTGCTGCATATGATGGCCCATCTTTGGCCTCTAGCATGTCTTCCAGCTTTTTTTTTCACCTTCCTGGATGTCTTGCTTTCTTGTCCATATTAGACGCAGACCTGTCTGCATCGGCTAACCTCATTTTATCGCACTGTTGCAACCCAGTGATCATATTTTCACCAGGATTAATTCCCAGCTTTTTCAGTACCCATCACTTTCCAATATTACCACAACTGAATGCAATAACAGCATCACGAACTCCTAGTTTCATTGTATGCATGCCTACAAATACAGTTTTAGGAAGGTGGTTCCAAGTTATGCTGTTGAAACATTCATTTCGGATCTGTGCCTGCCCACGCAGGCATTTTCTTACAAGACCAGGATGAGCCAAGTCTCTGAAAATCGGTTTAATTGCTGTAATAACAGCAGCAGGAAGAGAATGGTGGTGAGAATAAGATTCCCAGTTTCCAGAGCTCTATTGTATTTGCACCACGAATTTTCTCCATGGACACAATCCATGACGGATTATCATCAGTAGAGGACTTATGGAATAATATGGCCCAAACACCTCTCTTCATTGCCTCCAGATTTTCTTTATTTCTGTTAATTGCCTGCCCATAGTATACCTGCAAGTTTTCTATAACAACTACTTGCAATCACACTTGAACAAAACTAACAGCGCATTGTTTACAAACACCAGAAACAAAAGAATACCAACCGTTGCATTCCACGGATAGCCAACACATCCAGGAATAAAAAAATCCCTAACGTGCAAGGTAGGGGATATAAAGATCTAAAATATGTGCAGAAAAGCGGGTAACAAAAGTGGGCGTGGCACAAACACACATGGCAGGAAAATGCTCTTTAAATGCTCGGAAAAAACACACACAAAATTCAAGCAATGTTTGTGTGTATCAACCTGCCAGCACTTTTGTTTGGTGAGTCTCATCTTTGTTGTTAGATATATTTTTCCCACATGGAATGTTTCCCTCTATTTATATATATATTCAGCAAAATCCTTTTCAGAGTACTTAAATAAAACCTTAATCTATCGAAATATCATGAAAAGCGAAAATCTTTTTTGATTTGAACCACAGTGTGGTCCCCTTAACATGCATGTAGTCGTGTAACCTTAGTACAGCTCTACAACACACGGAGGGGAGGTGGTGTTTTTGACAAACTGCAAAGTCTTTACAGGACAAGCATCCACCCCCCCCCCAATATAATGGTAATTATCTCTTTTTAGAGTCTGCCTTGACAGTCTTGTCAATATTTGGATGCTGTACAAAAATCTGAAGAACATAAATCTGTTGGAGTTTTTACGAAGTATTGTACTACCTACTGAGATCTCCATAAATGGTTAAACCTCAAGGGCCCATGCTAAAATACAGGAAAGGCGTACCATACGATATCTGCGTACATAATGTTAAACACCTGGCAAAAAATTCACACAAATGTAAAAATTGTGGAAAATGTCACTGTATAAACTTAATGTTGGTCTTTTTGCAATACCACAGGTACAAACTGTGCAAAATACAGAAAACTTTGCTTATGTGATGTTAAGCATCCTTCAGACTTTCTTCAATACCATTAGTGACTGAATTATAAAAGAGGGGGAAATAGTAACATCAGTTTTTATGACTAAAATGATTAACAGTATCTCCTTAGTACACAAAATTGAACTGTGTTGCTCAACTATAAATGTCAATGCCCTGCGTATATTTGATCATACACGCAATAAACGTGTAGAAATATTTTGGTCATTGACAAGCTGATACCCTTGAAAACTACTTTGACTTAATTTCATCATAACCAAGGGGGGGGGGGGGGGGGGGGGGGGAGTTTTTGGCATTCATCAGTTGACATGATGTTTATAAATGCCCAAACCTGCAGCAATATACCTGAGTAAGATCTTCAGGGGTTCCTAACAGTAATGTGGCTATATAAATAAGATTTGCTGATTTAACAGGATAGCTTTTGTTACTAGTATGCATAATCATTTATTAGGTATGAACAATACAAAAGTTTGCTAATGATGTTGCTGCAATTCTTTTACTCTATTCCAGTGCATTACTCAGTTTCTGTTACTACCAATGTTTCAGCTGAAATGATCACTACAATCACAGCACAAGAATTTCCATGCAGGCTGTCGGAGTCTACAGATCAAAATGGCGTTGACTGGGGCAAATGTATTCAACAACCTTTCACATTAAAAAGTAAAGGAATGGGCAGCCAACAAATTCATAAGAAAAATGAAATCCACCCCTTTAGCAACTAAAAATTATTTGAATATCTAGAGTCACATCTTGAAAATGCTTGCTAGCTGCATCACGAGCAACAGTGTTCATTTTAAAACAACAGGAGAAGTAGCACATTCATGTCTCCTGTGTTTATTTTCTTTAAATAATGTGAATGTCTTCAAGCAATTATGTGACTACTGTCACTTTTTGTGAATGATTCAACATACATTCATCACAGAAAATATTCACAGTTAACCTGTATCAAAACATGCCACTAATTTCATTTTAAAGATACTAATAATTATGGAAGTTTTATGGTATCAACAGGCAGCTCAAAAAAAACACACACACACACACACACACACACACACACACACGACATGCAGCAATTATGAATATTCAGTTTCACCTACTCTCAAACTGCCAGATCACTGTGTTCACTTTAAAATTACCACACTTTTAGTTCACCAGTGCTCATGCTATTGAAGTGGTCATGGGTGACTTGCTGTATTTGGGAATGCAATTTTACAAATGTAGTATCCAAGGCTGCCAGAGTAACAAAATACACAAACACATTTATAAGAACTTTAAATATTAAAAACTTTATTCACACACAATTGCATTTTAACATTACTGCCCATCAGCAGTTGGCATCGAACGAATGATATCTGAGTCTCCTGGGTCTGTGATGGATAGTGTGCAAACCCTGAAATATTTTCCACATGCCGTTCCAAGTTCAATGTTATTACCAGAATAGTGATGAACTCCAGTCTTTGCCAACATGGCATAGTATTCAATTTCTGATTTCCTGTAACAGAAAGAAATCTGTCAAATTAAGGTGTACTAGTACAACAGTGCAAGAACCCTTACCATAATTAAGGATGGAAATTACACAGAACAGGCAAACTAATCCTATAATCTCTTCAAGAATGTTATATGTGATTAAGTCATGGCAATTTGTTTGTTTGGCAAAAATTACATTTGAAACGGGTTCAACTGCAGGAACTTTAAAAAACCTGCTCTTAAAGTAGCCTTGGATGTCAACATTGCACCAAAACACACACACACACACACACACACACACACACACACACACACACACACACACACACACACAGGTTTGGCCCTGAAAAGGAGGCAATCTGATGAAATACAAATGTCAATTTTTGTTTAAAATAGTTTATATATCTCACACAATCTGCAAACTTTGGTCACAATAGTGTTTGTAAACTGAACAAAAATTTGAAAAATTGGTGCATACTTCTAGGTTATGTACCAGTACTTGTCACTTTAAAGACTTCATTGTAGGCAATATAAGATGCTAGTGTAAGACAATGATTACAGCAAAATAAAAATGATCACTCTCAGGGTGTATACAGGGACAAGGAAAAAAAATTCCCGGATTGTTCCCGGATTTCCCGTTTAAAAAATATGCTTTTTCCCGGGCGACCTACTGTCACTTAGCACAGAAAAAGTTCCCTCGGAAAAAAGTTCCCTCGGAACTGTAAAACTTATCAATCCTTTGAATGGTTAACGTTTTATATAATCGCGTAGAGCTTCCCGGAAAAAAAAAGAAAAGCCGGAGCAGAGAAGTTTTGGAAAGACCTTTGATTTGCAGCAACATATACGCTGCATATTTTCGTATTACGAAAGTATAAATTCGAATTGCACCAAACACAGGTTGTTAGTTTCCGGAGCGTTGCAACCGAGGTTGTATGTCCTTTTGTAAGCGAGTCATATCTCAAGCCACGAGATCTCGCCAGCCGATGACAGCAGCTATTCAGAGCATAGGGCACGTGTTATAGTCAGCCACTAGCAAGATTACTGGTTACATAGTGCGAACACACAAGAGGAAAAGTTAACGGTTTACATTAATGTACACAGTACCGTATATCTACAAGAAAAGCTAAGCTTTCACGTGTAATATTGGTCTTTTTTTGGTGTGATATACTTTAAGATACATCACACAAATGTGCCAGTAAATTTAAAATTCTGACATAAATGCCTCGGCTAGAAATTCTTGAAGTGGCTGGTCCTCAAACTGTTCAGTTTCGAACGCTCTGTGATTTAGATATCCATCCCACTTTCACACACACAACATAATTCATCTTGCGTAAAAAGAAATTTACTTTGAAAGTAACGCTTTTCTAGCCACCGTTCGCAATACTGTTAGTTATAGGTTCGATTTACCAGTTGCCAGAGAGCGCCAAAAACGAATTATTGTGTGTGTGCAACTGCAGTGGTGTAGGAAGCCCATATGTTCGTGTGTATAAAGCACTAAGAGAGCTTACACTACACCATAAAAGAAACAGGGCATCAGAGGATACTCCAAAAGGCATCAAAATTTCGTGAATCATACTAAAATGCGTAATTCGGCTTGAAGTGCACATTGGTTTTTTCCAGATTCACAATGAAGTAGGTCCCATCTGATATTAAGCTTTTCAGTGTGGTTTTTGGGATGTAAATTTTCTTGGAGTACCAGTACTCTACGATCTCATGTTTGGTTCTTTATTATGGCATAATGCCATACATGGCAGAAGATGATAACGTGCACTTTAAATTCACCGAACAGTTGGAAGTACCCAAAATTGTTAAATGAAACACTTCGTTTCAAATAAAATGATTGCCTCAGCGGAATTTCTTTAGCAAACTTGCAAAAATAACTTCATTCTTCTGCAAGGCGATTAATGCTTGACTGCTACTAACTTGGAAAGAAAATAAAATCAGAAACTGAAATTAATAATATATTTTTGCCCTCTGTAATTATGTGAATGCATTTTAATTCACTTGATAGCTCCCGGCCACAGAAATCCGTTTTGTTTTCATTTGACGTGGGAGCTGTACACGCAGAGAAGCAGTGAAATCACTTAACGTAAACACTGGTCACGTGGAGACTAACCCCCTCCCCACTACAACTCAGACAACTCTGTGCAAGCGCAAATCTGGCAGCTAGGGCGTGCGAGAAAAATGTTTCTCGTTTGCACCTGGCTGCTTGCTGCTACTACCGATGCAGCTAACAGCCAAACTTCAAGAAGCGGGAAGCGAGAGAAGGTACTGCTTATACGCGAGTCAAATGCGCATGCGCATCAGACTGCTGGCAACTGGTCAAACAAACCTAATGTGAACAGTTGTGACGCCATGCTCATAGCAAGCAGTTTATTGTTACGAAGAATTACAGTCTGCGCCCTATGGCCTTTGCTATCTGTAGACGCTTGTGTGTGCACGGTGTTTTGTCATCGTAAAATGCTCATTTCCTTTGCCACTACAGTTTTATTTTTTTCCCTCTCATTTATATTTTATTGCTGCAGTATCATTCTCCAGTAGCAGGATACAATAACATTCTTTGCTAGAGAATCAATTCTGCAGTCAAAACTACAAAAATGTAACTGAAAGCTAAAACAATGAAAAATTCCCGGAATTCCGAAAAATTCCCGAGTTTTTCCCTGTTTTCTCCCGGATGAAAAAATTCCCGGGTTTTTCCCGGTTGTCTCGGGTCGTATACACCCTGACTCTGAACAAACTGTGGGCACTGGCTAAAGTACTACTATTGTTCACAGAGACATCACAACCCTGGATGGAAATAAAAGCAGTGCCTGAGAGAGAAATTTTTTCCACAATGCCCTCATGTCAGTTTAAATGTAGACTAAACGTTCATGAATAATTACTGTTTGTGGATCTTTCCATATGTGACCACAATGTTTTAGAACTCCTGGAATTACACATTCTGAGCACTACAAATTTATCTACATAGGCAATTCACACGAAAGTCCCTAGCACAAGAGAAGCTCCCTGACAAAATGTGCTTGGCACGGCTGCCTTTCATGAACAATTACATAACACGATTTTGTTTGCATTTATATGGAAATTGCTCAGCACTACCACTGTCACAGGAGACAATTTTATTAGGCAGCATTAACAACAGCCTTTGTAACATGTATTTTTTTTTTGTTGGGTTTAAGGGCGCTCAACTGCTGAGGTCATTAGCGCCCAGTCACTGTTGTTAGAGCACATGGAATCTGGTAAAACTCAAGGGGATGGGGGGGGGGGGGGGACACCAGAAGGACCTGACAAAGATGCAGATAAAATAAGTAAAAAGGTTAAATGTCTTTGGACAAGCCAGTGAAAGTTATAAAACGCAGAATACGAGCAGCTGCTCGAGCGTCGTCATCAGCTAAAACATCCGGTAAAGTAGATGGCAGGGACAGGACAACACGAAATTGACTAAAACGGGGACACGACAATAAAACATGGCGCACTGTTAATGCCTGACCACAAGGGCACTGCGGGGCTGGGTCACCGGAAAGCAGGTAGTGGTGGCTAAACCGGCAATGCCCAATCCGCAACCTGGTCAGAAGGACCTCCTCGCGCCGAGATGGTCGGGAGGATGTTGTAACATGTAAATGAAAGCTATAACTTGAATGTAGGGATGGAATGGTGAGCTGCACCGACTCTAGCGCACCGAGAATTCCTCGAGCTTCTAGTTCTGAAGAAACTAGTTTGGCGGCATCTGATGATTGGTTTGTGGGGTGCTCAACTGCAGGGCCATCAGCACCTATACAAAGTACCAATTCTTACACACAGTCCAGTCTAACCACTGTCACAAATGATGATAACACAAACACTCAGTCCCCAGAAAGATAAAATCCCCAACTCAGACAAGAATAAAACCTGTGATCCTGAGGCAGCAATGCTGGCCACTAAGACCACGAGCTGCAGACGCGGCAATGTATGTTGCTGCCTGCTAGTCAACTGCGTCAACATGCACTGTAGCACCGGCATTATTTGAAGTGAATGTTGACACTAGACAGACACACTTGTGCCCCACTGTGCTCTTAACTCTTACACCTCAGGTTTCATTCGAGTAAAGCTGTGTAAGGATACACCAAGACTAAAGTCGTAGAGCTGGCAATACTTTGTGGAGGATGGAGACAACTTTTGTTGCAATATCTGTTTTAAAAAGCTCTGTAATGTATAAAAAAACTGGCATGATTGGACATTTTAAATTACACAATTTACTGAGCAATAAAACAGCGATGTCTACAGACACGGAGGTTAATTCTTCTTATATTGCAAGTCAGACAAAATACCCAGGTATGCATATAATCCTTCAAACTGCACAGAAAGGGCATTCAGTACAAAAGTAAAGCCTGAAGTAGTCCACCAAAATAAGATTTTTAAATCTGAGCCCAATAACATCCCAAAATCAAAACTTTCCCAGCTTTTGCACAGTATGTTATGTAATTTTACTGGACTAGTTTTTGAGGGTGCAATCATCTCCTTGCAGGAGCACTAATCTAAATCATATGTTTTGTTTCACGGAGGGGAGGTAAATGGTAACAAGAACTAGATGCAGCACTAGTGGCCATGATCGATGATTTTCAACCATTTTGAATCAGAGGACACATTCTGTTGCACTGTAGGACACAGAATAATAGATATATGAAAAAATGCTGCCCCACATGACTGAAGAATATTGCTAAAGATACCATAAACTTTGAAGTGAGAGACTACCTGTGCCTCTAATGATTTTTACTTGTATTGTGAGGCATATATAGCTATAACTGATCTTTTCATTAACAGTGACTGGTGCCTGAAAGCTTTTGCTCTCAAGGCATTCTGTTTCCCATAGATACATACAATGCTAAATATTAATGATGCGTTACATAACTTTCTTAATGGTACATCAAAAACAAAGCTGCAAGCATCACAACTAACAAAGCCAGTAACAGGATCACAACTGTACAGCTTATTACAGTGGCAGCATAGACATGCAACAGGTGTCTTGCTTAATACACAATATGCATTTGGTCACAAAAATATCTTTGAACAGCAACAATAAGTTCTGCACCACGAAGGAAAACATCAGAAAAATGGTCAGTCATTTTAAAACAAGTTGCAATGCTAATGAGAAACACCGTGAGATCCACGTTCTCTGGAAAAAACTTTTATATAGTTAATTCAGGAAACCTGAACTCCATAGGACAGTACATTTCATATACTTCAATGCCTACTGGAGCAAAAGGAGTGCATCTGTAAACTATTTATCATATTTGTAGTCAGCTGTTCGGAACTTCACAGCTGACAAATGGTGAATTTTGAACAAATGGTCAAGTGTACTGGAGCCTTTGGAATGGATAAGTCTCAACCTGAAACTATACCTCTTTCGAAAGCTATAATCAGACAGCTGATCCCAACCAAATACAAAGGAAAGTGGGCTACCATGACAGCACAAAGAGTTACAGCAACATCTGCACAACTAACAACTTCACTAATATTAAGAGAGACAGTGTATGCAGTTGCTGCCTTGCTCGATCTACTCATTCACCTGCTAATGACACTAGCCACAAGTACCATTAAGAACAAAATGGCAGTAGCTCAAAATGGGCTGCTTTCAATGAAGTTTCCAATAAAACTCCAATGAAAACGGCCATGATATTTTCGACCTATAGGGCCCCAGAGAGAAAATATTTTCTAGACCAGAATTACTTAGATACAAAGTAAACTAAAAGAGCACTTTATTAATAAATTCATTTCTAAACAAAAATTGACTGCACTGTGGTAACAGGAAGGAAAGATGCATTCTGATTAATAGTTTGACTTCTTCAATTGGTAAATGGATATAAGTAGTTTCTGGGTATACAGTGAAATCCCTATTTTATGTTTTCGAGCAGTTCAAATTTGAATAATGCAGAATTGACATATGCAGAATCAAGAACAATGTTAAAAACCCTCTAAATACAAACACTTGTAATTGACATTTATGATTAAAAGACAGCAACTGTCCCCAACACTTTGTATAAAGTCTAAGTGAATGAAATTACATGTAGACTACATGTTTGTACAATAACTTTTGGTAATGAATTTCATCAGATATGAAAAAATCATATGTGTAACAGCAAGTAAAAAGTCACAAAAAATTAAAATTGGTATTTGGGTACAAGGTAATCAAGTTACTTTCTGATATGCTACAACCACAGATTATATGTTCAAAACAAGGGTTTTTGGAGATCATCCTTTGTGCTCACCAAGAAAAAAAGCAAAAGCCAGTGAAAGTGTTGAATTAAACCAAAGGTATCACACCAGCTGCGTAGTTAAACCATAAGCATAAATGTCGACACCTTAATGGCTAACTTTGTTACCACTGCTGTTAATGTTTAAATGCTTTTCTGATGAGCCACATTTCATATGCTTGCCACCTTAAAGTGTTATTTTAGGCTTGAGAGAAAGATGCGAAAAATGGATTTACTTCCACAGTTGAATTATAAGCTTGTAAGGAGTCAACTCAGTGAATTTCTGTACACTGTGTAGAATGCAAATTTGAAAGACAGTTCTGGTGCTACAGTTTTGTTTTATGCCCTCTGTCACTGCTTCCAATCTTTATAATCCACAGTGTGTGCTGCAAAGTACGTATGTGAGTAGTATATGTAGTCATGACAGATTATAACACAGAAGTCTTTACTGGCTACTGGGCGACTTAAGTTGCCAGTCAATAACAATTCACTAGCCAGAAAAGTGCAATGTCTCGACAATTATGACCAAGCATATTCTTCTTCGAGACTCTGTGTTTGAATTTAGAAGGCTGATGATTGATATTCTTGCTGAATACAGTGCATCTGAATTACAAGCAAAGCGATGAGACAATTATATGTGGCGACTGGGCTCCTTCATCACTTATTACCTCAACTTTGCGTTGACTCTTGTTTTTCCATTAGCCCTACATCCTAGCAGTAGTTTTATCACAATTGCGTGGTGAAGCTAAATGTTACAAGTTGTGCTGGCAACACAGATCACGCGTTATGTCAGCATTTCCTCTGTTTAAGAGCGACAAAATATTGCAAATTACATACATTTCATGTAAAAAGATTGCCGAATGTTGAACAGGAAAAATCTTCGAGGATTAAGGAGGTACGTCCTCAACGTTATACTTTATTCCTTCTTCAGAAACTTGAGGGTAGGACATACAGAGCAATATTTACAACTGAACTTCGCGAACTACGCTGTATAACTAATGAGATGCGGTTCCCACAATTGCCTAATGCACGTTTGGGAGAAAATTATATTTTGCGCCCGCCCTCCCAGCCGAAATCATGGTTGTGGTGACCCTGATCTGAAGCACAGACTGAGACCTAGGTTAAGTTCGAAGGACCGGTATGTTTATGTCCGCGCCATGTTGAAAAGTGCAACGGGGGGGGGGGGGGGGGGGGGTGATCAAATACATAACTTCTAGCGCACTTTAGGCAACAGAGTTAATAGAAAGGCATTCGTATATATAGTTGTTATTTCACTTACCGCAATGGTGGTGTATTGTTTGCAATTATTACCAACTTCGCCTTTCCCTGCCTCAGTGACTTCAGAGTTTGTTTCAGGCCAAGAACATATTTTCCCGACTTCATGACAAGAGCCAGGCGGGAGTTTATGCTCTCCATTGCCTTTTTCTAAAATACATAAGACATATTAAAAATTAACATTCTGGAATTAGACACATGTTTACACATGATACCACGTGTTAAAGAAATTCACCTGTTTCTTTTGAGCAACCATTGTGGCCGGTATAAGAACGACTTTTTAAGTGCGAAATAGAAACTGTCTCTTCTGGAAAAATTTCACAACCTCGACGGAATAAATAACTCCCTTATTCCTTCCACTGCACTGCGTCCACGTATTTCTCAACCTACACCATACCTCAAAAGACCACTTCAATGAACTTCAGAAGTCAAAGAGCCTCATTGTATAGACTGCAAAGATATTACACTAAACAAAAAAGGTCAACAGCGAAGGGAAAAATAATTTAGTAGAAGATGTTAATTTTGACAATAAAAGCTACGATGAGAAAAGTGAACACGTGTATCAATAGTTCTCCAGAAATATTTTCAAAAAAATTAAAATCAAAATTGGTGGAAATCCGAAGTGGATGACACCTATCTGGAACATATGACGTACTCAAATCTATATGCGCATGCGCACTTGCCCAACTTTTCGGAGTTAGGATCAGCCGCCATTGTTTCTTAATGAAGTGATTTGTGTGTGGAGTTTTGTATTATTTTAGGAAGTTGTTTGTATATTTTGTGCCAGAAAGACTTTTGACTAATTATCCCTTGTCGATTGACAGTTTTATTTTAAAGACTTTGCATCATTTAAAGAACAGAGTGCAGAAATTAGGTGATGTCAGCAGGCGTGTCAGATCAGGTAAAGGAAGAATTGCTATCCTAGGGCGTAGTAAATTGAGATGCAGTCTTTGAAAAGAGAATAAAGAGTGCGATAACTGTGCTGTAATTAATGCTTGTGTCCTCTTTCGTATGTTACCTGGACGTGAACCTGCGCAGCGGATGAAAGGACAAGGGAATCAAGGTAATACGAACAACTTGTCTTTTTTGCGTATTGTCATATGACATCCCATTGCTATACAATTCCTAGATCGAAGAAAGGTACAGACTTTGTGAACACAGTGTTAACATTTGTTCTGATAGTCTGTTGGGAAAAGTAGGCCTGCATATGAATGTTGTTATGTCGTGTCACCTCGTAAGCAGTTCAGTAAGAAGTGACGTGCAGTCTTGCGTGTTACTGGTCTACCAGTATTCATCTGTATCCAAGTATCACTAGTCTTAAACGTAAAAATTTTGACGTGTGTTGGCATATAGAAATTTTTAGTAGGTATTATGTAAGTTTGAAGAAAACATATGATCTTAATGACACTAAGAGTGAGATAAATTGTATGTTGATTGACTTTCCAGCTTGAGATTGTGGTAAACAGGAACTACTCAATTTAAATTGGAGCCCATGGCTAGTTTTTCGTTAAGTCAGTATTTGTGATTATTTAGGTAATCAGACTTGTTGTTCCCATGATAGATACAGTTTACAAATTAATATGGCACAGGGAATAGGTAGATTTTGATTGCGATTGTTTTTCAAACTCTGTACACTTTATTGCAGAAAGCGGTTATGCATAATGAATGAGTCATTCAGCATGAGTGTGTCTGTCATAGTAGTTTGCTAATTTCTAAAGATTTTGTAAACATGCAAGCATCTCTAAGTCTGAAGTAAAAGTGTAAACAACGGTATGTTGTGTGATATAATTAATGATATTTGCGAGTATTATTGTATATACCATGATCATTGTAAAGTTTGATAAACATGCTGTAATGTAAGTTCAGTGCCATACACAGGGAAATGTAATGTCTTCTACTAAATGGTTTGCATTTTATAGAAGTGAAATGATGAAAGAAGTAGATTACTCTGTTGTCGGTAGTAATTTTCATGATTTTGTGTACATATCTAGAATAAGGACAGCAGTTACATTCTAGACTATGTTCTGGAAATAGCTAATGAAGCTATAGCCCGTGAAATTAATTACATAAACAAGCTGCACTATGTGATGGTAGGTGATGTTACATTGACATACAAACAACGAAGATGACAATTAGATTAGATTAAAATGATTGCACTAATCTGGGACCATGAAGAATACTCTTAGGGCTGTCACTTTTCTCTACTTAATAATTTTGTTCACTGTTAACCTAAATACTTCTATTTTTTACTTTCAGTGTCAAATGGCCCAAAGGACCACGTGAATGAACATGAAGATTTTGATTCATGGCGAACCCAGCATCATCAGGTAACTTTTCCCATCCTTTAAGTGCTATTGTATGATCTAGCCTGCTTTTTAGATTTACTCAAATTTTGTTGTAAACAACATTATAATTTATTGCATCCTTGTGTTGGTGAAGGCTGCCCATGTTTGTTATTGACAATCCCAATAAGGATCAAATTTTGAAGTATTAAAGACTGTATATAATTTTTATTTATTTATATTTTGTGCTAATACCATTTGGTATACAACAGTGTGTAGGACATGTCAGATACAAAAATAATATATGCATATACAAAGTGTATACAAATTAGGTTCAGATTAGTTAATGGCAGGGCAAATGGTTGCCCATTTCCTTTTCAGTTTATAAAGCTTCACACATGGAATTTGAACTCCTTAAAGTGTAGTCTGAGGGAAGGAAGAGGGAAGAGATATTTAAAATATGTTACTGGCAATTTATAGTCAATGTAATTATGATCCGGAGGTAATAGGGCCCACAGGTTTTAACCCATATTTGAGTATTTGTGAAGCATTAACCTTCAATATTGTTGTTTCATCTGTGTGCAACCACTCATTTTCATTATGTTAAATTTAATATGCATGGTTAGAAATGAAATGATGCACTTGTAAACAGATTATTATAGTAAATATATCTAAAAACAAAGATGTTGAGACTTACCAAACAAAAGCGCTGGCAGGTCGATAGACACACAAACATCACACAAAATTCAAGCTTTCGCAACAAATGGTTGCTTCATCAGGAAAGACGAAAGGATCCTTTCCTGATGAAGCAACCGTTTGTTGCGAAAGCTTGAATTTTGTGTGTATGTTTGTGTTTGTTTGTGTGTCTATCGACCTGCCAGCGCTTTTGTTTGGTAAGTCTCATCATCTTTGTTTTTAGATATATTTTTCCCACGTGGAATGTTTCCCTCTATTATATTAAGATTATTATAGTAATTTATACGAGGGCCCATGTCAGCAATGTGGCACAAATGTGAAAACATGTACTTAAAAGCAGTTTAAGATAATTAACGTACTGACATAGACTGAAATATAGTTTAGTTGTAGGCCTAGACATGACTTTATAAACTACCCACTTCTTTAATGAAGTCTCTTATAGGGCAGATTGAAAGTTATAAGGAGTGAATAAATGTGTACATGTGTGTGTGTGTGTGTGTGTGTGTGTGTGTGTGTGTGAAAATTATTTTGTATGTGTTCTTAGCTTGCAAACCAGTGAGTTCTGAAAATTTATAAAAAGTTTCCATGAATTTTGAGCACAAATTTTGAAATCACCTACAAATCTATGGAAATTATCCTTCAGTTTTTGCAACTATATTGACTGTGCTAGCTGTGAGATGAACATATGTTGTTATTGATGGTCTTTTGTAATGGAGTACGTTTAGGTTGTTTGTATAGCTTATTGCAACTATGGTCACACGGAAAAACGTTTTGGGCTGTCATTCCTGATTATGGCAATTGTAATCGCTAGAGTTGAGCATTTTGAAGTACCTGCTGGCAAGGAACCTTTTTTCTTTTCAATGATTTTGGTATTTTTATGCACCTTATTCATAGCTTTTATTTTTCCACAGAATGCTAACTTCTTTGTTCAGCTCCTGTTAATACCGTGTATGTTTCTAGATTGCCTGGTAAGTGTTAATAGTTAAGTGCAGAATGTTTTCCCCCACTGAACTCAAATGCCCATTTCAAATTTTTTAGGCTCAGTGTAATGTGGAAACACATTTACAGTTCTATTCAATTTAAGACAGAAGAATCCCTCTCTCTGGCCTCTAATTGATTATTTTAAATATGTATTACCAGTATTAGTTAAATGCAATTGGTAAAGACACTACTTGTCTCTCTTATTTTATTTTATTGTAATTAATGTGTCTTTATTCTAGAGGAATGCATAATTTCTGTTTCAGGGTTACAACACCCCAATTTCAACTTCAATGGCATCGGACCCATACAACATGTCAAATTACTATGGAACATCATTTCCATACCAAGCATTTGGAGTTGGGGATGGCACTTGGTCAAATGGAGGTGATCCCATGACTTTTTTGGGTGGTTATGGTGGACAGATGGGCCATGATTCGTACAGTATGGATGGCATGTTTGGTGGCGGCGGAGGTGGGTTTGGAACAGCCTTCGGGCAGCCTGCTGCAGCCGCAGCAGCTGCTGCCGCAGGGTTCAATTACTTTCATGGGAATGGAGACTTTTCAACGTGGGGCAGCTCTGCTGCACCCATTTCGCGCAAACCCCATTATGATGATTATTACAGGGGTGGAGATGGCATGTACACAACACCTGGAGTTGGTGGATCTGATGTAAAAGCTGTGGAACAGGGAATGCAAGGTCTAGGACTTTCAGATGCTGGTAGTGGCAGTGGAAAAGTTTCTGATGGCAAGGACTTAAAACAGCAGAGCCCGTCTGATAAAAGTGGTAGTGTAGATATGGGAATGGGAGGAATGGTGACAGTACAGCAGAGTGTAGCACCAGCACCCTCAGTACAACCGAAGAAGATGACGTGGGCATCAATTGCAGGGCAGCCAGCCAAGCCTCAACCACAAGTTTCTTCAGGAGGAATGAAAAAGAAAGGCCCTGGTATGCCTCCACCACCAATGGTTCCAGGAAAGCATAACATGGACATCGGGACGTGGGAAGGGAAGAATGGTGGCAGCAGTAGTGCATTAGCTGGTGGACCCAAACAGCCAGTTGCACCTCCACCTACTGTGCGTTCAACATGGGGAGGACCAGTGCGAGGTGGAGGGCCTAGGGGGACTGCTGGTGGACCACCAGGAGCTGGTGTTGGCAGCTATCCTCCAACAGCTGGAGGACCACCACATCACCATCCTGGCCATCATCCTGGTCAGGTTGCCGTCTTGCCAGGACCTCACCATCCCCACCATCCTCATCATCCACAGCCCGGTACTGGGGCTGCTCCTCCACCCCATCACATTCAGCAGCAGCCTCCACCAAACCAACATCCTGGAGCTCTGGTGCCAGCGAATCCACTGCCATCGCATCCAGTCCTGGATGAACTGAGGATCAAAAACAACTACAACCCTCCAGATTTTGATCTCTCAGCTAAAGGAGCCCGTTTCTTTGTGATAAAATCATATTCAGAAGATGATATCCATCGTTCTATCAAGTACGAGATTTGGTGTTCTACTGAACATGGAAATAAGCGTCTAGACCAAGCATTTCGTGAACGTGAGGCAAAAGGTGGTGGACCAGTTTTTCTATTCTTCTCTGTCAATGGTTCTGGACATTTCTGTGGTATGGCACAGATGGTGTCACCTGTAGACTACAATTCTTCTAGCTCAGTGTGGTCTCAGGACAAGTGGAAGGGGCAGTTCCGTGTAAGGTGGATATATGTGAAGGATGTGCCGAATGCTCAGCTGCGCCACATCAGACTGGAAAATAATGATAACAAATCTGTGACAAACTCGAGGGATACACAAGAAGTACCGTTCGAGAAAGGAAGGCATGTGTTGCGAATACTGCACAGTTTTCGCCATACTACGTCTATCTTTGATGACTTTGTGCATTATGAAAAACGGCAAGAGGAGGAGGATAACCGCAAAGTTGTGGCACAAGCAGCAGCTCAGGCTGCAGCTAATGCAGGAGAGAAGCAACAGGGACCTCCGCACAGCAGTGGGCCACAAGATCGTAGCAGTGGATTGCCACAGCAACAGAAGGTAAATAAGTAACATAGTTTTCAGCACTATGGATAATTTCATATCTCTGTGTGTGTGTGTGTGTGTGTGTGTGTGTGTGTGTGTGTGTGTGTGTGTGAGAGAGAGAGAGAGAGAGAGAGAGAGAGAGAGAGAGAGAGAAATGGTAACTGGAATATGTTTGTAGCATTCTCAGTAGTCACTGCAGTTCTGTTTATGCACTAACGATGGATAAGTTTTATAATTTTGTCTCTTATGTCAATTGTGACCCAAATGCATATTGAGATGTGTTCAGTAACTATAGTGTTCTCAACACTAGTAAATTAATGCAAAGTAGGAAGTAGTGGAGGATATGGTACAACATCTCAACTATCAGAGTGACACTATCAACAAGCTGTTGTTCATATGTGCTATGTAACCACTGTGGCATCATATAATTGCGCATTCTAAAGTATTGAGACCCTAGCAGGAATTGTGGGGCTTTGGGCTGAATGACCCTGTGTTTGAAGTTCTTAAATATATTGAAAACTGTGATATAATCTGACCTCAAAGGAAAACTAAGGATGTCAATGGGGATACTAAAACCACAGAATATAAAAAAATATAAAATTGTTACTGGCATGGGACAATTACTGGCTACGCGAACCTGGTATCAAACTATTGCCTTCCAACATAGCTTGTTGTGCGATACATTTATGGATGTGCCATCTGACAGCCAGGCTGTTATCTAACAGTCAAATTAGACCTTCATAAAAAGAAAATGTCAGTGATGACGTTGCTGGTGGAAGCTGTCTGGCGGTATCATGGACTCACTCCACCCGGAAAATAAAGTGTTATGACTACCAGTATAGCACACGGTGCTGTAATTCAGTCATCTGTTTGCTACCTGCATACTTGAATAACTGTCCCAGTAATTACATTTTGGATAACATGGTGTGGTATGCTCCTAACATTGTGTGAGGCAGTCAATATTGCCACTGTAATATACAAAACAATGTAATATAATGAAGCAAAGTGAAAGACTGCTGTTTGGGTAGAACAGTAAAACCATCGATGTGGATTTATCCCAAGCAGCAGTGTTGTTATAATTGTCATATTTTCTTATGCATTGTAATTTGTGCTACAAAAAAAGATTAACAAATGTTCGTTGCTTCTGCTCCTGATTCTGACTTGAATACCCATTCCAAGGCCTTACATAATAAACACAAGCTTAGTTGACACCACTGAATTCAAAGATTTTACTCTTTTTCTTTCTTTATGCAGCAACACTATGAAAACTCTACATTTATTTTGAGCTATAATGTATTTTGTGTTGCTGAAAAACAAAATACTTCTCTCTTCAAAATGGATCCATCTGAGTTCCGTTGATATGCTACTCCTCAAATGTCTTATACACTAGAGTCTTGCTAATCCATCCATTCCCGGCACATATGGGTGCCAGATTATTGAGTGTCTGAAATTTATTTTATCATTTATTTTGTTTATTTATTTTAAAACATGGGGGATATAGTGAAATGTACTTTATTAAACCGAAGGATACAATTTTAAAACATAGAGGATATACTTCATTAAATGCAAAAATACATAAATTTTCAAAGAAAACTTAGTCCTTGAGTGTACAATAGACTGTACATAATTGTACTGTCATACCACTCCCTATGAAACATCTCCCTAATTTTTAACTGTCAAAACGATGATACGCGACTGTGGCATGCTTTATCGTGCATCCGCTTTACAAGCATTACATCAGTACTGCATATCTCTGGTTGTTGCATAATGTACTCCAGGAAGACCTCAGCAGCTTCAGCACTAGCACTGTGAGGAATCTTCATACACTCTCCTCCTGTGTCCTCTTCATCACTTTCATGTTTACTTTCTTGCATGCTTTTGATTATTTCTTCATCTGTTGAAGTTAGGTCCATATCACAGTTTTCCTCATTCAGCCACTTAGTATCATTATCATTGTCATCAATTTCTTCTGCCCCTGGAGGGTTGTGGAACGTGTCAGTGTACAAAGTAATTGATAATTCCGAAGTGACTGGCTCATCTCTGTCACTTACTACTGGATTCAACTCAGCGTCAATGGATGACCACAATTTTTTCCAGCTCTTCGTTATCATAGCGCTCTCCACTTTGTCCCATGCTTTGGTTGCTTGGAAAATAACATCACATATGTTGATTGCTTTCCATGCCTTCAGCATAGCCTCGATAGTCGTTTTCACTTTTTGTCAGGCTAGGAGACAAGAAGTGAATGTCGATAATGACAATAACAAACAAGCAAATTCCCTGGTCCATATGCAGAATCATGGCTGTCACATTGGGTCGGAGAAAGAGTGCTTGTATACCATCTGACTTCAGAGAAACTTCTGAAGGATGACTGGGAGCATTGTCAGTTATAAGGATAGCTCTCAGTGGAAGCTGCTTCTTCTTTAGCTCTTTTCTCACTGCTGGTACAAACATTTCTTGGAACCACCGAGAGAATATTTGTCTATCCATCCACGCTATCTTCTGAGCGCAATACTGCACTGGTAGAATGTTTATGTCACTCTGTTGAAAACAGCATGGATGTTGGGATTTTCCAATCACCATAAGTGGTAGTTTATGACTCCCATTTGAATTACAACACGACATTAATGGTACGCGCTGTTTCTGTTGCTTGTAACCACAAGCTTCCTTCTCGTTGTTGGCAGCTAATGTTTTTGAAGGAAGCATCTTGTAAAAGAGTCCTATTTTATCAGCATTATACAAGGTATCAGCAGTTTAATTGTCTTCCTCTATTATCTTCCATATCTTACTTACAAACTCATCAGAATCCTTATCCTTAGCTGAACAACTTTTCCCAGTGACTGTCAGCTGCCGAATGCCATATCGTTTTTTCCAGTTTGATAGCCAACCTTCTCTCACTGCAAAGAAGTTACTACCGCGAAGTTGTTTGTTAAATGCAGCTGCTTTTTCCTTTATAAACGGGCCACTGACAGGAATTCCTTTACTGCGTTGTTGTATGAACCATCTGTAAACAACTACGTCCAGTTCTTGACTCTCACTCAGTCGCATAACCTTCAGTTTTCCCACCTCACTATCTGTTTGTGTTGAGTACTGTTGTATAACATCATCTTTCTTTTTGATGTCATAAATAGTTGCTTGTCCAACATTGAACTCGGCAGCAATGGCTTTCTGCGAAGAACCTCAATTTAACTTTTCTAAAATTTCGAGTTTATGCCTGAGGTCTAGCATGTCGTGTTTTCTTTTAGAAGACATGATTCCGAACTGTAAATTTCAAATACAGTATATAAAGCATTGTTTAACTAAGCATTGTTGCACACGATAATTCATTGTGCACGTTTTTGGATGTGTGCCGGATTACTGAGAGGCCAGATTAGTGATAGTCTAGTGTAGTATCACATTAACTGTTAGGTCTCATTATGAATATGAATGAAATTTGTAGACCTTTCTCCTGTGTATATAATCATTGGGAAATGCATGGGACTCATTCATTTGTCAAACACAGTGTTTGTCCAAAAGCTTTCTTTACAGTCGGTATTTTGATGAGAAACTATAGTTGTCTCTGTAAGTTGATCCTTGACAGTTGCAGTGGAGTGGACACGGCAGCTTCACTCACCTACCTCAGCCGATAATGTATCACAATATTGTAAATGTGTCTATGGCAGCACCTCTGCTATTGTTTTCGCTTGCAGCCATTTGGTTTTGCAGTTGAAAGATGGAAGCAGTGCTGTGAGCTGACGGGGAGCTTGTTAGGTTGTTTCTACTGTAGCTTCAGAATTCCATTGTCACTGATACGATCTAATGCTATGGCAGTTTTGTAAAGAGTCTTTGCTCACCTTTATGCCTCTTGACAAAAACAGTTATGGTTCCTTGCATTGTATTGACTTGGGGCTTGCATTGTATTGACTTGCAGCTAGAATTCGTTAACATATTTGCCATACTCCTCTCAGTACTGCCTTAATCATGTAATCTTCTAGGGCAGTGCAGCCAAGTTCATAACTGTATTCACTCTACAGGAATATATTTTCCATTGTTGGAATATGTAGTTAGAATATTATATAAAATTGATAACCAAACCTTCTGAATTTCGCTTTGGTTTCTTATGCATTCCATTGCGTGTACTGACGCAATGGTAAGAGCAGAATTGAAATCAACTGTGACATTCTTGACCAAAATAATAATAGGAGATATAATTTCCATAGAGGCTGTGCCCTAGTCTAGGGTTCTGATAGGAGTTTTAGAGTGTAGTACAGTAGCCTTCAACTGGTTTCTAGCAGACATAGGACAGGATTTTTAAAATTCCGTGTATTTAAAAACAAAGTCAGAGTTTTCCTCATTAGTCAGTGGTATAATTTATCAGAATTTTCACTATCAGTAATGTATATGTTACACAGGTTTTAACTTTTCCAGATGCATACACAGCTCATGGTGTGTTCTGAAATCAGTTAAGTTACAAATGGGCTAAGTATGAAATAGGAGATAACAATGGCATCTGAATAATAAAGAGCAATGTTAGTGACATTGTCAAAGCAGGTGTCATTTGCTAATACTAAGGCTACTGTTTAAGTTTTTACAAAATGATGCAATAAGAACATGTTTTTTGTGCCTCCAAACATTAGTCTTTAAAATTTATACACACTTTTCAAGTGTTCAAACCAGTTTAGGAAACTTTTTTCTATGTAGTTGTTGGTGCCTCAAAAACATGACGGCTTGCAATAAAAAAAATTTTTTACATGCTATTCGGCATTAACTTTTTTAAGCAGCTGTCTTGACATACACTGGTATAGTGTAAGCAAAAAAAAGGGGGGGGGAGGCAGCCTATAATTTTCTTGAAAGTGTTTTGCGCTTGTTTGCTTCAATTCATATTGGAGGCAGTTTGTTTGTTACAATATTGCACATGGCTTTTGCATTCTTTTCGTCAAATTTTGTTTACATTTCCTTACACCAATTGACATAAACTTGTTTTAGAGCTTTGGTCAAATAGTGTAGAACAGACTTCTTCTCAGCTAAAGTACCTGTATGTACTGCAGGGATATGCTTAAGGGTGCCTCTGTCGGAGAGTAATTAATGTGCCAGTCGCCTGCAGCTGTGGTCCACAGCACTGACCTTTCTTCAGAATAACAGAAGTTTTTGGTCAACATTAACAAAATTCATCATTGATAGAAGCAATAATGCAAACAGTCTTTTCTGAAAGTGAAGTGACTAATAAAGGTTGAATAAAGCAATTTAAGGTGTTGTTGTCAAGGTAGACCTTCACGAAAACTGTAAATTACCCTCACTGTAAACAGACTACTTATCCCATGGCTTGAGCTATCATTGTTTTAACACTAACAAATTTTAAAACAATAGTAATGTTAAAAGTCAAAAGTGCCAATTGCTAATATTTTGTAAAAAATTAAGACTATGCATGTATACCTAAAATCTTGATTTGTAACACGTTAAACAAAGTAATGTGCTGCTAGGGCTAGGAAGTCCATTAATTAACAATGTGATTAGGTTAGCACTGTTCATAATTGTTAATATATATTATAGAAGGTGTCAGCAGAGTATGTATTTGCCTGTTAGTGTGTGACTTACACTCCTTCCATGTATCTGAAGGCTCTCCTTCAAAAGTGAAATTGGCAAAACTGAAAGTTGTGATTCAACCCATCGACTTCGACCTGTGACATCATCAAGATGGCAGATGCCACTATTTCAAGCATATACAATGCAACCACCACGATGCCACTTGTTACACACATGAACAAACATAAATAATTATCCAGAATGAAATTTTCACTCTGCAGCAGTGTGTGTTGATATGAAACGAGGTACTGGCGGGAGTAAAGCTGTGAGGTCGGGTCGTGAGTCGTGCTTGGGCAGCTCAGTCAGTAGAGTACTTGCTTGCAAAAGGCAAAGGTCTGGAGTTCGAGTCTCGGTCCTGCACATAGTTTTAATCTGCCAGGAAGTTTCATAAATAATAATATTTAACTTGAACAATATAATTGAACTAATGGGACAACTGTGGGAAGTAGGGGGTTTTGATCAGGTCAAACTAAATATATGGCAGTAAGAATAACGTGATTTCAAAACCAATATTAATCCAAATATGAAGCACAAAAAATTCTCAACATTCAACATGATAAAGTGCAGAAACCAAAATCATTGGTATCATAAATTTCACTTGACCTATCTAGCTCAGTTGAATCCCTTAATACCAAGAAACCCACACACAACTTAAAAACCCAGTACCACTAATTTCACTTGACCTTTGTAGTTCATACGAAGTTCTCAATATTATGAACCCACACACAACTCCAAAACCCACTACTGCAAATTTCTGTTGACCTATATGGCAACTAAAACAAAGCCCGCAGTTCCAAAACCCAACATACTCAAATAGTCAAAACTGCTACCCAAACCGTCACGTACCCTATCTATCTCGAAAGAAGTCTGCAGTACAAGAAGCAATACCCACTCACAATATCAAAAACTTAACCTAAACAATAATGGTAAACCAATATCTCTGATACCTACCAACCAAACTCCTGTGCAGTTTTCAGACACTAGCAGTAAAAACCCTAAAATTCATGAAAATGTGCATGAAAGGATGGTGGTACAACCTCACATACAGACTTCCATATTAGGGTTTTCCAGGATTTCCCTAAATTGCTTGAGGCAAATGCTAGTCAGTCCAAATAACTGTAAGAACTTGATCGTAGACATCTCACAGCCTATTGCAACAAGCCATGACCAGCTCATAAATTTCTGTCTCTTATTCATGACTGACAGAAAAAAGAAAAATAGAATTAAATCTCTGACCATAAGAAACATGGCACTAATAATTCCAGATACAAACACAAATCTATCAGTGACAATTCACAAAATCAAAGTAACTTCTAGAAATCGGCACAAACTCTTCCAGTAACAATCTGATGCACGCAACTTACAGTGTCAAATGGCTCATTAACGCATCTAACAACAAACTTGAAAACGTAAACATCCAATGCAAGAGAGTGCCACCAAATGCTATGATATGCCATCTGCAAATATGACCAGACTCAAAAATGCCATGCCACCATTATGTTGCAACATAACACAGTTAATGTCACGGATCGAAGCAGACATGCAGAATAACATCTTTCAGTTTATGTGTGAGATTTATGGAATACAATTTGGGAATGAATGGATTTACTGAAACAATCAGGCAGGCTGTTAATCACATGTAAACCTATATATTAGAACTTCACTGAGAAATAAGATTTGTAGACATTGTGAAAGTTACCATGAATGTAGACAATAGAAAGATGAATCCGCAAATAGTAAATTAATAAAAAAGCTATTTAAAACATTTGATGCTTTGTATGTCAGTCTCAATATATTTCAGTTAAGTTGTTATTCTAGATAACACCTCAATTATGGTGGCAGTTTTTCTACTTTTGGATAACATTACTAACGTTTCCCCTTTCTCCCTCCCTCTTCATTTTTCATGAAATTTTGTTCTCATTTTGCCTGTGTTTGTGTTCCATAAATTTGTTCATCAGTTTAAAATCATCTTGTTTCCTTGTTTTGATGTGCAGTAACTGGAAGATTAGGTAATTTGTTTATGCCACAGTGTAAATTAGTTCTGTTGCTTCTCCTGTGTTGTTTGTTGTAAGATATGTTTCTCATATCTATGTAATTTGTTTATACCACATTGTAAATTAGTTATGTTTCTTCTCTTATGGTCTATTGTGTATTGTAAGATATGTTTCTCATATCTAGACAGGTCAGCAAATCTTAGATCATCACACAGTATAAATTTTCTTTATTTCTTGTTATGTCGTATGTATTTCTTAGCATAAAAGAGCACATGCTATGATGGTGGCTTTTTCATTGTGTGTTGCAGTTCATAACTGTTTGCACAGATAATGATGAAAGGTGAACACGATGAATTATAAATTGTACGATTAGACGAGATGACAGAATCAGTGAGAAAATGATGTTCAATAAATATTGTCAAAATGTGGAACACACTAAATTATGTGGTAGCATGACAGAATATATTGTGCAGAATGCTGTTGTATAAAACAGATTATTCCATAAATTTTAAACTTTACACTCAGGTGCTTGCCTAACCACCACCATGTAAATTGGGAAATTCTGAAAATACCCCACAAAATTTTTGAAACAATCGTTGGCCTGCACTACAGATACAGCCCTTCTCATCATCCAGTTTTTCTTCTGTCACATTTGTTGGGTTTGCCAACTCACAGCCAAACTAAATTTGATTGGAGTATGAAACAGTATCCCAAGAAATCATGTCATATTCCAAGAAACAGGAAATAAAGTGCAAAACCCAGTAAACAATGTTATAATGAGTAAAAGCAAGATCAGTTATTGTTGGTCTCATGCTTTCCATGCTGAAAATAAAAGTAATAATTTCATATATTCCACCAAATCAAATCAGTAGATTCAGCCATTCTCACTGGCTGTTGGACATTGTCACCTGATTGGCTGTGGCCAACAGTGGCACGTAGCAGAACAACTACTGACACCATAAGTTCACTTAGCCTATTTTATGGTTCCAGTTCTGCTTTGTTAACCTATTGTGCTAGTTAATATTGATTCTGATCTGTGTCACATTTTGATTCAATCAAATGAAGAATTTCCTTACATTGGAATTTTTTTTTCTGTTTTTCTTTTGTGTGACTTATGCAGTGTATTCTTTCATGATATAACTGGCACATTAGTAGTGTAGGCTATATCACAGTGTTCATTTGTTAAATGTTAATGTTAGCCAACAGTATGTGTATGAATACTTCAATCTGTATTTTATTCACTTTAATGTTTAAAATTGGTATAACTCATTGTCTAGCTTCCAATAATTATACATCGGGAATCAGTTTTTTACTTCCCTTATCAAAAGGAAAAATGCTCTCAAAGTGTGTGTGTGTGTGTGTGTGTGTGTGTGTGTGTGTGTGTGTGTGTGTGTGTGAGAGAGAGAGGGGGGGGGGGATTATTTCTGATTAGTATTTACTTTCGGGATGACAATATTTGTTATTGCCGATATATATACAGGGTGGTGCATGATAAGTCACCTGATTTGTTTCATGCGTAACACATTTGATGTTGACAAGATTTGTAATTTGTTGATGTAGAAGTAAAGAAAACTGCTTGGAAGTACAACATAATGAATCACTTGTTCAATATGATTGCCGTTTTGGTTTACAGCTTCTTCCAGTGGCACATGTGCATTTGTAATGACTCTTCAGCACAAATATTCTGGAATGGTGTGGCATAACTCCACAGTGACGGCCCTAAGTTGCACTGCATTTTCTGGTTTTCCGTGGTATGCCTTTTCTTTAAGGAACTCCCAAAGGAAGAAGTCACATGGGTTAACATCCGGGCTGTGGGGGGGGAGGGGGGAGGGTGGGGGGCACATTCCTCCTCCTGCATAACATTCTGCAAATCTGTTGGACAATCCCCTAAGGCAAAGTCTTTCATGTAGGAAATCAAGCACAACATTGGTGGCATGGGGGCGTGCTCCATCCTGCATGAACAATTGTCTCTGCAATGGAAGGCATGAGGTGACGAGTTGAGGAAAAAACTGGTTTTGCAGCATGCGTAAAGAGCGTTCACCAGTTGCTGTAGCATTGAAAAAGAATGGACTGATGATTCCACGGCTTGACATCGCAACCGACACACACCCTTTCTCCCCGTAGGTCTCTTTCATGTGGATTATTTGCAGAGGTTCTAGTGCCCAGAATCGAATGATCTGTTTGTTCACAGCACCTTTTATGTAAAAATAAGCTTTGTCAGAAAACCATGGGTTGTGTAGCACTGCCTCTTGTAATCAATTATTCAAAATGACAGTCATAATCACATTATTTATTTTGCCGCCAACTGGTTTCAACCCACAATGGGGTCATCTTCAGGGCAATTTACACTTAGTAAGTAATCATGTACGTAATCTACAAGCAATTAGTCAAATTTACATAAATAAACAGATTTTTATACCCATTTGGTCGCTTGCTGGAGTCGTCACCCTGCCTGTGCACGGTTGGTAACTATGTATGGTTGGTTTTCTGCTTGAGCTTAAATAACTGCCATCAACACATGGGCAGACAGTAACGCCCTCCATTGTGACCAATGGTTACATGCTTAAGCAAGAAATCGTAAATTTTAGTTTGTTCCAATTGTAATATAAAACATAATAAATAATAATTATAACTAATTAAATCTCTAGAAATTTACAATTATTTAAAATTCAGGTAACTGTTGTCCCATTCATTTTTCACATCATTTGTGGATAGAGTCGAGCCCTCTATCTTTTGTGGTAGGGACGGCATTGCCATGGGCGATAGTATATATCAAGCACCCCCTAGCCTGTGTGGTTGGGACGCTGTCGTCATGGTAGCCTTTTCGTATAAGTCGTCTGCTGTAATATCATCTTTGCACAGTGTTTGTTGTTATGGTAATGGCATACCATAATGATTCTTCCTCCATGTTGTCTATCCATTTTGTCTTCTGCTGCGGCGTCATCTTTGCACAGCATACGTTATCGTGGTGTGTTCTGGCTGCTATCCATAAAAGTTGTTCCTAGTAATTAGTAAAAAGCTTTAAAATCAGTTTATTCTCCGTTATAAAATTAACATATTAGAAAAAAGAAATATATCAAGTGGCCCTTAGCCTATTTGGCTAGGTTTCTGTCGTCATAGTAGCCTCCCCGTACATGTCATCAGCTGCAGCACGGTATTTGATATCGAGCATCGGTGAACCACAATCCTCCCTTCATTACATTATATTACAACTGGAACAAACTTTAAAATTTAAAATTTTCGATTTCTCACTTAAGCATATAACCATTGGTCACCGTGGAGGGTGTTACCATCTGCCCACGTGTTGTTGGCCGTTATTTAAGCTCATGCAGAGAACCAACCATGCATAGTTACCAACCGTGCACAGGCAGGGTGACGACTCTAGCGAGCGACCAAATGGGTATAAAAATCTGTTTATTTATGTATCTTTGACTAATTGCTTGTAGATTACGTACATGATTACTTACTAAGTGTAAATTGCCCTGAAGATGACTCCATCGTGGGTTGAAACCGGTTGGCGGCAAAATAAATAATGCAATTATGACTGTCATTTTGAATAATTGATTATAAGTAAATTGATCGCTGTTATCTCCACACAACTATGTTGTCTAAAAAAACTGCCTCTTGGTCTTGCTTGATTGCCCACCTTGCAGACTGCAGTCTCCGCTCCTTCTCTTTTGCAGTAATCTTGTATGGATACAAGTGAAGATTGGATTGAATAATTCTTTCTACAGAACAGTGTGAAATCCCAACTTGGGACTGGCTCTTCTTGTTGATTTACTCAGACTACGGGTCAAAGCCACTCAAACTGCTTCAATGTTTTGCGGCAAACGTACATTACATGCATGTGGCCACTGACACTTCAACACAGATCCAGTACCCTCAAATTTTTTATGTAATCTGCATATTGTCTGTGGGCTGGGAGCCCACCGTGTGCCAAAATGAGCATGAAACCTTCTCTCTGTCAATGTAATGCTGTTTGTCGCCGTGAACAGTAAGACAATCTTCATCTTTTGCGCGGCGGTCAACCGTCCTTTGTCCACCATCGCGGCAATCTGAAATAGCGGTCTCACAACGGAAGCAATGAACGCAGAACGAAACCTGGCATAATTTCCATTAACTACACAAAGTTGAGCACATAATTTGAAAGCTATTGCCCCAATAGTATACTTGTAGGGCCAAAATTCAAATGGGTGACTTATCGTGCGCCACACTGTATTTTTCAGAACCGTTTAGTTCCTTCCTTTGGGAGGCGAGAGGGATGGGGTGAGACTCACGACCGTTAAGAGGATGAGGGGAGACAAACAGTTTACCCCCCCTGAAGATAAGTGCTGAGCAACAATTCTCTCTCTGAATTTTTGCTCTACACCTTTATTGTGGTTTGTGTAACAACAAAAAACTAATACACAGAGTGTATACGACCCGGGACAACCGGGATATCCGGTAAAAACCCGGGAATTATTTCATCCGGGAGAAAACCGGGAAAAACCTGGGAATTTTTCGGAATTCCGGGAATTTTTCATTGTTTTAGCTTTCAGTTAAATTTTTGTAATTTTGACTGCAGAATTGATTCTCTAGCAAAGAATGTTATTGTATCCTGCTACTGGAGAATGATACTGCAGTAATAAAATATAAACGAGAGGGAAAAAAATAAAACTTTAGTGGCATAGGAAATGTGCAATTTACGACAACAAAACACCGTGCACGCACAAGCGTCAGCAGATTGCAAAAATATTTCAAAGGCCGTAGGGCGCAGACTAATTCTTCGTAACAATAAACTGCTTGCTATGAGCATGACATCACAACTGTTCACCTTAGCTTCGTCTGACCAGTTGCCAGCGGTCTGTTGCGCATGCGCATTTGACTCGCGTATAAGCAGTACCTTCTCCCACTTCCCGCTACTTGAAGTTTGGCTGTAAGCTGTATCGGTAGCAGCAGCAAGCAGCCAGATGCAAACGAGAAACATTTTTATCACGCGCCCTAGCTGCCAGATACGCGCTTGCACAGAGTTGCCTGAGTTGTAGTGGGGATGGGACTAGTCTCCACGTGACCCGTCTTTACGTTAAGTGATTTCGCTGCTTCTCTTCGTGTACAGCTCCCACGTCAAATGAAAACAAAAACGGATTTCTGTGGCCGGGAGCTATCAAGTGAATTAAAATACATTCACATAATTACGGAGGACAAAAATATATTATTAATTTCAGTTTTCTGATTTTATTTTCTTTCCAAGTTAGTAGCAGTCAAGCATTAATCGCCTTGCAGAAGAATGAAGTTATTTTTGCAAGTTTGCTAAAGAAATTCCGCTGAGGCAATAATTTTATTTGAAACGAAGTGTTTCATTCTGCAGTATTGGCTAGTTCCAACTGTTCGCTGAATTTCAAGTGCACGTTATCATCTTCTACCATGTATGGCATTATGCCATAATAAAGAACCAATCGATTCCCGGCGGGGTCAGGAATTTTCTCTGCCTCGTGATGACTGGGTGTTGTGTGATGTCCTTAGGTTAGTTAGGTTTAAGTAATTCTAAGTTCTAGTGGACTGATGACCATAGATGTTAAGTCCCATAGTGCTCAGAGCCATTTGAACCATTTTTTTAAAGAACCAAACATGAGATCGTAGAGTACTGGTACTCCAAGAAAATTTAAATCCAAAAAAAAAGCCAATTTGCACTTCAAGCCGAATTATGCAATTTAGTATGGTTTACGAAATGGCGATACTCTTTGGAGTATCCTCTGATGCCCTGTTTCTTTTATGGTGTAATGTAAGCTCTCTTAGTGCTTTATACACACGAACATGCAGGCTTCCTACACCACTGCAGTTGCACACGCACAATAATGAGTTTTCTGGCGCTCTCTGGCAACTGGTAAATCGAACCTATAACTAACAGTATTGCGAACGGTGGTTAGAAAAGCGTTACTTTCAAAGTAAATTTCTTTTACGCAAGATGAATTATGTTACGTGTGAGAAAGTGGTATGGATATCTAAATCACAGAGCGTTTGAAACTGAACAGTTTGAGGACCAGCCACTTACAAGAATTTCGAGCCGAGGCATTTATGTCATAATTTTAAATTTACTGGCACATTTGAGTGATGTATCTTAAAGTATAACACACGTAAAAAAAGATCAATATTACATGTGAAAGCTTAGCTTCTATTGTAGCGTGTTAATCTTAGAGACCAATATTATATGTGAAAGCTTAGCTTTTCTTGTAGACATACGGTACTGTTTACATTAATGGTTCCAAATGGTTCAAATGGCTCTGAGCACTATGGGACTCAACAGCTTAGGTCATAAGTCCCCTAGGACTTAGAACTACTTAAACCTAACTAACCTAAGGACATCACACACACCCATGCCTGAGGCAGGATTCGAACCTGCGACCGTAGCAGTCCCGCGGTTCCGGACTGCAGCGCCAGAACCGCTAGACCACCGCGGCCGGCTTTACATTAATGTAAACCGTTAACTTTTCCTCTTGTGTGTTCGCGCTATGTAACCAGTGATCTTGCTATTGGGTGACTATAACACGTGCCCTATGCTCTGAATAGCTGCTGTCAGCGGGTGGCGAGATCTCGTGGCTTGAGATATGACTCGCTTACAAAAGGACATCGCAACCTCGGTTGCAACGCTCCGGAATCTAACGCGCTGTTTGGTGTAATTCGTATTTATACTTTCGTAATGCGAAAATATGCAGCGTATATGTTGCTGCAAATGAAAGGTCTTTCCAAAACTGCTTTCCTTTTTTTTTTTATTAAAAGTCTCTCCAAAACTTCTCTGCTCCGTCTTTTCTTTTTTTTTCGGGAAGTTGTACGCGATTATATAAAACGTTAACCATTCAAAGGGTTGATAAGTTTTACAGTTCCGAGGGAAAATCTACGGAAAACCTAGTCACTTAGCACAGAAAAATATTTTCGTCCGGGAAAAAGCATATTTTTTAAACGGGATAGCCGGGAGAAATCCGGGAATAATCCGGGAATTTTTTTTCCTTCTCCCCGTAGACACCCTGAATACAGTAATTTGTTCATTTAAGGTGTTTCTATTTTGACTGTACATACTTTGTAGTTAGCTGTAATGTTGCCCATCATTTGTCCTTTATATGCACTTTGTGTATTGGTGATGTGGTCACATTCTTCTATTTAAATAAACTGACTTCCATGCTGCATGTGTGCAGTAATTTATCTGTAATATAAAACAGTCACCTGTCCTGTCAAAGTGATTTTGTTGTTTCGTATTATGACAACCAGCCATGTGAATGCTTTTTTCTGATCCACTCCACACCAAGTTAACCAGTGGTCCCTATGTGATCTTCTCCAATCTGACTGAAAATTTGCACAAATGTTCCTGGTAAACGAATCTTAAAGTCTACAAAATTTGATACAAAATATTAAATGTTGTAGGAAGCTTGCAATATAGGTCTGTAAAATGTTGTACGAGTTCCACAACAATTGTGGCTGTGGGGCCACTAAAGGTCACTAAAAATACTTAAATTGTCCAAAAATTATGAGTGTCATAAAATGGTTGAAAAATTTTTGTGATTAATTTTTTCCCAGTCCTCAGCTCATGCAGAAGAAAAACAGTGAATAACTAGCGTTGAAATTTTAAGAGTGTGAAGATCACAGAAAGGTTGTGCATCTCATTTACATTTCTACAACTTTCAAATTTTAAGCCATCTTTAATTTGACAGAAATAAGTATAGACTGCACAACATTTCATGGCCCTGCACTGAAAACCTCTTAAAACCTTGAACTTTTTGCATCTTGTGGTAAAATTTTGCAGAGTTAAAGTTATACTCTATAGGGTTCATCTGTGCAAAATTTATTTCTGTGGAATGACTCGTCTACATTTTATTTAGTAGATTTACTCAGCAGTGTATTTCGGAATTGTTCTCATCATCTAGTGTTCAATTAAAGCTATAGTATGCAAATCAATTATTTTGCTGAAAACTAATTTGGATTCATATTACTATATTGCAGCAATTCACTTGTTGGATTTTCTGCACTGTGTTAATAAAAGTGGATTTCTTTTCTGTTTGCTTCAGTTACAGGGCCATTTTTGTTTTTATTGTTATTTTTTAAACAAGGTGGATGGATAAATAGTAATAGGACAGCTCTAACATGGTAAGAAAATGAAAATTAGTTTTCAGTGAATAACGGTGATGCTGTGGGATATATGGATGATGATGATGATGATGATGATGATGATACATTTGATGATAACCCCTGAAAGTAGAGATAACATACTGCACAGAGGTTGTAACAAACAAAAACTCCTAAGAGTATGTGTGTACAGATGGTGACACTATGTGTTTTGCTATAGTCATGATATGGTGATATGAATGTTAGTCTAGTTGTTTTGAAATAATTGTAGTTTGTATTGATGTTGCTTCCCAGACATTCTTACTGTTTTACACTTGTGATTTTCATGTGAAAACTGACTTGTCATATGGTAGGGTATGCTAAGGATGGCCTAGGATTTCAAAGTTAAATTTGGTAATGAATTTGCAGCAAACTTTAATCATTATACTGTTTACGACAGGTACCACAGTTACATAAAATTTGTGAAATGACTGTTTTGCCATCAACTGTAATTATTATTTTCCACTGATTGCCATGTTGCTGTTGTCTACATTTTCATTTCAGAAATTTAATTTTGTTAATTTTTTAAACTGAATTGCCTTTCAGTGTATATTTATCTGATGATGAAGCCTTTCCAGATTATCAGCTGAGTCAAGGTACCGTTCTGCGGCAATATTTTGACAAGTTTGCTACTGATCATCTTCAGGCCATGTGTTGGGTTCGTGTCCACTTAGTAATGTTACAGACACTGGACCACAGGCTCCTCTGCCTTGTCCGCAGGCTCCTCTGCCTTGTCTGCAACAGCTAGGTCAGTCAAGTGCATCCTGATCAATTTCAACATCATTTCTCTCTTCACATGGGTACTGCTAGAGAACTCTGTGACATTGCTAGGGAAATACTATGACGAAACCACTGTGAAACTGTTCCACAAACATTCAGTCTGAGGGAAACAACACAACAGTTAGAAGGAGTTGCTATGGGATTGGCCCTCGTGCCAGTGATCACAAACCTGTATGTAGAACACTTCGAGGAAAGGGCTCACAGAACCGTGCGTCTGAAACCAAAGGCGCTCGACAGATACATGGATGACACATTCATGGTGTAGTCACATTGCAAAGGAAACCTGCAGGAATTTTTTGACTAGCTTAACAGCATACCGACAATATAAAGTACACTGTGGAGGTAGAAAAAACAGATTTCTGCCTTTCCTTGATGCCCTGATAAGAAGAAAACTGATGGCATATTAGGACATTTTGTCTACAGAAAAAGACACAAATGGACTTGTACCTAATGCCGGTATTTGTTTCCATCCAGCACAACAAACATCTGAACATCTGTGCTCATGACTATGTGTACAGAACACGAGACATATGCGACAAGGAGAGTCTGCCCAACAGTTGCAGCATCTGATGGAACACTTTCCCGGGAATGGCTTCTCGGAGAAACAGAAAAGACATGCTCTTCAGCCGAGCGAAAAGAAGGAAGATGATGTTCCAGAAAAAGACATTAAAGTGCCTTGGATTCCTTCCGTATGCCCACTGCCGAGATCACCAGGATGTTGGAAAGAAAAACATTAAAACCATATTCTGCTTATCGGCTAAAATCAAAAATACGCTTGGCTCAGTGTAAGACAAACTAGGATTACAGCCACTGGGAGTCCATAGAATGAGTTGCAAATGTGCAAACAATATATCAGCCAAATGCAGTGGTGTATTTTGCAGCAATGCTCAGAACATGTGGGCAATGTTCACTTCAAGCAATTAGACAAATGTCTAGTGGCAGAGCTCAGCCTCAACAAAGGTCATACCATATTTTATGGACTAAGACACACCTTAATTTTTAAGCAATTTAAAAAATTAATGTTTTTGTATCAGATTGCAAAGCCGGACTAAAGAAATTGTTAGTTTATAAAACCAAACTGACCTTTAAAATCCCCGAACTTATTTTCTTTTTCTTCTTCTTCCCCTTTTCGTTATTGTCATTGCCCTCTTCATGTATAAGATGGTCCTTACTGCCATCGAGAGCATTACTTATGCCACACTTCTTGAAGAAATTAAGAATGATGTCTTCTCTCACTCTAGGCCATGACTTGTATCCACTGACATGCTTGTTTTATTGTAGGTCATATTGAAGCTCTCTTCGACATGAATTCATGTTGGGTTTCATCCATCATCCATTTGTTCCATTCCTCTCTCATCTACACTTTAAACAGTTTATTTATTGAGACATCAAGAGGTTGCTATTGTGAAGTAAGTCCTCCTGGATTAACAGCAAACTCTGTATTTTCCTGTCTCAATTTCTCTTTCACAGATTTTTTAAAATGGCTAATAAACTTATCTAACACAAGAAGAAAACTTCTTTCGTAAAGCACCTTCCTTCTCTCCCACACCCTGTTAATACATAACCTCCAGCCCTTGTCATGTAAGTGAGCACCACTATCTGGCGGTATTTCAGAAGGTTGTGGCATTGTTTTGTGCTTGAAAATTATCATTGGATTAAGTTTAGTACCATTGTGCTTGAAAATTATCATTAGATTAAGTTTAGTACCATCAGCATAAAATGAAAGGACAACAGAGGAGTCCATTTTTTTCGTCTCTACTTGATTGTAAAGTTACAGTTTCAGCACCGTTTGCGGCAACAGTTCTGCTATTCGGCATGGCGAACATCAGAGGAGCTTCATCCATATTCACTATTTGGCTTAGTTCCACACCGCTTTTCTTTCATTGTTGAATAATAAAACTATTGAAAAATAATACTTTCTCTTCATACTCATGTGGCATTTTCTGAGATACTTTGGTTTTGGTTTGCATTCCAGGTCCATGATGCTTCATAAACCTGTAGCAACAGCCAACTCCACCCTTGAAGTCTGCTAAGTCCTCTTGTAGTGCTAGCTTCCGAGCATGTATTTGAATCATGTATGAATACCAATGCCATTTTGATAGTGTCTTTGAATCCATTTCAGTACGTCATCTTCTAGTGTGGTTTTGGCCATTTTGCATTCAGTGCTCTATTTGCACAGTTAGGGTTCCTAATTTTTTTTAGTTCTTCTTTAGTAGCCAGCCAATCGCACAGGTTTTTGCTGTTGCTGAAGGGCCGACATGCTGCTCAGCTGCTCTGTTTCCATATTGTTCTGCATATGCTATTACTTTCAATTTATAGCTCGCATCATATACCTTTTATTTCTTTCCATTACGAAACGAGGTACTAACAAAAATATTGTACTGTTACTGATAACACAAATCACTTTCATTTCAAGTTCACTGGCACTGTAGACTGCAATGATGAATTGTAGTCTAGACAGTGTTCTGGGTTGGTGTAAGTGGGGTGGGAAGGAGAAAGTGTTAGTGAGCTTGTGTAACGCTGCAACTCATGTTAGTTGCATTGGTGCACTGCTGCTGCCAGTTGAATCCGTGTTGTCAGTTTGAGATAGGTTTCCTGCGGCATCGAGTATGTGGGTATTTTTAAGACTGATGGGAATTTTAAATCAAACACTGGACATAATGTGCACCTGAATTTTAGAAGCAATTTTTCGAAGAAAAAAGTGCATCTTATACTCCGTAAAATATGGTATGTTTGATTTTGAATAGAAAGAGTATTTTGCCAGACGAATTTGTTCTCGGACATGATCATCAAAGAGGCAGTGGAGATATGGGCCCTAGGTAATCTTGGCAACCATGATAGCTGTTTCCATATCAGGTCTGCATCAGATGTAGCTCTAGCGAGAATGCGTAAAGAGTGCTCTGCTATGAAAATGGTGAAGGCTGTGGATGGAATAGACAGGCAACACCAGGACGTAATGTCAGGACACTCCACCACGCCGTGAGTCCCCACCACCACCTTTTGTGACACCCCTATTGGAGGCGTGCAGTTGGTCCAGCTATTGCAGACGAGGCAGAGGAGCCTGCGGGCATTCAAGCGTTGATAAGAGTATGAACTGGACATGAACCTGACACTTTACCAGAAGGTGGTGAGCAGGAAACTTGTCAAAACATTGCCACAAAATGACACTTTGACTCGGCCGACAACCCAAGAAGACTTCATCATCGATTTTCGCTGAGAAAACCTGCATACCCGTATATTTATCTTACAAGTGTATGTCGTCTTCTCTAGAAGTTGATGTGTGATTATGTCCTCTTGTCACTTCATTTATAAGACATTTTCATGTCACTCTCTTCTGTTATAATTTTCATATTTCATAAGGTAACTACTGTGGAACATCATTATGGATTCGACTAGAACTGTAGATTTCCTATGAGAGCTGTGAGTAATTTCTGTCCTAACTTGTTTGTTTACTGGTTGTTTCTTTTCTTATTTGTTTACTGAACTGTTGCCAACCTAATATATATATATATATATATATATATATATCTCCATCTTCCTTGTCTTGCCTTTCTCTGACTGGGTGCATGTGTGGTGGTGAGGTGGGGGGGGGGGGGGGGATGTGTGTTTATCGGCACAGATTTGACATTATGTTGGGAGAGATGGATTGTGTATAGGTGGGGAGAGGATTGCAGAACATTGAATGTGGACCTGGATTTAATATCCATCACGTAACAAGGAATCTCCGCAATGCCGTATGATTGTTAGCTGTGCGTGCTGTATGATTGTTACTTCCCTTCAAGTGGACTCTCCCAACATTCCACTGTTTCGTTTATCTCAGGCAGCGCCAGTAGTATCGTTGGTGTGTGTTGTTACATGTTGACGTTAATGTTGAAGTTTAGTTCCTTTGTCTGTTTCGTTTTTGTCACTGTTAAAATGCTAACCATTGAAGAATGTGTGTTTTTAGTTGAACAAGTGTTCAAAGCTGGTGATTAATACACAGTTTCAGTTCTTCAAACATTTAATTCAGTTTTCCCGGAGGGAACACTCCCACATCACGATACTGTGTGAGGTTTGATTAACAAATTTCGAAGTACGGTTCAGTGACGTGCAGCAAGAAGTGGTCGTCCTAGTGTTTTGTCCGAGGCTAAACCACTCGATATTTCTGATAAAATGTCCAAGAGTTGTCTTCATCCTTCGTTTCCGTGTCACTGTGATGAGAGAGAACTTCACAGCTGTCTGTTTCCTCCAAAAGTTTCGTCTAAGACCTCTTCCAGAAGCTTCCACACAATTTCTTGTTCTATTTTGTAACAATCCATAGCTGTTTTAACTGCAGAGGGTGACAAAATACAAGCGGTTCCTGTGGAACACAATTGTACGCTTTCTTGCAGCACTGCAACATAAAGAGTCACGCAGGGTGCCAACAACTCCCCAAGGCACATTGATCCATGTTTTCTTGGAACTTGCGCTTCCATTGTAGATTCTGTTGTTACTCAAAGATTTCATATTAAGTCCTACGTTATACTCCTATCCATTATGTAATAATCCATCAATAAGGATGATTGGGGTGCTCTGAACAACCCGTGCTACCACTTAAGGGTTGAAAATAGTACCTGAATTTTCTTTTGTGCAACAAAATGGCTGATAGTGGCTGGAGTAAAGAGGATATAAAACGGAGACTGGCAACAGCAAAAATCGCATATGTGAAAAAGAGAAATTTGGTAATATCAATTATAAATTTAAATGTTAAGAGATATTTTTTTATACCTAAAAACAAAGATGATGTGACTTACCAAATGAAAGTGCTGGCAGGTCGACAGACACACAAACGAACACAAACATACACACAAAATTCAAGCTTTCGCAACAAACTGTTGCCTCATCAGGAAAGAGGGAAGGAGAGGGAAAGACGAAAGGATGTGGGTTTTAAGGGAGAGGGTAAGGAGTCATTCCAGTCCCGGGAGCGGAAAGACTTACCTTATGGGGAAAAAAGGACGGGTATACACTCGCGCACACACACACATATCCATCCACACATATACAGACACAAGCAGACATATTTATTAAATATGTGTCTGTATATGTGTCTGTATATGTGTGGATGGATATGTGTGTGTGTGCGAGTGTATACCCGTCCTTTTTTCCCCATAAGGTAAGTCTTTCCGCTCCCGGGACTGGAATGACTCCTTACCCTCTCCCTTAAAACCCACATCCTTTCGTCTTTCCCTCTCCTTCCCTCTTTCCTGATGAGGCAACAGTTTGTTGCGAAAGCTTGAATTTTGTGTGTATGTTTGTGTTCGTTTGTGTGTCTGTCGACCTGCCAGCACTTTCATTTGGTAAGTCACATCATCTTTGTTTTTAGGTATATTTTTCCTTCATGGAATGTTTCCTTCTATTATAGAAATATTTTTTTAAATGTATTTGTGTAGTGTGTAGAGCGTAGCATTGTACAGGAGAAAAACATGGATGATGAAGCATTTGAAATGTGGCACCACAGAAGAATACAGAAAACTGGATGGGTAAATCAGAGGATAACTGATGAAGAGGTACAGAATCAAATTGGGGAGAAAAAAAATTATGGCACAACTTGAATAAAGGAGTGATCAGTTGATAGGATACATCCTGAGACGTCAAGGAATAATCAGTTTGGTAATGGAGGTAGGGCTGAGCACTTTAAAAAGATGAGTGTCAGTAAAGCTCCATATGAGCTCTAATTTCTTTGATTTCCTCATAATGATAATTTTGTGTGAGGTATGTGACAGTAATTAATATTTGCCTGATTCTTCTTGAGACATATACTTCAAAAATTTAAACAGTAAATATTTCCGTGATGCACAACACCTGCCTTTGAGCACCTAACACTGTAGTAGCGTCTCTGTAACACTCATGCGCCAAGGAAACAGTCCCGTGACTCTTTGTTGGGTCTTCTGTGTATTTCTATTAGTCTTACTTGGTGAGGGTCCCAGACTGGTGACCAGTAGTCAGGAAACAGTTTAATGGGTGTTTTATAAGGCACTTCTTTCATGGATAAAATGAATTTGCTAAGGATTCTGCCAGTGAATGCCAGCCAGGCACCTAGTTTCCATACTTTGTTTTCTTTGGTCATTACACTTTTAGTCACTGGATAGTTGCTCCTAGGTACTGTGCTGTAGTGGGTTTTCACCAGTAGCATAAGAAATTAATCTCTTCACCTATTTACATGCAATACATTTCATTTATTTACATTCAGGATCAACTGGCAGTCCCTGCAATTAATGTTGTGCAGGTTTTCGTGTATTTCGCTGTAGTCTTATGATTTTTGCAGCCTTCTTATAGACAACAGCATCATTCTTGAGTAGCCTTATGGAGCCTCTATTACTGTCCACTATATCAGTGACCATCAGACTTTTTTTGCTCAGGAACCAATACTGACATTGTGTGGGGGGACTTAGGGCCAAATATGTATCAATCCTATTATTAATTGGTAAACAACATAAATTAGTGTGGTATGAACCTCCAATAGACTGCTGATAGTAAGGGTGTGATAAGTCGGCGGCCAGTCCCCAAGTACTGATCATTAAAAGCCAGAAACATTTGAAACATTTTGTGTCAGCTGTTCTGTTTAAAATTGCTGTGACTCCAATGCTGTGGCAGTATAATTACCTGATGAAGTATTGTTGCATTGTCTGAGTGAGTGGATGATTAGTTGATTAATAATGGCAATTTTACTTATATTTAAATGCTTTAATTTATGCAGTATGGGTCAATCCATATGAAGTGGGCCAGTGATGGTTGCTTTTTAAATATTTTAATTTTTTAAATATGTGATTGCCCTACATTTGAGAAGTGTAAAACAGTTTTTTAAAATAATTTATCTTGCACCTTTACTGTATGGCAACCATTTTTATTTGTAGGTGCGCGACGACTTTTCAGTCTGGAGACATTAGTGAAAATTTGAATATCTTTGCTCTGGGTTAAGTTACAACATTGCAGTTGACATGATTGTTTTTAGAAAAGTGTCCTCTACAACATTGTCTGTTACACAACTAACCTAAATTAAAAAATAACCAGTCAAAAAGACCTCCAAAGTTTGGTGTCCAAATTTTCAAAAATCCTCTTTTTAGGCCCAAAAATAACAAACAAGGAGTGATTTAAGAGAGCCTATTTTTTCCTATACTAGATATACACTACCAGCCTCATATAGAGCAAGAACACTTCCAAATGTTTTCTTAATTTTGTATGAATTTTTGAAATTTGAAAATTTTCATTTTTTGTAAAATTTGGGGTTAGTTATCTCAGGTGGGACTGAATATAAAAAATATGATTTTTGCACAGTTTGTACACCCATATGAAAAAAATTTCAACATTGGCATCTGACTGTGAACAAAGATATGAAGTTTTGAAAATGAGAAAATATTTCATGTTTCTCTACAACTGATCTTATGGCTGTTACCTATTTAAATGGTTTATTGTTTCATTGTAGTAAAATTTAATTGTGACATATATTTAGTTAACACTGTCACCCAATATTCATGTAGTTTAATTTTTTTATATAATGCAATATTAAACAATAGGAGCTTCACATTTGTTCTGTGGTAATAAAAATGCCCATTTACGTTTATGTCTATTGTCAATAAAGAAGTACATTATTGCTGGGTGTGGTATTGTTGTAGTCAGTCTGTTCTGGAATCTCTGTTAGAGTGGATGTACATACATTCATTGAAAGTGTAGAATGTGTTATGTGCTTTGTTCTGTGTGTAATTTGTAATTAATTTTCAGAGATTAACTGGAAAGCAATAACATGGATGAATAGTGCTCTGTTGGACAGATAGCAAGTGTAGTGTGTCACAGAACAGTTTACCAGTTAAGTTTCAAAAAACTTGAAAAATGTCAGTGACTTTGATGAAGTTAGACAAACTTTGTTTAAATTTCAAGTAAGTTCTTCTGTAACATCAGTGTGTGAGTATCATGAGAAGATATATATTCTGAAGTACAACCACATTTTTGGAAGAAAGTGCTGTGATCCACTTAAAGTTCTTAAAAAGCCTATTACCTAAGGTTTGAGGGAAATAAAACTTGAACATTTGTCCTTGTTATGTGAAACAGCTTCCCAAGTGAAACATAATGTGATTCCTGGAAATTCCCTGTGCCCACATTGTTATTCAAAAATATTTGTTGTGAATCCAGAACCAGAATCATGTAACCTTGTTAATGACATTTATATTCCTAATGAGGAGGCTGTTAGCATATTGGATTTTGCTTGTTCAAAAATAATAAAATTAAGTCGCGGAAAAAGAAAAGCAGCTATTGAAAATAAGGTACATCAAATTTCAGACAAAATTAGAAAAGACTTTGAATCCTGCTTTAATAATACAGATACCAACATTATTTCTAAAGAAGAAGAAAACCTACCACCTGCATCATCTGACACTTGAGTATTTGAGCTTAATAGAGAAATTAAAAATTAAATGTTCAGTGCCATCTAAAGAGGAAAAAGTTAAAATTTTAAGTTTGCTCCCTGACTTATGGTCAAGAGAAAAAATAGTTCATGAATCAATGTTTCTCATTGTTTGAGAAACTAATTTTCAGGTTAAACTAACTTGAAAATTAGTGAAAGCAAGGCATTCTTCCAGTTTTAGGAAAGAAGAAATGAGTAAGTATAAGTGAAGAAACAATTAAAAATATCCAGCAGTTTTTTTTTTAAAGAGGACAAAAACAGTAGAATGTGCCCAGGTTGCAAAGGTAGCAAAAGAGTTGTTCAAATGGAGTTAAAGTAACAAAGCAGAAACAACTATTGCTGTCAAATTTAAACGAACTTTATGTAGCTTTCAAAAATTCTCATCCTGAATGCAAAATTGGAAGGTCAAAATTTTGTGACCTCTGCCCTATGTGGTTTATTTGGCTGGATCATCAGGGACACACTCTGTATGTGTTTGTTTATATAATCAAAATGTCAAACTGATGATTGTGGGTGCAAAACTCAGTGATCTCAAACAGTTATGATTGCATGATGAGTTTGTGTAATAAATGCCCTGGCAAGGAAACCGTTATTGAATTGTTTCATGAATATTATGAGGAAATGCCAGACAGTATTACCTTCAAACAGTGGGTCACAACTGACAGGGCAGAAATGATAACAGTGGTTAAGTCTCAAAAAGAGTACTTGGAATCTTTAATTGATAACTTACAAAATCTCAAAAGTCACCACTATGTTTCTAAAATTCAAAGCAAGTTTTTGAAGGACAAAAAAGCACAACTTCATGAAACTGAACTCCTAGTGCTAGCTGATTTTGCAGGAAATTTTACATTTGTGATTCAGGATACAATACAAGGGTACCACTGGGTCAGTGACCAGGCAACAGGGCATCCATTTATTCTCTACTGTAAAAATGAGAAAGGTGAAATTTGCAGTTCTTCAGTTTGCATTCTAAGCGACTGCTTGGCTCTACATGTGTTTCAAAAGTATGTAATAAAGTACGTAAAAGAAAATTTTCCCAAGGTTGAGAAGCTGGTATACTTTTCAGATGGAAATGGTAGTCAGCATAAGAACATTAAGAATTTTTCTAATCTGTGCAACCACAAAGTAGACCTTCGGTTGGAGTCTGAATGTCTTTTTTTGCCATGGTTAAAATGCATGTGATGGAGTAGGAGGTACAACAAAGTGTGAAGTAAGTAAAGCCAGCCAACAGAGACCAACCACAGACCAAATTCTCACAGTACAGGACACGTATGTCTTTCGCAAGGATAATATTAAAGGCATTACCCATTTTCTGATCAAGAAAGAAAAGTGGCTCTGCATATGAAAAAAAACACTTCAAACCAGATTTGAAAACTGTACATCAATAAAAGGAACAAGGCATTTCCACAAATTTCCTTGGCATTGCAGAAAAGTTAGTTCGATGCTATGTAACATCAGAAACTGAAATTTATGAGGATCTTTGTGTCAGTAAAATGACATCTCTGTCTTCAACCTTGAATGACATAATTGCATGTGTGTATGATGGACAGTATTGGCAAGCAGAGGTTGAAATAATAAGTTTGGAAAACAATGATGTTTTTGTGCATTTTTACCACCCTGCTGGCCCAGGAACATCATTCAAGAAATCTACTAGTGACAAAGTTTGGATACAAAACTTTAAGGAAACTTTCAGTGCTTGAACATACTGCAGCAACTGGGATGTCTTATTCTATATCACAGAAGCTGTCTGAAGAAATAAGTATTCTTAACATTCACCACCAGGCTTAGGAACAGTGCATCACGAAGGATGTTAATTGAAAATTTATTTTAAGTATGTCAAATGTTAATTTCAGTGACGTTTCCACTTTTTGTATATAATTCAGTACCTTACTTCAATAATAATTGATTATATCCCGCCAATATCACACGTGAATAGGCAACAGCCATAAGATCAGTTGTACAGTAATGTGAATTATCTCCTCATTTTCAAAAATTCATAACTTTGTTCACAGTCAGATATCAATGTTGAAATTTTTACAGTACATTGCTATCATATAGGTGTACAAACTGTGCAAAAATCATATTTTTATATTCAGTCCCACCTGAGATAACTAACCCCAAACTTTATAAAAAATTAAGGACACATTTGTAAGTGTTTTTGCTCTATATGAGGCTAGTAGTGTATGATATCTAACTATAGGTATAAAATAGGCTCTCATAAATCACTCCTTGTTTGTTATTTTTGGGGCTAAAAAGTGAATTTTTGAAAATTTGGGTACCAAACTTTGGAGGTAATTTTGACTGGTTATTTTTGAATTTAGGGTATTTTGTATAATAGACAATGTTGTAGAGGACACTTTTCGAAAAACAATCATGTCAATTGCAATGTTGTAACTTAACCCAGTGCAGATATATTCATATTTTTGCTTACATCTCAGATGTGAAATATCGTGTGCACTTACAAACGAAAATAGCCACCATTCAGTAAAGGTGAAAGGTAAAATTTCTTTCTTCAAATAGGCCTAAGTACTGCATTTGAAGATGACTGTCTCTGTAATGCGTATTATAAATCCATGTTACTTCCGCGTCAAAGTTTCTATCATAGTATGCCTACACCTGTTTTTGTCAATATTGGAAGACAAATACTAAAATATTCCCCCTCATATCCTCTTAGTGACCAAGCTACTTACTCCTCTGCCCCTGAAGTAAGTGGCCAACGTATCTCACGGTGCAACTTGCCAGTGTCAGTTAAAATTAAACACATCTTAAAATATTACTTTCTCTGTAGATATATTTATTTGTTACTGAGCAGGAAAACTACTCTTAAGAAGCTCTTAAAGTTAGATTTTATTGGATTAGGCTGTTAGTCACTAGATGCATAGTATTAAAAAATACAGAACAGGGAATAGAGGAACATATATTGATGGGGATATCAGCAAACTCGTTGTCAAGTATTGAAATATTTTACTTGTCGGGAAGTATTTACTGTATTGCCTTGGTCGCTTGCCATGCAGAAGTAGCAGAACTGCCTCCAAGTAGCTTTGAATGAAAGGAGGTTGCCAAATTGAATCTTTAAATTATTGTGAGGTGCCCATATGGCTCAGGTGGAAGAGAGAAAAACAGACTTTATTTGAGTTCAGTTCCTGCTCTTCCACAAAGTTCAGACCTGTCATAAATATTCAGATTCTCTAGTTTGATCATGCAAGCCCAAAAATTAACATTTGTGCAGTATACTGTCTATCATTTCTGAGTGGGTGTCCAAAAACATTCTGAGACAGCAGTTGGATAAATATATTACTGAATTAGCAAGAGGTTCGTTGCTTGTTTTGAGAGATCGTCTAGAGAGATTGTCTGTGTCACTTGAGGCAAGAAAATTCACCAAAAAGAACTTACTTCTCATATACTAGACCACCTCTGAAATGCAGTACACGAAAAATATTCCAGGGCAGGTGAAGTGATGTGTGTTCATCATTGTGAGAATTATGTTATGATGTGTGGGGTAGAAGCACTTTAAGTTCTGCAGTTACAGGCTGCGTTGAATTTACATTTGCTGGATTTAATATATATTCATTATTGTGTAATAATAGGTTTTATGTTGCACACATCATGCCATTTTAAATCTTGATTTTGTTTTTTAGCTGTTTGAATAATGCAGTAGATTGCAGTTGTTCTATGTTAATATTTACCAAAACCTGATTAGTGAATAACTGATAAGCAGATGGAAATTTTTGTAACCATGTCAGTTTGTAAAAAGATCCATGACATTCAGAAAAAAACTCTCCCCCTAATCTTTTGACAAAGTTCTCATGCACAAAGATATGTCCCTGTACACATATTGGAAACAATAGGAATTTTAATCGTATAAATTGTCTGTTTAGTGGTTTTCATGTGGTAACACAAGGAATTTATGCTTATCATCACTGGTGCTTCTGCAAAGACAAACTGTATTCCCAGAAACTGTGAAGATAATCTGTGAATTGAGTTTGAAACCCGAAAAGCTATAATAATTTGACTGTATGTCAGTAAATGAAAGGTAATTAAAATAAGCTCATAAAGAGTGTCATTGCCATCAAAAGTTTGTCATAAAATCACTAAACATCTGTTTCATCCTTTCACAATCTTGGATTAAGCTCCAAAGTCACTACTTAAAGTTTATGTGAAATCTTGATAACAACTTGCTTATCCAGTGGGAGGGTATTAGCTGTTTTTATACTCGTCCACATAGTTGGAGATCGCCAAAGTACTAAAATTCGAAGTTGAAAGCCAAAGGATGATTCTGCATTCATTGCTTCAGTTGTGATCCCCGGATTCTCTTTTAATGAACTGGGTTACACTGTTGCCAATAATTATATTAACTTTGGTATGGACATTGGGGAGTAGTGTTAAGAACAAACAAAAATTTTGACATTGAAATAGGTGTTAACTATGAGAAATTTGGAAGTAAATTTGTCATGAAAAATATCAACACTTACAGAGATATATTAACTTGATGGAAGAGGTATATCTACTATGAAGATAGATCCTGTGCTGTCAGTTGTTATGTACCTGTAATTTCAAATGCAGCATCAATTTTTTAGCATGTAGGAAAGCATCGGGTATTGTTTTTGGATGCAAAGGTAAGACACTATTAAAGAGGAAGCAGTGTAATGACTAAATATTTAGGAAGGAATGAAGGTTAGATCTTATCATTTTTCATTGTTACTGCTGACTGCAGAGTTAGGAATAGGAGAAATGTGATTGAGGGAATTGAACTTTTTGAGCATTTTCTAATGTGCTTGTGATTACTATGCGAAAATTTATTGAAGATGATCTGAAAGGTGTTTGGACCCTCACTTCATCTCATAATTTCCTGTTAAGTGGTCAATGCATTAGATGTTAAATCTTCATTCATTTAGATCTTGTGAGAAACTTGAAAATAAAAAGGAAGGTGGCCTAGGCTAATGTATTGGTGGGGTAATAAGGGTCACATACATGATTTTCTTGACTAAAATATAGGGCATCTTTTTTCTACATGATATCGAACATTATGTTATAAAAGTTTGACTCAATGATGATTCCTTGCTAATGGAAAGTGTGTGGTCACTAAAATGTTTCCAGAATGGAAGTTAGAAGATGAGCTAATGGGAGAAGTTAGGCTGTGAGGACGGTCACATATCATGCTAAGTAACTTGGTTGGTAGAGTGCTTGCACTTGGAAGGGCAAAAGTCTCAGGATCTGGCACATGATTTTAACATGCCAGGAAGTTTCACTAAAATGTTGTTTGTGAGTTTATGGTATGTGCTTCTTTTGGTTAAGATGGATTATTTAGAATATTACTCTGTAGTCTATCTATCTAATACAGGTTCACACCAGTAACCAAACTCCTGCCTCCCAGATTATCATTTAAAATAATTTGAGCATTTCATCTGGAGTGTTTGCAAATAATCATGTGAAAGTCTTTGAACATGATCCATCTTCTAGGTCCAATGTGATGTTGCTGTTGGATGCAGTTGTAAACTTCAGTGTTATCTCACTCTTCAAAAACCTTAAAGACACTAGTGTTTGAAAATGGTCTAGGTTAGAGAAACATAATGATTCGGCACAATAAGTGGTACATCATAGAGTAAAAATTGGCAAAGGGTGGCTGATACATCCAGTTGCAACATGTTCCAAAGATTGAGTTTTATAGGATACTGCTTATGGGGAGTGGCTCTACCCTGATGCTAGTACCTTTATTTCACCTGAGCTTTTCTATTATCATATTTATACAGTATAAGAGATTTGATGCAGGCATAACATAATATATATGCTTCGAACCTGGCTACTGTACAACACATCTAGTAGCAGCACAGAGAAACAATAATGTACATTTTGGGAAAGCAGCTATTCAGATTTTAATCCATCTACTGATTATGACATCCAGATATTTAATTAGTAATTATGAATTTATGGAACCATAAGAAAACCTTTTTATGCCTTGTATAATTGTGTAGTATTCCTTGGTTGTAAAATTTCATACTTACTTCAGTGGATGATGTTATGATGAATGTGATGAGGTCCATCATTTTCCACATTACTGCATAATCTTTTACACATAAAATTATGTAATGCAAGTATGTGTGAGAGAAGAATTAAACACTATCCTGGTCCAGATAGCTACTGTGGGTAGTTTCATAAGATTGGTTCAAGCAGTGTTAAGAGTTCCTTGTCACCTAAAAACTAACATTTTTTACAGATGAAAAAAGGCAATTTTAGGGTTTCCATAATTGTTCTTTCTTCTGACCTAAAATTTTTTGTTGTACTTTTCACTCAAATTTGTTATGGCAATAATGTAATAGTTGAGGATTTTGTAAAACTATGGCAACAAAAGTCCTTTAATTATATTCTGAAGTTTGTGTAATGAAGAAATAAAAAACTACTGTTACGTAGAGGGAGATTTGAGCAGTAGGTAGCCATGCAACCAAGAAAAGTATCATCTCCCCCCCCCCCCCCCCCCCCACCAAAAAGAGAAAAGAAAAGAGGCAAGGAAACAAAAGTATATGGCAGAGGAGACAGTATTACATAATGCAGGAGGTAAGTACAGGACAAAAACTAGCAGAAATTGAATAGAGCAGGAATAGACAACTGAGACATGTTGGAGGGGCTGTGTTCTCTTTTGTACGATACGGAAATGTAGTATTTAGGGGAAAGGTGAAGGGGCCAGATCGTACAGACTTTGAAGTAGCCATTGAAATTGGCCATGTTGTGTAGCATATTATTCTCTGTGTGAGTGATCAGATCTACTGTTGATCACAGTTTGACATGTTCTATTCACACTCTTGGGCCGATGGTTGGTGACTATGTGCACACAAAACTTTTGCAGTGCATGTAATAAAGCTTGTATATGACATCACTGTTTTCATGATTGGCCGTTGAACATTAAATTACTATATTGCATGTTTTAGTTCGGAAATCTCGCCGTCCAACAATTTCAGTAGTACTTTAAATACCACATTAAAAATATCTATTGACCACTCATTTTTTCTGCATCAAAATAACACTACTCTTGACACCGTAGCAATCCACATAGGAGAGGTTGAGGAAAGTAAAGTGAAGCTAAATTGTAAGTGAGGAATTCCTTGAAGATTATAAAAGGTTGGTTAGAATGGAATGGGAGAGAATCAAAGTTTGATGATGTTTATGTGAAGTGGAAGAGATTATGTGCAGTGTGAACTTGTTTTAGTCAATAGGATGGGTATCAAAGAAGTTGCCCTCTCTCCTTGTATGTATAGCAAACTGTAACTTCTTATAAAAAGGAAGATGTCCACAGTACAGCCATAGCACACTTGCATGCCAAAATATATTCAACTAGTTCATGTGCCATCTAAAATCCCAAAACCCTAATTTAGTCCAGTTCAAGGAATGTCCTTGATCTGGACACAGGACCAACACACTTTCTGCTTACTCCTATTCCTCCATGATCACATCAATATCCCTCCAACACATCTGTCTTGGGATCTGCATCAGATTGGGTTGATACAGGAAAGGGAAGATCTGAAGACCAGCATGTTTCATTACAGGTTTGTTTAGTAAGGGTGCAAGTGTCATGGAGATGTTCATGATGTAATTTACTGTTAAAATTCTGAGAATGTATGTCCCTAGAAGAGTCAACCAATTTCTTGCTTCCTTTTATGTATACCTCACAAAAAAGAGCTGGAAGACAAAAATAGAGAGATTTAAGCTCACATGGAGGTGTAGCAAAATTATTATTGTTATTATTATTATTATTATTATTATTATTATTGTACTGAAGGAACATTAAAGGTTTGCTTTTATGAAATTTGTGTGATAGAAAATGAATGCACTGTGTTTTGCTACAGTTCAGAAAAAAAATTGTTCTTTTGTGTAAACCAGTAACTGATCTTGCATAATTATTGTGATACTTGCTAAATTGTTTACATTAGAGTGTGTGTTATCCATGTAAATCAATATCAAGAAAAGAAAAGTTACTGCGCACCATATAGTGGAGATGCTCAGTCACAGCTAGGCACAACAGAAAGACTTGTCACACCATAACCTTTTGGCCTACAAGACCATTGTCGAAAAACACACACACACACACACACACACACAACTGCAGCCTCTGGCAGCTGAAGCCACACTGCAAGCAATGGCAGCAGTGCATGATGGGAGCACAACTGGATGGACGTGAGGAGGCTGTGGTGGGGATGAGAAGGGATAGCAGGGTAGGGGTGGGAGAAGGGAAGTACTGCAGGGGGGTGCGCAAGGAAGAGGTAGAGAGAGAGTAGGGCAGCTAGGTGCATTTGGGAGGTTAGAGGACAGTAGAAGGGTGGGTGGGGGAGGGGTTAGCGAAAAAGGAGAGAAGTGGAAAGACTGAATGCAGTGGTAGAATGAGGGCTGTGTATTGCTGGAATGGGAACAGGGAAGGGGCTGGATTGGTAAGAAAAATGACTAATGAAGGTTTAGGCCAGGAGGGGTATGGAAACGTAGGATTATATTGCAGGAAGAGTTCTCACCTGTGCAATTCAAAAAAGCTGGTGTTGGTGGGAAGGATTCATATGCTACAGGCTGTGAAGCAGTCATGTAAATGAAGGATGTCGTGTTGGGCAGTGTGTTCAGCAACAGGATAGTCCTTACCCCCACCCAGCTGCCGCTCCTATCATGCACTGCTGCTGCTGCCCACAGTGTAGCTTCAGCTCCCAGAGGCTGCAGTCGTGTGTGTGTGTGTGTGTTTTCGAAAAAGGCCTTGTAGGCCAGAAGCTTATACTGTGACAGTCCTTTTGTTGTGTCTATCTGTAACGCAGCATCTCCGCTATATTGCGAGTAGCAACTTTCCTTTACATAATATTGTTACATTCCATCCTAGATATTCCATTGCTTTATTTTATATATAAACTTAAACAGTGAAGATGATTCAATTTTTGCCTTCTCTGTTTGCTAGATAAGAAAGGATGTGTGTTCCATATTGGTCAATGTATGCAAAGTTATTGCTTGATCTAAACAATAAAATATTTTTTTGGTAAATCAAAGAAGATAACGATTGTTCAGTACTTCTTATTTAGACCTGGAGTAGCCGCACACATACACAAAAGAACAATTGTTCTGTGCACAGAGCAGGCTGCTCAGCATTCAGGACATTCGTACCCAAAAGCACATGGCCCCTCTGTATCCTATCACCTTTTCCAAATTTTGCATCATTCCAGAACTCTTAGCGGGTTGGATTAAGAGAAAAAGATCCAGTGATGAGTGGTGCATTTTGGAATGGAATCATTTTGTTGGCGCGAGAGCATTACGGTGATACTCGACAAACTCCAGTGGCAAACAGTACAAGAAAGGCATTGTGTATCAGGGAAAGGTTTGCTATTGAAATTCTGAGAGTGTATGTTCTAGGAGAGTTGGGAAACACATTACTTCCATCCACATACATCTCACAAAATGACCACAACAAGAAAACTCGAGAAGGTGCTAATATGGAGGTTTACAATCAGTCATTCTTGCCATGCACCGTTTTTGAATGGAACAAGGAAGAGAGACAGTAGTGCCAGGAGTGCTACACACTGTCAGTTGGCTTGCAGAGTGTAGATGGAGATGGGAACTGTTCCTCCAATGCATCCCTCAGTCCCACAACACCTAAAGCCTCATTTCTGTTACTCTCTTCCCTGTACAAACTTCTTCATGATTTCTTGTCCCATGTCTTCATGCTTCGCCATTATCCTCATGTTTGTTTTATAGTCATATGTATTCATTCACTCTACTATTTTTGCCCTCCCATTATCCTCCCTTCCATCCCCCCCCCCTCTCTTTCTCTCCCCGTGTGTGTGTGTGTGTGTGTGTGTGTGTGTGTGTGTGTGTGTGTGCAGTTGTTATTGTCGTATTAATGTGTTAAAATTTTTGTTTACTGTGTGTTCTTTATAATTCAACTAATGGACTGCTTGGTTATGTGTGTTTTAGGATCGAGATGGAGGGAACAGAGGAAGAAGTGGAAGAGGGGGCCGAAATTAATGAACCATATATATACCCCAAATGTAGCTTCTATTATAAAACATTATTACATAACCCTCTTGGTTTACACGTCTCAACTAGAGGTGAAATTTTTTCTCCACTTACGTTATGCTAGATGAGAATTGTATATGGATGTCTTTGTGTGTAGGATTCAAACAAAAACTAAAGCCTAAAAAAGTTAATTCATTGCATTTGCATATTTATACATGTTTACAGCGACTTTAATTTTTATTTACATAAAATTTATCTGATGTTAAGAACTGAAGTGAAAAGAATCAAACTAATTCAAGTAAATACAGTAGTTATTTCCCTTACAACAGTACTATTCTGAGACTGGTAAAATGCTGCCCTTCAGCGGATCATGTTAAATGGGCAGAGGTATTATTTTGATTCTTTAACTACTTCATATTTTCATTTTGCTTGTTTTTTGCAATAGCAATGTAAAATTGATGAAATTGTTTGACTGCCTTCATTATTTTTCTCAAGCATTTATGTTTCTCCTAGTCAAGCCCATTAAAACCGTAGAAAATTGGAGTACATGTATTTAATACAGTGAATACCCAAAATTTTATTTTTGAAGAGCTGTTCTAGTACCAAATACTTTCAAAGTGTTGCATAGTTTGTTAAAACTTTCTCCTTTCAGATTTTTTAATTAAACAATGAACTGACTTTGGCTAGGACTTCTTGGGAAAAATAAGAGAAGGAGAATGAATTGTTACATTTACCAGGCAACCTACATTGAATTGTCATATTTAAAGTTCCCTTCAGGTGATTAAGATGTGGCCCTATCTTTAATTTGACCTAGTGCACTTGATGTCTTAGAGCAACCATTGTCATTTGGAAATTGTTAAAATGGTAATTCGTGTAAATGATGAAAAACTTCATATAAATGGTGACAAACAAAACAAAAAAATTTAAATGTACTGGTGTTCTGTGTTAATGCTTTTTGGGAATGTCTTTGTTCTATATTTAATGGAGAAGAATCAAAACACTAAATTCTCTTAAGATCTATTAGCTGAACAGAAAACTTACACAAATGGGACTGAAGCTTCCCATGTTTCACCAATCTGTGTATTAGAATAATACAGCATTTGATGTGATGTATTTGAAAAATTATACATGTGTATTATGAATTTTGTCATATTTGATGTGTATATGTCCCCAAAAACCAGTGACGTAAAAATTCTTGATCCATGTGCTAAGCATTTTTTTTTTTTCTTTTTGGGTTTGCAGTTGTATTGGAAATGATTCTGATATTTGATTTAGTTGATTTCTGCTTGATCAAGAAGCCTGAAGAGAATCCTCTAAATTGTATGTTTCTTTTGGAATGTTGTAGAATCTTCTGAGGATTATGAGTAGTAGCTCTTGAATGGATCTAACTCCAAATTTGCAGATACCTGTGGTTAAAGCATATATGAATTCCATATTTGCTTTAGACCTTTTCCAATTTGCTGGTAGTTGATTATTGTGTTGATTCTTTGTCCCTTTTCTCTCCTTGGTATAAGTGGCTGCCATTGAAAAATTAGTTACGTTATGCAAAAATAAATTTCTGTTTGCTGTAGCTCATTAGAAATGCGTGCTAAGTGTGTGCTGTATCAAAATGTGCTGAAATTGTCACAGGTGAAGTTTTAAGTAACCCTTTAATTTCTGCGCTTTTCTGCTTCGTACTATTCATGTGCCCTTTGCATAATTACAACCATGTTGTGTATTTGTGAACTATATAATATATGCATATATATTTAAAAGTAATTGTTTTCATGGTTGGTTGGAAACTTTTTAACAGTAATATAATGATGCAGTAACGTTGAAGGAATTATCTGGGAGTAATTTCTTTTTATATGGGAAGGAGAATTACTTGTGGTTATGGTCTATATAAAGAAGAATAATGAGCTCATTGATAGATGAAAGCCAATCTTTAAAAAGTTGCTGTGAATAAAATTACAGTGGAAGTACATACTGAATTATTTTCTCATCTGTTTTATTAACTGTTTGTGTTACGTATATTTCTTTTCTTGCATCTAAGGTAGATCATTTGGTCCCACTTGTCTGGATCATAAAAAGTTAAAACTGAAGTGACTGTTGTACTGCTGGAACAAAACAGCTGAAAAAGTGCAAGGTGGAACTTCCATGTGTTGATGTGGAGTGATTTCTGTGGCAATTCGTGCGTTGGATGAGGACATAGTGCAGTGAATGAAAACGTTTTTGTGTGCTGGATTATTTAAGCAGTCCGTGTATTTAATTCCTTTCTTTATAGAACAGTGACACAGTGACAGATAGGACCTTTTGTGAGATTTCTGAAGTTAGTGAAGGCAGAAGATTGTGTCATAGTGAAGGAACTTAAAATTGATTGTAACTGAAAACAGCTTAGTGCATCATTTTCTTTCACAGCAGCACACTTTCTCAAATTAACTTGCTTTAATAGCCAGAAATGTCATGTGGACTTTGACCCTAAAACTGGAAAAAGTGATGCGATGAGAACATTGAATGTCCTTTTTAAGCATTTTTCAAGGAGAAACAGTCTGCTAGAAATGAAAATATAGAACAGTTTGACAAATGACTGCTATTAGAAATCTATTTAAAAATATATACTTGTAAAAATTATTACAAGAACTTGAAGAATGTTACTGTTGAACCATGTGCTTAGTGCTGTTTCCTCATTTAATTATGTGCGTACTTTTTTACTCAAGTTATTTTTCCCCTCCCTGCCACCAAATATAAAATGTGGACTTTAATTAAACTTAATTTTTATACTTTTTGTTGTGTGTTGTGGGATTGAGCCAGAAATGTAGTGAATATGATGATGCTGTTGAATGCTTTTGGACTCTTGAAATATATAAGACTGCAATAAATTTTAAACTTTGTTTGAATCGATAAACAATAGGTTGTCAGAAAGAGAATTTAATATCAGTGTTGGATTTGCTAACAATCTCATTTTGAAGCATATGTGGGCTTTCAGAAGTCTGTTAAATGAGAATGTAAACTGAAAAACTGGACATAAAATGTTAGAAGCTTCAAGTGACTTTAAAAAAGGCTATTGTTTATGAGCATTGAACTGAGGTGTGTGATTGATAGTGTGTGTGGTGTGTTTCCCCAACCAGATTTTATCTCCTCTTGTTACCATTGATAGCATTAAAAATGCAAATACATCAATAGATTGCATGCTTGTTTGATGATTTCCAAAAATTTGTGATATTTCTACATTGCAGCTGCTGATTTGAATGTAACAGTAATCTTGGAACTGTTAATATGTTTGTAATCAGATTATGCATTATTTTTTAAATTTGATTTTAAAATGATGAATTATTATGAAAACAAGAGAGGAGATATTGTATTTTCATGATTGAAATTGCCTAGTCATGGTATTTGTGCGTGGAAAGGCCTGGATGTAACATTGTACTATCAACAGATGGATTTGAAACCCTGAATACTTTTTTCTTTGTGTGTCTGCTGAGAGAACTTTGCCCATTTTATTTATTTTGTTTTCTGGTATTGACAATAAGTGCCACAGTAGTTACAATTGTGAAGTAAAGTAGCACAGACCTTTTGGGAGTATTCCATAAGCTTCCTCTTTCCCTATCTGAAAAGTATTGCTAAAAGTCAGTCCCTGTTTTTCTAGATTCAGTTGCTTCTAATTGAAATCTTTCTTTTGCATGAGTCACGTACTGATACATATATTACACACTGCTGTCAAACATGGACTGACTAACTTAAAGAAAACTGTTTTATTTGGTTGGCAGGATACCATTGAGTGTGATGAGTTGACTTGTAAATTTGAAGTTTTGTGTAACACTTAAAGGAATGAAAGGTGAGGAAAATTTCTGTCTGGACTTGCTTAATACAGGTTTTAAGTATGTATGCCCTCTTACATGTGTGTGAGGGTGAAGGTTTGAGTCTTTCTTCTTCGGTAACTAGTGTGGCATACAGTTAGTCATATCCATGTAAGACTAAAAACTAAGATAGCAAAGGCAGAAATGGGCAAAGTTAAAGGGATCCGACTAGTGGGAATTATTGTTGATAGATAAATAAAAGCATCAGTTAAAACAAAAAAATCTGTATTTTCTATTTTCTTTGTTTCTTTGTGTGTGTGTGTGTGTGTGTGTGTGTGTGTGTGTGTGTGTGGGTGTGTGTGTGTGTGTGTGTGTGTGTGTGTGTGTGTGTGTGTGTGTGGGGGGGGGTGGGTGTGTGTGTGAGAGAGAGAGAGAGAGAGAGAGAGAGAGAGAGAGAGAGAGAGAGAGAGAGAGAGAGCAAGCACCCATTTCCATTAATGATTGTTCTAACTTTTTTAAAGGTAATACCAGAAAGAAAATATTAATTTTCATACTCTTATTTTCATAGTCATGTGTTTGCAGATGGTGCAGTTTCTTTTATTGTGTCAAATGTTTGGGTGGAAGAAGAGATATCCATATTCTCTGAGCTGAACTTCAAATGATCTTCTGCGTGACACTCAGAGGGGTAAAATGAGGTTATTACTTCAAGTCTATAGAAAGCAATAGATAAATTTTCTGTTACTGTTCATTAAGCAAATGAAATCACAAGGAAGCAACTGTTTTGGACCTCGTAAAAAACAGCATGTCAAGTCAAAAAAGTCTTATAAAGTACAACTGCAGCCATAGGTAATAAGTTAGAGGAGCCTTTTTTAGTGTATAAGATCCTGACTACAAAACTATCAAATAAACATTGAACTTCAAATTACCAGCAGCAGAAACAAAATGGGACTATTTTGTCGGCTTTTCTTCAAGCATGTTGCAATGCCTTGTGATAAGATAAAATATCTGTGCTTTGCAGTAATTGCTCCCATTAGATCCATTTGTGACTGTGACTTGTGCATTTCATAAAGAAAATACATTTGTAACAGGAAAATAAAAACAAATAGTGTAGAGTAATATTTATTGATGCTAATGGGAAGTCACTAATAAATACAAAGGCCATATGGGCAATCATTCAACTAGTAGATGAAGCCTTTATCAGTGAACTGATCCACTCCTCTGAGAAACTTCCAAGTAAATTTCTCTTTTCTTAATGTGCGCTACTGCCTCTTATTTCTAATTTAATTTCACAATGAAACTGCCCTTGAATTCCAAAATTAAAGTTGACAAAAATGGGAGGAGACAGTTAATATTCGCACAAACTAATTTGACGCTCGGTGCGGTGGCTGATGGGAATGACTAAAAGTGAAATGCCTTTACAGTTGCTTACATCTGCTGCCATGCCAAGTGTCAACTTAGTTTGCATGTATAGTAAGATTGCCTTCTCATGTGGAATATGGAAACTAAAAACGGTGAGTGGCATAAAGGCACATCCAACTTAGCAATGGTTCTTTAAATATGAACATTTTAGGTTAGGCTTTACCATGGCTGTTATTACAACAAGTTTGCTGTTACCAATACAGTAAACTTGTTTCACTTAATTACAATGGTTCTATCACTGTTTTTGTGTTATGTACTCTAGTGACTTTATGCAGTGGAAGAATTACTGGTCTCAAAATTTATAATATACATAATGTTTTGCCATTGTATGTTTCTCTGTGTTCATACTTTTTAAATTTCATACAGCTAATGAATTAACTTTTATTTGTAGTATTTCACTTTCAGTCATGACTTAAGTGTGTAAATTTAGTACTGTTAGAAATATGTGTGGATTTTACTCAGAATGCATAAAATTGTGATACTACCTAGGTGCAAAATTTCATGAAAATGTGTGCTAAAAACCTTATTTTGAAGTTTTCATTGTGGCAGGGTAAAAATTACAAAGAAAAAGAACTACTTCACTGTTTCAATATTTCTTCATCTTTCACAATGCGCTTTGTAAAGCAGGGTCTGCAGACGTCATTTGCATCAACCTTGCACTTACTTGGTGTACAAAGGAAGGAATACCTATTTGACTGCATGAAATAAAAAATTTTAATTGAACTGAGATTCACAGCTACTGTTATTTGTGACAGTGTTCTGCTAAAATGATGTTTTTAATATGACAAGTGAACTTGTCTACTCACTGACCAATCCTGATTTTTAGTCATTTTGGTAAACTAATATTAAACAGTGGAAAAATTACACTACGTGAACAGGTCTTTATGTACCTGGCTCCCACCTCCCCCACCCCCCCTTCCCCTCCCAATCATTTAGCAGACAATATCTTCCAATAGACATATTGCATCAACTGTCATCTGTCAAGAAGCTGACATACTTTTTTCATTGTGGTGGTCTTTATTCTGGCAGACAGTTATGTGATCAGGTACTGATGAATTTCCTGAAGTGGGATTCATCCTTTACACTCTTATGCATACAAATATTCGCTATCTCATTCATGAATACCAAAGATATTTATTTCTGACCAAATTAGGACTCCGAGTTGCAACAGATCAATAGCATGTTGTTCGCGCAAAACCTTTACCCAACTGCATGTCTCGTGTGAATGCGTACTGAGTTGTTGCAACAGCTCTTGTTCCAACTTTGTCTTTGTTAATAATCAGTGAATATCTGTTGGAATGACCTTCTGCTCAGTGCTGTAAGCCCTCACTAAAGAGAATGATTAACACACTGTGACCCTCAGTTCTAAATTGCATTGAAGTCTACACATAATCCAGTAAATGTTGGCCATTAGGTGTTCCCCAGTATCATCCTTTTGCATAAAAATTCTACAAGGGTGACATTTGGTAAAAAAGCAAGAAAAATTGTAGGAAGTGAGGTCTGCCAGTTATGCAAAACACCGTTTTTCCAAGTACCCAAAAATGTTGTAAGCACCACTGTGCCATCATCAGTTGGTTTCTGTTTCATTTAATCTGATGATGGCACAGTGGTGCTGAAACATGTTTGGGTACTTGGAAAAAAACGGTGTTTTGCATAACTGGCGGACCTCACATCCTACAGTTTTAACTGCAAACACGGTAAACACAAGGAGCTGCAAATCCAAATGATGAATAGCAAGAAAAAATGTTTCATAAACAACTGACCCTACTTCTTGACAGTCTTCTTTGAAGGATATACACATAGTCCAATGATCCTCCAGCTTTTTCATCCCATTGGAAAAATAGGTTCTGTCAAACTCTGCAAACTCTCATGACTGCAACTATCAGTTTCTCATTTGATGAAAATTTCTTCCCAGGAAGCCAAAGTTTCAAGTTAGGGAACAGTAAGAAGTCATGTGGAGCTAAATCTGGTGAATAGTGTGGATGAGGAACCAAAGTTGATGCACTTTCACTGTTGTTAACACTGATGTGTGGGATGGTGCATTATCCTGGTGAAAGAGCACTTTTTTTCGTGCCAACCTTTGTATTTTTTCAGCCAGCGCAATTTTCAGATGAACCAACAATGAAACATAATAGGGCCCAGCTCTGGTTCTGCCTATTTCCAATTAATCTATGAGGATTATTTCTTGGGAATCCTAGAAAACAGTGGCCATCACCTTACCAGCTGACAAAATTGTCTTTGCCGTCATAGGTGCACTTTCACCAGCCTTTGTCCATTGTTTTGTCAGCCGGTTTGACTCGTGTGTAATGATGGATCCCAGTTTCACCAACAGTCACAAATTGGCTCAAAAAGGCTTTCAGGTTCCAATTGAAAATCACCAGACACTGTGTTGAAATGCCATGACATATGTGCTTTTGGTCGACTGAACACTCATGGCACCCACCTTGCACACAAGTTCTTCACAGCCTCCACAAAGGGTATTATGCATTCATGCAGCTGAGATGCCTACGGTCTCAGCAATTTGATGAATTTTTATTCGATGGTCATGCGTTACCATATGGATTTCGTCAATAGTTTTCTTTATAGTGTCTTCAACTGGACGGCCGGAACACGCTTCATCTTCGGTGCTTGTCTGACTGCATTTAAATTCATTAATGCAGCGATGGTGCAGAGTCCTTGTGAACTTCACCCAGTTCTGTTTTGATTTGTGCGGCAGTCCAACCCTTCAAATGAAACTGCTTAATAACAACATGAAACTGGTTTTATCCACTTTCAGTCGCAGTCTGAACAACAACCAGTTCAGGTGGCTGTAACAATGAACTGTGCATTGTTGAAATACTTTATACGATTCTTTGAATAATCAAGCTTACCAAACATGAAGGTGCAACAAAAGTGTTCATTCTTTCATGGAAATTTGCCAGATTTATCAAACCAGGTACACTTAATAAAATATCTTCCTGCTATTGCCTTACTCTGGTATTAGTTTGCACATGCCAGGTAATAATTGTTGATCTGATGTACAGCTTGATGCCAGTGGTTACTGCATCTTGTAGTAGATATTCATAGTGCCATAAAAATATTCCCATTTACTCATTATAAATGCCATTTAATAATGCCAAACTCAGCATGACCTTTTATTGAGTACAGTTGGTATGTTGGGTTTGTCACTTTTTAGTTGTACAGTGTATCCGAGAAGTCCCAATATCTCCAGATAAAAACAGTATGTTGTATGTTTGGGCACTTGCAAGTAAAACAACTATGTACGTAGTGGATCCATAAGTGCAACACTGTGCCTTACACAGTGATCTGTGGGGCTCCACATCGTCCTTGACGTGTACAGCATCTAGAGTTATGCTTCGAAAGGCTTTCCCTAGCTTTTGCACAATTTGTCATTCAAGTCACAAGGACTCGCTTATTCCCCACAATGAGTTGTCTGCCATGGTAAGGCCCAGGTTTTTTTTATGGCCATTTTTGCGGAACTGAAAGTGTTACTGAACCATGCCCAGTCCCACAGCCTCAAAATCGTTCATCAAGGAACTAGCACACCTGAACAGCAAAGTGTGCTGTAGCTCCATCTTGCTGAAGTATTAAACATCTTTCCAACATATCCAAATAAGAATTTGTTCTTTTACCCTTTGAAAAAATATGGTCTGAACAAGTATTGTGACTTCCTGGCCCATATTATAATATGAGACTGGTTTCTTTCCAGATCCTACACATAATGAGAATTATCCTTAGACCAGAAACAACATTCCTCCTGTGTGATCTATGGTATGCCGCACAGTCATCAGAAAATTTACTGCTCTGTGTTCTTGTCAGATAATTCATTCATGAGAATCAGCCTAAATCCTTTCATTTTCAAATCTTGAAGTTCCAATGCTCTTTTGTGAATGGGTTCCACTAATGACTGCCCAGCTGATTGAGTGACAGCAGCACACATTTTCTTGCGTCCGCTACATGGCCTGTCTTCAACACTGCTTGAAACAAGAACACATGTACCTCAATCAAGTAAGGTTGCTTTATGAAGTGAGGTTTTGTCAAAGTGATCTCTAAATTCTCTCATTATCTCTAATTGTTTGCTTTGTCTGGATTTTCATGCACTCACTCATCAACAGTGTAACTGTTGACTGTCACAGTCAGAGTTTCATAACTGAAGTGAAACAGTACAATACTGGCAACAATTCTTAAAGTAGTGATATCAGAAAAACAAGTATTTATTTCCTCAGCTGAGCGAATTGGGGTACAAGGCCGCCTCAGACATCCTGTTCTCTTGCATTTCCTCTAAATTATGTTGTACATAATTAACTTTGGCATGTTTAGGTGATAGAAATTTCCTCCATTGACTTGCTATCTTTATGGCAGGATGTAACATGACTACACTAGGTATGTTTTCAGATTAGTATGTTTTGTCTTGACTCATTATTTTGGCTTCTGTCTGCGAGTCGTGTGCAGTGGAAACTGTCACTGTGTTTAACATAGGCTTCTCATGCTGCCTGGATTATTTTTGATACACAGTAAAACAGTATTGGGACTTTGGTAGTACTGTAATGAAACATTTGAAAGTAATTAGCTGAGGAGCACAGAGTAACATAATCCCACAATTACTGTTTGTAACAATTCATTTTGATTCTTGTTTAGAGATAATAACTGAACACATGAAGATTATGCAGCTAATCATTCTGTCTTGTAAGTTTCTGCTGAATGTTTCTAAATGGAATTTGGATCTGTCTGTAATGAGAAAAATAATTTAATTTTTTGCCAGTGCACGATAGCAAATCTGAATGAGAATACATAATCACTTAGATGAAAATTCAGTGTTTAATGAAAGAGATGGATTTATCATAAACCAGATGTTACAGATTGGTACATATCAAATTATATACATTTATCACAGTGAAGTACTTACTGATAATTTTCTTACTTTTTTAAACCATTACAGTGATCTCTGCTTTGTGAAATATGATTGGTCTTGCCCACACTAGCTGTTGTTGAAGTGTTGAGTGTTGAAGATGTGCATGTTAATCGAATATCAATTCCACTTTGCCTCTTACCCACATGATTACACAGCAACTGAGTCCACATAGATCTTGTTTTCTCATCCAAAACTATGGCAAATATGAAGATGGAAAACCCCTGCAGAGAGGCAGTTACATTGAAGACAGCATCCATATGCATCAAGCCAAAAATCCATCCCATCCCAAGTAAGATTGACAGATATATTGCAAACAAGAGCTGTCTGCGAATGCGTTTTTCAATTTGAGAGGCATTTGAAAGTCGCAAGGATTTATGAGATGAGCTGCAGGTAATGTGGATGCATAATGCTAGTATCAGGGTATTGGCTGCAATTAGCATGTGGGCAGGCACTGTTACACTGAACTGCAGTATCTGACCTCGTGGATAACAATCTGGTGGCTCATATGCTCCTTGTGATGTCCATACAGAAACTCCAGCCAAGGCCAGTGGTAGCATCCAACAAAGAATTGCTGATGCCCAGAGCTGTGGGAAGACAAAACAAACTTATAATCTTATGTATTTGTAGCATAAGAGGGACATTTACTTACCATCGTTGAAATAGGGGCATGACTAGTAGACATACAACTTTATAAAAATTGTTTATTGTCTAACTTCTGGACTTTTCATTTTTTCATTGGGAGAAACAGAAAAAAGAAAGGTAAGATAACATGTGTCAAAAAGGACATAAAAATAGCAAATAAGCAGTATCCCAGTAGCAACTGAGTTGCACTTTTGCATGACAGTAGCATATAGTACAGCATGGCCAACCACACAAGATGGCAAGAACAATTTGTCAAACAAATATTTACCAATACATTTATGCCTGTTTCAAAACCAGTGTCTCCTAGCATTTGTCAAATCCAAAAGAAATCCACCATGTCATGCTCGACGACCTCATCTTGGGTGCCAGCCCATGCTGCTGCTGCTGCTGCTGCTGCTGCTGCACTTCCTGTCTACTACTGTCATGCACCAGTGCTGCTCAGTCTCTTCTGGAAAACTAGTTATTCGTAACATCTTACCTCCCCTGTTAGCACTTATTCGTACACCAAATACTGTTGTTGTTGTGGTCTTCAGTCCTGAGACTGGTTTGATGCAGCTCTCCATGCTAATCTATCCTGTGCAATCTCCTTCATCTCCCAATACGTACTGCAACCTACATCCTTCTGAATCTACTTAGTGTATTCATCTCTTGGTCTCCCTCTACGATGTTTACCCTCCACACTGCCCTCCAATACTAAATTGGTGATCCCTTGATGCCTCAGAACATGTCCAACCAGCCAATCCCTTCTTCTTGTCAAGTTGTGCCACAAACTTCTCTTCTCCCCAATCCTATTCAATACCTCCTCATTAGTTATGTGATCTACCCACCTAATCTTCAACATTCTTCTGTAGCACCACATTTCAAAAGCTTCTCTTCTCTTCTTGTCCAAACTATTTATTGTCCGTGTTTCGCTTCCATACATGACTACACTCCATACAAATACTTTCAGAAACGACTTCCTGACGCTTAAATCTATTAGTTGATGTTAACAAATTTCTCTTCTTCAGAAACACTTTCCTTGCCATTGCCAGTCTACATTTTATATCCTCTCTACTTCGACCATCATCAGTTATTTTGCTCCACAAATAGCAAAACTCCTTTACTACTTTAAGTGTCTCATTTCCTAATCTAATTCCCTCAGCATCACCCGACTTAATTTGACTACATTCCATTATCCTCATTTTGCTTTTGTTGATGTTCATCTTGTATCCTCCTTTCAAGACACTGTCCATTCTGTTCAACTGCTCTTCAAAGTCCTTTGCTGTGTCTGACAGAATTACAATGTCATCGGCGAACCTCAAAGTTTTTATTTCTTCTCCATGGATTTTAATACCTACTCCAAATTTTTCTTTTGTTTCCTTTACTGCTTGCTCAATATACAGATTGAATAACATCGTGGAGAGGCTACAACCCTGTCTCACTCCCTTCCCAACCACTGCTTCCCTTTCATGCCCCTCGACTTTCATAACTGCCATCTGGTTTCTGTACAAATTGTAAATAGCCTTTCGCTCCCTGTATTTTACCCCTGCCACCTTTAGAATTTGAAAGAGAGTATTCCAGTCAACATTGTCAAAAGCTTTCTCTAAGTCTACAAATGCTAGAAACGTAGGTTTGCCTTTCCTTAATCTTCCTTCTAAGACGTGTTCCAACATTTCTACGGAATCCAAACTGATCATCCCTGAGGTCGGCTTCTACCAGTTTTTCCATTCGTCTGTAAATAATTCGCGTTAGTATTTTGCAGCTGTGACTTATTAAACTGATAGTACGGTAATTTTCACATCTGTCAACACCTGCTGTCTTTGGGATTGGAATTATTATATTCTTCTTGAAGTCTGAGGGTATTTTGCCTGTCTCGTACATCTTGCTCACCAGATAGTAGAGTTTTGTCAGGACTGGCTCTCCCAAGGCCGTCAGTAGTTCTAATGGAATGTTGTCTACTCAAGGGGCCTTGTTTCGACTCAGGTCTTTCAGTGCTCTGTCAAACTCTTCACGCAGTATCGTATCTCCCATTTCATCTTCATCTACATCTTCTTCCACTTCCATAATATTGTCCTCAAGTACATTGCCCTTGTATAGACCCTCCGTATACTCCTTCCACCTTTCTGCTTTCCCCTCTTTGCTTAGAACTGGGTTTCCACCTGAGCTCTTGATATTCATACAAGTGGCTCTCTTTTCTCCAAAGGTCTCTTTAATTTCCCTATAGGCTTTATCTATCTTACCCCTAGCGAGATAAGCCTCTACATCCTTACATTTGTCCTCTAGCCATGCATGCTTATCCATTTTGCTCTTCCTGACGATCTCATTTTTGAGACGTTTGTATTCCTTTCTGCCTGCTTCATTTACTGCATTTTTATATTTTCTCCTTTCATCAATTAAATTCAATTTTCTTCTGTTACCCAAGGATTTCTACTAGCCCTTGTCTTTTTACCTACTTGATCCTCTGCTGCCTTTACTACTTCATCCCTCAGAGCTACCCATTCGTCTTCTACTGTATTTCTTTCCCCCATTCCTGTCAGTTGTTCCCTTACGCTCTCCTTGAAACTCTGTACAACCTCTGGTTCTTTCAGTTTATCCAGGTCCCATCTCCTTAAATTACCACCTTTTTGCAATTTCTTCAGTTTTAATCTACAGTTCATAAGCAATAGATTGTGGTCAGAGTCCACATCTGCCACTGGAAATGTCCTACAATTTAAAACCTTGTTCCTAAATCTCTGTCATAGCATTATATAATCTGATACCTTTTAGTATCTCCAGGATTCTTCCATGTATACAACCTTCTTTTATGATTCTTGAACCAAGTGTTAGCTATGATTAAGTTATGCTCTGTGCAAAATTCTACCAGACGGCCTGCTCTTTCATTTCTTAGCCCCAATCCATACTCACCTACTATGTTTCCTTCTCTCCCTTTTCCTATTGTCGAATTCCTGTCACCCATGACTATTAAATTTTCATCTCCCTTCACTACGTGAATAATTTCTTTTATACCAAATACTACAATAGACTAATAAGTGTAGACTAATAAGGAGAAGCTGAAATCTACTTACTTGTATTCTATGATGTGTTTTCTTATTCATACTTAAAAAAATAGTAAATAGAATTTTGCAAACATTTAATTAGCTTTCTTTCATCTAATGACCACAAGAAATGGGTACATCTATATACATGCTCTGCAAGCCATCATACAATGCATGGCAGTGGCTACCTTGTTCCACTGCTAGTCATTCCATCTCTTGCTCCACTTGCAAATGGAGTGAGGGAAAAATGACTCTGTGTATGCTTTTGTACAAGCCCAGATTTATTTTGTGTGCATGGTTTGTAAGAAAGATGTGTGTTGGTGGCAGCAGGATCATTCTTCATTCTGTTGAAAATGCTGGTTCCTCAAACTTTTTCAATAGTCATAGTATGCAGGCTTTCAAAATCAGCAATATTTCTGAATGTTTTTCAAGAAGAATGTCTTCTTCGCTCCAGAGAGGAACTTATTTGAGTTCACAGAGAATTTCCAAAATACTTGCTTCTTGATCAAACTTAATGGTAATAAATCTAGCAGCACGCTGCTCAATTACTTCACTTTCTTCCTTTAATCTGTCCCAAACAATCAAGAATGGGTTGTGCAATTGTTCTGTGCACAGTTGTCCACAAAATAAAGAATATCTTGGCATAAATAAATAAAAATTAAAGATACTGACTCAAAACTTTATTTACAATTCACATGTTGTACTCCTCTACAGCCAAAAATTTGAATCAGGATATCACTGCCTGTTTGAGGTCATTATCATTTACGAACTGTTTTCCACCCGAAATTTTCTTTAGTTTTCGGAATAAGTGAAAATCACTTGATTCCAAGTCAGGGGTGTAAGGAGGATGTCCAAAAATTTTCCACTCTGGCAATAAGAGTTCCTGCTGTGTTCGTGCTGATGCATGAGGCCGTGCATTTTCATGAATCAAAAACAACTATACCAATGACCACGTCTCTTGATCTGGATGGAGTGCTGAAGTCATTGGTGAGTTTCACAATAGATCTCTGAATTGACTGTTCTCCTCTTGGCATGAACTCCATGTGGATCAAACACTGTTCAGTCCCCCCCAAAAAAACTGCGGATATCACCTTTCTAGTATTGAGATTTGCTTTTTGTTTTCTGTGTCATGGGGGGGTTTGAGTGGGCTGCTCCACAGACTGATGTTTGTTCTCCGTAGTCTCTTATGAAGTAAAAATTTCATCTCGTGTTACAATGCAGTAAAAATTTGTAACTGAGATAGTCATATTCTGGCAAAAATTCAAGTGCTGCCCCCATCTGTTGTGCTATACGGACATCAGTCAAACTCTTAGGCAGCTACAGCACACATTTTTTTGTAGCCAAGATGCTCTGTTACTATTTCATGTGGGAGAGATCATGAAATTTGTGGAAAAGATTCATCTAATGTACTTAAAGTGAGGTGCTGGTTTTCCTGACTTTTCTTTCCAAATTTTGCCTTCAAGTCATTTGTAATGACTCATGGCCACCCACTCTGATCTTCATTGTGCATACTGGTTCTTCCTTGATTAAACGTAATGCACTTAAACGTAATGCACTGTTTCCTCACTGAATACTCGTTCATTCCTCTACCACCATAAACATTCTTTATCTACATCTACATCCATACTCCGCAAGCCACCTGACGGTGTGTGGCGGAGGGTACCCTGAGTACCTCTATCGGTTCTCCCTTCTATTCCAGTCTCGTATTGTTCGTGGAAAGAAGGATTGTCAGTATGTTTCTGTGTGGGCTCTAATCTCTCTGATTTTATCCTCATGGTCTCTTCGCGAGATATACGAGGTGTGGCTAGAAAAAAACCGGACTAGTACTGGTGAAACAATAAAACGAATGCAATAAGGCTGAAAGTCGCGTGGCCTGTCACGTGACTCTCGCTCCGCCTACTGCTAGAGTTTCATCTGCCTCCTGCACTCAGTCTGCCCGTGGCGTCTGTTTTAAGTAGTTGACGTTTTGTCTGTGCGTCGGAAAATGTTGAGTGTACAGAAAGAACAGCGTGTTAACATCAAATTTTGTTTCAAACTAGGAAAATCTGCAAGTGAAACGTTTTTAATGTTACAACAAGTGTACGGCGATGATTGTTTATCGCGAACACAAGTGTTTGAGTGGTTTAAACGATTTAAAGATGGCCGCGAAGACACCAGTGATGACACTCGCGCCGGCCGAAGTGGCCGTGCGGTTAAAGGCGCTGCAGTCTGGAACCGCAAGACCGCTACGGTCGCAGGTTCGAATCCTGCCTCGGGCATGGATGTTTGTGATGTCCTTAGGTTAGTTAGGTTTAACTAGTTCTAAGTTCTAGGGGACTAATGACCTCAGAAGTTGAGTCCCATAGTGCTCAGAGCCATTTGAACCATTTTTTGACACTCGCACTGGCAGACCATTGTCAGCAAAAACTGATGCAAACATTGAAAAAATCGGTAAACTTGTTCGACAAGATCGCCGTTTAACAATCAGAGCAGTGTCTGAGTTAATAGGAGTTGACAAGGAAAGTGTTAGGCAGATTCTTCATGAAAGTTTCAACATGAACAAAGTGTGCGAGTGTCATCACTGGTGTCTTCGCGGCCATCTTTAAATCGTTTAAACCACTCAAACACTTGTGTTCGCGATAAACAATCATCGCCGTACACTTGTTGTAACATTACAAACGTTTCACTTGCAGATTTTCCTAGTTTGAAACAAAATTTGATGTTAACACGCTGTTCTTTCTGTACACTCAACATTTTCCGATGCACAGACAAAACATCAACTTATTAAAACAGACGCCACGGGCAGACTGAGTGCAGGAGGCAGATGAAACTCGAGCAGTAGGCGGAGCGAGAGTCACGTGACAGGCCACGCGACTTTCAGCCTTATTGCATTCGTTTTATTGTTTCACCAGTACTAGTTCGGTTTTTTTCTAGCCACACCTCGTACGTAGGAGGGAGCAATATACTGCTTGACTCTTCGGTGAAGGTATGTTCTCGAAACTTTACCGAGCTACTGAGCGTCTCTCCTGCAGAGTCTTCCACTGGAGTTTATCTATCATCTCCGTAACGCTTTCGCGATTACTAAATGATCCTGTAACGAAGCGCGCTGCTCTCCGTTGGATCTTCTCTATCTCTTCTATCAACCCTATCTGGTATGGATCCCACACTGCTGAGCAGTATTCAAGCAGTGGGCGAACAAGCGTACTGTAACCTACTTCCTTTGTTTTTGGATTGCATTTCCTTAGGATTCTTCCAATGAATCTCAGTCTGGCATCTGCTTTACCGAAGATCAACTTTATATGATCATTCCATTTTAAATCACTCCTAATGCATACTCCCAGATAATTTATGGAATTAACTGCTTCCAGTTGCTGACCTGCTATTTTGTAGCTAAATGATAAGGGATCTATCTTTCTATGTATTCGCAGCACATTACACTTGTCTACATTGAGATTCAATTGTCATTCCCTGCACCATGCGTCAATTCGCTGCAGATCCTCCTGCATTTTCCAATCCTTTGGAACGCTATGCTCTTCTAGAGACCTACGGTACACCACTGCAAGAAGGGGGGCAAGTTCCTTCGCGTACTCTGTGTAAAATCAAACTGGTATCCCATCAGGTCCAGCAGCCTTTCCTCTTTTGAGCGATTTTAATTGTTTCTCTATCCCTCTGTCGTCTATTTCGATATCTACCATTTTGTCATCTGTACGACAATCTAGAGAAGGAACTACAGTGCAGTCTTCCTCTGTGAAACAGCTTTGGAAAAAGACATTTAGTATTTCAGCCTCTAGTCTGTCATCCTCTGTTTCAGTACCATTTTGGTCACAGTGTGTCTGGACATTTTGTTTTGATCCACCTACTGCTTTGACATAAGACCAAAATTTCTTAGGATTTTCTGCCAAGTCAGTACATAGAACTTTACTTTCGAATTCATTGAACGCCTCTCGCATAGCCCTTCTCACACTACATTTCGCTTCGCGTAATTTTTGTTTGTCTGCAAGGCTTTAGCTATGTTTATGTTTGCTGTGAAGTTCCCTTTGCTTCCGCAGCAGTTTTCTAACTCGGTTGTTGTACCACGGTGGCTCTTTTCCATCTCTTACGATCTTGTTTGGCACATACTCATCTAACGCATATTGTATGATGGTTTTGAACTTTGTCCACTGAACCTCAACACTATCTCTACTCGAGACAAAACTTTTGTGTTGAGCCATCAGGTACTCTGTAATCTGCTTTTTGTCACTTTTGCTAAACAGAAAAATCTTCCTACCTTTTTTAATATTTCTATTTACGGCTGAAATCATCGATGCAGTAACTGCTTTATGATCGCTGATTCCCTGTTCTGCGGTAACTGTTTCAAATAGTTCGGGTCTGTTTGTCACCAGTTAGTCTAATATGTTATCGCCACGAGTCGGTTCTCTGTTTAACTGCTCAAGGTAGTTTTCAGATAGAGCACTTAAAAAAATTTCACTGCATTCTTTGTCCCTGCCACCTGTTATGAACATTTGAGTGTCCCAGTCTATATCCGGCAAATTAAAATCTCCTCCCAGAACTATAACATGGTGGGGAAATCTACTCTAAATATTTTCCAAATTATCCTTCAGGTGCTCAGCCACAACAGCTGCTGAGCCAGGGGGCCTACAGAGACATCCAATTACCATGTCTGAGCCTGCTTTAACCGTGACCTTCACCCAAATCATTTCACATTTCAGATCTACGTCAATTTCCTTCGATACTATTGCACTTCTTATTGCTATAAACAAGCCTCCTCCTTCACTGTCCAGCCTGTCTCTGCGGTATACATTTCAATCTGAGTTTAGGATTACATTACTGTTTACATCTGGTTTCAGCCAACTTTCTGTCCCTAGTACTATATGAGTGTTGTGACCGTTTATTAATGAGAGCAGTTCTGGGACCTTTCTGTAGACGGTCCTGCAGTTTACTATTAGCACATTAATATTGTCATTCCCTGTTGCATTTTGCCTACTCCTACCATGCTGCATCTCAGGAGGCATCTTGTCGGGCCCAGGGAGGGAATTCTCTAACCTAAAAAACCCCCATGTGCACTTCACACATACTGCGCTACCCTTGTAGCCGCTTCCGGCGTGTAGTGCACGCCTGACCTATTCAGGGGGACCCTACATTTCTCCACCCGATAGCGGAGGTCGAGAAATTTGCATCCCGGATCTCCGCAGAATCGTCTGAGCCTCGGGTTTAAGCCTTCCACTCGGCTCCAAACCAGAGGACCGCGATCGGTTCTGGTAATGATACTACAAATAGTTAGCTCTGATTCCACCCCGCGAGCGAGGCTTTCCGCCTTCACCAATTCAGCCAACCGCCTGTATGAGCTGAGGATGACCTCTGAGCCCAGACAGTAGGAGTCATTGGTGCCGACATGAGCAACAATGTGCAGTCGGGTGTGCCCAGTGCTCTCCATCGCCGCCGGCAGGGCCTCCTCCACATCTTGGATGAGACCGCCCGGCAAGCAGACAGAGTGAACACTGGCCTTCTTCCCCGACCTTTCCGCTATTTCCCTAAGGGGCTCCATCACCCACCTAACGTTGGAGCTCCCAATAACTAATAAACCCCTCCCCCCGTGTGCCTGCTCGGACCTTGCTGAAGGAGCAGCCACATGTCCACTCACAGGCAGTGCGGGCGATGCCACACGGCCAGCCTCCACATTTACCCTCCGCCTCATGTGCCGCGAATGCCGCTGAACCCACCACTCCCCTTGGGGAGAGGGTGGCCCAACCACGCCCGGTACCCGCGAAGATGTCTGGACAGCAGGGACAGTGGGTGAAGCATGTAACACCCGGGGTATACCATGCGACGCACCAGACTTCCCACTGCCATTACACTCCGAGGCAGCAGCCTGAAGATGACTGACCGCGGCCATCAACACGCTCAGCTGTTCGCGAACAGTGGCCACCTCCTCCTGCGTCCGTACACAGCAGTCACACATCCTATCCATCCTAAGGAATCAATTTACTGTAGAGAGTTAATCAACTTCTAACTAGACTGCTAATTCACTAAAGGCGGCTGATTGTTGACTAAACTGTGATTGCTAGCCATTTCTTGTAGAAAACAATGAAAATAGCACTACCTGTCTCTGGACTGTATTGAAAACAAACACTAGCACTACTGGCACTGTGGTTGACTAAAGGGACTCTATCTGACTGTTTTGAAAACCAACACGAAATCTATGGAACACTATTACTAGCACTCGACAATTAAAGCTTCCTAAAAGCAAAAACACACGGAAGAAGAAGTGACAAGTAAGAAAAATACAGTTAATACTTAAGTTAAGGTAGCTCACTGCACAGCAGACGTGAAGCACATGGCAGTTAAGACGACACTGACGCTACTGGCACTATGGCTGACTAAAGGGACTCTCTCTGACTGTATTGAAAACAAACACGAAATCTATGGAACACTATTTGCCTATAAATTCTGATATGTCAAAAATTTTATGAATTTGGAAAATGTCTGGCATTAGGGGCACACTTAACATTTGGTGGGATTTTTAATGGGTACTGTCATTTCAAAAGATTCCAGAACAAAGAAGTGTGACCACTTGACTCATGCCAAGATGAAGGAAGGAACTAACTAGCACACTTGTGACTGTGGTAGTGGGGAATCGGTGCTGTGTATGGTAGACAATCGTTCTTTACTTTCTGGATGACCCTTGTAGATGAACCACAATTTCCAAGAATTCTCCCAAAGACCAAAGTCATTCACAGCCTTCGCTATGACCGACCTTACATATCTATTGTATTTCATGTCCATTTGCAACGTTATGCCTTGATATTTAATTGACATGACTGTGTCAGACAGTATACCACTAATATTGTATTCAAACATTACAGCATTGTTTTTACTAATCAGCAGCATTAATTTACATTTTTCCACATTTAGAGCAAGGTAGTATTCATCGCACCAAATAGAAATTATGTCCAAGTCATCCTGTCATTTAAAAACAACATTGTCCTGTACTCTTCAGCATACTTTGAGGTAATTTTAAAAGTGTGTGTCATGCTTACCTGCTTTGTAACGGGTGTAGGAGAAAAATCAAAGAAAGGATTCAACAGTCTTTGGCGCATATGTAGACCAGCTGCAAACATCCACAGGAGAGATGCCAGGAGGAAGACCTGAAGTGTGGCTCCTGACAAAGTGCAGGGAAGGCCAGGCAGAGGACGCCAGTCTGGCAAGAACTCCTCAGCTGTCACACGCACTGACAAAGTAGTTGCTAATCCGCAGAGTGCAATGCATAGCTGTAACTGTACTATTGCACGGCCTTGGTGACGCCAATTTGGAAATATTACTGCTGTTACTATTATAGCGACTAGTCCAGCTATCGACAGTACGCAGCCAACAAGTGCCACATAATGTAGAGCTGTATTGCGAACTGGATTTAAAATTGCTTGATGGTCTCTCCCATGCAGCATTTCACCAAAGTGGGTGGTATGGAAACAGGCACAGCTTGTTAACGTGCTGTCAACTGGTAGGCAACCATCATTTGACCAGCCACCACCAGCATTCAAGTTCCAGAAGACGCATCTGTCCCTTTGATTTCTATCTGTAACAGATTTTACACAAAATAGCTATTTCTTGTCACACTTATAAAACTTTTGTAACCCACAGAACATTTGAAATATGTTATATTAAGTTAGTCCCTATGTGGATGCATAAAGTGATTCCATAAGCTTTTCTAAATTCCTAAAATACCACAATTTTGTAAACCAAAATTCTGTCAGCTTAATAGTCCATCCTAAATAGCAAAATTTTACCTAGTCACTTTTTAAAGGTTGTATAATTTCCAAAATAAAAATCTGCTCATATGCCAATTTTTAAATAGCTGGAAGTCACTCAAAGTCAGTCAGCACCCACTCCAGGTTGAGCTGACAAGCATACACTCCCGAAATTTGCTCACATTGCAGCTATATGCAGTTTGTTTGCAGAAATGCATGCACCTGCACCCGCAAAAAATCAATAAGGTCGATGTCTAAAAACTTCCAAGTGATTTATGTTACTCAAATTAATGAATATTTTGACTTAACTGTGTTGTGGTTGGTAGGAGGTTTGAGCTGTCATCATCGTGTGAGTGAGTTATTGTTGAGTGTTATGACTTTAATTGATGAGTGAACTAAGTGAGCTATTTACTGTACTTTAATTTCAAAAGATTACTACAAGGCAATACTGTATCATGACTTTTGTGTAAATATGGACAGTGTTTTGTGCCAGTTTTGATTAGTTCATTTAGTGACTTGTTAGAACTACCATCAATTACTGGCCAGTGCTTCATCAATGTCTGATATTTTCACAAAGTGCGAAAACAGATTACCATCCAAGCCATATAAAATTGAGGCTAATTAAACAAGTCAAAAAGTGTAATCTATGCTGTGATGGTGTTTACATTTTTGTTGGGCTAACACCATCAAGAGTAGGGTTTCAGCTTCAAGACAACAAAAAGACTTGCTACTAAGGAAGCGATGGAGACTACAGAAAATCAACTTGGAGCTCTATATCTAGTTTGTAAGTGAAGACATAGAACAGTAGTTTTGTACACTATTTTATGAGTCTTTTCAAATGGTGACTTCACCTCTGTTCATTTTCACCATCCTCCTTGGAATACTGATTCATTACTGTGGACAGATTTTATGTTTTGTTATCAAAAACTGCTTTAATTATTTAGGTGGGTATTCCATTTCACCTAGTCATTTTTTGTATGTAAATTGAAGTGGGGGAGCGGAGAAAGGTAAATTAAGAAAGGGAAGGGATTACTAATGTCAGCTGCGTCAGAACATTACTCGGAATCAGTGGCCTCGAGTAAAAATGTGTATCAGACCAGGTTTTGAACCCAGGATCTCCTGCTTACTGAGGAGGAGAAACCCAGTTTCAAATCCCGGTCTGTTACACATTTTAAATTGTTGCCATTTATTCTGCTTAATGTCCCGATGCAGCTGTAATCAGTAATCCCCTCCCTTCCCCCCCCCCCCGTGCGCATGCATACTGCCTTTGAACAAGGAAGTGATGAGCAACAAACAGGCACATTTATATCTATATTTAAAAGTAGACTATAACTCATATACATTTATGGCCACTGCACCTATCTTCCATTCATCACACCTATGAGTTGAGCAGCAATCCATTTTAATTCACATTTCCTTTGACTTGTTTCCATAATTCAGTGTATAATTTTTGTTTACTTTTTGTTTACTTTTTGTTTAGCCACTTCACGACACTAAATATGATTCTTATACATTGTTAAAAATATGATTCTTATACATTGTTATAAATATGATTGAGTCATTCCATGTCAAATCAACACACTTTAAATAAAAATTTTACCTCACCCTCTTAGATGTTGCTGAAAGTTGGTATACTTATAGTGGGTGCTGAAACTAATAAAAAAACCAAATTTCAATTTTTTACCTCGAACCATTCCTGAAATCTGGTCATGTAAACTTTTCAAAAACTGGCCAAAAATGTGTGAACGGACCCTTTTTAAATTGCCCTAGGAGCTGCCCTAATTGAGCTAGAGAACTGGGAATGGTGTCATTTTGCAGCATTTTTCATGCTCTTTCCAGAGATAGACAAAAAATGTAGCTTCTAATTAATAACCTTTTTCAAAATGGTAATTAGTATTTTGATAATTTTTTTACAAAAAGTACATAATTGAAAATTTTCAAAATATTTCCATAACTACTTCATACTGTTGTAAATCAAATGGCAAAATATAAATGTGGGATGACGATGGGTTCATTGTTTAAAAAAATTATTCCGGACTCTTGTTTTTCACTAACGACCCTAGTTTGACCAAACTGACCTTTAAGGTAGTATGTCAGTAGAGGACTGTATACATAGGGCTTGATGTCTGTACAATAATTCATTGTCGAGATGATGTAGTCTGCATTGTTACCTTCTAAGGCACTGTGTGCCTACAGCATTATTGTGCACTGTGGTTTTAGTGCAAATCAATTGTTACCTCTGTGTTGACCAGTCTGTATCTATTATATTTAATAGCTCATTTTCAAGTAAATCTATACATTGAATGACAGTTTATAAGTGATTTTTGTATAAATATGGAACCAAGTAAAAAGTGCAGTGCTGTAAGAGTGCAGTGTTGTAATCCATTGAAGAAGTCAAATCATTTTATTAGAGACAGAAAAAAACTGAGAAATGTCACAACATGGATGCCCAAATTATTTCCTCAAATACCAAGTGGTGCCAAGATTTGTGATAAATGTAGGAAAGATGTAACCAAATTGAAAAATACACCGGAGACCATCAGTGATGAAAGTGTTGAAGAAGAATCTTCTCGCTCAGAGATAATCATCCGAGACCAAGACCCTGACTTCACTCCAACTTCAGTAGCTGTTAAAACATTTAACACAACACTTCAAGAACTAGGTGAGTCCCCAATTGACAAGAGAAAACTAACATCTAGGCATTACGCCAAATCAAAAGTGAAGAAAATCTCATCAATGACACGTAAACTTTTTGTTGCCCCTTGAACTTCTTCGTCAGATACTGATACTGATGAATCCGTTCTTGAAAATCTTAAAAGAAACTTTAAAAATTCTATAAGTAGAGCAAAAAAACTAATCATTCTTAAAAGTTTACCTGAAAAGTGGAGTGTCAGGAAAATAATGAGGGAATTTAATGCTCCTAATTACATTGTTCGGCAGTCCACAAAAGTTTTGAAAGAGAAAGGATTCAATGAAGGTCCAAACCCAAAACCAGGGAAGTGTTTACCAACAGAAACTGTCAAAACTGTACATTCATTTTATGAAAATGATGAAGTTAGCAGGGCAATGCCAGGTATTAAAGCTTGTATGACAATTACAGAAACAAGTGGAAATAAAACAAAAATATCAAAAATACTTATTTTGTGTAACCTTAAAGAAGCTTACAAGCATTTTAAAGACAAGTTTCCTAACATAAAAATAGGTTTCTCTAAACTTGCTGAGTTGAGACCAAAACATTGTGTTTTAGCTGGTCGGAGAGGCAGGCACACTGTCTGCGTGTGCACAACTCACCAAAACATAAAATTAATGATAGAAAATGCCAAACTAAATACAGTAACAAACAGCAGCTTAAACAATTTTAAGCAGTGCATTGCAAAAATGCTTTGCAACCCATCATCAGTTGATTGCAACATGGGAAACTGTGAATACTGCCCAGGAGAAACTGTCATAAGTAAAATTTTAAAAGACTCTTTTTCATGAAAACTTAATTGAACAAGTTCTGACAGTGGATGTCAGTTGACCGATGTAATCTGGAAATTGTTCAGAAAACTTCTGAAGAATTCATAGATTTATTTTATAGTAAGATGTCGACTTCGATTCAGCATGACTTCATTGCCAAGCAACAACGAACATTCCTTAACTTCACAAGAGAAAACCTTATGGAATCTGAATTTGTTGTCATATGTGATTTTTCAGAAAATTATAGTATAGTTCTACAGGATGACGCTCAGAGTTTCCACTGGACAAGACAACAGATTACCATTCATCCTTTTGTTATATATTACAAACAGGAAGACAAAATTGAGCCTATGAGCTTTGTCATTGTTTCTGATTGCCTGGAGCACAATACAACTGCGGTTTACACCATTCAAAAGAAGCTAATTTCGTATCTAACAAAAAAATTTCAAAAGATTCCAAAAAAGATATACTATTATTCTGACAGTTCTGCTGCTCTGTATAAAAATAAGAAAAACTTCCTGAACCTTTGCCATCTACATCTACATCTACATGATTACTCTGCAATTCACATTTAAGTGCTTGGCAGAGGGTTCATCGAACCACAATCATATTATCTCTCTACCATTCCACTCCCGAACAGCGCGCGGGAAAAACGAACACCTAAACCTTTCTGTTCGAGCTCTGATTTCTCTTATTTTATTTTGATGATCATTCCTATCTGTGTAGGTTGGGCTCAACAAAATATTTTCGCATTCGGAAGAGAAAGTTGGTGACTGAAATTTCGTAAATAGATCTCGCCGCTACAAAAAACGTCTTTGCTGTAATGACTTCCATCCCAACTCGCGTATCATATCTGCCACACTCTCTCCCCTATAACGTGATAATACAAAATGAGCTGCTCGTTTTTGCACCCTTTCGATGTCCTCTGTCAATCCCATCTGGTAAGGATCCCACACTGCGCAGCAATATTCTAACAGAGGATGAACGAGTGTGGTGTAAGCTGTCTATTTAGTGGACTTGTTGCATCTTCTAAGTGTCCTGCCAATGAAACGCAACCTTTGGCTCGCCTTCCCCACAATATTATCTATGTGGTCTTTCCAACTGAAGTTGTTCGTAATTTTAACACCCAGGTACTTAGTTGAATTGACAGCCTTGAGATTTGTACTATTTATCGAGTAATCGAATTCCAACGGATTTCTTTTGGAACCCATGCGGATCACCTCACACTTTTCGTTATTTAGCATCAACTGCCACCTGCCACACCATACAGCAATCTTTTCTAAATCGCTTTGCAACTGATACTGGTCTGGTATTTGAGTGGGCAGTGGATAATATCACAAATGTTGATTTTGCATATTCCACTCAAGAAGACTACGCTGCTTCAGAAATATTCTTAAAAAGCTGACTTGAAGAGGCATTGACAATCAAAGGAACACAGTAATTTCACACTTTCATTCCCAACACTACATCAAAATTAATAGTCAAATACTGCTCAGGTGATATGCAGAGTTGGGAGAGGGAAGTAACTACATCACCAGACAAACTGAAGTTACAAGATGTATCAGGCTATGTCACCACTGTATATGGCAGAAACTGGTGGCTTGGGTACATTTTAGAAAAAAACGAAGAACTTGATGAAGTGAAAATAACTTTTCTTCATCCATGTGGACCAGCTAAGTCATTCTCTTATCTTGCACATGCAGATGTCCTGTGGGTGTCAGTTGTGGATGTTCTCACAAAAGTGAATCCATTTACTCCGACAGGGAGAACATACATTCTTAATGAAAGTGATTTAAACCAAACCCAGTCAGCTTTATTAAAATGTAATATGTGAAGTTCCAAGACAATTTGTTGGGAAACTGCTTTCAACTCAAAACTTAATTTTTGTCTCAGGTTAGTGTTAATAGGAAGTTGTTTCAAAATTATTGTTAGTACCTATTGTGTTAAATTTAGCTATGTACAGATACCTGTTACTCAAAAACAAGCATTACGTATTTAATTTGTTTAATAGTTCCATTTCAAACATCATGGACCAGAACTATTGTGTAAATACTTGTACTTATTCATACTTTATTTCAGTTTGTAGTTAAATGCTCAATTTCTTGTTTTTGTTATATCGGTCAATATACTGTAGTGAAGTTGTATGAAATTAAAATAAGCAGTCAACTTAATTATAAAATATGCTGATTAGTTTTGGTTTAATAAGGTGATGTTTTGATATTTCTAATACTTTTCTTTACTTACCTTTCGGTATATTTTAAAGAAATTCCTGTTTGTTAAAGGTCAGTTTGGCCAAACTTGGGCCGTTAGTGAAAAACAAGAGTCCGGAATAATTTTTTTTAACAATGAACCCATCATCATCCCAGATTTATATTTTGCCATGTGATTTACAATAGTATGAAGTAGTTATGGAAATTTTTGAAAATTTTCAATTATGTACCTTTTGTAAAAAAATTAAAATTAAATCAAAATATTAATTAGTATTTTGAAAAAGGTTATTAATTAGAAGCTATGTTTTGTTGTATATCCCTGGAAAGAGCATGCAAAATGCTGCAAAATGACACCATTCCCAGTTCTCTAGCTCAATTAGGGCAGCTCCTAGGACAATTTAAAAAAAGTCCGTTCACACATTTTTGGCTGGTTTTAAAAGTTTACATAGCCATATTTCAGGAATGGTTTGAGATAAAAAATTGAAATTTGGTATTTTTCTTAGTCTCAGTGCCCACTATAGTATACCAACTTTCAGCAAAATCTAAAGGGGTGAGGTAAAATAGGTGTGTTGATTTGACATGGAATGACTCGATTCTGTATCACTGAACATCAAGGAATTGTACATTTTGTAACAGATGATAACTGGAGGGCTAAAAATTGTAGATGAACACCAGACTTGACTACAGAAAGCAGGTTCAAAAGTATGTTGCTGTAGTGATGCAGAGATGAAAAGGTTTGCACAGGATAGACTAGTGTGAAGAGCTGCATCAAACAAGTGTTCGGACTAAACACCACAACAACAATAACAACAACAACACATCACTGAACATATTTTATTAAATGCAGGTTAGTGTTTCTGGGCACTGTGGCCTCAGTGGAGTTGGGATCGCATTGACTGGAGACAACAGTGACCACGTGTGTGAGTTGTGCATGTATGAATATCCGAGTGTCTCTTTGTCTGATGAAGGACGTTGTCCAATAGCTAAAATCCATCCAACAATTTACTTTTAGATGTGCAGATCTGCTGCTCAATGGTTCCTCTATGCAGTGGTGGTACAAATGGGGGGTGTGCGCCCCCCTTGTGGGGCCACCTACATTGCCACTCTCACCGCCCCCACCAGTAAGACCACACGCTATTCTTTTGTTTCTGTCCTCAGTCAACTTGACTGAATCGAGATCTGACTACCGTACTCTGCACACATTGTTCAAAATATTTGCTTGTCTACCTGCACCTATTGCTACAGTAGAAAGAAGTCTTTCAACATTGTGCTGTACAAAGACACGGCTGAGTTTGACAATGGAGGAGTTTCGACTTAATGGCTTATCTCTGTTGAATACTCGTCCTGACATTGATTGTTCTATTGACGATGTAATGAACTAATTTGCCAGGAAGAATAGGCACATAGAATTCATCATTTAAGGAAGAGACTTTTATGTCATAAGATGGCATTATCTTGTATGTGTGTATGATCAGTTTAAATAAAACTTTCTTAAACTTTGCATGTGACTTGATTATTTTTTATTACGGTAAAAGTAAAGGTAACTCAAGATATCTTTAGCGCCCCCTCATTGAGGTTTTTCTGTATGTGGTGATAGCTGTTGTTGTTGTTGTTGTGGTCTTCAGTCCTGAGACTGGTTTGATGCAGCTCTCCATGCTAATCTATCCTGTGCAAGCTCCTTCATCTCCCAGTACCTACTGCAACCTACATCCTTCTGAATCTGCTTAGTGTATTCATCTTTTGGTCTCCCTCTATGATTTTTACCCTCCACACTGCCCTCCAATGCTAAATTTGTGATCCCTTGATGCCTTAGGACATGTCCTACCAACCGATCCCTTCTTCTTGTCAAGTTGTGTCACAAACTCCTCTTCTCCCCAATTCTATTCAATACCTCCTCATTAGTTATGTGATCTACCCATCTAATCTTCAGCATTCTTCTGTAGCACCACATTTTGAAAGCTTCTATTCTCTTCTTGTCCAAACTACTTATTGTCCCTGTTTCGCTTCCATACATGACTACACTCCATACAAATACTTTCAGAAACGACTTCCTGACACTTAAATCTATACTCGATGTTAACAAATTTTTCTTCTTCATAAACACTTTCCTTGCCATTGCCAGTCTACATTTTATATCCTCTCTACTTCGACCATCATCAGTTATTTTGCTCCCCAAACAGCAAAACTCCTTTACTACTTTAAGTGTCTCATTTCCTAATCTAATTCCCTCAGCATCACCCGACTTAATTCGACTACATTCCATTATCCTTGTTTTGCTTTTGTTGATGTTCATCTTATATCCTCCTTTCAAGACACTGTCCATTCCGTTCAACTACTCCTCCAAGTCCTTTGCTGTCTCTGATAGAATTACAATGTCATCGGCGAACCTCAAAGTTTTTATTTCTTCTCCATGGATTTTAATACCTACTCCAAATTTTTCTTTTGTTTCCTTTACTGCTTGCTCAATATACAGATTGAATAACATCGGGGAGAGGCTACAACCCTATCTCACTCCCTTCCCAACCACTGCTTCCCTTTCATGCCCCTCGACTCTTATAACTGCCATCTGGTTTCTGCACAAATTGTAAATAGCCTTTCACTCCCTGTATGTTACCCCTGCCATCTTTAGAATTTGAAAGAGAGTATTCCAGTCAACATTGTCAAAAGCTTTCTCTAAGTCTACAAATGCTAGAAACGTAGGTTTGCCTTTCCTTAATCTTCCTTCTAAGATAAGTCGTAAGGTCAGTATTGCCTCACGTGTTCCAACATTTCTACGGAATCCAAACTGATCATCCCTGAGGTCGGCTTCTACCAGTTTTTCCATTCGTCTGTAAATAATTCACGTTAGTATTTTGCAGCTGTGACTTATTAAACTGATAGTTCAGTAATTTTCACATCTGTCAACACCTGCTGTCTTTGGGATTGGAATTATTATATTCTTCTTGAAGTCTGAGGGTATTTCGCCTGTCTCATACATCTTGCTCACCAGATAGTAGAGTTTTGTCAGGACTGGCTCTCCCAAGGCCGTCAGTAGTTCTAATGGAGTGTTGTCTACTCAAGGGTCTTGTTTCGACTCAGGTCTTTCAGTGCTCTGTCAAACTCTTCACGCAGTATCGTATCTCCCATTTCATCTTCATCTACATCCTCTTCCATTTCCATAATATTGTCCTCAAGTACATTGCCCTTGTATAGACCCTCCATATACTCCTTCCACCTTTCTGCTTTCCCCTCTTTGCTTAGAACTGGGTTTCCATCTGAGCTCTTGATATTCATACAAGTGGCTCTCTTTTCTCCAAAGGTCTCTTTAATTTTCCTGTAGGCTGTATGTATCTTACCCCTAGTGAGATAAGCTTCTACATCCTTACATTTGTCCTCTAGCCATGCATGCTTATCCATTTTGCTCTTCCTGACGATCTCATTTTTGAGACGTTTGTATTCCTTTCTGCCTGCTTCATTTACTGCATTTTTATATTTTCTCCTTTCATCAATTAAATTCAATTTTCTTCTGTTACCCAAGGATTTCTACTAGCCCTTGTCTTTTTACCTACTTGATCCTCTACTGCCTTTACTACTTCATCCCTCAGAGCTACCCATTCGTCTTCTACTGTATTTCTTTCCCCCATTCCTGTCAGTTGTTCCCTTACACTCTCCTTGAAACTCTGTACAACCTCTGGTTCTTTCAGTTTATCCAGGTCCCATCTCCTTAAATTCCCACATTTTTGCAATTTCTTCAGTTTTAATCTACAGTTCATAAGCAATAGATTGTGGTCAGAGTCCACATCTGCTCCTGGAAATGTCCTTCAATTTAAAACCTGGTTCCTAAATCTCTGTCATAGCATTATATAATCTGATACCTTTTAGTATCTCCAGGATTCTTCCATGTATACAACCTTCTTTTATGATTCTTGAACCAAGTGTTAGCTTTGATTAAGTTATGCTCTGTGCAAAATTCTACCAGACGGCCTGCTCTTTCATTTCTTAGCCCCAATCCATATTCACCTACTATGTTTCCTTCTCTCTCTTTTCCTACTGTCTAATTCCTGTCACCCATGACTTAAATTTTCGTCTCTCTTCACTACCTGAATAATTTCTTTTATCTCATCATACATTTCTTCAATTTCTTCGTCATCTGCAGAGCTAGTTGGCATATAAACTTGTACTACTGTAGTAGGCATGGGCTTCGTGTCTATCTTGGCCACTATAATACGTTCAATATGCTGTTTGTAGTAGCTTACCCGCACTCCTATTTTTTCATTCATTATTAAACCTACTCCTGCATTACCCCTATTTGATTTTGTATTTATAACCCTGTATTCACCTGACCAGAAGTCTTGTTCCTTCTGCCAATGAACTTCTAATTCCCACTATATCTAACTTTAACCTATCCATTTCCCTTTTTAAATTTTCTAACCTACCTGCCCAATTAAGGGATCTGACATTCCACACTCCGATCAGTAGAATGCCAGTTTTCTTTCTCCTGATAACAATGTCCTCCTGAGTAGTCCCCACCCGGAGATCCAAATGGGGGACTATTTTACCTCCGGAATATTTTACCCAAGAGGACGCCATCATCATTTAACCATACAGTAAAGCTGCATGCACTCGGGAAAAATTACGGCTGTAGTTTCCCCTTGCTTTCAGCCGTTGCAGTACCACAACAGCAAGGCCGTTTTGATTAATGTTAAAAGGCCAGATGAGTCAATCATCAGACTGTTGCCCCTGCAACTACTGGAAAGGCTGCTGCCCCTCTTCAGGAACCATATGTTTGTCTGGCCTCTCAATAGATACCCCTCCGTTGTCGTTGCACCTACGGTACGGCTATCTGTATCATTGAGGCACACAAGCCTCCCCACCAACGGCAAGGTCCATGTTCATGGGTGGCGGGGGGGGGGGGGGGGGGTTATAGCTATCTATCCTAATTTGTATTGTTATTCCGCCCTTAATTATCCAGTGTTTAGTTATCACTGTCACATCTTTCGGTGCTCCTTATCACCCCACTGTACATTTGATTATACCTTTTAGTGTAGTGTTATTGCATTTAATGAATGAGTGGTGTGTCATCTGGGACCACAACCAGCGTACTTTTTAATCTGTGAAAAAACAGAATGAATGACATGAATTGTAACTTAGTCCCAGAAACTACAAAAGCACCTAACCTGCCTATGAAATGTGAACCATGGACAATAATATTTATATCTGTATTTTTGTGTTACTCATATTTTTACTGTTATGTTCTAGACTTTATTTAAAATTGCAATCTCAGCGCAGTCCATATGTTCATGACTGGTGTAACAAGATAGCTTTGGTAATAAAAAGTATTCCTACGTTTTGTGTAAACGGTCATCCATAACTTTTCCATTCATTTGATCTACAATAATATAATAATATGATCAAAGGAATGAGAACTTACCATAAATGTTAAGAAAAGAGCCAGTTTCGGAGTCCAGGTTGTATTTTAGAAGAAGTGGATGGTCAAGATTCACGTGAGTGCGACCATTAACTGTCACACCCATTATGGTTGACAATTTTATTCCCTGCACATTCTGCTGTATAAAAAGTTTATCATTCCAGAAGATGCTGATAACTATCCTGTCATGGTGTCCTCTCAATTCATTCTCTGATAAGCAAGATTTTCTGAGCTCAGCAATCAGTTCGGTTTCGGATAAGTTGTTTGTAGCAACTCCCATCATAGAAGAAAGAAGCTGCAGGGGCAACATGGCAGCAGCACGAACTCCTTTTGCTGTCAGTGTGTCTGCTGTGTCATTCCACCTCAAAATTACAATTTCCTAAGTTTGAATAAAACACAAAATTGTAAAATGTTTGGCCACACTTCAAGATAAAATTAACATAATGAGGTACACAATACTTCAGATGATAAATTTTGCATTTAAGTAAAGGAAAACCATGCTAATTAAATTAATATGACAATATGTTTTATGATTAATGAGCTCTTTACAGAAGAATATATTCTGCCACTGTTTAATGTCTTCTACTACCATTTGAAAAAGTGGCCTTCCATCATATATAATTTTCATAATTTTTTGCTTCCCCACTAAATTAACATTCAAAATGTAAACATATTTTAATGAATTTGTTTATTTACTGTTTACATTTTATTTATATACACATTCCACTGATCTACCACTACATCTGTACTCTCTAATTAATCTAACCGTGTCTTTGGTATCCGTATGGGAGCAATACGTAGGGGTACATTCATCCCTTTAAGCTGGTTCTAGGAAATTTCTAAGTAGATTTTCATCAGTTACTTTGTAATGTGTCTGCAAATGTCTACCAGTTCATTTCTTATAGCACCCTTGTGATACTCTCCCATCAACATCATCTCCCATGAACAAATGTGACAATTTGTGCTGCCCTTCTTTGTACCCATTCAATATCCCCTGTTAGTCCTATTTGGTAAGGGTCCCACACACTTGAGCAGTTTCTAGGATGGGTCACATGAGTGTTTTGTGTGCAGTCTTGTTTGTAGACTGATTGCATTTCCCTAGTATTCTACCAGTGAACTGTAGTCTGCCACATGCTATATCTGCAACTGAGATTATGTGATCATTCCTTTTCATATCCCTATTAATTGTTATACCCAGTTATTTGTATGAGTTGACTGATTCTAATTGTGACTCACTGATATTATAGTCACTCAATATGACCTTTTTTGTGGAGATCACAGTTTTAAATTTCTGAACATTAAAAACAAGTTGCAGTGCTTTAAAATCTTACCATGATTTGCCTGAATATTTCATCCTTTTATGCATGTGGGACACTAGGATGTGGAATGAGTTAAAGGATATATAAATGTAAATTACATGAAACAGATGAGGAGGGAAGGTATAGTTATTTATAGAAACAGCTGCAGGAAAAAAAAAAATATAACAAAACAGAAACAAAGTGAAAAAAGAGATCATACAAGGATTAGCAGTGGCATCAACAATACATAAAAAACAAACAATAAAATATAAGCATAAACATTCTATATGTCTGTTTAAATGTCCTCTAATGAGTAAAAAGTTTTATCAAGCAAGTACATCTTTATTTTAGTTTTAAACAATGTATTGTTATTACACAGACCTTTCATATTATTTGGAAATTAATTAAATATTTTAATACAGTGATACGGAACAACTTTATGTACCTGAGATAGATTTCTGAAATCACAATGAAGGTAGCTGCCTTTGTAGTGTTAACATGGTACAGTGGTTTCATAGTGCACGGGATTGTCAGCCATGAAGCTCGTAATGGAATAAACATTAGGAAGTAAAAGGAATAAGATAGGACCACAATTAAGACAACAACAACAAGGATTTTGGCCTGGAAGATCAATTATAAATGCCATATTTACAGCCAGACAAGCTGTAGGGGAAAACAAAAATTAAAAAAATTAAAAAATGCGAATTTGGGAAAGACACTGTAGTTGCAGTATAAAAAAATGCAACAGACAATCAAGAACTTCTACAAAAAGTGTGTGAACTGTGTTGTAATAGACTGCAAAAACTCGGATTGGTTTATAATGGGCAAAGGGGTTTGGCAAGGATGTGTGATCTCACCACTGCTTTCTGAAATAGTCACAGACATAATACAGAAAATTTGGCAAGGGTCAACAGCAGACAATATGAAAATCATAGCATTTGCAGATGATGTGATGATTTGGGAAGAAAATGAGCAGGACTTGGAAGAACAACCAAATAGCTGGTGAGAATAATTGAAGGAGGCGACATGGAAATAAGTGTAACAAAAAGTGAAGTTATGCAAATGAATGGGAAAAATTAAAGATGTAAGTTGCAATGAAAAAGTTATTGAAGTAAATTAAACAAGAAAAAAAAACATCAAGTTTGAAATTCCAGAAAGAATAGAAAATTGCTCAAAATTTTATTATTGTGTATTGGACATAGAATAGAAATTGGAAAATATCTTCCAAGGCAAAGATCATGACGTACATTATCTGCCAACTGACCTATGGATCAGAATACTGGATTTGGACAAAGTAAGATCTGAGCAGAATACAAGCAACAGAGATGTGTGTCCTAAGAGGGATCCTGAGTAAGATGGTAAGGGACAGGACAAGGAGTAGAACAATCAAAACATCTGGCATATCAAGATCTAAAAGAAACTATTTACAATAACAGGCTTAAATGGTCTGGTCATACTAAAAGAATGGGATGAGAAAGACTTCCAAGAAGAGCCCTCAAATGGACAGAATCTGGACAAAGATCAACTGGAAAACCATGAACAAGATGGATGGAGTGGGTGAAGGGTGGTGTGAACCAAAGAGGCCTGGAATTAGAGGCAATTTTAAATGGTAGCCTGTGAGAAAAGAGAAGTTTGGAAGAGACTCTGTGAATGACCTGCATGTTTCATGAAGAAGTATGTATCTCAAGTTTCTTAAATTCTTAAAAAGATTATGACATGAGGTTCATGGGCAATCTGCACATCATTTGGACAACTGTTTTCTGCAAAAAGAAAATTTTCTTTGATGTTTATGTATTGCCCCAGAAGATAATTTCATAGCATGTAATAGAGTGGAAATACCCAAAATAAGTGGACTTTGTGATGCTGATATCCCCAAAATGTGAGATTGTCCTAATGGCAAAAGTAGCCTAGGACAACTTTTTTTATGGTCTGCAGGACATCATGTTCTCATTTAACCTTGCTATATATGTGAAGCCCTCTGAATCTGGTGCAGTATACTCTTTGTATTTTTTTGCTTATTGTCATGTAAAACAGGTATCTCCTATGTGAATTTATGTTCAGAGCTGAACTGGATATGATTAGTTTTTCTCAAGTTTACTGACAGTTTGGTTACTTTGGGCTAGATTAGGAGTTCTGAAAGTAACCTTATGGCAACAGGTTCTAGATTGGCATACTGCTTGTTGTCTGTGACAATACTAGTCTTCTTCTTTTCTTTTTCCTACCAAGTGCGAGGCCTGTTGGCCTGTTATGGTCTTGTTGAGAAGTTCTACTGCCAATTTTCTATTCATCAACCTTGTGAACTTACACTATTGGAGTTGTAGTGTAGCATGCATTTTAATGTTTTTTTGAGTTCATTTATTTTAGATAGTTCCTCCTATTATTTTTTTGTAAAACCTCACTGCCAGTTTTGTAAAGCCCTCATTGATACTGCAGTGGAGGCTGAGTTGCTACTGTTGTTACATTAGGCCAAGTCTGTGAGTTTGTGAAATGGCTACTGGTGCAGTACACCACTATTACAGTATCTTCCTGCCATTATTGCACAGCTATGCCCCAGAGTCAGGTAACAAGATAGAAGAACGAAGTTTCTACAACACTCCAACAGATTAGTAACAAAGTCACACAAATGAGTTAAAAACTGTATAGTGGAGATGCTGAGTCAAAGTCATATGTGTGTGTGTTTGGGGGTGTCTCTTTTTGACGAAGGCTTCACTGACCGAAAGCCTTATTTGTGACAGTCTTTTTGTTGTGCCTGTCTGCGACCTTAGCATTTCCGCTATATGGTGAGGCAACTTTCCTTTTCAAATATTGTTACATTCCATCATGTATTTTCCATTGCTTGAAATGAGTTAAAAATGTTTGCTTATGTTTGTGAATTTGAGTAATGAAGTCTGCATCGCTGCATGTAATATAACACAAAAATGCCCTCAATGGCTAAGTGCAAATAATCATAGGTAAGATAGATTATATAATGGTAAGACAAGAGATTTAGGAATCAGGTTTTAAATTGTAAGACATTTCCAAGGGCAGATGTGGACTCTGGACACAACTTATTGGTTACGAACTGTATATTAAAACTGAAGAAACTGTGAAAAGGTGGGAATTTAAGGATATGGGATCTGGATAAACTGAAAGAACCAGAGGTTGTAGAGAGTTTCAGAGAGAGCATTGGGGAAAAATTGAGAAGAACGGGGGAAAGAAATACAATAGAAGAAGAATGGGTAGCTTTGAGAGATGAAATTGTAAAGCCAGCAGAGGATCAAGTAGGTAAAAAGACGAGGGCTAGTAGAAATCCTTTGGCAACAGAAGAATATTGAACTTATTTGATGAAAGGAGAAAATATAAAAATTCAGTAAATGAAGTAGGCAAAAAGGAATACAAATGCCTAAAAAATGAGATCAACAGGAAGTGCAAAATGGCTAAACAGGGATGGCTAGAGGACAAATGTAGGGATGTAGAGGCATATATCACTACAGGTATGATAGATACTGCCTACAGGAAAATTAAAGAGGCCTTTGGAGAAAAGAGAACCACTTGTATGAATATCAAGAGCTCAGATTGAGAACCAGTTCTAAGCAAAGTAGGGGAATCAGAAAGGGTGGAGGGAGTATATAGAGTGTCTATACAAGGGTGAGGACATACATCAAGATGAAATGCGAGATATGATATTGTGTGAAGAATTTGTCAGAGCACTGGAAAACCTAAGTCGAAACAAGGCCTCAGGAGTAGACAACATTCCATTAGAGCTACTAATAGCCTTGAGAGGTTCAGCCCTGACAAAACTCTACCATCTGATGAACAAGATGTATGAGACAGACAAAATACCCTCAGACTTCAAGAAGAATATAATAGTTCCAATCCCAGAGAAAGCAAGTGCTGACAGGTGTGAATATTACTGAACTCTCAGTCTAATAAGTCACGACTGCAAGCTACTAACACGAATTATTTACAGACGAATGGAAAACTGGTAGAAGCCAACCTTGGGGAGGATCAGTTTGGATTCCGTAGAAATGCGACGTGTTTCTAGCATTTGTAGACTTAGAGAAGTCTTTTGACAATGTTGATTGTAATACTCTCTTTCAAATTCTAAAGGTGGCAGGGATCAAATACGAGGAATGAAAGGCAATTTACAATTTGTACAGAAGCCAGATGGCAGTTGTTAGAGTCGAGGGGCATGAAACGGAAGCAGTGTTTGGGAAGGGAGTGAGAGAGGGTTGTAGCCTATCCCTGATGTTATTTAATCTCTATATTGAGCAAGCAGTAAAGGAAAAAAAAGAAAAAATTAGAATAGGAATTAAAATCCATGGAGAAGAAATAAAAACTTTGAAGTTTGCCGATGACATTGTAATTCTGTCAGAGACAGCAAAGGACCTGGAAGAGCACTTGAATGGAATGGACAGTGTCTTGAAAGGAGGATATAAGATGAACGTCAATAAAAGCAAAATGAGGATAATGGAATGTAGTCTAACTAAATCAGGTGATGCTGAGGGAATTAGATTAGGAAATGAGACACTTAAAGTAGTAGATGACTTTTTCTAGTTGGAGAGCAAAATAACTGATGATGGTCGAAGTAGAGAGGATATAAAATGTAGATTGGCAGTGGCAAGGAAAGTGTTTTTGAAGAAGAGAAATTTGTTAACATTGAGTGTAGATTTCAGTGGCAGTAAGTCTTTTCTGAAAGTATTTCTATAGAGTGTAGCCATGTATGGAAGTGGAACATGGACAATAACTAGTTTAGACAAGATGAGAACAGAGGCTTATGAGCTGTGATGCTACAGAAGAATGATGAAGATTAGATGGGTAGATCATGTAACTAGTGAGGAGGTACTGAATAGAATTGGGGAGAAGAGGAATTTGTGGCACAACTTGACAAGGAGAAGGGATCAGTTGGTAGGACATGTTCTGAGACATGAAGGGATCACCAATTTAGTATTGGAGGGCAGTGTGGAGGGTAAATATTATGGAGGGTGACCAAGAGATGAATACACTTAGCAGATTCAGAAGGACATAGGTTGCAATAGTGACTTGGAGATGAAGAAGCTTGCGCAGGATAGAGTAGCATGGAGGGCTGCATCAAACCAGTCTCTGGACTGAAGACCACAACAACACAAGCTTCACAGTCCATAGCAAATGCAATTTACAACTGTCTGTTCACTTCCAAAAAGATCACTAAATGATGTTACCAAAGTCAGGGCTGGATGATGATTTATAACCAAGTGATGAGAGCTGCTCTTATATCTTCTGAGTAGGCTTTTGTCCATTGTTGTCTGGTCGTTGGGAGATCATACTTGGCCAGCAGTTGGCCAAGGTGAAGTTGATGTCTTTGTCCTCAGTGCCGCCCATGGCGCTGGTGGAACTTGTGCAAGTGGTGAGTCTCTATGGCACTGGCACCAACTCACATCTTTGCACCTGTGGTGCTTCTGCCCTGGCTGCATATTGTTCGGATGGCACAGCAGTTTTGGCAGTTATGAACTGAATGTGTGGTAGGTTCAGTTTAAGTTCTTTCAATACATCTTCATTTCTTTTGTGATCCCATTTGGTGTAATCAGCTGTTTATCTCAGGAATTTCATTTCACAGGGTACTAGTCTTTCTATGTCTTTCGCCTTTGTTGTCCAGGCTTTACTGCCATAGCACAGCACAAACCTTGCTAAAGTCTCTCAGTGGCATACTCTGGTGTGCCTATGATCTGGGGAAGGTTTCATTACTTCCTAAAGCATTTATTAACCAATACGTCACAGTTGCAGTTTATACATTTGGTGACTAATTTCAAGCCAACTGGTTCATTCTCAAGCCTGAGTGCTGCACTGTACTTTACAAAATAATTGTAGATGACTTTCACAATCACCATGTGCTTACTCAGCAAGTCAGAATCAATCTCAGATTGATTGCTGCACATGTTGGTTGTGAAAGTTATCTACAATTACTTTGTAAGCCATGTATTGTTGTTTCAATGTTCATTATTAAGATCAGGCACTTTTAGTGCAGCCTAAGTAGGTCAGAGAATGAACCAATTGCTTCAAAAATAGTCACCAAACATGTGTAATGCAATTGCAATTGTGAGAGATTGCTTAGTCACTTCATGAAATATTGAAAAATGTTGCTGATCATGTGATCATGTATCAACAAAATGTTCCCATTGTTATTGTATACCTAGTGGCTTTTTAGCAAGGTCTGCTTCTTCCAAAAAGGGTAGTTATAGCATAAATATGTGAATAATATGTTCATTCGTTCCGGAATTTTACTTTTAAAACACATCTTACTTTTTACTGGCTGTTTTCCACATAAGGCCATAGTTTTTGTTTTTCCTGTGTTGATGTCCATGCTGTGATATAATCTGTAAATTATGTACAGAATGCTCTGCCCACCACAAGTCAGGATAAAAGGTAAGTGATAGAGGAGTCACACCTCTTAGAAAAGACCTTGGGCCAGCTAGCTGGCTGATAGTTCTTGTAATGGTCCATTGCCAAGGTTACAGGTGAAGATAGTCAGTGGTTTTAAAGGCAGAAGAGGACCATGCATCCCTGTGGCACATGAAGTGGAGGAGCTATCTCAAATCCACCAGGTAGTGTCTGGTCCCCAGGCCTGAGGCGGCTACCAGCAGGGTCAGTTCCTTGTGTTAAGGGCAACTGAAATAACGTCTGAAACTGGTCCAGAAACTATAAGATGGCAGCCCCATCACTAGAATTGCTTTCTATCAGCAAGCAACTGAGTGGAAGGACACAACTTATTGCTTTCAAATCTCAATGGACATAATTGCACAGACCACCACAATACTAATATCATCAACAAACATAGTAAATCTGCATGTTTTGTATGATAAAGAGGAAACAGCAGCACACCGAGTTCAGACTCCAGGTGACTATATGAAGTACAGTGCCCCTGTTTGACTCTACTTCCTCATCTGCTTTGTTGCTCTCATCCAAAACTACCTTCTGCTTCCTGTCTTGGACGTAGGATTTTAGCCAGTTCCCCATTGCCCCATTGATGCCCTAGTGGTGTGTTTTGTTGAGACGTATTTTGTGACTCACACAGCTGAAAACCTTAGAAAGGTCACAAAATATTCCAACTGTCTTCATTTTTTATCTAGGGATTCCAAAACATTGCCTGTGAAAGAAAATACAGCTTCAGTTGTGGACGTATCTGTTTGGAAACCAAATTGTCTTTCACTGATGACCTCAAAGTTTTCATGGTGCCTCACAATTCTGGAATACAGTACTTTCTCAATGACTTTTCTGAGATTGGTCAAGAGAGATGGGACAGCAGTTTGTGATTTCTGTTGCATCTTCCATTTGTGGAGATGCTTCACTATATGTCGCTGGGTTCACTCCACCAGGAAAGGCATCATAATACATAAAGCATTAAAGATGGGGGCCAAAACTCTGCATAATTGATCTGAGCAGGCTGTTAGAAGTTTACTGGAAGTATTATTTGTACAGGATGGCAGCCAGTCAAGGAATATTTTAGGGAATTAGTTTAAAAAAAATTATTTCAAATTCCCAGTGGAATCTTTACAAGTTTTCTCCCAGAGTAATTCACGCTGTGTCTGCATGGCACAAGTCACTTGCCTTTCAAAACCAAGGCGGTACTGTCCAATTCAAGCTGCTGACAGGAGACGCCCTGAGCATTCTGCTGAAACTGCTAGCTAATTCACACCATTGATTTTAGTCAATAGCATGCACCGGATACCAATCACATGTGTGGATGCTGGTTGTCTGCAGTGCAGAACACAGTTGCTTCTCTCTCTTGTAACCCAGACCCCGAGCAGAACAGACATCTTTTTGGGAGGCAGAGCCTCCGGCTCTGTTCTTCAAGACCGGCCACCAATGTAAGTTAACATGAACTGCTTCTCCTTCCGTTACCCATTTCATTTAATTGTTCGACCTCCTAGACTGGCCTAAACCTGCTAACTTCTGACCCTAGGCATGCCCTTTGTACTCAGTATATTGAAATATATCTTCTTTATTGTATGTAATTCCCTGTTTTGCCATTTAACGGCAGCCCTGGATGCCCACTTTCAAATCCCAACCACTTGACCTCCTGCACACTGCCGCCACGAGGCATATTCAGCAACCTTCTTCCCCTTCCCTGCCATTTTATACATTAACATTGGTGTTAGAAGTCTCTCTCACCCATCCCCAAACCATGCATATCTTTTACAATTGGTGTCAGAAGTGGGATGTAACAATTATACCCCTCCCTTCTTGGTTCATACTCTGTTGCATTTGAAGTCAGAATTGCGATTCGTTCCCACCATTCGGTCTACAGGGTGGCCGTTTATTTTGGTTCATGTTTGACGTTGGTCAATACTTGCTGCAGTTGTTCGTCTAGGAGCCGAGCCTTGGTGCAGCATGTCGGCTACAATGTCACGCCAGACGCTACATCCACACATACCAGCGCCCGGTGCGAAGTCTACTTCCTGCCTCTCGCAAGCAGCCACTGCACCAACATGTGCGTGCTGAGTACAGCGAGCCATGCCTCACTGCACACATGCATACTGCATGCACTCCAGCCCCATTTGATGGTCACAGTCAGCCCAGCTTGTCAGTAGCTGTCCGCCAACTCTGAGCCAGGTGCCGAGATATGGAGAAAACATGTGAAGCATCCTTGCCACTCCCGTGGCTACACAAAGCTCACGGGTGCACTATTCACGGTCGGCACGGTTTCCCTGCTGCTGCTGTCGCCCACCTGCCGCCACCCACCTGCCACCCCATGTACGCCGCTGGTCAGCCCACACTGCAATCTGCATTTGGATCCTGACATCAACGCCTGGGGCGTTTACTTTCAGCGTCATGTAGCCAGCCACCCCGCCGCCCAAGTCGCTGCTGCGCAAGTACCGCATGTGTACGGCCCTCAGCCACCATCCTGCCACTGCCACCATCTCTTCTGTACTGTGAGTGTTGATATATACTGAAGCATTTACAGCAGATACAGAGAAGAACTTTAAGAGCTCCTTTATAGCATAAATTTTGCATCCATAATACAGTTACTGCCTGTGTATTTTAAAAACACAACTCTGTTGAAGAAGTATGTCATGCTTAGTTGTTGTGATGAGAAGTGTTTTAAGATTTTTTTTTCTTTTTTTGTATAGCTTTTAGTTAATTTCCAGGGATGTGCAGCTTGCACAATGTGTTTGGCAACCATAGAGTCTTACAGCTGTTCATGGCATTTTCTTCCATTTCATTTTCATGTCATGATCAACTCTTTCTCTTTCATCTTTCCTATAAGCATTATTTCTCTGCCCTATAATGAAGGTAGGTTCCTTATCCTTGCCCCACAGACATGAGTGTTTAAGGGTTCTGTAACGCCCTTTGCCGTCATACCGCGTCTGCAAGGTATCCGAAATTGTTGGTGCCATAAATGAACTTTTTCTACCTTCTCTTTCTTTCCTTGCTTTTCTCTCTGCATCCTCTTTGCCGACCATTTATTCTTTATCTGTCCATGCCTTCTGTTTTTCGTAAGTGGTAGTTCCTTGATTGGTTAACTCAATGCACGAAGCTGTGAAACAGAATTGATCTGTTTTACCCCTATGTAAGTTGATAAGAGAGGATAGATGACATCCGGCTGTTATCCCCCAGAGGGCAGCAAATTTTTGTTAATATGAAGTGATGTATGAGGTTGTTTTATTGAGGTTATTGGAGAGCAGGCAAAAGGTCGTGTGTGTGTTGTTTTATGTGATGTTAAATGGTCTGTTTTATGCTGCCACCCCAGAGGTCAGCGCAGAACCATTAACCATGATTCACTTTACCATGCAGCGAGTTTCCAGTTGAGACAATGTTTATTTAGTCATCTAAATTGCGGCCTATGTTCCCAGTGAACACTTACTATAAGCAGAGACCGCATGACGCAACCATGTGGACTGGCACAGCTGTTGCCTTGTGATAAGTCAGTTATGCCCCAAACGTTACCACTTCTCTCCCTATTCTTCATCTTGCCTGTCAGAAATTAAGTCTAATCTTCATTTGGTTTATAAGGAATTTATTGTATAAGTTTTGAGTGACCATGTATGGAGAGTATTAAGTGTTTGGAGGTACCCTCTCCCCACTACTGTACAAGTATTTGTTATTTGATGATGTTAAGATATTTGCTTTATATTCAGCTTTGTTGTAGAATTTTTGTATTGTACTGTATTTCACTTTTAGATCTCCTTTATTGACAATGATTTTGTTTTGCCTTTCGAAAGAATGCATGAAGTCCAGCCGTTGTGGCTGAATGGTTCTAGGTGCTTCATTCTGGAACCGTGCGACCACTACGGTCTCAGGTTCGAATCCTGCCTCAGGCTTGGATGTGTGTGATGTCCTTAGGTTAGTTAGGTTTAAGTAGTTCTAAGTTCTAGGGGACTGATAACCTCAGATGTTAAGTCCCATAGTGCTCAGAGCCATTTGAACCATTTTTGAATGCATGAAGTTTACCCTACTGAAGTTTTTCTACAACACCACTTTTTACAAGCCTACATCATTGAATGTTTTGTTTTGCTGTCAAACCTAGACTGTGGAGCCCCTCCTTGCATTTTACATTCTGCTTTTCTTTTCTTGTTCAATAGATTGTGATACTTCGAATTTTCATCTAACTTTTGTAAAAAATACTCCACTGTTCCACTGCTTTGCAGATGAGCTAAGCCTACCGCAATTTTGGAAGCATTTATTTCCCTGTTTTCTTTCATGCTGTCTAAGATTAAAAAATTATTGCTAGTTTTTCACTCTCATGCCCACAGACCAGGCTATAATTCCAATTGGAGTTTGGAAGCAAGTGACCTCCAGCTGAATGAACGTGAAGTGGAAACACACCATAATAACGAAGCCTGCCATTGTGGGGTGTTTTCCCGTGGACCGCCATTTAGTTCGGTGGCGCTTTGCACTTCTGAGCCTCTTCTGAAGTATAGTACCACCATACCACCTTCCATAAATGCTTAACATGCCCACTACAATATGCATTTTCATGGAAATCCTTGCTAAGTGAAGCACCTGAATTATATAAAATACCCAATAAAGAAGAGTTGAATGTGCCCCTGAAGTTGAGAAGAAGTGCACTACCCTCTCACTGTAGAGTGGTAAGCGAGATAGAGAATTAACCCAGACAAACACAAGTTTCGTTATTATTCACCCTACTTCTTACAATGTAATTTATTGATGAAGTGAGGATGTTACGAGCGAGCACGGAAATTGACACTGCTACCATTTGGATACAGTGCTCTGCCATGTGTTTAGGAAATGAGAGAGATCTGTTTGTTTATTCAAACAAACACACCCATGATGTTACAAGATTAAAGCTCCTGCTGAAATAAGCACTAATTTGTTCATGTTTAGCACCCATGACGTGACGTCATTGCCCAAGCGCAGTAATGCATTATTTTGTTGATAATTTAGTTAGTAAGAGACTTCCACCCAAATGAATAAAAAGTTTCAGTGTACAATGTCGCAGTAGTTCTTGCCGCCGCCCCTCCCCCCCCCCCCCTTTTTTTTTGGTCATAGCTCACCCTGTTACTTCAGGGAGTTTGGGAATTTTGTAGTAGTTAACCCCCATGAGACGTGATCGCCCTAAGTCTTCCTTGCCCATGCATTGCACTGGGTTACTGCCATTGCTTTGAGTTGCTTGTTTCCACCTCAACAATTACTTTCTACCTCCCTCCTCCAGGGCTGTGTGCCATACACTTTGCGGTTAGTGCCCGCAGAGTGCTCAGCTGATCAGTTTATTCTTTCAGTTTTCAGTTTTGTAAACGGATCGCCTACCTATCTCTTTCATCTATGCATCATTGCCTCCCCCAGGGAGGGGGAAGGGAGCCTTTTGTATTCTAATATGACTACTACAGTCAGAATTTCTCTATTATCACCGCTGAATCAATTTTTACTCTGAAACTTGTTACCTGAACTTGTTCCCAATTATACCCAATTCCTTATCCTTTAATGTGAGCACCCTTCTGATTCACTGAGAGTGTGTCGCTCAGCATAAATGGCCAATATGTCAGGCTACCTTGGCATTGCAATCACGGACGGCTGTCCACAGTTATACCTAGAACAAACCCTGCGTTAAATACAACATAATTTTCCCAATGGTCAAATCCCTTTTCTTCCTAAGCTCCAACATCCAGTACTAAAGCTTCCAATTCAGTGAATCACTTATGATACCACTAAATTCCACCGGTACATGCTGCCAGCTGTGCCGTGTGCTGAAAGTGCCACTGCCACTACCACTTCCCCTTCATCCCTCCCGCCCTTCCTCCCTTCCTCATCCCTTGAGCTTACCTCTCTGCTTTACACCTCCTCCCTCCCCTCACAAGATGTTAAGATGTGCATTACACCACAGATAACTAAAGAGAATGAGAGAACGGCCATTAAAGTCTGTCAACATGACGCTTCCCCACCGGACAAGCCACGTGCTCTTCTCCCATCAATCAAAGTTTGCTTACAAACAGTGTGTGTGCTTGTGTCGCACAGAATCACATTCTAGATGTGAACCTTTCTGTATTTGTGTACTGATTAAAAACTCACTGCATTCTTTCCCTTCCTTTATATGAAGTTTTATGAATAGGACAAGAATATTGTTAGCTGTTTTGTCACTATGGACACACTTTTTAATTAACTTTGTTTTACGAGCTTATGTTATGCCATATGACACTCCCCTGATCTCATCCTTAATTCCAGTGTTTTGTCAGTATATGTTGTAGCCCATGGAACTTTATACAACCTTTACCTATGACTAATATGTCAAGGATGTACTAAGATTTTACATTTGTTATCACTGTTCTTTAAATGTACTTAACCCAGTTGTAACCCAAGCTAGGTGTTAATGATCTGCAGTACATTAATTTATTATCTTTTTTACCAAAATATTTTGATTACCGTAGAATTAAGTATTTTGTTATAATAGCAGATTTTCCCCTCAAACTAGCAGAAACCATGTTAGTTCATTCCTATTTTGTGAAGCATTATGGCATCATTTTAACTTCGTTTGTCTTAAGACCTGATTATATGGACAGTGATGATTTCAACTATTACAGGAGATATTGTATTGTAATTTGAACAAGTTAATACTTTACTATTTCCTTACTCATGAAATTTGATAAACTTGACTGCGTGTAAATCCTCTCCCATTTACATACAGTAAACGAAACATTGTAACAGATCCCTCCCATAGTATTAAGGCCCCTACTATGGCAAACCGTCTTTCCAGGGAGTGACTGACGCCCTTTTGTAAACAGTGTTTGTCACCACTTCTCTGGAAGGGGGAAGGAATGCACAGGATGGCAGCCAGTCAAGGTATATTTCAGAGAATTAGTTTAAAAAATGTATTTCAAAGGCCCAGTGGAATCTCTACAAGTTTTCTCCCAGAGTAATTCACACCGTGCCTATGTGACACAAGTTGCTTGCCTTTCAAAACCAAGGTGGTTCTCTCCAGTTAAAGCTGCTGACAGGAGATGCCCTGAGCCTTCTGCTGAAACTGCTAGTGAATTCATGCCATTGATTTTAGCCAACAGCATGCATGGGATACCGATAATGAGTGTGGACACTGGAGTGGTCTGCAGTGCAGAACAAAGTTGCTTGTCTCTCTTGTAATCCAGACCTTGAGCAGAACAGATGTCTTTTTGGAAGGCAGAGCCTCTGGCTCTGCTCTTCGCGAGCGGCCAACAACGTAAGTTAACATGAAACACTTCTCCTTCCGTTACCCATTTCATTTAATTGTTTGACCTCCTAGACTGGCCTAAACCTGCTAACTTCTGACCCTAGGCACGCCCTTTGTACTCAGTATATTGAAATATATCCTCTTTATTGTACGTAATTCCCTGTTTTGTCATTTAATGGCAGCCCTGGATGCCCACTATCAAATCCTGACCGCTCGACCTCCTGCACACTGCCACCACGAGGCATATTTAGCAACCTTCTTCCCCTTCCCTGCCATTTTATACATTAACATTGGTGTCAGAGGTTTCTCTCCCCCATCCCCAAACCGCACATATCTTTTACAATTGGTGTCAGAAGTGGGATGTAACAATTGTATCCCCCCTTCTTGGTCCGTACTCTTTTACATATTATTATTATCATTATCATTATTATTATTATTATTATTATTATTATCTACTTTTTAAGAAGGCAATGGTTTTCTTTTCTTAATTTTAGTTATGGGGGATATGCTTATCTCACTTACAGCCTTAGCAAAATGGTGTTACAGTGTCTCCATGGCACCTTCTTTGCAGCCATTGCAGCCTATTTGCTTTGTAGCCCAAAAAATGGTCACTGAATTTTTTTCAATTGTCTCTTGGTTGTTTATACATTTATCATCTATATTTAAAACAATGTCCTTGCTTTTCCTGGCATGGTTGGTACCTGTCTTCTTATTGCATCCCAGACTGTTTTGACTTTATTACAGGATCAGTTGATTTTAGAGCTAAAATATAAACTTTTGATTATTTGTTTACTTCAATTACTGTTTTCCTATAATTTTATAATGATTTATTTGGGTAAGGTTTCCTGAATTTTTTGATGTAATGTACAATTCTTATTTGTGTTTGCAAGATATGCTTTCCTTCTTTGTCATCTATGGCTTCTTTGTTGTTTCCCTGGGTAAATTCCAGTAAATTTTAGTTGAAACAGACTCTTCAAGACTGCTGCAATTTCGTTGGTAAACGGATTGTATTTGGAATTGTCTGAAAAAGAACTAGAAGATGATGAATCCAGGAATGCATTTGTGTTCCATTATTTTGGAAGCCATTTGTCTAATGTTGTCTGTCTGTATGCAATGCATTTTGTAGAGAGTACCACATTGACATATGCCATGCATCTGAAGGGGAGCATACTGAATACCTATGAAAAGGTGTGAAAAAAAAAACTTTTTGAGTTTCCTGCTCATCTAAAAACAAAATTCATTGTATATGTTTATTAGTTTCAGAAATATAGATGTGTCAGATTGGGTGATTCTTTTCGATACATCCTGCATTACTCATTGCTTTGGCTAACTGGTTTTTACTGTACTAGTTAAAGTGCAATCTGTAGTTTGTGTAATACACTTGACTGAAGGTGCTTCAATCAGGTTCATGTTCATGAAACTGTTCCAGATTTCTGCATAATACATATTGGTGACTGTCAGTGCCTTATTTGCACACGAGGATCAAGCTAATCATACATGATTGGGACATACAACATAACCTCACTGGTGTGTTTTAACTTGTTTGAAGTCATTCTCAAGGCACAAACAACATTCAGACCTCACGTGTGGCCAAAATAGTTAGAACTACTGCAGATCATAATGACGTCCTTTTTTATTAATTTATGAGAAGTGACACTTGTTTCAAATACCAACATTAACTTAGAAAATTGCATTACACATACACCAAAGGAGAAACCAAACAGAAGAAAGGATATGGGCAGGATAATTTCTGGGGTAAAAGTATCCTGTGATGGGAAGTCCTGACTGCATGGCCAGGAGTTGAAACTCCATACTACCAATGTCACAAAATCGTCCAGTATGTCTTTAAAAAAGCAACACAAATGCACCTGTGCTCAGAATATAAAATACTCTAAGAATAATGTGACAACATTTGGAACATTACTAAAAATGAAGAAAAAAGTAATGATCCAAATGAAATTGAGAGCCAGAAACTAGCTGTGCCAGAAATGGTGATACATTTCATCACTGGCCACCAAATTCAATAATTGCTGGTTCATTTCACAGTGATGGCAAACACTGTACCCACTGATATGCACCAAATCAACTAAATACAGACACATGATATTTACTTTAGCAGAGGCCACATGCACCTCCAACAAGTCTTAGTTTCAAAGATCTAATCACTAAAGAGGATTTAAAATATATCAGGTCACTAAAAAAGAGAAATTTTCTGGCTGAGATGATGTTTCAAGCAAACTTTTAAAATATTGTTCTCAGGCCTCAGCGCCTGAAGATGACAGAGCAGCCATGTTTGTGAGATATGTGCGCATAGGATTGTGTGTGTGTGTGTTTCTATGTCTGAGGAAGGACTTTGTCTGATAGCTAGTCTACTTTTATATGTGCCTGTCTGTCGCTCAACACCATCTCTACATGTAGAGTAGCAATCTGTGTTACTTAATTGTTGTTAGGGTTCAGAAGTTAGTAGCAGCTGTGCAGTGAAAGAGGAGGAGCAGTGACTTTTCTCAAAGTAGCTGTTATTCTCCTGATATATACAAACATGTGTAAAAAACATATGGTAAGGTAAGTTATGGCAGAATGTAAATGGTTTAGGAGTAAAGAAGACCACTAACTGAATAGTAGAAGCATTGTGTCACCGACATGCACACAAAAAAGAATGAAAACTGAAAACTTTGCTTGGATGTGTTCTTTAATGAGGTACAGTACACATACATATGTGTGCACAAATTCCCTCCCCCCTTCATCCCCCAAGGGGGGGAGGGCCCACACAAGCACATATGTATGTTCTCTCTAGCTCATTGTAGGATTCATTTACAAACTAGCAAAGTCTTTTTTTTTTGTGGGTCTGTTGGCAACTCAAAGCTTCCACTATTCGGTGAGAGGTCTCCTTTATTCTTAAATTATTTACATAAATAAATTTATTTAGAAGTAATTCCCATAATTATTAGTATGAGTGGGTTAGTAATGGTCAAAAGTTTGTTGGTAAAAATCTTAACAAGAACAACCTACAATGCTGCTTGTCTTGACTTGTTACACATCCCTGATAGTCTTTCCTACATAATTGAAGTTGTCAGTGTTGACATGAATCTTCAAACCTAAAATCTAAATATTTCTTTGTGAGGAAGGAAACAACACTTCCAAAAGTGAGGAACATTTTTTCCACTTCTGATTGTTTCACTTGGCCATAATGGGATATGCCCTCCTGAAGGTAAGTAAGGTCTGTCTCCTTGTAATTTCACAGTTTTCTCAAATTAATTCTCCTGCTGACACAATTAATGGCTTTTGTGGAATTCATCTTCCTGTTACTTGATCAGTCATTGTTCATGTACATTATTTATTGGCTAAACCAATTTTGACCCTTACGTCATTTTCAATACCCCATATTACTTCTTAGCCAATGGCTGTGTCAGTATGTAGTAGGAGCGTGCATCTTCTATACTCTCCTATCATGTCCGCTAGTAGCAGACTTGAGGAGATGGATGCTTCTACTGCATAGTGACACGGCCTTTGACTAAGAAGTGTTATGGGCTATTGTGAATGATGTAAGTGTCAAAATAGGTTTAGCCAATAAACAATGTATATGAGCAATGACTGAAAACCTCTGTAGTCAAATTTATTGTGCCCTGAGATGCTGTAAGCCAACAACATGATGATTACGAACAAATTCTTTTTTGTTGTCAGTGATCATTTTTTATATTTGAAATCTGTTTTTCTCTGTATAGTGACTGTTTTTCTTTGTATCACCATCTTCTTTCTGTACTCAATGATGTTTTCCCTGTGCCCAGCAATCTATTTTATTTATTTGGCTATCTTGTTTTTTTGGTGATCTTTTATCTTTGTGTAACAACATTTTCAGTATTTAGCAATCTGTTTTCACTGTTGGGAAATCTGCATTCAGTGTTTGTTGAACTTCTTTCAATGTTGATTGATTTTCTATCATTCTTTGGCGATTGTTGTTCCTTATTTTCCAAATGCTTTCTTTATCATTTGTCTGCCATTTTTCTCCATCTTTTACATTCTTACTTGTTTTTCAGGTATCTTTACAGAGATGAAAACCTTGTTCTAGTCTTGTTTCCTCTTAATAGTGCTACCTTCACAAGCCCAAGCCTTATCCATCGTAACCCCCTTTTTGCTAAACTCACCACCTACCTTGACCTTGTACTTCAATATTTACACTCCTTCTACAAACATGGTATTGCTACAATCAAACGCAACAGTTCTACATACTTTCCCCCAGTCCTGCTTAACCATTGTTTTGCCCTGAAAGCCTAACCTTAAAAATTCACATTTGTGGCTGCAACTCACATTTCCACCAACTCCTCCTTAATTACCAAACTGGTCAGTCCGTAGCACTTACACACATAATGCTTGATGTATACACTCCCTCTGCCAACCACCATTCCCAATAGCTGCTGTCTCTGTTAAAAATCCTCACTTTTCATCCTTTGGATCAGCTAGCACACATAGTTTATTTCTCATTTAATTACTCCTTGAGGGATGAATTAACTGTTCCAAAAGTTAAGAACCCTTTTTCTACCCCTAAATATTTTTATTGGCAGTACTGGAATTTTCTCTCACGAAGGTATGTAGTGAACAGCCATTCCATATCGTGATAATATTAAAATCTAAATATTCAGCTTATTTATTGAATGAAGACTCACAAGGTAATGTTTTTACTTAGTTCTGAATTTTTTCAGGTTCCAGATTCTGTTCTTTACATCAGAGGGCAATTTGCTAACATCCTGAAACTTTTCAACAGGTCAAAACTGTTTGCTGCACTGGGACTCGAATCTGGGAACTTTATCTTGTTATCAGACTGAAGAAGAGGTCTACACTCCTGGCCATTAAAATTCCAACACTGGGAAGGCTAGCAAATAACAAAATTTTACTTATTGTGCATATATAGTTTAGTGCAAAGAATACCTGATTAAATTTGTAGGTGATTTGTGAGTTTATAGAGTGCATAGTACTCAGATCTACCACCTTTGATAACATTAATAGCTCTAACCCAGCTGGATGTCAAGTTTAACTGAGCAGGTATATTATTCTATGGTGCTCTAATGCTTTAGACGACCTGGAATGTGGTGCGAAATTGGATTGTATGCAAAATTCACACTTCTCTCACATCAGTTGACTTACTTGATCTGCACAGCCGGTCGTTTTCTCTGGATAGCTGGCTACGCCAATCTCCATGAACTTCTTCGCTGAAGAATACTGCTAGTTAATGGAATTTATCAGACTCTCTCTCTTTTTCTTTACTCATGAAATAAATGGATACTTGCAGAATACTTTTAGTTTAGTCTTGGTATATTTCAACTTCCACAAAGAACAAATTCACCACTTCTTACATAAATATTCAAATGTTTGCAAGTCAACCGATTCGTGTACCATTAGACTCAATTAAATACATTTACAATAGCGTAGTTTTTACAACCACATAATTTATGAACATGTCTTGTTTCTAGCAAATCCAACACATGAAGTACAATTAACAAAGTTTTCAACTGTTCTTCTACTTTTTTCTCATTACAATAATCAATGATATAAAACACCATAAGATACATAAACACCCCTTGTTCTTCCAATCTGATTTCCGTGGAGCGAGTGGCAAATACTTGTCGATGACTTTCGACCGTCACGTCTACCTTGTGCTCGTGACTCCTTTCCAGCCTGCACACATAAACATGTGTCACGCAGTATGTATATTCTCTCACACTTATTTTTAAAAAATTGTGTGTTTTAGACAGTATAAGGATGAGTGGTTCTAGAATTTACATGGAAATTCTTGAAGAACTATATATCCCTCCCCTCAGCTCGAACATGCAATATTTTATACATAGTCATTATGTATATTAGTATTACATATAACAACAATTCATATTACCATAGTATACATTCCACATTTCTTTATTAACCATGCTTCCATGCTTAACCCTTTTGTTTAACATTTAGCTTTTCTTTTTTTCATTTTACTTTGATTATAAAATGGGAGTATTTCATTCAATGTTGGAGTCAATTCTTCTATATCTAGGAGTCATGGGGCCTAAGCCTTTGGTTTCCAATCATGAGCTCCAGGTCTTCATGACACTTGAGTATTTTATTCTTTATTCTAATTATTTGTACTGCTTCTTTAGTACGTGATAGTCTCATTAATTATAGACTGTTTGTAGTCTGTAGGAACTCTGGGCAAATGAAAGTGTTCTTCTCGACACTTGTAAACTCACATAAAACATAATAATGCCAGTGGAATATAGAATTCAAACTCACCAGAACATTTCCTACAAAATGTGTGATTCCTTCACTTCCTGATTCACGCTACATGACATAACTGTACACTCCTGCAATACATCTTTGTTGTTGGGAGCTTGTCTTGTGAGATCCTGAACAGTATTGAGTACTGCCCTCCTGAGCCCACTTTCTTCAAGACAGTATGGGATCCTGACCTATGCAAGAAGCAATATTGCAAAACAATAAACCGTAGTCTTGATAGGCTGTGATCCTGCCACTGTCAAATTCTGACATGTGCAGGTAGACTTTGCTCCTTGCTCAAGGCATAACTCAATCTTCTCACAAACAAACAACATTCAGATGTAATTTCCAAATGAGAAATCTGTTGTGTAATCTTTCCCTATAAATAGAATGTAAGTGGCATTGAAGCGGGGACGTGTTGTATCTCTGCTTACAGTCTCTCATGTGCAGTGAACTGGCTTTATCGCCGCGCCCACGCACTATGCTCAAGGGAGAGGCTTTCTAGCAATAAACAACTAAAGCAGTCTCTGGACAGGACACATTTATTTTTCCTACCGTTACAAAATGACAAATAATATACTTCGCTAATGTCCGTCTATACTGGCGCGTTGCACTGGCGGCACGGCTCGGTCACCGATCCCGGAGGGTGTACACTCCAGTGACGAACCGTGGCGCGACCGCATGGACCAAGCGAGACGAAAGGCCGCGTCACAGAATGTTCTGCTCTTGGTGCGACCGGAGGCGCCGTAACGTCCGCGAAGAAGCGAAAGAATTTAATGGCGACTGCGTTTACGACCGCGCATACGCATTTACGGCGGAGTCGCGTTGACTCAACGCACGTGGTCCGCGGCGGAAGAACTGGGGAGACGTGTGTCGCGTCGACTAGCTCGCACTGGTCGCCTGCTTTGTTCCCCTGCGGTCCGGTGTGCGACGCACCGTTGCCGAAATTCTGCGTAACGGTACAGCTGCCCCTACTTGTGTCGGCAGTGCCGTAGTTCAGCCCTTCGTGCGTTGGACGGTGCTGCTGCCACAGCATTATTACTATCTACTTTGTGCCATTGCACTGAAATGCTAATCAGTTGCATATCCAAACATGTAGTACACTTCATGCCATTTGATGTTTGTTGCCTGCCGCTTAAATCATGAGTATGTAAATGACAGAAGTCCATGGTCTTTGAAGAAGCTTTAGTATGGTTCACAGTTATTATCTTCATAAAATATTTTTATCAAAATAATACATAAAAACAAGGAAAGACAAGCACTCACCTACAGCCAACAAATTTGTGTTATACAGACACATGTATTAGCTCAGAGATTCAGTTTTGGGCTATCTCTTTTTTTCTACTCTAATTACACAGTCTCACACTCGCAACCAAACATATGCCCAAACGCTTCCACCGATAGTGACATATTTCCTATTTTTTCAGATTCCATGTTTTGTTCTTTACATCAGAGGGGAAGTTTTTAATATCTTGATACTAGCATCAAGAACAAATCTATATTGAAAATAATTTTAAACCTTGTAAGTTTGTGTGATGTATCCCATTTAATGCTGAACTTAACTTTTACTAGCAGTAATTTCCATTACTGTAGTATTGTTTTTGTTTGTTTTTTATCTGAATAAATTTCTCATGCTCATGGTTCTCCTGGTATAGGTGTTACCCAGCTGTTATCCCAACTAAGATCAACTAAGTGTTTTTAATCCTATTGCTGGTGTGGGTCAAGTGACTGCATCATTAAGCTAGTATTTCATGAAGAAAAATAGAATGTTTGTACTGGGTAGGCTGGGCAATAATTGTCATTGTTAATTCATAAATAACCACCCTATCTCCATTCAGTTCTGTGTTTACATTCACATTTATACTCAGTGAATAACTGTGAAATGTGTGATATTGTACCATATACTAAGGTCTCTTTCTGTTTCTTCCATTGTTGGGCAGAGGGAACGTATGACACCTAGTACGCCTATGTGCAAGCTGTTTATCATTTTATCATAATTTTTCCTTATTATAAAGAATCCTGGTTCTGAAACAAGTGTTTGTGTGTAGTAAGTGTGTGTGGCTGCTGCCACTCGGCAGGTAGAAATTTACGTCTCTCTTTCTGTTTCTATCTAACTATAAACACACACTTCATATTCTAGAAATCCTGTCAAGCAGGAACTATATACAAAGGTTCTTTATCATTTAGAAGCACTATTACCGAATGTTATGAAGCATTTTTTCAATTACCTCACTGCGTATCTCATGAATGTCTTCTTTTTTCAGTAAAGCGAGACCTCGAATTTGATGTCTGCATCCTGCCGTTTGTAGATTGAAGACAAGTGTTGCAAATGTTGGGGTGACAGCCAGTACTGTAGAATAGACATACATTTGGATGAAACAGTTATCTAAATATCTCTAAGTGTTTTCACATTTTAGTTTCAACAGTTAAATGTTGCATCATCAAATCATTCAACAGATTAGCTAGAACTTCTTTTCACTTATGTATTTTGTATTCCATGTTCAATATAGAAAATCTTAATTATAGGCTGAACAGAAAGTTCCATTTCACTAAGTGCCTCAAATTAATGTTTACACTCTCTGAATATGAATAATTGTAAAATATATAGTACAAAGAAAAAAATTCATACACGTCCTAATGTTACCCTGAAATTTTTTTAAAATGAATGCTACTGACACAAATATACCGTACGAAATCTGGTAAAACCAAGTAATGAAGTGTATCCATGATTTCCAAGGGAACAAATTCTCAATTTGTGATACTTACTGTGAGGTATTTGTGAGGAAGATCAAAATTTAATGTTCTATTGATTTGTTTATGATCTATTTTAAAAAGGAGTTTTCTCTTCAGTAATTTTTTCTATTATTGTAATGCTACGGGTAAAATCTTAAGTAAGGAGAGCAGAATGCATATTCATGCTTGCATGCAAATGCAATGGCGTTCTTATTTTTTCAGAATAAAAAATCAAATTTTATTAATGTTAAAAGCTTATATCCACTATGCTATATAATGGTAAGACAGAGATTTAGGAACCAGGTTTTAAATTGTAAGACATTTCCTGGGGCAGATGTGGATTCTGACCACAATCTATTGGTTATGAACTGCAGATTGAAACTGAAGAAACTGCAAAAAGGTGGGAATTTAAGGAGATGGGACCTGGATAAACTGAAAGAACCAGAGGTTGTACAGTGTTTCAGGAAGAGCATAAGGGAACAATTGACAGGAATGGGGGAAAGAAATACAGTAGAAGAAGAATGGGTAGCTCTGAGGGATGAAGTAGTGAAGGCAGCAGAGGATCAAGTAGGTAAAAAGACGAGGGCTAATAGAAATCCTTGGGTAACAGAAGAAATATTGAAGTTAATTGATGAAAGGAGAAAATATAAAAATGCAGTAAATGAAGCAGGCAAAAAGGAATACAAACGTCTCAAAAATGAGATCGACAGGAAGTGCAAAATGGCTAAGCAGGGATGGCTAGAGGACAAATGTAAGGATGTAGAGGCTTGTCTCACTAGGGGTAAGATAGATACTGCCTACAGGAAAATTAAAGAGACCTTTGGAGAGAAGAGAACCACTTGTATGAATATCAAGAGCTCAGATGGCAACCCAGTTCTAAGCAAAGAAGGGAAGGCAGAAAGGTGGAAGGAGTATATAGAGGGTTTATACAAGGGCGATGTACTTGAGGACAATATTATGGAAATGGAAGAGGATGTAGATGGAGACGAAATGGGAGATAAGATACTGCGTGAAGAGTTTGACAGAGCACTGAAAGCCCTGGGTCGAAACAAGGCCCCGGGAGTAGACAACATTCCATTTGAACTACTGATGGCCTCGGGAGAGCCAGTCATGACAAAACTCTACCATCTGGTGAGCACGATGTATGAGACAGGCGAAATACCCTCAGACTTCAAGAAGAATATAATAATTCCAATCCCAAAGAAAGCAGGTGTTGACAGATGTGAAAATTACCGAACTATCAGTTTAATAAGTCACAGCTGCAAAATACTAACGCAAATTCTTTACAGACGAATGGAAAAACTGGTAGAATCCGACCTCGGGGAAGATCAGTTTGGATTCCGTAGAAATGTTGGAACACGTGAGGCAATACTGACCTTACGACTTATCTTAGAAGAAAGATTAAGAAAAGGCAAACCTACGTTTCTAGCATTTGTAGACTTAGAGAAAGCTTTTGACAATGTTAACTGGAATACTCTCTTTCAAATTCTAAAGGTGGCAGGGGTAAAATACAGGGAGCGAAAGGCTATTTACAGTTTGTACAGAAACCAGATGGCAGTTATAAGAGTCGAGGGGCAAGTAAGGGAAGCAGTGGTTGGGAAAGGAGTAAGACAGGGTTGTAGCCTCTCCCCGATGTTATTCAATCTGTATATTGAGCAAGCAGTAAAGGAAACAAAAGAAAAATTCGGAGTAGGTATTAAAATTCATGGAGAAGAAGTAAAAACTTTGAGGTTCGCCGATGACATTGTAATTCTGTCAGAGACAGCAAAGGACTTGGAAGAGCAGTTGAACGGAATGGACAGTGTGTTGAAAGGAGGATATAAGATGAACATCAACAAAAGCAAAACGAGGATAATGGAATGTAGTCAAATTAAGTCGGGTGATGCTGAGGGAATTAGATTAGGAAATGAGACACTTAAAGTAGTAAAGGAGTTTTGCTATTTAGGGAGTAAAATAACCGATGATGGTCGAAGTAGAGAGGATATAAAATGTAGACTGGCAATGGCAAGGAAAGTGTTTCTCAAGAAGAGGAATTTGTTAACATCGAGTATAGATTTAAGTGTCAGGAAGTCGTTTCTGAAAGTATTTGTATGGAGTGTAGCCCTGTATGGAAGTGAAACATGGACGATAACTAGTTTGGACAAGAAGAGAATAGAAGCTTTCGAAATGTGGTGCTACAGAAGAATGCTGAAGATAAGGTGGGTAGATCACGTAACTAATGAGGAGGTATTGAATAGGATTGGGGAGAAGAGAAGTTTGTGGCACAACTTGACTAGAAGAAGGGATCGGTTGGTAGGACATGTTTTGAGGCATCAAGGGATCACAAATTTAGCATTGGAGGGCAGTGTGGAGGGTAAAAATCGTAGAGGGAGACCAAGAGATGAATACACTAAGCAGATTCAGAAGGATGTAGGTTGCAGTAGATACTGGGAGATGAAGAAGCTTGCACAGGATAGAGTAGCATGGAGAGCTGCATCAAACCAGTCTCAGGACTGAAGACCACAACAACAACAATCCACTATGCTACAATACTTTTCCTGTAAATAATTGAGGTCTCTCTACTTTCTTCCAGATAAAATTATTCACAAGTAATAAAAAAAGTATTCAATAAACTGCAGCAGATAGTCAAATACAGAAAAATTTGAATTACTCTGAGATATCTTGCATTTTACACCACATAGTGTATTAATGATATTGCCATATGGAATCTGAAATCAAGTACCAGTTATGAGAGTACATCATCAACAGGAAGTAAAACTCTACACTGAAAGCACCTTTATTAAGCAAATACAAAGGTACAGACAGAGCTAAACTGCATGCCTCAGCAGATGGAGCACTTACTTATACAAAAATAGAATGTTTTAGCAAATTACATAATCCACAAATCAGCAAGTCACAGAATTTTCCATTAATTATATCAAACAATAAATAACTGGAGGAGGCTGGAATTGAACTGGTGACCCATGTTTACAGACCATGACAATAACTGCTATATCACAAATGATAACACAAAGTGTGACATTGCTCCCCCTCCTTGCAAAAGAGAGACCCTCTGGTTTGAAGTTAGAAAAGGACTATAGTGTCTTGTACCTGGATCTAGTCACTGTCATATACTCATGGTCTTTGGGACTTTAAAGAGTAGTTACTTCCATTGAGGCATCACAATCATCTTCATATCTTAATTTCCCTTATGTTGGAAGCTCCTGTCATTGATCTGTGCCATCCAAATATGATAGTGTTTCATGCAAACGGTGTGGGTGAAGTGTCTGCCCTTTTGTCTCCTCAATTTAGGATATTCACCTTCAACTTTGACAGTGGAATCTGACAAATGATGAATGATTTAGTATCAACCAAAATATTGCTTTAATAATAGTGTAACTTTCAACACACATATAAATATCCATAACAGGTCACCTTGGTTGTATCTAACAGTCTAGTGTGTGGCGTTATAACATTTATGGTCCTTATCCTGGCTATCTAACATCCATATGCATGTCAGAATTGTCAAAATGAAATGGAAACAAAGTCTTCATTCTTGTTTCCTTCTCTCCACCATGCACCAGAAGCAATGGTGTGCAACCCATAATGTCTTGCTTTGTAGTACTGTACAGAGGTTGGACAAAAATGTGGAAACACCATCAGAAATGCTTGCTTCAACATATATACAGATCTTAACCAAGTCTACAGGTTGCTTTGTTGTATTTGACCATGAACGGCCTCTCTGCAATGTTCTCAATATGTTTATAAGTGTCAGTTGTTGTTAGAATTGTGTTCTATGTTGTTTTGAGTGCATTACATCAGAGCTAAGTGAATTCGAATGTGGTTAATTTGTTGGCACTTGTATGGTGGCTGCTCCCATAACCAAGGTAGCCAAAATGTTTGTTATTTCAAGAGCCACCATATCAAAGATTTGTACTTAATACAGGGAAAGCAGAAAAACATCATCTGCTAAGTCACAATGCAGACTAAAGTGTGTGTTGTGTGATCATGACAGATGATCGATGAAGAGTATTGTGTTGAAAAATAAGAGGATGACAGCTGCAAAAGTCACTGCAGAAATGAATGTCAAACTTGTGAACCCTGTAAACACCAAAACAACATGGAATGTGCTCCATAAATTGGGAATAGCAGGACGAACTGAAATTCCAAAATGACACACCAGTGCTGCACGTGCCATAATAGGAAAATGTGGTGCCAAATCCATGGACTATGGAGCAGTGAAAGAAAGTCATTTGGTCTGATAAATCCTGTTTCACATTCTTTCCAGCTTTATGGGATGTTAAACCCATTTCCAATTTGTGGTCGAGTTTACATCCCAAGAGTGAAACATAGAGGGGGTTCAGTGTTGATTTTGACAGCCAAATCACAGTTTTCCATGGTACTGCCAAAGATTATTTGCCCTTTTTGGCTAATAAGGTCTATCACATGGTAGAATGTTTGTTCCCATTGGCAATGCTGTGTTCCAAGGCAACAAGGTTCCTGTTCACCTAGCTTGCATCATTAAGGACTGGTTTTGTGAACACAAGCATGAATTGTTGCATTTTCCCGGCCACCACAGTTGCCTTACCACAATATTACTGAGTCTTTGTGGTCTACTTAAGAGAGAATGATGTATGACTGCTATTCACTTCCATGATTGTTACCTGAACTTGTCACTTTTTTTGCACAAAGAATGGTATAAGATTCCCTTTAAAACCATACAGTACCTGTATTTATCCATTCTGAGATGACTGGAAGCTGTTTTGAATTCCAGTGGGTTTCCTACACCATAATGAACATGATAATGTGTTGTGTCTGTGGTGTTCCCATATTTTTGTCTACCCTCTGTATGTGAATGTCACAACAGGCAGCATTATATCCCAGTCTTTATGTTCAACATCTGCAAGCCACCAGATGATGCATGGTGAAGTGCAGCTTGCCAGTCATTCCGTTTGCTGTTCCACTCACAAACAGAGCAAGGGAAAAATGACTATCTGTATATTTCTATACAAGCCATGATTTCTCTTATGTTTCTTTTATGATCCTTACACAGGATTTACATTGGTGGCAGTAGGATGGTTGTATAGTCTGTCACAAATACCAGTTATCTAAACTTTCGCAACAGTATTTTGCAAAAAGAACATCTTCTTCCCTCCCATTGGAGTTCACACTGCATTTCTGCAATACTCACATGTTGATCAAACCTACCAGCAACAGACCATGGCACAGCTCTGAACCACTTCACTGTCTCCCTTTAATCTGACCTAGTGTGGATCCCAAACACTCGAATAGTACTCAAGGAAAGACTGCACAAGTGTTTTGTATGCAGTTTTCTTTGTACATGAGCTACAATTTTGTAGAATTCTTCCAATAAATCACTTTGTAACATTATGCCTAGATATTTAATTGATGTAACTGTGTCAAGCAGCACACCGCTAGTATTGTATTCAAACATTACAGGGTTGGTTTTCCTACTCATCTGCATTAATTTACATTTATCCACATTTTTCCATCTACGTACATTAAGAGCACTTCTGCCAGTGTTTTATTAAAATGTGCACTGAGGCTGTGGGAATGTTGATTCATGATTAAATATGAACAATATCAGCAACAAACATTTTATTAATTTTCAAAAAGGATACATGCATCCCTCAACAGATGATAGATGTTACAGAATAAAGCAAGAAGACAATTACAGTCAGTAAAATAAACTAAAGAACTTGTCAGTAAGTGAAACAAAGATATTCACACTTTTGTCTTGGCCTTAATGTTCGACTATTTGCATTACAAACCCACAGCCCCCCCCCCCCCCCCCCCCCGCCCGTTGCCCCTAACTGATTGGAGCTCCCAGGATAAATGGATATTTATGCCATATAATTCTGCCAGATCAAGTGAGCGTCCTGCGAGGACTGTTCCAGTGACACTGTAGCCTTGTCAGCAGTTTCACCCATCAACGTAAGCAGTGGCTGAACAGACTCGCCTGCTGACAGTTAAGTAGGTCAGCCACTGTGTGTTGTGACGTAAGTGTCAAGTGACAATAGTGGGACCAAACTGAACCGCAAAATCTGCCTGGATCATTCAACAGAAACCTTGATAAGTTCAGCAATAACCAAATGTGTTCAACGGAAACCTTGGTAAATTTGGCAATATCCAAAATTATCACCGTGCGGACACAGCAATCCAAAACCAGATACGGACCCATACAAGGTGTTTTCAAAAGGGCCTTGACAGATCCATACATTGCATAACATGAGAGCACATACTGAAATCTTTGTGAACAAAAATGGGGGAGGGATGTTGTGGGGTGGGGGTGGGGGAATGCTGTGGATGGGAAACTGGAAATGCAGCTCTTGATTTACTGTATGAAGAAGGAAGGATCTCAAGGTAGGTAGCCTGTTGTTGGTTGAAGAAATTCAAAGGTAGCCAGACACTCTCACTGTACACAAACTCTGCTGTGGATGCACCAATATCAGGTATGAATGCTGCAAGTGAATTGAGCAACATGAGGGGTAAGGCTGACAAACAAGAATAACCATGACACATCAGGGTGGGCTTTAAAGTTCAATGCCAACATTCCAAAATGTTGTTGCCATATGAATGGTAGCTGGTTGTATTATGATGTACAAAATCACATAATCTGCCATTTCACAGAACAAGGTGGACTCAAATTGTTGACCCTGGACTGTGGTCACATCCATCGGACAGCCAAACTGAGACAGCTATGAGGTGAGAAAGTTATTTGCGACTGTCTCTGCCAAAATATCCATATGGGCACTGCCTCCAGGCAACGGGGCATTTTTTTTTTTGGGGGGTGGGGGTGGGAGGGGGAGAGGGGTGTTGGGGGGGGGGGGAGTTAAAGCTTTGCACATGGGAGAGAGCACATGCTGCATCATCTGGTAGGCAGAGGGATTCTGGGATTCTTGGGAGTTTGCTGGAACTCCACCCGGGGAGCACTGAAGTTGCATTGTAGCTAGCTATCTAGTTCTGCTAGTGGAAGCTGCTCCCCTTTAGCAGCATCCCCTGAAACCTTACTCGCAGTGCCACCTCTGCATGTGGAATCATATAACAGTGTATTACATATCTTATCAGCAATAAGTGACTGCAGGTCTAAATTTGAGGTGCTACTTGGCCACAGAAGGCAACTGACTAACCCACATTTGTTTCAGCATTGCCTCAGGCTCTTCACATTTGGACACTAGTGACCAGAGATCACACCAGAATACAGAAAGTAATTTGTTGCAAATAACTTCACTTTTCTAGACTTGTTGGACTCGGTGATCTGTTGGTTTACACACTCAACAAAGCATATTGTCCTTAAGACATACATATTTGCATACCTGAGGCATGCTATGCATGATATCAGGCAATAACAACACGATTTGAGAGTCTAATGCTAATTGTCAGAACAAATAGAAATTTGTCATTAGCGACACCATAGATCGCAAATGAAAGTTCTAGGAACCGGGGCCATATATCCAGTTGTTGCAGCATGTACAGTGGGGCAATGAATTTTCCTCACAGTGCAGAAGACACGCTGCAGCTTGTTGACAAATAGCCCGTGAGCTATAATTCCTGGAGAGTGCACAGCACTTGTCTGAAATTTATTGCCAGTTGCAGAATGGTAGTTACTTCCTCTGACGTACACAACAATTGTCCTGATGAGATGGTGACCACAGTAGCCAATGGTGTATCCTCACTTTTTGTGCATTTGTCACCTTTCATGACACTCAGTGGGATCACCACTTGTGGGAATGATGATCCACAATTAAATGCGAACAGTATTGGCAACACACACATTATTAATTTACCAAAAGAATACATACGACACTCGACAGAGCATACAAATCACAGAACAAAGCAAGAAGACAATGGTGGTCAGCAGAACAAGCCAAAGAATTACTCAGTAAGGAAAAACAAAGTTTTGGTCTTGATCTTAATAATCCACTAATTGCATCACCACAAGGTCATTTGTCTGCAGATGGTAGGCAGTTACCATCCTGTGTGCAATGCTGCACCATGAAATTACTCCTGATACCGGTCTTGAACTGGAATACCATTCAGAATCAGAGGTCACTACATGTGATGTTCCATGCTTCAAAATTATGCCTTCAACAAACCTGGCAATTTCTGAAGACTTTTCAATTGGTACAACCTTGGTAACAATGAAATGTATGAAATAGTAATGCTCACTATTACCCATTTATTCCCATTTTTAGACTTAGAAAACCTCCCTGAGACTTGGTGAAATGATACAATTACAGGTGGAATTGGTACAGATTTCCAGGGTTGAGGCACATACTTCTGTCATAGCACTGTCTATAGTGACATACATAATGCTTGAGGGATCAACAACAACCAGACCACAGTCTGATTCACAAACGATGGTGGTTCGCACAGGTTGAGGCACAGACATAGACTGCAGCATTCTGGTTCCAAGCTGTATATGTATACAATAGCTTTGTGACTGAAGAAAGCATGTATCCTGCAAGTTATGTCTGTCACTTGCTTATGTAGAATTTTTTGCTTACCACCACCATCAGTGATGACAACTCACAAGTAATGGAATAAACTTTCACTAAATAATTCACTATGACATTCACAACAGAGCACTCACAACACTACTGAACACTCATTGGTTGTTGGAGGAAGTGTGCACAGGTGCACAGAAAAAGCCAAACTTGACTGCTATCATTTCAGACTCCAACTATAATGATACCTGCTTCTGATTCTATCAAGGGTCTTCACATGTCCTAGATGAACTGACTTGGAAGCATCATGAAAATACTTCAGTAAAGCTGACTGTAAATGAGCAGGGATGATGAGACCATTTCTGTCCCATTGTTTCACAATTTCTTTTACACAGTGTCTGATCTATTAATATGAACACTCCTTTAACAGCTTTTTCCGTCTCTCAGGCTTCAGTAATGTTGCATCTCCTCTTAATTCAGCTTCAGTTATTATCAATGTAGTGATATCGAGGATGTCACCAACACTTTAATGCTCCTCCAGTGGATTCTGCAAAAGGTAGTCAACATCCTTGTGTTTGCATCTTTTTTTATATACAACTGTGCTGCCCAGTTAGCCGTGCAGTCTAACGCATGGCTTTCCAGACTGGGAAGGAGTGCCTGTTCCCCGGCATGAATCCGCCTGGCGGATTTGTGTTGAGGTCCGGTGAGCCGGCCAGTATGTAGACGGTTTTTAGGCAGTTTTCCATCTGCCTCAGCAAATGTGGGCTGGTTCCCCTTCTGCCTCATCTATACTATGTCAGCAATTGCTGTGCAAACAAGTTCTCCATGTATGCACACACCACCATTAATCTACCACGCAAACATAGGGGCTACACTCGTCTGGTGTGAGACATTCCCTTTGGGGGTCCACCAGGTGCCGAACTGCACAATAAAGAGTGGTTTGGTGTGAGGCGGTGGAGGGGCGAAGTGGACTGCAGTAGTCATTGTGGGGATGTGGACCACTGTGGCTGTGGTGGGGATGGAGCCTCTCCATTGTTTCTAGGCCCCTGGTTAACATACTATACAATACAATAAATATACAACTGTGATGAATTCTTGAATCTCTAATGTCCATACTATTCTTCATCCTGATGGATTGTTCAGGCATCGTAACCAGCATAAAGAGAGTGTCAGCCACAACAGTGATTGGTCTACCATACAAATAAGGTCGGAACTGTAAGGCAATCTTTCTTGATCACAATTGTTCTCAGACTTGGGAAGCACTTTAGATGTATGAGTAACCATTTTTCAGCACCTTCTGATTTTTGCACTAGCACTGCACTTATGCCATTACTGTAGCATCAGTATATAGCTCTGTCTCAGCATTTTGGCCAAAAAATCCTAGCATTTGTGAAGGTATCAGCACCTCCTTAATGATACAGAGAGATCTTTCTTGCTACTCTCTGTAAAAAAAAAAAAAAAAAAAAAAAAAAAAAAAAAAAAAAAAAAAAAAAAAAAAAAAAAAAAAAAGGGCGGGGGGAGCTGCATCTTCCTGCAGCCATTCTTGTAGTAATAGCCACACCCTGTGAAAGAAATCCTGTATGAAGCATCTATAGTAGGAGCACTTTTTGGAAGTATTTCAAATCATGAATGTGCTATGGAGTTGTAAAATCTGCTGTGGCCCTTACTTCTTCTGGATTTGGGTAGACATGGTTTCCATCAAATAGATGCTTCAAAATATATATTCCTTGGGTGACAAAGAGACATTTGCTTCGACTGAGGAGAAAGCCTGCACCATAGCTTAGATGGTTATATACTCAAGAAAACAACAATGTCATTCTGACAGCAAAGATATTTCAACCAGTTAAGATGTTGAAGCAGATTATCCATCATACATTCAAAAATGTTTGGAACATTACATGGATCAAACAGCAGAACTTAGAACATAGAGTCTATCAAGTTTTAAGATAGCGGTCTTTTCCCAATCAGCCTCTTCAACCTCTGTTTACCAGTAGCCTCTCTGCCCATCCGTTTTGGAGGAATACTTTGCACCATTCAGACAGCCCATGGCATCATCAGTTTGTGATAATTGTTATACATATTTTTTGGTGCTTTTGTTCTGCTGCCAGTAATGGATGCAGAAATGCCATGTGCCATTTTCCTTCTTCATGGTGGATACTCAGAATGGTTGTGTGGCCTGATTCTCCACTGCTGGCGCTGAGCTGAGATTCCTGAACTAGTTTGGCTGTGCCTGTGGACATATCTGTAGGGATGAGTTGCAGTTGGTCATGGTAGCTGATCACTCAGAGCCCTCCTTCAATTGTCATTCTTATAATCATCACTGCCACATAGATTTCTTCTGTATGGCAGAACTAGACTGGAGCTTCACAGTTTAACTGAACATCCAGGCTTGATCAGAATTCATCTCATTGATGGTGCTGGGATAGGTGTCACTGTTGCACAATCACAGAGAAAAATCATTTTTGGATGAATGTGTTCAAGAATCCTCATCAGTCTAGTGCTCCAATTTACCATAATGTATGACTACTTGTAATGTCTGCAAGAAAACTCAGCAAAGGATAACATTATGCATGCATTCTGGTAAAATGACAAAGTCAGTGGGAAAGTTTTCTGTCAGCTGGATGTATTTTCCATTTCCAACCTTCAGCACAGCAGCATTTCAAACTCAGAAAATAATACAGTATTTCTCAGATGGTAACGATAAACACCAGACATCATGGAAAAGGATGCCCCAGAAGTGGCTAATGTCTAGACAGGTTGGCCACTGATACGAAGTTGATGTTATCTACTGAGACCTTGGCAGCTGTCATCCATGAAGTACTTTCATCTATGACAACCTCACCTCCATAGGTGGTTACCTTGTTTAGTTTTCCTGATTTTGATAGCTGGAACCTCTGTAAGACATTGCATAACAACTGTGGCACATGTGACAGCAGGCTTGAGTAGAATATAGTAATGGCATTCATCACACAGATCATCTGCTGTTGCCTTTCACATATACAATTGCCCTGCTGTTTGATGTCTCACAGTGTAATAGTTGTCAAACACTTTTCTTCTTTCTTTACAATAGTGTAAACATGTCCATGGTGTCCACAATGGAAACATACATGCATGTTCTTGCCTGTTCTGTTAGTTTTTATCTGTATCATATCATATCTTGTATGTTCTGTAATGGTTGTGATGTAACTCTGTGATTTCTGACTCCATCCCTCAATATTGGATCACCTCACAGAGATTGATGTCAATGATCAACCAACGTCTACTCAAATTAGTGATGGTATTTCCTCTTGACTAGGTACAAAAATTGTACTGCTACATCTAGCCTTCTGGTTTCAACACTAACATACACTATAAACACTCACATCTCTTCTCTATCTGCTGTACTAGTGATGGAGGTCCTCATGGTCCTCCAATATTACCATCAATGCAGCATTTGGAAATCAGTCAAATGTTTTTCAGCACACTTGTTTAGTGCCACAATACACTTTATGATTCATTGCTTCAATATACTAGTACCAATTCACAGAGTTCTCTGTTGTGGATACTCAGCAGCATATATGACTGTGGCCATCTCCCCCTGAAGTTTCCTGACATAATAACTGCTTCATTGGTTCATGTTGTCTTATTAGATAATATTTTAATGTTGTGGGAGCTGCACAGTCTTTCAATGAGACAGCTGTTCATCATCTGCAGATGCTTACTGATGTTTTGCTGTGGTGGCTCACCAAAATATATGTAGCGAACACAACTGGCAGTGCAGAGCAGTGCAGTGCAGTTTGGTTCATGAGTGCATCACCTGTATGTCACACTGCAAGTATTTTATTTTGTGCAGATAAATTAGTTCTGCGCTGGCCACCAGGAATGCTGTGTTGCATTAGTTACTCCATGCCATTTATTCTTAGTATATAGTTTTTTATATGTTATCGTTTTCTCCATGTTAGTTCTTAAGTACCTTTTTTATATTTACTTCTTGAGTAACAAGTCAACAAGTCACTTATTCGTTTTTGTGCGAGTCTTGCCTTGACATACACTGCATCTAAAAGATGTCCTGTGTTAATTGTCAAACAAATGAATGAAAATCTTGTCACTCAGCATTGGAGATATTGTTGTGCATTATTTATTGCAAACTAGCAGGCTAACTGGTTGGACAGCCCAGTACCTAGCCCTATGACCAAACTGGTGACCCTGACATGATTTATCGCCTGCCTGATGCCCAAAATAAAGTGACACTGTAAGATGACAAAAAATCTGACCATGATCAACCTTGCTGTGTCCAGATTCACCATTAGACTACCACCCTTTTGGCATCACAGTCCAGCACTATGGTTTGTGCAAGTTGAAGCTAGCTTCTTTTATTTTGGAATAACTGCTGACGCTACTAAGTTTGCACTGGTCTTGAGCCAGCTTGATCATCAGTACAGGGCCGAAGTGCAAGACGTGGTAACTGCGCCACCAGAGAGTAATGCCTATTTCTTGCTCAAGGCAGAACTTATCTGCAAAGTATCAGCTTTGCAAGAAGAATGCCTCCGCCAAATTCTGATGCAGGCGGACATCAGAGATTGTAAACCGTTGCAGTACTTATGGCACCTGGAAAGTAAGATCAATGCTGGTACTCTGCCTGACAGCCTCATGAGAACAAACTGGAGCAGTCGGTTGCTGCCTGCCATCAAAGCAATAATAGCATCACAGTTGGAAATGCCTTTAGACATGGTAACAGAGCTATCAGACAAGGAACAGGATGCTATCTCATCTGTGCCTATTAACGTAGCAACTGTGCAATGAGCAAGCACATCAGCCACAGTTTTGTGTGCCGACTACGATGCTCTGATGGCAAAGGTCGATATGCTGACATGACAGATTAGCCAATTGATGTATTGGTGTAACAACAACAGTGATTGTGGCTGACCAAGATACTAGAAGTACTCACACAGCAGATCATCAACTGCCTCATCTGCGCCTGTGACTGAAACACAGCAGGGGATATGCTGGTATCACAGAAGATTTGGTTATCAAGCTTGTTGCTGTACCAAGCCCTGCACATACCCAAATGCTAGCAGTGATCATGAGTAGACACTTCATCTGATTGCCAGTCTTCATCACAGCATCTATTTGTTAGTGACTGGCACACAGACAAGAAATGTGTGATTGACACTGGCTCTGATCTGTTTATTTTCCTGCGAACAATGTTACACCAGTGTAGGCTGCGTGCATCATTCTGTCTAGCTGCTGCAAACAATTATTCTATTGTGATGTATGGTACACATCATTTTGAACTAGATTTTGGCCTACGCAGAACGTCTTTCGTCTTTCCCTCTCCTTCCCTCTTTCCTGATGAGGCAACAGTTTGTTGCAAAAGCTTGAATTTTGTGTGTATGTTTGTGTTCGTTTGTGTGTCTGTCGACCTGCCAGCACTTTCATTTGGTAAGTCACATCATCTTTGTTTTTAGGTATATTTTTCCTACGTGGAATGTTTCCAAAGTAATATCAGTGTACATGGCTACATGGCTACAACACTAGGAGAAAGGATGATCTTCACTACTCAAGGTTAAGGTTAAATCTAACTTTAGCTCAGGAGGGGTAAATTATGCTGTCACAAAAGTCTTTGGTCACTTACCTAACAGCATCAAAAGTCTGACAGATAGCCATATAGCATTTAAAAGGAAGTTAAAAGAACTTCTGAATGGCAACTCCTTCTACTCATTAGATGAATTTTTGGATATAGTAAGTGGGTAATTCCCCCCCCCCCCCCCCCCCCCCCGCCCCCATCCAAAAAAGAAAAAAATATATATTAAGTGTCATGTAATATTTTGCGTAATGTAATATTTTGTGTAATGTAATATCTTGTATAGACACCTTTTATTAACCTGACATGTTCCATGTCATTATGAAGTGTCGTATTCATGGTCTATGGAACAATTACTAATCTAATCTACTTGAGATGGATCAAGAATGCCCACACACAGATTCAAACACAGTACCAAACAACAAATATTAAGCAGACCAATTAATTAGATGTTCTTGCATTAGCTGGATAAATGAGAGATGATATGTATTAATGAAATACAGGAGCTAAAGAAGTTTGCTGCAAACACTTAGAAACTATGAATAGTGTTACCTTTCTCATCTGGCACATCATGTATGTTGATCTCACTTAATATTCTGTCCACATTCATTAGTATGACGTTGCTACTTTCTGCTGTCTGCTGGGCTACTTCCAGTACTTCTTTGTCTTGTCTTATCATAGCTGCTGTTACCTCTGCCACAGCTTCCACAGCTGAAGAATTCAGTTTCTCTGTGTCAGCTGAGTCTAAAGTGAGACCTACAATAACAATGTCACTAGCTGACAGTTTCTGATCACTTTTATTTGTTCTGTCTCTGATAATGGACTGCAGATTACTGAGTGCACTAGTAGTATGGTTTCCTGTTCCCATGATGAGTTCATGTAATCTTCTTGTTTTTGGTCCCAGGTTTGAACCCTGTAACAGGAAATGTTTACATCTTCTCTTCATCAGTTTTTTTAGATATATTTAATGAATCTTTTCCTTCTAGATCTTGGCAAAAGAAAGTAAGCAATAAACTTAAGTGGACTACACATGGAATAAAAATTTTAAATATCAGGAAAAGGAGAATTCACAATGAGTTAAAATCAAACAGAAATACTGATTTTGTTATGAATGTCAAACACAATAAACTGTATCCAGGAAAATTGTAGCTGCAGCTAAAAATTGGCCAATAATACTTTCTCTCTCCACCATAGTAATAATACAAAAGTAGTGTGGTCAGTTGTTCAGTCAGAATTAGGAGCCAAAGTTAATAGTCATGACATTTCAAAAATTAGATTTGAAAAAGAGTCTGTAATAAACCCTGTTCAGATGTCAAACTGTTTCAATGAATTCTTCATAAATGTAGTAAGGTCAGATGAAGATATAGTAGCCTGTCAAGACAACATAAATTTCATAAGCTTGGAAACACATCTTTCAAACAGTTTAAAAAATCATCCAAAAGCATGTGGAAAGTGAAATTTTGTCTTTAAAAAACAAAACCTTATCTACATGGGATGAAATACCCTTATCTTTAATCAGAAGAGTGTGTAATATCATTTCACAACCACTGCCAGCTATCAGAAACCAATCTTTTGATCAGTGTTGTTTTCCAAATGTATTAAAACATGTTGGGATAAAACCACTGTTCAAATAGGGATTGACAGAAGATGTGAAGAATTACCTCCCTCTCTCTTCTGCTGGAAGCGTTTGAAAAGGCTTCAGTAAAACAAATTCAAAAATTTTTTAATGTGAATGTCATAATTTTTAAAAATCACTCCGGATTCCAACAAGGAAAAAGCACTGTAAATGCAATTAATGTGTTTGCTCAAAATATATGCTCCTTGTTGGACAAGTGTAGAAAGGCCAGAAATATTCTGTGATCCAACAAAACCTTTTGATTCAGTGAACCAGTCCTTACTTCTAAACAAATTACATATATATGCAATGAGAGACCTAGCTTTACAATGGTTCACCTCTTACTTAACAGATGGGGAACAAAGTGTAATTATAAAGTCAAATTTAAGAAATTGCTCCTCAGACTGGAAAACAATTGGCCAAGGAGTCTTGCAGGGTTTTATATAGGGTCCCTACCTGTTCCTTACCTACATAAATGACCAACCACCTGCTACTGATGCTATTTCAGTTTTGTTCGCTGATGATACATTAGTTCCCCCCCCCCTCCCCCCCCCCCCCCCCCCCATGAACCATGGACCTTGCCGTTCATGGGGAGGCTCGCGTGCCTCAGCGATACAGATAGCCATACCATAGGTGCAACCACAACGGAGGGGTATCTGTTGAGAGGCCAGACAAACGTGTGGTTCCTGAAGAGGGGCAGCAGCCTTTTCAGTAGTTGCAAGGGCAACAGTCTGGATGATTGACTGATCTGGCCTTGTAACACTAACCAAAACGGCCTTGCTGTGCTGGTACTGCGGACAGCTGAAAGCAAGGGGAAACTACGGCCGTAATTTTTCCCGAGGGCATGCAGCTTTACTGTATGATTAAATGATGATGACATCCTCTTGGGTAAAATATTCCGTAGGTAAAATAGTCCCCCATTCGGATCTCCGGGCGGGGACTACTCAAGAGGATGTCGTTATCAGGAGAAAGAAAACTGGCGTTCTACAGATCGGAGTGTGGAATGTCAGATCCCTTAATTGGGCAGGTAGGTTAGAAAATTTAAAAAGGGAAATGGATTGGTTAAAGTTAGATATAGTGGGAATTAGTGAAGTTCGGTGGCAGGAGGAACAAGACTTCTGGTCAGGTGACTACAGGGCTATAAACACAAAATCAAATAGGGGTAATGCAGGAGTAGGTTTAATAATGAATAGGAAAATAAGTATGCGGATAAGCTACTACAAACAGCATAGTGAACGCATTATTGTGGGCAAGATAGATACGAAGCCCATGCCTACTACAGTAGTACAAGTTTATATGCCAACTAGCTCTGCAGATGACGAAGAAATTGATGAAATGTATGATGAAATAAAAAAAATTATTCAGATAGTGAAGGGAGATGAAAATTTAATAGTCTTGGGTGACTGGAATTCGAGTGTAGGAAAAGGGAGAGAAGGAAACATAGTAGGTGAATATGGATTGGGGCTAAGAAATGAAAGAGGAAGCCGCCTGGTAGAATTTTGCACAGAGCACAACTTAATCATAGCTAACACTTGGTTTAAGAATCATAATAGAAGGTTGTATACATGGAAGAACCCTGGAGATACTAAAAGGTATCAGATAGATTATATAATGGTAAGACAGAGATTTAGGAACTAGGTTTTAAATTGTAAGACATTTCCAGGGGCAGATGTGGACTCTGACCACAATCTATTGGTTATGACCTGTAGATTAAAATTGATGAAACTGAAAAAAGGTGGGAATTTAAGGAGATGGGACCTGGATAAACTGACTAAACCAGAGGTTTTACAGAGTTTCAGGGAGAGCATAAGGGAACAATTGACAGGAATGGGGGAAAGAAATACAGTAGAAGAAGAATGGGTAGCTCTGAGGGTGAAGTAGTGAAGGCAGCAGAGGATCAAGTAGGTAAAAAGATGTGGGCTAGTAGGAATCCTTGGGTAACAGAAGAAATATTGAATTTAATTGATGAAAGGAGAAAATATAAAAATGCAGTAAATGAAGCACGCAAAAAGGAATACAAATGTCTCAAAAATGAGATCGACAGGAAGTGCAAAATGGCTAAGCAGGAATGGCTAGAGGACAAATGTAAGGATGTAGAGGCTTATCTCACTAGGGGTAAGATAGATACTGCCTACAGGAAAATTAAAGAAACCTTTGGAGATAAGAGAACCAGTTGCATGAACATCAGGAGCTCAGGTGGAAACCCAGTTCTAAGCAAAGAAGGGAAAGCAGAAGGTGGAAGGAGTATATAGAGGGTCTATACAAGGGCAATGTACTTGAGGACAATATTATGGAAATGGAAGAGGATGTAGATGAAGATGAAATGGGAGATACGATACTGTGTGAAGAGTTTGACAGAGCACTGAAAGACCTGAGTCGAAACAAGGCCCCCAGAGTAGACAACATTCCATTGGAACTACTGACGGCCTTGGGAGAGCCAGTCCTGACAAAACTCTACCATCTGGTGAGCAAGATGTATGAAACAGGTGAAATACCCTCAGACTTCAAGAAGAATATAATAATTCCAATCCCAAAGAAAGCAGGTGTTGACAGATGTGAAAATTACCGAACTATCAGTTTAATAAGTCACAGCAGCAAAATACTAACGCGAATTATTTACAGATGAATGGAAAAACTAGTAGAAGCTCACCTCGGGGAAGATCAGTTTGGATTCCATAGAAATATTGGAATACGTGAGGCAATACTGACCTTACGACTTATCTTAGAAGGAAGATTAAGGAAAGGCAAACCTACGTTTCTAGCATTTGTAGACTTAGAGAAAGCTTTTGACAATGTTGACTGGAATACTCTCTTTCAAATTCTAAAGGTGGCAGGGGTAAAATACAGGGAGCAAAAGGCTATTTATAATTTGTACTGAAACCAGATGGCAGTTATAAGAGTCGAGGGACATGAAAGAGAAGCAGCAGTTGGGAAGGGACTGAGACAAGGTTGTAGCCTCTCCCTGATGTCATTCAATATGTATATTGAGCAAGCAGTAAAGGAAACAAAAAGAAATTCAGAGTAGGTATTTAAATCGATGGAGAAGAAATAAAAACTTTGAGGTTCGCCAATGACATTGTAATTCTATCAGAGACAGCAAAGGACTTGGAAGAGCAGTTGAACGGAATGGACAGTGTCTTGAAAGGAGGATACAAGATGAACATCAACAAAAGCAAAACAAGGATAATGGAATATAGTCGAATTAAGTCGGGTGATGCTGAGGGAATTAGATTAAGAAATGAGACACTAAAAGTAGTAAAGGAGTTTTGCTATTTGGGGGGCAAAATAACTGATGATGGTCGAAGTAGAGAGGATATAAAATGTAGACTGGCAATGCCAAGGAAAGCGTTTCTGAAGAAGAGAAATTCGTTAACATCGAGTATAGATTTAAGTGTCAGGAAGTCATTTCTGGAAGTATTTGTATGGAGTGTAGCCATGTATGGAAGTGAAACATGGATGATAAATAGTTTGGACAAGAAGAGAATAGAAGCTTTTGAAATGTGATGCTACAGAAGAATGCTGAAGATTAGATGGGTAGATCACATGACTAATGAGGAAGAATTGAATAGGATTGGGAAGAAGAGAAGATTGTGGCACAACTTGACTAGAAGAAGGGATCGGTTGGTAGGACATGTTCTGAGGCATCAAGGGATCACCAATTTAGTATTGGAGGGCAGCGTGGAAGGTAAAAATCTTAGAGGGAGACCAAGAGATGAATACACTAAGCAGATTCAGATGGATGTTGGTTGCAGTAGGTACTGGGAGATGAAGAAGCTTGCACAGGATAGAGTAGCATGGAGAGCTGCATCAAACCAGTCTCAAGACTGAAGACAACAACAACAACAACAACATCAGTTCCAGCTGAAAATGAGCCTGGGAAGAAACCTGGGAAGTGTCTTAAACACTTTAGAGAAACTTGAATCTTGGCCATCAAAATGGACTGAAACTACATGTGACTAAAACCAAAATGATTCCGTTTGAAGCTAAATCATTAGAATGAAGTGAAGTAAAGGTAATTTGCAATGATGAGTATATCACAGAAGCAAACACCATGAAATTCTTAGGCCTGAATCTTGAGAAAATGTAAATTAGATGGTACACATAGACTGCTTAGCAAACAAATTTAACAGCCTAGAAAGAAAAAAGAAAGGAAGGAAGGGAGGTAACATGTGTTGCCAAACAATGGGCATTATGTTGACCACTGTCAAAAAATCAACTTACACTTAGCTCTTTCAATTTCAACCACAATCATTATTTCATTGGGAAACATATGCCAACAACAAAACTGAAGGTTCACTGGAGCACCACAATAATGCAATGCAGCACTAAAATGGGGCTCATTCCAGAGAAGCCAAGCCATTTCCACACTACCAGGTCCCACACTTGTTGTTCTGAGTATGACTGGAAACAGTGCATCAGCATGAAGAGTGGGCTGTAAACAAATATAAATAACCATTTATCTTAGTAGAGGGGAGAGCAGTCCAGCAGTGGCTATGTGGATGAGAGTGTCACACCTTGACCGGGAAATATGGGACAGCACACAACTCCTAAATGGTCAGGCCTTTGATACTTTGACTTTGGTGCTGTTCACCTAAGCTACCAGTGAGCTGTTCCCTCATCCTGGGACACTGCTGTGACCCAACCCTCCACAGAAATGGTCCCACACACAGGACCACTTCAGTTGGTGTCTGAAGTCAACATCAGTTGAACTTTAGCGGATGTTAGGGCTTCCAAACACCACAAGGCCACATCTACAGCTTGCAGGTGTCATGCAATGAGAGGAGTGAGCAAGCTGTTGATTCTGATTGTGTGTGCTGAACATATAGTGTCAAGGGGAGAGATACATAGGAACTTGAAAGTTATATTTATCAAACTGGCAGAGTTGATGGACATGCTATATTTCATGGGACTCGGGGAGCACTATTTGCAGCCAGGTGTTTGCAGTGCACCCTGCCATGGCATAAAGCACCTTGTACAGAATCGATGTTAGGTACATGCCACCATTATGTCCATCCTGCTAGCGTACTAAATTTAAAGTGGTTGATAAGAAGGTGTAGGATATAAATTGGTTGTTATTTGGAGCATTTGTGAAGTATTGTGAATTGGTGCTTTGCTGTCTTTGTTGTGGATGGAAGCTAAAGGTTTTGCAATGGCAGAGTCATGAACACAGGATGTTTCCAAGTGAGAGGCATTGTGGGTGTTATTGAATAAGGCAGCATAGTTATACATGGATAAAACAGAGTTACTAAGTCAAATGGCTATTAAAGATGAGCCGTTGGTGCCAATCTACCGTATTTACTCGAATCTAAGCCGCACTTTTTTTCCGGTTTTCGTAATCCAAAAAACCGCCTGCGGCTTAGAATCGAGTGCAAAGCAAGCGGAAGTTATGAAAAATGTTGGTACATGCCGCCACAACTAACTTCTGCCGTCGAATATATGCTTTGTAGGCACAAAGATAAATACTGGCGCCAAAACCTCTGCGTCAGTAAATAAATTTAAAAAAAAAAAGTTGAAGACGAGCTTTTTTTCTCCGCCGCGAGTTTCGACCACTGCATTTTCATACATTATTCAACGAAGTAAATACAAATTCTGTATTGTTCATCTTCGAATGTAGCACAATTTCAGTGTACTACGAAAATCTGACTGGCAAGACTGTTTGGGATGTTTGTCAATATGGCCAACTCTATGTTCTGAATTTTTTCCTATCTGTGAGAAGAGATGGTTGCTAATAGGAACCTGATGAAATTTGAATCACATACAGTATTCTCTTCACCATAAGAATAATACGAATATAAACATTTTGCCATGTATTGTTTCGTGTTTGCTGCTATCTCATTTAAATCCTGTCTGCCTAATAAACTACGAAACTAGAGTGAGACAACAGCAAAACGCGGAAGAATATACGTATCGTGTCATGTTTATATTCGTATTATTCTTATGCCTAATCGTGATACAGTCAGAAATGAAGCACGGCAAGTGACTAGATTTTTAAATCTAAGATGACTCTAATTTCTGTGCAGAATTTGATGTAATAAAGAAGCGGCCGCAAAGATTTTCAAACGGAGAAAAATTTTCGCCCAACTCTCGTTCAGAACATGTTCTATCATACTCAGTCTATTATTTGATTCTTGTTGATCATTATCAAAGAAAGCAGCAGTGTAAGCAACAACAAATAGCAGTCTCTTGCCATTGTTTCGCTAATGAGACGATTCCTCTCTTTTTTTTTTAACTGTACGTGGCGGTAGCGCGCACAAAAGCAAGCCATGCCGCGAGCGGCGACAGGCCGAAAACACGCACTATCAGAATGCGACAAACAATGCATGACACAGTGCAGTAATGCATTTTCAGCTTAAGAGTGACGCAAACACCTGTAACAAAGAAAACGGCAATTATCAGATGAAAGCAAAATAAGCAATCGATTCAAACCAGACGAAGCATGTGAAAAAGGAAGGGCATCCATATAAATACGGACGGAGCGCCTGACGCATAGCAATGGCTACGTGGTAAAGCTTAACTGCTAAGCTTACGACTCGAACCAAACTACTGTGGCTGTATCGTCATTCATTCGACCTAAATTGTGTCTCATATTACAATGGACCAACTTTGTTTCGATTTGGAGGTGTGGACTACAACTTTTCTCTCACCTTGAATTTCAAGTCTCAAATTTCAGGTGTGGCTTAGATTCGGGAATTTTTTTTTCCTTTATTTCGAGTCTCATTTTTCAGGTGCGGCTTAGATTCGAGTGCGGCTTATATTCGAGTAAATACGGTAGCCATCAGGGGCTTAAGTAGATTCAACCACTACCAGTATGATTACGGGTACTCCTTTTTCTTGTAGGTCAGCTGAAAATATGGTGTCTGTCTTGGAGAACCTGAAAATGTCAGCAGGGATGGCTAATTGGTCAGACAGTCAGTTGTTGCAAGTGACAACGCTACAGTTGCTAGGAGAGGCAAAAACTTTTGTTAGGTGTATGGAGGCATTGAAAAATGCAAATACATTTGGGCAATCAGGTCAGGTCCTCCTGCAGTCATATAGAAAGCGAAACATTATGAGGGTTTTTGGGAACAATTAAGTGGAATCATGAAAAGGCACAGTGAGGCAATGGAGAATTTTGCGAATGGGATGCATAAGATTAATGTAGATACATACAAGCTAGGAAAGAGTGATGAGGCAAATACAGTTATGCTACAGGAAGCAAATCACAGGGTACTTGACACCTGAGGGGCCTATCACCTGATATGTCAAGACAGGTTCAGACTGGAGTCCTGCAAGATATATATTCTGCTGTCAGGTTAGCAACAGAATCTGAGAAGACTGATGTGGTGTGGGATAAACGGCAAATATTCTCTGCTAATGTGAAGTACTATAGCAGGAAAGGGAGACATTGAGAGGCAATGTTGACAGCCTTAACAGTGTGTATAGGATGGATATCAGCAACAGAATAGTGGAAGCAATAAAAGAGGTGGCAAGGGGGAAATGGATTAATATTAAATGAAAGAGAGAACCCCAAGTCTGCAAGTGGTGATCATGGTAACTTTTGATGCATCAAGTACACTACATATGCAGAGGTGGAGTGTGCTACATTAGAGAGTGTGAGGTGCAGGAAAGAGAGGGTTTTGTTGCACACAGGGGCACTTGTTTCTGTTGAAGTCTCCCCATTCAGGATGACATACTGCTCTTTGTCTGTTAGAAAACTTTCTATGCATCTGCATATGTCATCGGATAGACCATAAGCACACACTTTTTGGAGCAAGCGACAGTGTGGAACTGAGTCGAACACCTTTTGAAAGTCGAGGAATATGGCATCAACCTGGGAGGCGGTATCTAGAGCTTGTTGTATATCATGCACAAAGAGGGCCAGCTGTGCCTCGCATGACTGCTGTTTCCTAAAACAATGCTGATTTCTGCAGATGAGCTTCTCAGAGGCTAGAAAGGTCATTATGTCTGAACACAAAATATGTTCCATGATTCTACAACAAATTGATGTCAGTGAAATTGGCCGGTAATTATGTGCATCTGATTTTCTACCCTTTTTATAGATTGTTATGACCTGGGCCTTCTTCCAGCCCCATGGAAATTTCTGCTGTTCCAATGATCTCTGATAGATGATGGATAAGAATGGTGCTATATTTGTAGCATTGTCAACAAAAATCTTACGGGGATACCATCTGGACCAGATGATTTCCTGGCGTCTAAGGATCTTAAGTGTTTTACAATCCCAGATACACTAAACACTATGTCAGCCATCCTTGCATTTGTTTGATAACTGAAAGGTGGAATGGTGCTGCAGTCCTCTACCATAAACAAGTTTTTGAAAGCTAGGTTTAGAATTTTGGCCTTCTGTTTATCATCATCTGTTGCATTAGCTGTACCGCCAGCAAGAGAAGGTATTGAATTATTTGTAGCATTCATAGATTTTATGTATGACCAAAATTTTTTGGGGTTTTTTTAGGTTGCTTTCAAATTTGTTAAAAGAATCGCTCATTGACCTTTTGACAACTGCTTTCATTTTCCATAATTTCTGTTTGTCACCAGGGCTGTGACTATGCTTAAAACTATTGTGCAAAATTCTCTGCTTTCTCAGCCACTTTGAACCAAGGTGGATCCTTTCCCTCCCCTATATTTTTGCTAGGCACATGTTTCTCTAGCATGTGGTGTGCAATACCTTTAAATTCTGACCAAAGATGCTCAATATCTTTGTGTCCTGCAGTGAATGCTTGGAGTTGACTATGAAGATATTCATTAATGACACTTTTATTTACTTTCCCAAACAATAAAACTCTGTGCTGTTTCTTTGGCATTTTTGCAACTTCCACTGACATAGAAACCACAATGACATTATGGTTGCTGAGGGAAGCTGTCACCAGTGAAGAACTGTTGCAAGGTGCATCTATTTTAAGAGACAAGCCAGAGGGCACCAGAAAGTTCCTTTGGGTAAACATATAACTGGAGTTACCTGTTGATATGTTGTGTCTAATAGAGCCACTAAAGCAGAATAATGTATTGGATGCATCACGTTGTTTTGCAAGGAGAAGTATTGTACATGTACAGGAGGGGGATGGCAGGAAGTTGGTGCCTGTGAACTTTGATAATTTTGGCATCATGAAGTGCGGCTAACGAAGGGTCTGTTAGTGATGAATCTGGATATCCTGGCATGGTCAGCCAAAGGCCATTGCTAAAACTGCATTACATAAAAAGGTGGAGTATCTACAGGAAATGGAGAGGGCAGGAATGGAGAAATTACTAACTGGATTTCAAGGACTTGGTTTATCCTCAGGGTCCATTGTCAATGACACCCAAGATGCAAGATTGAACACCAACTAGGAGTGAAGCACCAGTGTATACCTTGGCATTTGTGGCCTATTATGGAGGATTTCACAAACCAGCAGCTAGCTGATGGGATAATAGAGGGAAGCACTAGTCCATGGCGAGACACCATTGTGGTTGTGCCAAAGAATTTTGGAGACCAAGCCCAAGCACAGCTGGGGTTGCAACTTTGTGTTAAAAAGTCAGTGTATTAGTATAGGTTGGCCTGTGAGCCAGCTATTGCTTGGAAAATGAACTCATTTCATATGACAAAAAGTCAGTGTATAAGTATAGGTTGGGCTGTGAGTCAGCTATTGCTTGAAAACTGAACTCATTTCATATGAGAACAGTGTAAGAACTTTGTGTGACTTGTCCCTTGACTGGTGCTGCCTTCTGCTATTGATTTCTACAATTATTTTGCAAGAAACATTAGCAAACATAACAGCTGCGGTCATGAATGTCTGAGCCAAAATGATCACAATGACATAATTTTGTGCGTGTGCTCATCAGCTTTCACAGTCTGCAGTAATTCTGCTACAAATATGTCACTTCTGCTGAGTGAGCAAGAAATTTTGGAAGCTCAAGAGGAAGAAATTGTTCAATGACTCACCTCACAAAATGAAAAATAAATTTTGAAGCTTGGCCCTCTTTAGTATGTATTACTCTTGAAGATACATCAATTACGTATGTGCTAGTAACTCTCAATAATGCATGAAAAGGCCAATTTTCTAGGTTCAATATTCTTCTAAGTGGCCAGTCTCCAAAGTGTTAACTGATGATTCCAAGAAATACAGGATCTCTTGTGACTGTCATCAACCTGATAGTACAACAGTAACCAATGCATATTCCATACCCAGTATCACTTGGGGCATTGTTGGTATTTCTCTACCATGGTTTTAAGGAGTGGGTACTATCAGCTAGATATGGTTCTGGAAGACTGACTGAAAACAGCGTTCCTGGTACTTTTGGGATATTATGAGTGTCAACAGTTATCATCTGGGTTGAAGAATGTGCCATCAGTGCTTCAATGGTTGTTGGACAGGGTACTAAGGGGATTAAAACCTTGGCAATGTGTGGTGTACCTCGATGACAGAATCGCGTTTTCAAGGAATATGGAGGAATATACACATTGGCTGAGAGAGGTACCATTCGTAGGAGTATAAGACAACCATGAATATGAGGCAATCCCCCCATTTTTTAAGAGGTTGCCTGAGAAAAATTTCTTTTTAACATATTCTGAATAATACAAATTGTTTTACTGACATAAAGTGTCTGCCTAAAACTTTAGCATTATATCTGTTCTAAACTTACATCATTTATTGACCGCTTACATTCTGATAATACAAAGAGGAATAAAATAACAAAAAAAATTGTTTACATTAATTTTTTATCTTCTCTACTCATCATCATTATTTAACAGTTCCAGTTTCCCAGGTACTGGTAATGAACCTCTTCCACTTCACCCTGTTCAAATACACCTGTTCACGGAAAACATCATCCACTGTCCATCCTCTGGTCACTAGATCAGCCTTAATCACATCCATCCATTGGGTTTGAGGTCTTCCTTGAGGCCTTTTCCCATCCAGCTGTCTTTCCAAATTTATTTTGGCAGTTCTAGTTGGCTCCATTCTCATCACATGCCCGTACCATTAAAGTCTAGATGTGCCAATTCGATCCAATAGGGATGTTTTTATTCTGGCTTCTTTCCTTACCTCCTAATTCCTTAACTTGTCCATCTTGGTCTTCTGGATGGTGGAACTAAGAAATTTCATCTCTGATGCTTGCAGCCTTGATGATCCTCTTTTTGTGAGGGTACATGTTTCAATACCATAGGTCAATATTGGTATGAAATAGCTATTAAACATCATCAGTTTGGCCAGTTTTGGAGTCAAGTCATCCCATAAAAGTGATCTTACTTGTTGGTAGAATTCAGATCATTTTTGCACTCTGTTGGTGATTTCATTTATAACCAAATTATCACTGGAGATTACACGTCCAAGGCAAGTAAAACTGTCTACACACTCTAGTTGGTGGTCTCCTAGTTTTATCTTCACTGTTGTTCTTGCTTATTATGCCTGTCATCTGGGGCATTGTTATTTTTAGTGATAACCACCATCTTAATAGCACCATTGTGAAATTTACATCTTCATTGTCACAGATATTTGGCTGTTCATTCCAAATATGTTGTGATTTCTGAGGTTGTGGTTACAGTGGGACCTAAGAATACATATCACATTTTGCTTCTATATTGATGTGAGAATGGTACAATGTTTCTTCCTTACAAACATACCATTTTACCACGAAAACATTGCTGCAGGAAATGTGTTAAGTATGCAACTGGACCCTATCTACACTTTTACCATCTCCTGCATAAAGGTATAATATTGCTATCTATGTGTCCAATTTCAATGTCAATTCAAATGCATTCAGGCAAACTGTAGTTTAAACTTGATAGATGTTCATAAAAATCCCAAGTATGCACTATAGATTCACTTGATTGGCAGCACAATTACAGATTCATCAAAAACAAGGTAACCCTTCAACACAACATTGTGAAGCATGGTACAGGATGCACATGAAATAGTACCATGCAATACCACACTAAACTAAGCCAACTGACACAACCAAAACCCAAATGCATATGTTTTCACTTTATGTTGCAGTCACTAGCAGACAGCTTATTGGAGTGTATGGGCTGTAATGACAAGTTTACAGGAAGTCATTCATCATACAGTACATGGACAGCTGAGTCCAGTACTGCTAGCACCAGAGCAGTACTTGGTATGATTGCAGAATGTGGGAGAAGTTGCCACTTGAGTTAAGATTCATCGTGGAGCCTACTCCGCCCAGCAGAATTTACTGGCTGAACTATCAAGCAGCTTTGATAGAAGTTAGAATGGACCAGGCACTATAATATGTACTGGTTCAGAAGAGGAGGGGGGGGGGGGGGCACGCATGTGGTAATGACAGCAGAAAAGCTCCAGTGCTGTCAGAGGGTAAGAATTATGGTGTGCCCGACCTGGGTAAGCCAGACTGGCATAGACACGTGCGAAGTGCAGCTGGTTATAGGTAAAACAGGCAATCAGGGTTGTCCATGGGACACCATGGAACCTAAACCCTATTTCCAACAAGCAGAGTTACACTGGGTCTATTCTTTGTATGACAATGTAGTTGTTTGTTGTGGTCTTCAGTCCTGAGACTGGTTTGATGCAGCTCTCCATGCTACTCTATCCTGTGCAAGCTTCTTCATCTCCCAGTACTTACTGCAACCTACATCCTTCTGAATCTGCTTAGTGTATTCATCTCTTGGTCACCCTCTATGATTTTTACCATCCACGCTGCCCTCCAATACTAAATTTGTGATCCCTTGATGCCTCAGAACATGTCCTACCAACCGGTCCCTTCTTCTTGTCAAGTTGTGCCACAAACTCCTCTTCTCCCCAATTCTATTCAATACCTCCTCATTAGTTATGTGATCTACCCATCTAATCTTCAGCATTCTTCTGTAGCACCACATTTCGAAAGCTTCTATTCTCTTCTTGTCCAAACTATTTATTGTCCCTGTTTCGCTTCCATACATGACTACACTCCATACAAATACTTTCAGAAACAACTTCCTGACACTTAAATCTATACTTGATGTTAACAAATTTCTCTTCTTCAGAAACACTTTCCTTGGCATTGCCAGTCTACATTTTATATCCTCTCTACTTCGACCATCATCAGTTATTTTGCCCCCCAAATAGCAAAACTCCTTTACTACTTTAAGTGTCTCATTTCGTAATCTAATTCCCTCAGCATCACCCGACTTAATTCGACTACATTCCATTATCCTTGTTTTGCTTTTGTTGATGTTCATCTTGTATCCTCCTTTCAAGACTCTGTCCATTCTGTTCATCTGCTCTTCCAAGTCCTTTGCTGTCTCTGACGGAATTACAATGTCATCAGCGAACCTCAAAGTTTTTATTTCTTCTCCATGGATTTTAATACCTACTCTGAATTTTTCTTTTGTTTCCTTTACTGCTTGCTCAATATACAGATTGAATGACATCAGGGAGAGGCTACAACCCTGTCTCACTCCCTTCTCAACCACTGCTTCTCTTTCATGTCCCCCGAGTCTTACAACTGCCATCTGGTTTCTGTACAAATTGTAAATAGCCTTTCGCTCCCTGTATTTTACCCCTGCCACCTTTAGAATTTGAAAGAGAGTATTCCAGTCAACATTGTCAAGAGCTTTCTCTAAGTCTACAAATGCTAGAAACATAGGTTTGCCTTTCCTTAATCTTTCTTCCAAGATAATTCATAAGGTCAGTATTGCCTCACGTGTTCCAATATTTCTACAGAATCCAAACTGATCTTCCCCGAGGTCAGCTTCTACTAGTTTTTCCATTCATCTGTAAATAATTCGCATTAGTATTTTGCAGCTGTGACTTATTAAACTGATAGTTCGGTAATTTTCACATCTGTCAACACCTGCTTTCTTTGGGATTGGAATTATTATATTCTTCTTGAAGTCTGAGGGTATTTCGCCTGTTTCATACATCTTGCTCACCAGATGGTAGAGTTTTGTCAGGACTGGCTCTCCCAAGGCTGTCAGTAGTTCCAATGGAATGTTGTCTACTCCGGGGCCCTTGTTTCGACTCAGGTCTTTCAGTGCTCTGTCAAACTCTTCACACAGTATCGTATCTCCCATTTCATCTTCATCTACATCCTCTTCCATTTCCATAATATTGTCCTCAAGTACATCGCCCTTGTATGTGGCAGTAGCAAACTGCTGTGAGCAGGGTAGAATTATAGGGGCAAAATGAGTGGAACCAACCATTTGTGGAATATTAATCAGTGGAACAATCTGCAACATAACAGGATCAACTTAACATCTACCAGCCATGGTTATGGGGATTATGTACTGGCCACACAAACCAATGGACTCACTTCCAGTATAGAATGAAACCTTCCTGAATAACACAGTAACCAAAATTAAACCACTCCCTGAGCCAGCTCACAATAATGCAAGAAACGAATATTTAGGTCAAAGTGCTGCTATAGCATGTATAGGGAGGGACAGCATCATGCAGATGTGATCTTGAGTGTTATGATACCTACACCATAGTAGCTCTGACACTGTTCTGTTCTGTCTCCACCTATATTAAGTGTAACCTTACCCCCCCTCCCCAAACCCACATTAGTTCAGATCCTGGTCCTGGTAGAATGGGTAAGAAGGATTAAAAATTGTGCTTGAAATGAAGGAGTAGGCCAGTCATCATAATAATGCAATGCAATGGTGAAACAGAGATCTTGCAGGATGAGCTAAACCGTTAGACACCACCAGGCTCCAGATTTATTAACCTGAGCGTAACTGGAAAAAGTGCAATAGTACAAAAAGGGGGCCACAGATCAATATATATAACTATTAATCTTAGCAGACGGGACAGCAGTCCAGCAGTGCCTATAGGGATGAATGGGCCATGCCAGATGACTGAATGGTACAGGATAGTGCAACTGCTAGAAGTTCAGGCCTCCACCACTGCACCTTCTGATAGTGCCAAATTCTCCTTCTTGGACGTGGTACTACTCCACCAGAGGATGCCTCCTGGTCCACTACTGCAGCAGCCAGACTCTTGCCCTGGAGGGCTTCGGAATGAGATCAGGGCAGTACAGCCATCCACCCTTCCGTGCTGGTGCAGACACCTAGGTGGCCCACACTGTCACTCACAGGCGTGAGATCCACCACAGGGGACTGGCTTCCTCTGCAAGCAACCTGACAGTCTTCATCACTGCTGGCTCTGACCAGGAGCAGTTGTGTTCCATTAACTGGGTGTACACAAAAGCTTCTGGAGTCAACATTCCTGGGTACCAATGTCATGGCCCAATAGCTGCCAGCTCGCTGTTGTTATGTGCTGTCCTTGCTGTGTGCTGTGGGGAGGGAGGGGGGGGGGAGCATGGGCACTGCCTCACAGAGATGCTGTGAGTGTAGTCACATCAGTTTTAATAAAATGTTTTGACTTTTGATTCTGTTTGTTTAAGCTACCAGTGGCCTGCTTCCTCACCCTGGAACACTGTCACAACCTATCCCCACACAGAAATGGTCTTACACCCCCACACCATTGAATTTCAGTGGCATTTTTGTGCCATGCTGAGAACTTTTTACTGTGCATCACATTTTAACATTTTAACAAAACTTACACCATTAGATAATAAATCTCACAATTTCTCTGGTCTTAATTTACATAAATTCTCTCGTTCCTTTGGTTTCAGCATTTCTTTTCAGTAGCTATTCCCATGTTCAGCCATTTTTAGTTTTCTATGTCTTTCATTGTCTGACCTGTCTATTTTTTCCTCACCCTCATCCTCCCCTCCCACCTCCTTGTCTACCAGGTATAATGCTCTTAGCTTTCTGCTCTTTTTAACACTTACGTGATGTTTTGTCAGTAATCTGTATTGATTATTACCTTATCTTCCACCTTTAAGCTCTCAGCTTTCCAAATCCCTCCAGTGCAGTCTAAAACAATCAGTCTTTCATTCCCATCCCATCTGGTAAGTCTCCCCTGATCCAGGGTTGTGGCTGACTTTTCCATAACTCTTCTCATTTCCTAAATCTTACCAGTCCTTTTCCTTCATCCCTTTTCCTTCCCCTTCAACCCTTCTGCCAGAAGAAGGAGCCCCTGACTCTGAAAGCATGAACATTTCTTTAACTTTCATATGTGCTTTCTTGTGCCACCACTTGGTGAGGAGATTTCTTATGTATCTAGTTATATTATCTTTCCAATATCCTTTTTGGGTCTCATGACTCAGTCTATGTCATTTACCTCCTATATACTGCTTCGTGTTCTACTTCCCCCTCCCCTCCCTACCATCCTGCTGCTGCATTGGTGAGCAATTAGTAGCTTCAGTCTTAGATAATGACAGTTTGTTAACAAATGGTTTTATAGTCTGGAAGGAATGGTTAATATCTAACCATGGTATAGGAAGGCAGAATAAAAACTACAAAGTGAAAAGATTCAATGTAGAAACATTATGTTTCAATAATAAAGAAGGTATCTACCTACATTGTTAATCTGACAATACCCTTTCCGAATGTGTGGGATTATTTCTGTAATCATACTTCTTTGAGTTATATTTAAACTACACACATGTACTAGTTGAATGCTTTTTCTTTGTCAGGTGGATCTTATTTGAGTTATGAGCTAGTAATTCTCTTTATTGAACTTAATATCTTGCAAAAGTGCTATCTTGTATTCTTGTAAAATGGCACTTCTGATCATCAAGTAGCTTCAGAAGCTGACATGTTTAGTACTGCTGACAAACATATGTACCAGTAAAAGTAACTACAAAATCTTATCTTTCAGAATGGAAGCCCTGTGGCAGTTTCAGCTTTACTTCTTACCCTGTCCTAATCATCTATAGACTGAAGCTGGAAAGTGCATTAGATGAACAATCTCCGCAGTCTGTGCAGTTATGCACAGTCACTCTCCCAATGAGGTTGTGGCGACAGTCGACTGCCAGTAACTTCACCGGCAAAGCGCAGAGTAAAAGGTCTTTGGGGACTCGAGGTTCTTTGGATTATTCCTGTCTGCGTCTGGAGAGTGTACACATGTAGTGAAATTGTGCATTGTTTTTCTTGTGTTTCTGGAATAAACGAACCGTAATAAAAGTGCCTTAACGTAATAAGTTGGTATTTTTTGGTGCGTGGACCGTCACTATAGCCATAAAAACCCACATTGGTGACCCCGAGTCTAGTGTTCTTTCATCAGATGGTGACGACCCCGACCCCACACAGACCACTCACCCCCCTGCGTCCCACCACGATCGTAATGGCACCGAGCCTACACCCGAGGGCAACTCAGCGGTTGCGTACGATGATATGCTACCCTCGTTCCAAACAGGCAATGCGTGTGACAATCCACAACCTCATGTTGCGTGTGACATTACACCGTCCCAAGTGTTGATACCCAATACCTCCACAGAGTGTTCCAAGGTTTCTCCTGAACTACGTTACTTTTCGCCCCCACCCCCCCTAGTGCACCCTACATCCACTGCCGACGAAATTTGCATCGCAATCAACGCCTCTGAGTGCCAACGCGAACCCACAAGGTTTACTGATTAGTGCATCTGCCTAGTGAGGGGGAGAACTAGATTCAAATCCCAGCTTTGGTACACATTTTCAATTGTTGCTTCTGTCTGTGTATATACATCATAGATATTTGAGACTTCAAAAGGCTTTGGAACCATACAGTTTCATTTTACAAAAGTACCTATCCCTATGTTTCAAGCAGGCTGCACCATTTCGTTCGATACTGAGATGCTATTTCAATATAGTTGGAGAGCCTCTGCAAAGGTGTTCAAGATTAAGGGGAATGCCAAATGGGCTGATGTGTGAATAGGAATTTGGATTGAGGAGAGAGGCATGCTAGGGTAATCTGTGCAGCTGTGCAAAACAGCTGTGCCAAGGCAGTGTAGTGGTTAGCACCTGGGCTTGAATTCCAGCCTTACAAATTTTCATTTGTCACTTCAGTCTTCATATACACTCATGAGCCAAAGCATTATGATCATCTGCTTAACCGCTTATTTGTCTATCTTTGGAATGAAATACATCACTGATTTTGATTATCAGGAATCCAACAGTTTGTTGGTAGGTTCGCAGAGGTATGAGGCATTAGATGTCTACACACAGGTCATGTAATTAGTGCAAAGAATGGTTGTTGATTTGTGTAGAAGGTGATGTTGCCCAATAGTGACCAAGATGGGCTCCCTAAGATTTACAGCAGGCAAATTTGGTCACTGAGCCATCAATGTGAGTTCACTATAATGCTCCTCAAACCACTGTAGCACAATTCTGGCTCCAAGACATGGACAGTTATGCAGCTGAAACATGACATCACCATCGGGGAATACATGACGCATGAAAGGGTGCAGGGAGTTGCCAGCTGTCAGCATGTCTTTGAGTGCTACCGCAAGTCCCACACAAGTACAGGAGAACATATTCCATGGCATAATACTCCTCCCACCAGCCTGTGTGCATGGCGTGTTGCATGTTTCAAGCTGCCATTCACCACGGTGATAGCATTTGTGGGGATGACCACCGACCTAGTGTAGCAAAAATGTGATTTACTCAAAGCGCCAGAACCTTTTCATTGATCGACAGTTGAATCCTGATGTTCCTGTATCCACTGCAATCGTAATTGATGCTGTTGTTGGGTCAACATGTGAGCATGTAAGGGTGGTCTGCTGTGTAGCTCCATGTTCAACAGTGTACTATGAACAGTGTGCTCCAAAACATTTGTGCATGCACAAGCATTGTGCTCTTTCGGCAGAGGTGCCACAGATAACCGTATATCCTACTTTACAGAGTAGGCAAGCCACTGGACCCCATGTTCTATGAAGAGTCAAGAGACTCCAACATTTAGGACCTAGTAGTAGTTTCACTGTCCTTCCACCTCTTTCCATAGATGCTCACAACAGTAGAATGTGAACATTTGACCAGCTTCACCATTTTCAAGATACTCATTCACAGGCTCTGTGTAATAATAATCTCCCTATGTCAAAGTCAGTTACCTCAACAGATTTCGCCATTTGCAGCCCACATCTTCACTAGGGTGATCCCCTGCCCATGTCTGTTCCACTTACATACTTTTGTTACCATGTCATGGGCCCACTATGCTGCCAGGTGACATCCAATGTCACAGTGGGCAGTGTCATAATGTTTCAGCTGATTAGTGTATAGAACCAGGTGTGTGTTGTCACTTCTCCTTTGTTTTCATCAGCTGTACTGAACATTGGTAAGCACAGCCCATGGATACTACTTCATTATTTATTTGTTTTCTCAACTGAATTTTTGTTTGATATGAACAACAGAATGTAGATGCTGAAGTAAGTAGAGCTACAAAAATTGCCAACCACTGACTTTACAAGCTATCAAACAACCCACATTCTTTCCTGACTGATGTGGGTAATTGTTTCAAGCTGGGTTACAGTGATGAACACAGAGAGATGCAAGATACAGGGGGGAAAAAGTGGGGAGGAGAAGAATGTGTGAGAAGGGACCAATCCCACTAATCTACACCTATATATATATAAAGCTTGTGTGTGTACATACAGACAGATTTTTCTCCCTGACCACCCACTTGTGGTTGTTGTGGTAGAGATAGCCCTTGGTCTCAAGCTGTGGGAGTTTGCATGGCAGGAGGTGAGCATGGTGAGAAAAAAATCCATGAAATATGGAGTGATAAATACTTTTAGGGAAAGCTATATACTCTGTGACATATGGGATTTACCGTACATGTGAAAATGTGTTTATAGTTTTATTCGTCCGACATAATATGATGCTTGCCCATTTCATCATTCACTCTTTAATAATCATGTGTAATGTCAAACAGATCAGCTTCTAATCTCTCAGAACACTTTCGGCATTCAAACTTTACCAAAAATCAACAGATACAAAAAGAAAAAAATTCACATACACTCAAAGATAAAAATACTTGAAAGTAACAAATGAATAATCGAGTGGTACACTACAGTGATTTCAGAAAATTATTTTGCTTATTCTTTTTGGGTATATTCATTTTCATAATTTAGCATGGTTTTGTCAATCACTTTGCTTATTCTTCTTTTGCATCACAGAATGGATGAAACGTGTTGAGGACACTGTCACCATTACACTGCATTGTGAAGGAAACAATAAAAACATTTCCACATACATGGTAAAGTTTGTAAGTCGTATATTACTTAGCTTTACCGAAGAGTATTTATTGCTCCATATTTCACAGATTTTTGCCCACCACACTCACTCAATGCCACACATCATGACCAAACTACCTACTAACAGGATACTTACCGTAAAGAAGACACTCAAGCTGCAGACAGGAAAAATTAAAAGACACTCACATACAGCTTTTGGCCACAGCCTTCATCTGTAAAAGACACACACACACACACACACACACACACACACACACACACACACAAGCAAGCACACCTCATGCACACGCAACCAACTCCAGCATCTTGGGCAGAAGTTACTTTTAAATTGAATAGGTAAATTTGTTGGAATCATTAATACAAGGGATACAGGAGAAGCTGCATCTGCTGCATCTGTGAGGGTAGTAGCTCCAATGACAATTTTTCTCATAGTTTTAATCTATGAATGGATAGTATTCCAGCCCGAGACACTCCAGTTTGTTGCAGTTGTGTGCGCATGAGGTGTGCTTGCTCGTGCGCGCATTTGTGTGTGTGTGTGTGTGTGTGTGTGTGTGTGTGTTTGTGTGCATGCATATTTTACTGATGAAGGCTGTGGCTGAAAGCTTTATGTGAGTGCATTTTGATTGTGCCTGTCTGCAACTTGACTTGTCTCCTTTACAGTAAGTGGTAATCTGTCTTTTCCTATATTGTTGTATTCCTACCTGGAGTTTCCATTGTTTGATTCTTAAGAGCATAACTGCGCTCATAATATCCTCAATGACATATACATCTGTAGGCATTTCATACCTAGAATGGTATTCATTCCTTCTCCCATGACATATATTCTGACCTAGGCAATGGCAGTTTTCTCAGCTAATTTCATCATAAGTAAGCACTCAGGAATGGAAGTCCTGAGTGGAGTGGGTGGGTGGGCTGGAGTCAGTCCCATATCTCTACATTGCAAGCTGAGCTGCAGTTATCATCTTCTGTGTGCCTAACCAATGCTCAATGTTTATTCAGCATCCTGAATGGTTTTGTTGTCTTTCCTCTTCTCATTATTTATATTCTATCTGTATCATGTTCACTTTGAAAAATTGTTAGAGATTCATATTTTTGTCAAGACAAATACTTTACAAAAAACTGTTTGCACCTTAAACATACATGAAAAGCTTTCTCATACTTTCAAACATGTATACTTACCTTCAGCTTCATTACTGGTCCCCAGTGAGCACCTGAGGTAAAGTTACCATGGCACATACGATAAGCTGTACCATCAGTTGCTATAGTTCTCCTGTCAGCATTTGTTAAATGCCAAAGGGGTGGTTCTTCATCACAATGCCAAAGACTGTGCAATCCGATTAGCTCATATGAGGTGCTGTTTTTTATAAGGTTCTTTATGTTATCAGAGACAGGTCCAATGAGATGAAGAATAACTTGGCTGTAAATAAATATCTTATCAGTATATTGTGGTATACAATAAATATGAGATTAAAGCAGTCATCTTTGTATATTATGAGGTATTATACAGTTTTAAGTTTCATTTACACACATTAAAATTTTTTTCATCTCAAAAAAATGTATTTGTTGTGTTGTGCATAGTTATGTACAAGAGTTAACACGTGTGCATTTTGACTGATTTATGATCCAATATTATTTTATTGATTTATTGATTCATTCATCATGGTCTGATAAATACCTTGAACAGCAGTCTTCAAGAATGTCAGCTGAGTCAAGATAGAGAGCTTAACAGATCAAAACAGTTGTTTTCTTTAATATAAATTACCAGCTAACATGGAAAAGCTTCGCAATAGCTGAATATGTATGGGAATTGTATATGTGTCCTAATCTCTTCTCTCCCTCTCTCTGTCAATGTTATCCTCCCCCTCTCTTTGTTCATCTCCCCCTTCTCCTCCTCCCTCTCTTTTCCATATCCCCCTCCTCCTACTCTCATTGTCCATCTCCCACCTCCCCCCTCCCCCCAAAAAAATCCCTCTCCAACTTCTCCTCACCCCCTTCTCTGACAATCTCCTCCTTCCCCTTTCTCCTCCTCTTCCCCTCTCTCTCTGACATGAGCCTTGCCTATTTTTATTGCAAACACAACCTCAATTGGGAAATGAGGTTGCTTAAAATAAATAGGTAAACTGATTGGAGTCATTAATATGAGGGGTACAGGAGAGACCTCTTGAACTATTGCATCTGTGAGGATAGTAGTTTCAATGATGGTTTTTCTTATAGTTTTAGTCTGTGAGTGGATAGGACTGCAAAGTTTTGGATAATTCATATTTCACAGATTTACATTTCACAGTAGTTTTCTAATCACAAGTCGATGCACCATAAATGCAATAGTCCTCTTTACTCCTAAAACTGTCTGCAATGAAGAAAACAAAAGAGCACTCCATTACGCATTTTGTTTAAAATTATATATAAAGAGAAAGATTGTCAAACAAGTAAGCTTTTGGCCAAAAAGGCCTTCTTCCAGATTGGACAACATACACACACACTCTCCTTCTCTCTCTCTCTCATGCAAATGCAACTCACTCTCAATGACCACTGTCTCTGGCTGCTGAGGCCACACTGTGAGCAGCTGCACATGATGGGAGAAGCAATCTGGGTTATGGGGGTAAGGAGGGATAAATATAGCAGGGCAGGGGTTGGGGGTGGTAAGGTGCTGCTAGTGGGAACATAAAGGGATAAGGTGGAGAGAGGGTAGGACAGCTAGGTGCTATCGGGAAGATAGACAGAGGGTGGCAGGTAGTGGAAAAGTGGAGAAGTAAAAAGACTATGGGTACATTGGTGGAACAGAGGGATGAATAGAGCTGGAGTGGGAACAGGGAAGAGGATGGATGGGTGAAGGCTAATGACTAATGAAGATTGAGGTGAGGAGTGTTACGGAAATGTAGGAGATATTGTAAGGATAGTTCCCTTCTGCACACTTCAGAAAACATGGTGTTGGTAGGAAGGATCCAAATGGCACAGAGTTTTAAGAACTCAATAAAATGAAGAAATTTTTGCTGGGAAGCATACTCAGCAAAGAAGGATGGACAGTGAGTATAGTAATACATTAGCAGAAGCTGACAGTTTTCTTTTGTTGTGCCTATCTGTGACACAACATCTCCTCTACATGGTGAGTAGCAATCTATCCTTTTCATAATATTGTCATTGTTTCATCCAGGATTTCCCACTGTTTGATTTTGCCTAATGGGTTTTCTTCCATCCCGTAACAAGTACTGTTTTCCTTAGTTACTATTTTCTAATGCATTACGATACTCTGTGTCTGTCCTTCTTTCTCTGCTTTCCTGTGTTTCACTTGTTGCCTTCCTAACTGCACCACACACTCCTACTTAAGAGCCACACTGTAGTAACTGTCTTTGCTGCACACAACACACAGCTACATGCCTGCTGATGGCTGGTGCAGCACCTCATGTGTTACATAATTTCTCTCACCGATATAATTAATCCTAGACCTTCAAATTGATCACTCTTCCTGCATCACTTTTACGTATTTTTGCACGTTATTTGCTATGCCTTCCTGCACCACAAAACATGTACCTCGTCCTACCAACCAACCCGTCGTCCCCCCCCCCCCACTCCTTCTCCTCCTTTTTTTCCAGTTTGCACATACTAACTTCACCTAATCTAGTCACACTAGCTGTAACCCTTCCTCATAGATACCCACCCACATTACAGTCTTCTTAATTATTTTTCCTTTGATCTAATTGTGTTTTCACATTGATTTCAGTGGGTTTTTGCCTTTCACTATTGGGCTACTGCATTAGGTTTCATTTTGTTTACCCATATCTCGTCCATTCTGTTTTTTCATGATTTTTCCTACATATTTTGGTGTATTTTTGTGGATTTTTTTGCACATATTTCTATGTTATTTGCATATTTTTTACGTTTTTTTACTGTCCACTATAGATCCTTGGCCCTTCCATCTGCGCCAGTACAGAGAAATGTCCTTATTCCTAACCAGAGCCCAGTCCCACATACTTTTCCTGTGTTGTTGCTTGACTCATGAAATCGCCTCAAATGGCCTTACCATCAAATTACACATCTCTGGCTGCAGCACTTCATTCCACAATGACCTTCATCTGTTCAGATTCCACCAGTTCTTAACCTCACTGACATTAGCCCTGCAAAATCTAGTCAATCAGGCCCATACTCCTTGCAATACCTCCTCTCCATCCATAAAATTCTCCTGCTATGCACCCAAATTCTTGGACTCCATCTCACACATTGAAGCTCTTGCCCTCCAGGAGCCAGTGCACCATTCACTATGCCCCCTCAAAAAATTTTCCAACCTATTCACCTCCTGCTCTTGCTTTGGACTACCAATATCCACCATCTCTACAACAACCTCCAAACTGCCCCCACATCCCCTAATAGTTGACAAGCCCTGCTTCATAGACCTACTACATTTACCCCATCCTCAAAAAACTCCCTTCCACCATCATACAAAATCTGGAACATAAACAGACACAAAATACAGTCATGAACCTTTCTTCCACAGAAGTATTAGTCCTTCCCAACAACCTCACCCTTTGCCCCACTCCAAATTCAATTCAATCATGCAAGGCTTGTTAAAGACCTTCTCTCCTTCTTCCAGTCCCTACAGTGGAAACACTTTTTTGCCACCAACCCTAACAATCAGACTCAACCAAAGACCAATGTTGAAACCTGCCTGACTCAGTTCACTCCTCCATCCAACCGTGACCCACTGCCACTGTCCGCAAATCACCCTCTGTTAATTTTCCAGAATTTCTTAACCTTAAACCTTGCTCCACCATCATTCCCCAAATCCCACAACATGCAAGCTAATCTCACATCTACAGAGAGAACTGCAATCCCCATCTGAAAACTGATCCTGACCTGCTGACAAAGGCTGCACCACTTTTCTTTTGAACCACGAGGATTACCTGGCAGAAGGACTCTGACAGCTGTCAGATTCATCCCTCCCCACCCAAACCACTCCCCACCTTCTATATACTTTGTAAAGTCGATAAACACTACCACTAAGGGTGCCCTATTACAGCTGGTTTCTGTGCCTCCACTGAGAGAATCTCTGCTCTTGTAGATCAACATCTTCAGCTTATCGCTCACAACCTACCCCACTCTATAAAAGATACTACTCATTTCCTCCACCAACTATCCATAGTTCCTGATCCTTTATCACACAGTACCTTGCCTGACACTATTGATGCCACCTCTTTACACTAACAACATTGCCAGTCTTGGACAGTACCTTTCCCAGTGCCCAACGGATTACAAACCGATAACCTCCTTCCTGGTCACCATGACAAACTATATCCTCACCAACAATTACTTCTCTTTTGAAGTCATCACTTATAATTAAATCCAGGGTACAGCAATGGACACCTGCATGCAACATCCTATGCCAACCTATCCATGGACCATCTGGAGGAATCTCTCTAACCACTCAGAATTCCAAATTCCTCACCTAGTTCAGATTCACTGATGACATCTTTATGATAGGGATTGAGGGTGAGGTCCCCCTATTCATATTTCTCCAGACCCTCAACAACTTCTCCCCCATTCACTTCACCTGGTCCTCCTCAACTCAACAAGCCACCTTCCTCAGTGTTGACCTCCATCTCAAAGATGGATACATCAGTACCTCTGTCCATATCAAACCTACTAACTACAGTAATACCTCCACTTTGATAGCTGCCACCCACTTCATACCAAACTGTCCCTCCCATACAGCCTAGTCACCAATGGTCATCACATTGGTAGTGATGAGAAGTCCCTCTTAAAATATACCAAGAGTCCCACTGAAGCCTTCACAGCAAGAAATTTTGCTCCTAAACTTGTACAGAAACAGACCTCCTGTGCCTTATCTCTCTAGTCAGCTCCCCCCCCCCCCCCCCTTAACCTCCCAATGTCTGCCCTGCCCACAGAAGAGAATTCCACTCACAACTCAGTGTCACCCAGACTGACTGGAGGACTACCTCTTATTGAGCCCTGAAATGAGGAATATCCAATTCACTATCCTTCCTGCCCCTCCCACTGTGGTATTCCACTGCCCACTGAACCTACACAAACCCTGCTCCAAATCCCTTGCCTCATGGCTCATACCCCTGTAATAGACCTAGATGCAAGACCTGTCCCATACATCCTCCCACCCCCACCTACTCCAGTCCCATCACAAGGATTGCCTATGCCATCAAAGTCAGGGCTACCTATGAAACCAGTCACATGATATACAAACTAAACTGCAACCACTGTGCTGCATTCTACATGGGCATGACAACCAACAAGTTGTCTGTCCACATGAATGGCCACTGACAAACTGTGATCAAGAAATATCTGGACCACACAGTTGCTTAGCATTCTGCCCAACACAATTCCCTTCATTTTAATGATTGCTTCATAGTCTGTGACATCTAGATCTGTCCTACCAACACTAGCTTTTTTAAACTGCACAGGTGGGAACTCTCCCTGCAATGTATCCTACATTCTCACAACCTTTGTGATCTCAACCTTCATTTTAGTCACTATCCTCCACCCACCTATCCCCTTCCCTGTTCCCTCTCCAACACGACACAACCCTCTACTCCACCACTGCACCCACAGTCTTTCTGTTTCTCTCCTTTTCCACTGGGCCCCCTCCGCACCCTCTGTCTAACCTCCGAACCATACCCAGCTACCCTACCCTCTTTCCATCTCATCTCTGTAGGCTTCCATAAGCAGCACTTTACTGTCTCCCAATGCTATCCAATCATCCCTCCCCCATCCATTCTCCAGTCTTCTCTTGACCCCCATCACCCAGATAGCGTCTCCCGTCACAACAGCTACTCACAGTCTGGCTTCAGCAGCCAGAGACAGTGGCCATGTGTGAGTGAGTTGCATTGTGTGTGTGTGTGTGTGTGTGTGTGTGTTTATGTTGTCTAATTAAAGAAGAAGGCCATTTTGGTTGAAAGCTTACTTGTTTGACATTGCTTTTGTTGTGCCTGTCTACAACTCAATATCTCCTCTGTATGGTGAATAGAAATCTATCTTTTCCATAATATTGCCACTATTTTATCCTAGATTTCCCATTTTTGATACAAGGAGAAAGAATATATGAGGAAGAAACAATTTGTTAATGGTTCAAATGCCCTGATATCTGACTGTGAGAAAGAAAATGAAACTGCACATTTTCACAGCACAGCAATTACTTTCTCACTGTCAGTTTTAACAGAACATATGTACATTGTCTGAATGACAGAATACTGTGTAACAACTTAAAGCAAAACTGTCAAGAACTTTTTGAGATGTTTGCTAATGATGTTTCCCCTTTATTATGAAACATGCGTTTATACTTTACATATACAGTGAAGCCTCTATAAAACATTTTTTAAGGGATCATGAATTCTGAACACTGTATGGAGGAAAACACTATAAAGATGAAGATTTCCAATTGATAATTACTGAGGATATATGACAGAAAAACACAGTAAATAGTAAAAATTAAAAATGAAGTACTTTAATAATGAATTTATAAAATAAACATTCAGTCATATTTTTGCAAAAAGTCTATGAATTGGCATAACATGAACATCACATGTCTAGGATTTTTGAAGTACTCAAACAAACATTTTTGCTTCCTATTTGTTCTGGATTGTATCAGAATCATTTCTTGCTCCAAATGAGGAAGTCGTATTGTTGTTGTGTCCTAAAGTTTATGGGCCAACAAAAACCTTCTGCATATTTCAAATCCTTCAGCTGCCTCTGTATATGATGGTACAGGTTCATCTCTCACCTCACTATCACTTTCATTTTACTTCCATTTTTCCATTCTTCTCTCAGCAATCAATTCTTCAACACTCAGCCCTCCTGTAGTTGCCACATGATCATCTGTGGTTACAAACTCAACAGAAGACAGAATTATTGCCTACTAATTCATGGAACTCCTGCAATTCACATCCAACTCCTTCCACTGGAACAACCATCTTAATTTCATGGAATCCTGCTTCCTGAAAACAGTATCTGATAGTTTCTGCACCGACTTCCCATAGTGAATACATTACCAAATTCATAGTTTGTAAAATGTTAAGCTTCAGCTGTGAGTTATACTGGCTTCCTGGCTTTCTTGTGTATATGGCATTCAAAGTCTTTCTTACCAGAGTTGTCATGTATTTAAGCTTCAGGGCATGTATTATCCTCAAGTCCTTACGTTGCAGCTGGCTGGTGCAACTGGCTGGCAGGAAAACCACTTTTACATTCTTCAGAAATGAAGTATCTGTGGGATGTGCCACACATCTATTCACAAACAATTCCTGCGGATCTTCAGGCCTCAAATTCCTTCATTAATAGGAATTTATTCCCCTACATTCACCCTTTCTTCCCAGCCAGGATCGATACCAAAAACGTCTGTCTTTTCATCGTTGTCATCACCATCCTGCCCTAATCATAATGATTGCAGACACTGTCGGGGAAATATTCGAAAACAACTATGACTACCATAAATATAAATGTAAATTTAGGGTCTGTGTGGTTGTCTGTGGTGCTGCTGCAAGAAGAGCAAATGCTTGAAAGCTAATATGCTGTTTCTTTTAAGTGATTCTATGTTCCACACATCAGTCCATTACACAGTAGGTGGGTAGTTGTCTTTCCCTTATTTTACATATTGTTCCATCCTGGAACTTCCATTGTTGTTATAAATTTAGATAAAGTATCCTTGAGTAGACAAGTGTCATAATACAAAACAAGCTGCTGAGGCATAATTCACAATAATTACAATACTCTGTTTTATCTAATAAGACAACTGTAATTACTTTTAAAAGATAGGAACCCTGAGCTCTCTCACTTGTCAGAAATTTTTAATATGACTTTACAAAAAATCCTTCATTCCCCTTCCATTTTCAAGTGATATTCCACCGAGTGCACATATGCGGATTCGCACCAGGAATATCCCACGTGCATCGTGTAATTGGACAAGGGGCACCAGTCTGAAGTTCCAAACATGTACACTTGGTGCACACCTCAGGTGTATTTTGTAATAGGGGCACAGTGTAAAACACACTGTACAGAGGTTCACCATTTTGTCATGTGAAAAACAAAAAATAGCACCAATGAGACAAATGACAAGCACAATGTGCATCACATCTCATGTGACTCGATCACTGATGCTGACATGTGACACACTGAGCATGGCCTTTCAGAGCCTATGCATATCCACAGAACAGCAAATGAAGCATATACACCAGTGGCTTAAACATTATAAAGAGGGAAATAATATGTTAGGATTCCAAAAGTATGAGCATTACATGTAGGAAATCATTGTATAGAGGGAATGTACTAAAGAGGAAATTTTAGCATTGTGCATATGGGCTTTTGGCAGGGACCAGAAAATATGAATGAAACAAAAAAGGAAAACATTGTGTGGAGGAATGTTACAAACAAAGAGGTTTCACTGTATTTACAAATATACAGTCATGTATGTCCGAATTTTCATTAGAGCCTTGTGTAAAATTGGACATAGATTGTTCAAGAACTTTTTGAGCTTTTTGCTAACGTTTCCCACATATATTAAAGAAATACACTCCTAGAAATTGAAATAAGAACACCGTGAATTCATTGTCCCAGGAAGGGGAAACTTTATTGACACATTCCTGGGGTCAGATACATCACATGATCACACTGACAGAACCACAGGCACATAAACACAGGCAACAGAGCATGCACAATGTCGGCACTAGTACAGTGTATATCCACCTTTCGCAGCAATGCAGGTTGCTATTCTCCCATGGAGACGATCGTAGAGATGCTGGATGTAGTCCTGTGGAACGGCTTGCCATGCCATTTCCACCTGGCGCCTCAGTTGGACCAGCGTTCGTGCTGGACGTGCAGACCGCGTGAGACGACGCTTCATCCAGTCCCAAACATGCTCAATGGGGGACAGATCTGGAGATCTTGCTGGCCAGGGTAGTTGACTTACACCTTCTAGAGCACGTTGGGTGGCACGGGATACATGCGGACGTGCATTGTCCTGTTGGAACAGCAAGTTCCCTTGCCGGTCTAGGAATGGTAGAACGATGGGTTTGATGACGGTTTGGATGTACCGTGCACTATTCAGTGTCCCCTCGATGATCACCAGTGGTGTACGGCCAGTGTAGGAGATCGCTCCCCACACCATGATGCCGGGTGTTGGCCCTGTGTGCCTCGGTCGTATGCAGTCCTGATTGTGGCGCTCACCTGCACGGCGCCAAACACGCATACGACCATCATTGGCACCAAGGCAGAAGCGACTCTCATCGCTGAAGACGACACGTCTCCATTTGTCCCTCCATTCACGCCTGTCGCAACACCACTGGAGGCGGGCTGCACGATGTTGGGGCGTGAGCGGAAGACGGCCTAACGGTGTGTGGGACCGTAGCCCAGCTTCATGGAGACGGTTGCGAATGGTCCTCACCGATAGCCCAGGAGCAACAGTGTCCCTAATTTGCTGGGAAGTGGCGGTGCGGTCCCCTACGGCACTGCGTAGGATCCTACGGTCTTGGCGTGCATCCGTGCATCGCTGCGGTCCGGTCCCAGGTCGACGGGCACGTGCACCTTCCGCCGACCACTGGCGACAACATCGATGTACTGTGGAGACCTCACGTCCCACGTGTTGAGCAATTCGGCGGTACGTCCACCCGGCCTCCCGCATGCCCACTATACGCCCTCGCTCAAAGTCCGTCAACTGCACATACGGTTCACGTCCACGCTGTCGCGGCATGCTACCAGTGTTAAAGACTGCGATGGAGCTCCATATGCCACGGCAAACTGACTGACACTGACGGCGGCGGTGCACAAATGCTGCGCAGCTAGCGCCATTCGACGGCCAACACCGTGGTTCCTGGTGTGTCCGCTGTGCCGTGCGTGTGATCATTGCTTGTACAGCCCTCTCGCAGTGTCCGGAGCAAGTATGGTGGGTCTGACACACCGGTGTCAATGTGTTCTTTTTTCCATTTCCAGGAGTGTATATAGCCTATGTCCATACAAAAGTACATTAGAATAACAGGAAAAAATTTGAACTAAAGTGGTCAAGAAATTTTGGGATTTTTGCTAACAATGTTTTCTCTTTACGTGTTATAGATGTATTTATATACCTTACATATTGAAAAATATGTAGATTTTGTCTGTCAGATCATTTATTAGATTATTATGAAAAATTTGAAATATACCAGCAAAAAATTTTTGAGATTTTTGTTACAACTTTTCCCCCTTACTGTATGAATTAAATATTTATATACCATACATATTTAAAAAGTATGCAGCCTATGTCTGTCTGAATGTTTATTAGACTACAGTGAAAAATTTGAAGTAAATAGGTCAAGTACTTTTTGAGATTTTTGGTAACAATGTTGATCAACAACTTGTCTTTATATATTACGTTTAAGTATAGACAGATAAGTAGACATATGTTATAAATATTTAAGAAATAGGCTTCACTTGCATAGGCTTCACTTGCATAGGCTGTATGGCCCACAGAGATATTTTTGTTTTTATTTAATTGAACTGTTGTTTACAAATAGCAACACCTTCTAAGCTTATGATATGGCTTTTCTGAATGTACTTCTGTCTAAAAAGCGAATGTGGTAATTAGAGTCCAAAGTTTTTGTTAATCATGCCTATTGCATTCTAGTGGAGATGTTTTCATAGCAACTTTCAATCCCCTAACAAATATTTCTTTACATCTAACCGATAAGTGAAGTACTGATTTTCATAAATTTAGCTTTAACATTTTTTTAATGTAATGAATTATTTGCTTAAAAATTTTCACTGTCTATTGCACTCCATTAGGAGTTGAATTTCCAGAAACAATGAGATACTTATTTTTTTTATTTCTAACCGAGAAGTCAAATGCCAATTGTCATAGATGTAGCCTTCAAAATCCTTTAGTAGTCCTTTACTAATTATTTACCATCAGAAAAACTTTCATCCACTATTTTATCCACGTAGTGATTGAATTTCCACAAATGGTGAAACGTATTTTTTTATTTTCTGACTGAGAAATCAAATACCAGTTTTCATAGTTCTAGCTTCAAAATTCCCTTAATAGAGACATACTTTCAAAAAGCTTTTCATCCTCTGTTTCATCCCCTTTGAGTGGAATGTCAGACTTAAATGATGCCTACAGTATAAGATCCACACCCTCTCAAAACTTCAAGTTTCTATCCATAGTGGTTTGAGCTGGGCAATGATGAGTCAGTGAATCAGTCTGATCCTATTTCATTCCCTTAGTGGCTGAATTTCCAAAAACAGTGGAACATGTATTTTTTCATTTCTGATCAAGAAGCTAAACATCAATTTTCAAAGATTTAGCTTTAAAAATGCCTTCACAATGAAAGGTTTTCATAAAACATTTTGCCCACTATTTCACTTCCTTTGGCGTTGAATTTCCTAAAACAGTTACATGCACATGTTTTATTTCTAACTGAGAAGCCAAATATCCATTTTTAAACATTTAGCTTCAAAAATGCTTGCATAGTGAAATATTTCCATAAAAACTTTTATCCCCCATTTCATGCCCTTAGGGGTTGCATTTCCAAAAATAGTGAAACATATATTTTTTTATTTCTGAGTGAGAAGCCAAATTTAAATTTATGTTTTAGCTTTAAGAATGCTTTCACAATAAAATATTTTGATGAAAAAATCTCATACCCTAGTTCACCTCCTTAGGAATTCAATTCCCAAAAGCACTGAAATTTTTTTTTTTTAAATTTGTAACTGAGTAGTCAAATACCAGTGTCAATAGATGTAGTTTTAAAAATACTTCAATAGGTCTTTAATAATGATATATTTTCAAGAAAAGCTTTCACCCACTATTTTACCTCCACATGGTTAAATTTCCAAAAATGCTGAAACATATTTCTTTATCTATGACTGACAAACCAAATACCAGTTTTCATACACCTAGCTAAAAATTACATTAATAGCAACACTGTTCAAAAAACCCTTTCATCCCCTATTTCATCCCTTTAGGATTGAATTTTGAAAAATTCCTTCTTAACTAATGCCTACAGTATAAGATCTACACCTTCTCCAAATTTCAAGTTTCTATCCTTAATGGTTTGGGATGGGCGATGATGAGTGAGTCAGTCAGTCAGGACATTGCCTTTTATATATAGAGGTATAACACACGCACATACACACACACACACACACACACACACACACACACACACACACCACATGTATTGTGAGAAAAGAAAAAGTAGCATATATCCATCTGTACATTTATCAGAGTATCATGTAAAAATTTGAGATGGCTTTATCACAAAGTTCTTGAGATTTTTGTTAACAATCTTTCTCATCAATATAGCATATATATAATTACAGACTACAGATGAAAAAAATGTGTAGTCTGTGTCTGTCCAAACATTTATTAGAGTATTGGGTAAAAATCTGCAGTAAATCAGTTAATAACTTTCTAAGAGTTTTGCTAAAAACCTTTCGCTATAATTAAAAAATGTGTAGCCTATATCTGTCAGAATTTTTATTAGGGTAACAGCTAAAAATTGGAAGTAAATCGGTTGAGAACTTTTCAAGATTTTTGGTAACAATATTAAACTACAAAGTGCGCTTACATAGTAGTACAGCTTTATGTTTATCTGACATAAATTTAACATAGTAAAATGAGAATGATATGTTTCTTTTAAAAAAAGCTGGACTTTCATCAGATATTTATTTGCTACTGCTGTTTGCTGTGAACATTACTACTTATCATTAAACTAATAGGAATCTCCATTCCTTGAATCTACCGTATTTACTCGAATCTAAGCCGCACTTTTTTTCCGGTTTCTGTAATCCAAAAAACCGCCTGCGGCTTAGAATCGAGTGCAAAGCAAGCGGAAGTTCAGAAAAATGTTGGTAGGTGCCGCCACAACTAACTTCTGCCGTCGAATATATGTAGCGCTACACAAGCATGCTTTGTGGCCATAAAGATAAATACTGGCGCCAAAACCTTTTTTTTTCTCCGCCCCGAGTTTCGACCACTGCATTTTCATACATTATCCAACGAAGTAAATACAAATTCCGTATTGTTCATCTTCGAATGTAGCAGAATTTCAATGTACTACGAAAATCCGACTGGCAAAACTGTTAGGGATGTTTGTCAATATAGCCAACTCTACGTTCCGAGCTTTTTCCTACATGTGAGAAGAGATGGTTGCTAATAGGAACCTGATGAAATGTGAATCACATGCAGTATTCTCTTCACCATAAGAATAATACGAATATAAACATTTTGCCATGTATTCTTTCGTGTTAGCTGCTATCTCATTTAAATTCTGTCTGCCTAATAAACTACAAAACTAGAGTGAGACAACAGCAAACGCGAGAGAATATACGTATAGTATCATGTTTATATTCGTATTATTCTTATGCCTAATAGTGATATAGTCAGAAATGAAGCACGGCAACTGACTAGATTTTAAATGTAAGATGACTAATTTCTGTGCAGAATTTGATGTACTAAAGAAGCGGCCGCAAAGATTTTCAAACGGAGAAAAATTTGCGCCTAACTCTCGTTCGGAACATGTTCTATCATACGCAGTCTATTATTTGGTTCTTGTTGATCATTATCAGAGAAAGCAGCAGTGTAAGTAACAACAAATAGTCTCTTGCCATTGTTTCGCTAATGAGACGATTCCTCTTTTGTTTTTAAGCGGCGGTAGCGCGCACAAAAGCAAGTCATGCCGCGAGCGGCGACAGGCCGTAAACACGCACTATCAGAATGAGACAAACAATGCATGACACAGTACAGTAATGCATTTTCAGCTTAGAGTTTCGTGAACACCTATAACAAAGAAAACGGCAATTATCAGATCGAAGCAAAATAAGCAGTCGATTCAAACCAGACGAACCACGTGAAAAAGGAAGGGTACCCGTATAAATACGGACGGAGCGCCTGACGCATAGCAATGGCTACCTGGTAAAGCTTAACTGCTAAGCTTACGACTCGAACCAAACTACTGTAGCTGTATCGTCTTTCATTCGACCTAAATTGTGTCTCATATTACAATGGACCAACTTTGTTTCGATTTGGAGGTGCGACCTAAAACTTTTCTCTCCCCTTGAATTTCGAGTCTCAAATTTCAGGTGCGGCTTAGATTCGGGAAATATTTTTTTCCTTTATTTCGAGTCTCATTTTTCAGGTGCGGCTTAGATTCGAGTGCGGCTTAGATTCGAGTAAATACGGTATATAAGCAAGAAATGTGTGTGTGTGTCCCCTTAATTCCTTGTTTTATGCCTGGTTGGAGCTTACTAAATGTTGTGACTAAAAGTCATTGTTGGAATACAAGTAAAAGAACTGAATGGATGTTGACTTTCATGTAAGCAAGCCTGAGAATAAAATTATCTGGCAGATTTAAATTGTTTGCCAAACAGGGGCTTGAACCTGCTCTATTGACTGAGGCATCCCTAAGTCCTCACAGCTTTACCTCCACTAGCACCTATTATCATACCTTACAGATGTCAAAAATGATGCTCACACTGGTAGGCCCGTTAGCCGTACAGTGCCAGACATTGTTGCCAAACTTCAACAATTGGTTCATGCAGAGCAACATTGATCCATTCAAGACCTTGCACATGAAGTGGGTATTGGTTATGGGACATGTCAACGAATGTTGATTGATGAATTGGGCATGCATCGTGTCGCCACAAAATTTGTGCCAAGGATCTTGACTGCCGATCAGAAGGCACAGCCTGTTGAAGTGTGCACAAACCTTTGTCAGACTGCATCTGATGATCCAGCCTTCTTGTCATGGGTTATCACTGGCGATGAGAGCTGGATTTATGGTTGTGACCCAGAGACAAAGCAACAATCGTCCCAGTGGAAGAGCTCAGGCTCTCCAAGACCCAAAAAGAGAGACAGTTGAAAAGCAAAGTGAAGAGCATAATCATCATTTTCTTTGATACCAAGGGAATTGTGCACAAAGAATCATCCCACCCAAACAAACAGTGAATTCCGCATAGTACTGTGATGTTTTGCGACGGCTCCGTGAAAACATGTGGCGACGACAGCCTGAACTTTGACGTCAAGGGAACTGGCTGCTGCATCACGACAACGTGGTTGTACCCCACCTACCGTACTCGACAGATTTGGTACTTTGCAACTTCATGCTATTCCAAAAACTCGAAACCCAAGTTGAAAGGCTATCAGTTCAACACACTAAAGAGGATTCAAGAAGCATCACTGGTGGTGATAAACACCCTCAAAGAATAGGACTTCCAGAAAACATTTGACCAGTCGCAGAAGCACTGTGACTGGTGTGTATATTCAGATGGGAACTACTTCGAGGGTGATGGTGACCATTAGTCCAAAAGTAAGGTTTTCAACAGATGGCAGCATAAGTCCTGAAAATTTTGGATAGCACCTCATATATGCAAATATTCTCCTTTAAGATGAAAACATAATTTACAATAGATTGAATGAATCTGAACGAAATTTTTAGTAACTGTTTATTATTGTATCCTTGCTGATTTTTGTTTTATTAGTATTGTGCCATGATCCAAGGTATATTTCTATGGTTAATGTTTCATCTTCAGGTGATGGAGATATCATCAGAGGCTAGAAACAGCCAGATAACATTTTCAAATGTAAACAAGTTCTGCAAGCCAAACTGTTCATATGGATCCAAGAAACTGTCGATTTGTGATGTCATCAGATTGAAGCCTAAGATTGTCGAGTCTTGCTGATATGTGTTAAGGAGCTTATAGTGAGAGAGAATTGGTGAAGTTTGCTTTCTTTAACACTAAAGCTCAGTCCTTGTCAACTTTTAACTCTCCTTTTTTTTTGTTAAAGTTGTATTTGTGCTTCTGAATTTATATGGCCTCTCTATATGTGCTAGCATAGTAATGATTGGACCCTGACAAAATGACAGTATTTGAGAAATTAATTGATGGTTGTATGGTCACAGAGCATGGTCTGATACTGATTTACCCATACCTTTCAGGTGAGAGTTGCTCATGTTCCTGAAGCTGGGTATTAATTCTTTTTGTAGTCCATGTGTACACATGTGAGATGTGCTAAGTTAGGTACACCCACTCCCCCTCCCCCTCAAATCTGTTACTTTTCGCTCCTCAAATAATTAGCAAATTTTTTTGCTGAATTCATTACATTTCTAAAATAGCTGTTTATGTAATCTATAGTAGACACATGAAAACTACAACTTCACAGCCAGGCTTAGCTTAGTTTAACTTCATTACTCAAATAATTCATATGATTATTCTGAATCTACTGATATAATTAGTTTGGCTAGAGTGAATGTTAATTAGAAAATATCATTAACTGAAAATATTCAAACAGTATGACTCCGCAGATTTGACGTGAACTAGCAGACATATATCAATATTAGGACCAAGATTGTTCAATAGTGGAATATTCCAACTTTATGGTAACACATTTTATTTTTCTTGAAATTAGTAACCTTCTGTATTAATTGTATTTCAAGTTGTCACTTTTTGTTCTGTCATAACTGGACTTCGATACTACACTTTTGTTGCCTGAATTCTGCATCAGAGGACATACGCTACTAAATAACTGAAGCACTAATTAACAATTTCATGAAATTCACTGTAATTTGCAATAAGGCACTCATACATGTAAGCCCAGGGATTCACATTGAAAAAAAAAATATAAATAAATAAATAAATAAATAAATAGTGCCTATTTATTTTTATAAATTTGTAACCAGAAATATTTTCTGTAATCCAAAATTCTATTGGTTCTTATAGTTCACTGAAAAGTGTTAACTCCAACCTTGCCCAAGTGTAAAGCACTATGTAGTTTTCAAAATAACACTCTTTATCAGATCCACCTCTACCATGGAAGATTCAATCTGTGGTGAATTTGTATATTAATTAACACCTGCAGCCAGGCGACTAGCGCGAGGTTTGGTGTTCTCGTAAATATAAGTTATTTTAGATTATAAAACATATAGATTAGTACTGAATACGTGGTAAATAAGTGTATTACTGTGCCGTTTAAGTGTACCATTAAAGGTTTCAATTTTCTTTTCGTAATATAGCAGAAAACGCGAAAAGACCGTACAGTCGTATTTTCTGTTTACGTTCTGCTGCAGCAAATCTATAGAATTTCGTTTAGTTGTTCCTTGCTCTCTCCAGCAATTTAACTTAGCGTACCTCTTCATTATTTAACTAGCATTTCCGGAAAGTAGCGTAAAGTTTAACTTGTTGTTTCAGAAACTTTGCACTTTTGTTTTTGTTTTAACACAGTTGCGTATAGGCCAAATTTGTGTAACCATTTTTTCGTGTTTATCTGTAATTTAACTGACTTATTCTTAATAAATTATTACGTTTATCATGAGTGAAAAGTGCTTGACTTGCCGTGGAATAGTTAGGTCGGGGCTTTGGTGTGATGGGTGCTGTAGTTTTTTCCATGTGGGTGACTGTAGTGGCGTGGGAATAGGGGAAGTAAATGAGACTCATCAGTGGTTTTGTAGGATTTGTAGTAGAGATAGGAAGATACTGGAACAGGAGGGGAAAATTGCTGCCCTTCAGGCTGAGTTAGACAAGGCCAGAGGAGATCTTGACAGGTTAAGGAGGGAGAAGGGTAAAGAGAGGTGGGAAGTGGCAACAGGCAACAGGAGGAACAGGCCTAGAACTTTGTCTGACAGCTTTATGGTGAATGTGGAAAATAGATTTGACCTGTTGCTTCAGTTAGAAGCTGGTGAGCCTCAAGCAGTTACAGGTGTAGACAGGGCACAACAAACTTTCAGCAGCAAATTGAAAAGTAAGAATGTAGGGAAATCAATAAAGAGAAAGAAAGTGTTGTTGTTAGGTAGTTCCCATGGAAGAGGTGTTGGCCAACTCTTGCAGGATGAACTAGGATCAGAATACCAGGTCACCAATTTTTTTAAACCTAGTGCTGGTCTGGAGCAGGTGACAGAGGATTTAGGATCACTTTGCAAAGATTTCACTAAGGAAGACACCGTGGTTATAGTGGGTGGGGCAGGTAACAGTATTGACAGAGATCCTGGGTACAGCATAGAGTGTGACCTGGCGAAGATTGCATCAGCATCGAAGCATACCAGTGTAGAGTTTGTATCTGTTCTTGGGCGCCATGACCGACCTCATTTGAACTCTTCTGTCAAGAGAGTTAATTTGGAGCTGGAACAGCTGCTCATGTCGGGTGCGGGGTCACACATTGGTGTGGTTCATGTTGATTCTATCAGTAGGTGGGATTATACTAGGCATGGCCTTCACCTCAACAGGAAGGGGAAGGGTAAATTGGCTGGGGAAATAGCAGGAAAGTTAAAGGGGGGAGGCACTGTCATGAGTGGTAAAATACCAGTGGTTATAGGATTCAGAAAAGACCCTTTTTTAGGGTAGGGAGGACAAAAAGAAAACAAATTTTAAGAGAGGTTAGAACTGAGACAAACCTTCAGTTTGAGAAAGAAATCAAAAAACATAATTCCAGCTTATTACATCAACATAAACAGCCATTGGTTAAGAATTTTCAACTGTCAGCAGATATTTTAACTCCACCCAATTTTAACTCAGTCAATGTGAAATGTCAGCTATCTTTATTGCATCAAAATATTCGAGGACTGAGAAATAAAATTAATGAATTAACTATCTGCATAGATGAATTAGAGTCTTCAAACCCAGCTGACATAATCTGCCTCTCCGAACATCATGTGACCACTGGTATAGAACTTTTAAGTGTTACAGGGTTTAGGTTAGCATCTCACTTTTGTAGATCAGAAATGGAGAAAGGAGGAGTTGCCACATTCATCAGGAACTGTCATAAATTTAAGAACATAGACGTTCATAAATTTTGCCTAGAACAGCATATGGAAGCATGTGCAACAGAATTAGATTTTCACAAAAAATCTTTCATAATATTAAGTGTATATCGAGCACCTGCAGGTAACTTTAATCTGTTTGTAAACCACCTTGAAGCTGTACTGGCCCATTTAACAACCAAAAACAAAGAAATAGTGGTTGCTGGTGATTTCAATGTAGATTTCCTTAAAGACTCTCCCAATAAGAACTTATTTGAGTTAGTAACACTATCATTCAACTTAATTCCCACAGTAAAGTTCCCCACTAGGATAGCCACTTGCTCACAAACAGCCATTGATAATATCTTTATAGAAAAGTCAAATGAACAAAATTATATTACAAAACCAATAGTCAATGGCCTCTCAGACCATGACATGCAGTTCCTTCTGTTAAATGTTAATACTGAACAGGATATAAAATCTGTTAAATCTGAGCTCAAGAGGGTAATCAGTAAGCCAAAAATTGATTATTTTAGGACACTCCTCAGAGACATTCACTGGACTGATGTTTACAGTGCTCATGGCATGAATAAAAAATATAACATTTTTGCTAATAAAGTGCTTACCTTATTCGAACACTGCTTTCCCCCAAAACTTACCAAGGTTAGAGCAAAGTCTACAAAGAAGCCATGGATTACTCGAGGAATAGGGGTATCTTGTAAAACCAAAAGAAAACTGTATCTGTCAATCCGAAACATTTCCAACGTTGATGCTATAGGACATTATAAGAAATACTGCAAAATATTAAAGACTGTAATACGGATGTCAAAGCAAATATATTACAAGGAAAAGATAGTCATATCAGATAACAAAATAAAGACAATATGGGATATAGTGAAGGAGGAGACCGGTAGAACCAGACATGAAGAGGAACAAATAGCATTAAGAGTAAATGATGCATTGGTGACAGATGTGTATAGTGTTGCAGAACTTTTTAACAAACATTTTATAACTGTTACTGAAAAGATGGGGTTGTCAGGTTCAGTAGATGCTGCTATGGATTACCTTAGAACAGACATTTCAAGTAACTTCCATAATATGAATTTGACCCTCACTACCCCAACAGAAATAATGTCCATCATAAAATCTTTAAAATCAAAAACATCTAGTGGGTATGATGAAATATCAACAAAGTTAATTAAAGAATGTGATTCTGAGCTAAGTAACATATTAAGCTATCTGTGTAACCAGTCGTTTATCAGTGGAATATTTCCTGAATGGCTGAAATATGCTGAAGTTAAGCCACTGTTTAAGAAGGGAGATAAAGAAATAGCATCAAATTTCCGTCCAATTTCACTGTTGCCAGCATTCTCAAAAATTTTCGAAAAAGTAATGTACAGTCGTCTTTATAACCATCTTATCTCAAATAACATACTGTCAAAGTCACAGTTTGGATTTCTAAAAGGTTCTGATATTGAGAAGGCTATCTACACTTACAGTGAAAATGTACTTAATTCATTAGACAAAAAATTGCAGGCAACTGGTATATTTTGTGATCTGTCAAAGGCATTTGACTGTGTAAATCACAATATCCTCTTAAGTAAACTAGAATATTATAGTGTAACAGGAAATGCTGCAAAATGGTTCAAATCTTATATCTCTGGCAGGAAACAAAGGGTGTTATTAGGAAAGAGACATGTATCAAGCTATCAGGCATCATCCAACTGGGAACTAATTACATGTGGGGTCCCACAAGGTTCCATTTTGGGGCCCTTACTTTTTCTTGTGTATATCAATGACCTTTCATCAGTAACATTACCAGATGCCAAGTTTGTTTTGTTTGCTGATGATACAAACATTGCAATAAATAGCAAATCAAGTGTAGTCTTAGAAAGATCAGCCAATAAAATATTTGTGGACATTAATCACTCGTTCCTAGCCAATTCTTTGTCACTAAACTTTGAAAAAACACACTATATGCAGTTCAGAACTTGTAAGGGGTGTCCCAAGAGTATATGTCTAACATATGATGACAAGAAGATAGAAGAAGTGGACGGTGTTAAATTCTTGGGATTACAGCTTGATAATAAATTCAACTGGGAGGAGCACACCACAGAACTGCTGAAGCGTCTTAACAAATCTCTGTTTGCAATGCGAATTTTGTCAGACATAGGGGATATAAAAATGAAAAAGCTGGCATACTATGCTTACTTTCATTCCATAATGTCATATGGGATTATTTTCTGGGGTAATTCATCAAGCCAAGCTAAAGTTTTCCGGGCACAAAAACGTGCAGTAAGAATTATATGTGGTGTGAACTCAAGAACATCCTGCAGAAGCCTCTTTAGGGAACTAGGGATACTAACTACAGCTTCCCAATATATTTATTCCTTAATGAAATTTGTCATTAAAAATATATCACTTTTTCAAACCAACAGCTCAATTCATGGAATCAATACTAGAAATAAGAATAATCTTCACAAGGATTTAAAGTCACTTAGTCTTGTACAAAAAGGTGTGCATTATTCAGGAGCACACATTTTCAATAACTTGCCAGCAGCCATAAAAAGCTTAACAACCAATGAAATTCAGTTTAAGAGAAGCCTAAAGGATTTATTGGTGACCAACTCCTTCTACTCCATTGATGAATTTCTTAGTAAAACCAACTGATTTGTATATAAGTACAATATAACTTCTGCACAATTTCAGTGCAGTAATGTGTTCACTGAAAATTTGTGTGTGTGTGTGTGTGTGCTTGTATGTGTGTAAGTGTGTAAGTATAATCTAACTTCTGCACCATTTCAGTGCAGTAATGTGTTCATTGTAAATAAGTATTACAGTAGTTGTATTACATGTTTCTTACCTTATAAATAAATAAAAAACTTTTTTATTTTAAATTCAGTGCAATAGTATTTGTAAAATGACTCTTAGTGTTCATTAAAAAATGACGATCATTCCACTTGGGACCTGTGGAATGGTACATTAGCTTATTTGTTTTAGTTGTAAATATTGGTCATGTATTGTTGTTTTTCTGACATGTTCCACATCCTGGAGGACCTCCTCACTACGGATCAATTGGAATGAAAGTAAATCTAATCTAATCTAATCTAATCTAATCTATGTAAGCCTATACAGAAAATGTACCGCAGTTGATCTTGACATATCATGAGAGTGTTGTTTAATGAGAGAAAAGTTTTACTGTACACTTCTAATTAATGTTAATGATTCTACATGTGTTGAAAAACAGTCTGATGTTCTGTCTGAACTGTGTTGCTACTGTAGAGAGTTATTTGGTTTGTGACTTATGCTGACTGTTTATTTGTCACATTTAAACAATAGTTGACTGTTGTGTTAGTGCGAGATTACTGCAACTGTAGGACAACTGCTGGGTGCAGTATGTAGAGGCCCAATCATCTATACCAAACTAAAGTATGTGAGACCTGAACTGGCCATAAACAACAGTTCAGACAACATTAAGGGGATACTAAAGTGTTTGAACTTCAAGTTTTGGTACAGACTACATCATTTACTACAGCACCACTAACTTTTCAGCCAGTTTTCGACAGAGGTGCTACCTGCTGAGGACATCTGTGCAGGTGAATCTGGTAGGCTACAAATGGACTGACTGCACAAGAGGTATTATATACCCCAGCTGTGCAGGCAGTGGGAATATATCCTTTGTAGTATTCAAATAGGCACAGAAAAAAGCCTTGGATCATAACGTAAAGCCCATAAAACAAAAATAACCATGGATAAAAATAATAGCCTTGATAGCCTGTATTGTAATTATTATTGTGTTTATATAAGAGGCATGCAAAAAGAAACGAGCTGGGGACATAATTACAGAAACCAGTACCTGTATGTTAGACCCTGGCTGTTGAGACACTTGTCCCACTGTGACACAAGATGGTGAATGGCTGTCTCATAAAATTCCTGGGGCTGTGATGTTAACCAATTCCCCACATACAGCTGGATGTCATCATCTGAGGTGAATCGTTTTCCCCTCAGAGCCTTTTTAAGGGAACCAAAAATGACGTAATCACAGGGAGAGAGGTCCTGACTGTATGGAGGGTGACTGGGTGCCTCTCATTCGAATTTCTGCAGGAGTGCTGTGACTGTGTTGGCCATACAAGGCTTTGCATTGTTGTGGAGCAGAATGACCGCATGGGTGAGACTGCCTGGTTGTTTTGATTTGAACACTTTGCGAATGGTGGTCAAGGTTTGTGAGTAAGGCTGGGCATTCACTGTTGTCCTGTGCTGCAGGAAGTGGATCAGAAGGAGGCCATCTTGGTCAAAGAAGAATGTCAGTATCACCTTTCCTGCACTCGTGTGGATGGCCTTGGTGGTGGTGACCCTTGATGCTTCCACTGGAGACTTAGTCATTTTGATTCTGGCTTGAAGTGACGACACCATGACTCATCTCCAACCACCGCTCATGACAGGAGTGCATTCCCTTCCTGGGTATAGTGCTGAAGATAAGCAAGACAGAGGACCATTCGACATGCTTCCTGGTGTGGTTGAAGACTATGGGGCACCCATTGGGCACACGCTTTGTGCATGCATAGTCGTTCCTTCATGATGGTATGAACTCTTCTGATGCTCAATCTAACCATGGTGGCTATGGCTTCCACTATCACTCGGTGGTCCTGGGTAATGTGTGCATACACGAGATGGATGATGTCATTGGTAATGCAGTGTGGTGCTCCAGACTGTGCATATTGGCTAACGACACCTGTCCTTCCCTGAAGTACTTGTTTCATGCCTTGATCCTTGAAAGGGACATGCAGTGATCGCTGTACACTTGTGACATTCGTCAATGAATGTCTGTTCCTCCTTCCACTGTCAAAAAAATGAACATCTCTTTGCTCTTCTGTCGATACCTCCATGTCACTGTTTGCAATGTGACTGGCAGTGTTGGACAATTGCTGCATACTGCTGCTAGCTCTGTATAGTCACATGATGTGCACGCATGCCCTCTAGTGGTAGGCTGTGAACTTCCGTGCTCTGTTCAGAACCACACCTTGTTACACACACCACAACATTACCCCCCTGTCACTGGTTTGTGCATCCAGACTCTGGCTCATTTCTTTTTGAATGCCCCTTATATTGTCTTGACAAACTGAATTAGAAATACTACCTAGAACCATGTTCAATTCATTTCAGTCTAGTGAGGTCAGTGCTGTATCATACCACTGACTAAAGAGACAATGAAAGCATTTTCATCCATAACTGCTCAACTGCTACCCACAACTTACAAAGATTGGTCACAGCTGGTTTCAAGGAGGGCATGTTTCACTCAATAGTGTTCCTGATATTCCCTATATGACTGAGGTCAGGTGACCAGCGTATTAACACTAACATCCTTATCAGTGGAGTGTTGCTGAGAACTGCATCATCTTGACAATGGTGCAGCTCAGAAATGGGGTGCTCTAGTGCCCCACCATTGGCATTCCTATGTTTACCATCACTCATTAGTCCAGCCAAAACTTTTCCGCATTTTGAGTCTTCCATAATGGTGATCTTTTGTGGTCTGTGACATGTAGTGAGCAAGGTTACACAAATGGGTGATAATTTCTATATCAAATTTTTGTATTCCAGCTGGAATCACAATAACAGAGGCAGGTGTGCATCCAGCAGGCATAAACATTGAGCTCATTACAGAAGATGTTGACAACAATATAGAAGGTGCTTCCAACCTGGCGTTAGTTCCCACATCATTGGAACGCAGCTGAGAAGGTGCCACTGATGTCACAATCTCCAAACCATGCTAGCAGCACCATGTGACCTGGTTAGTTCACTTGTCCAGGGCTGTACACAAGGCAGACCAGAACTCCACTGATACAGTTTCAAAGGTTATTCAGGCATACCGTCTAAGTATTTTGGTATTAGGGATACAGAGTCTCTAGTGGTTCATTGCAGAGTGATAATGTAATTATAGCTTATTTGATTTGTTAGACAGTAACCTTTGTTTCTGTGAAAATACCTTCACAACATTGAAGAAGCCAGTAATACGCAATGACCAAAAGGTACAACAAACAGTACAGCATGTAACAAATACAGAACTGTTCAAAATACTGACCACCGTGATCATGGCAGAATGTACAGAGATGTACCACTGACTGTTACATCCTCAAGAATACCAGAGGTTAGTATATTACTTTTGCAGCTGCAATAATCCTAGCAACTAAGTCTGTCTGAGTATCAACCACAGGTACTGTGAGAAAACGTAAACAAGACACACAGCGCATACTGTCAACATATGCAATGTTGTGCTCCATTTTCAGTGCAATACATATACAAAGCTTACTGGGCCAAGAAACCAAATGAGATCCAATAACTCTCTAATGAGCTGCTGGAGATGATGGGACCCTTATACCATAATACTCAGAAGGAATTGCCAAACAACCTTTGAAAGTTTGTTAGTGGAGTTCTGGTTCACCCTGCAGAAGACAGGCCAGACACTTTTTTGGGTCTAGCTGTGCTACATCTGCCTCAAGTTTTGTACACTGTCATGGGTATCACTGTGATTTGGACTCTGCTTACTGATTAATCTTAAGACTAATGTATTATTGCTGAGCAACAGACTCTGTCCCAGATTGCCTTTGGAGCCTGCTTATGGACGAACAGTCTAATTTGTGAATGAGTGCTGCCCATGGACCCTGCTTCAGATCACTGACAACTCTGTTGGTGTTTGGACTGTGTACTGTGGTCAATGTGTACATAAGTACTTCTTGGAATAGAAAATTAATAGTGTGGAACCGGTTCTGAATGATATGGCTGCTCACTAGTCATTGTCCGATGCTGAATCAGTTGGAGTTTTGCTACACTATGACCTATTTATCCGATGTTACAGTCATAAATAGTATTCAACTAAAGACCAAGATGCTCTCTGATGTAGTTGGAGTCAGTGGGTTTCCCTCAATTCATACTCACTGCACGTCCTAGATTCAGTGACATATGGAAAACCCTTTACCACCATGATATCAAAGATTGAGTGTATCATACATTGTGCACCAGTGCTCTAGCAGTGATCCAATAAACTGATAGTGTGACTCTTGCCCACTGTGCATGCAACTGGCTTGCTGATAACCAGACTAAAATTTGATGACATCTTACTCCCTGATACACTAAATTATTCCATTTGTCACAGTGACAGAAGTGCTCGCTCTCTCTCTCTCTCTCTCTCTCTCTCTCTCTCTCTCTCTCTCTCTCTCTCTTTCTCTCTTTCTCCAATATAGCAGCTATATCTAATTAAATTGTTCCTGACTGCACCCAAATCATTTATCCAGTTGGTTTAAAAACCTGACTGTCAGTGGTTATTTTATCTAAAATTTCATTAATTCTGAATCTACTAATGTATTAAAACTCTTTAGTTACTTGATGAAATTTTAAATATTTCCTTTTAGTTTGTTGATTATCAGGACTAATTGATACTGTGTTTGCTAGTATACTACTGTGGCACAGCATCCAAAGAGTTGTTCAGTCAGTACTGAACTAGTTCTAGGGTCTGAAATTTTATTCTGGTTTTCTTTATACAGTCACTCATATTGTTTCTTTTATGAACTTTATAGTTTATCAATTCACTCATCATGTTCCACAAATGCTATGCTGGAGGAAAATAACAAATTATCTTGTATCTGTGCATGTGAGTATGTTCCGTTTGAGTGATATGCAAATGTCAGTGTGAAATGATTACTCATCTCTGGATAATAACTTATTCTAAAAACAAAGATGATGTAACGTACCAAACGAAAGCGCTGGCATGTTGATAGACACACAAACATGCACACAAAATTCAAGCTTTCGCAACCAACGGTTGCTACATCAGGAAAGAGGGAAGGAGAGGGAAAGACGAAAGGTTGTGGATTTTAAGGGAGAGGGTAAGGAGTCATTCCAACCCGGGAGTGGAAAGAGATGCCCAAACTCTCTGCCTTTACAAATGTCTGCTTGAGTCTGTGTATGTGTGGATGGATATGTGTGTGTGTGTGCGAGTGTATACCTGTCCTTTTTTCACCCTAAGGTAAGTCTTTCCGCTCCCGGGATTGGAATGACTCCTTACCCTCTCCCTCAAAACCCACATCCTTTCGTCTTTTCCTCTCCTTCCCTCTTTCCTGATGTAGCAACCGTTGGTTGTGAAAGCTTGAATTTTGTTTGTATGTTTGTGTTTGTGTGTCTATCAACATGCCAGTGCTTTCGTTTGGTAAGTTACATCATCTTTGTTTTTAGATATATTTTTCCCACATGGAATGTTTCCCTCTATTATATTCATATTATTAATAACTTATTCTTTTATTTTGTTAGGATAATTCTAGAAATATATCCTTTTACTTTTAATGCTTTTGTACCTTTCTGCAATATATTACATTAGTGATCTTTCATAATGGTAGTTCTGTCCAAGCAGTGATGTTCGGTGTTGCTAGCAATTGCTTTGCTCAAGCTATGCATGCTCATCAAACTTTGTCAGAATTATATAAATAATTAGATTTGTATTGATATTGCTTTGCTATTCCTTCAAGATCTCAAAAGCTCACGAGTTTTATGCATATGTTTCTTTGCTCTTTTACCCATTAGCCCTCCTACATATTTAAATTTCATTCATCCCTTGCCTTTAATTTCTCTGAGAATTGATAAATTACCAAACCTTTCTTGTATAGGTATAGTGGATTCAAGCTGTAGTTGAGTGGGTATATTCTATCACTAGTGTATTAACAGAATCAGAAGCCACAATTATATGTCATGAGGCTATGCAAATTACAATGCTACTTACAGTGTTTCAGAGATAGGTGAAGTAAGAATAGCAGCAGGCAAATAACGAACAGTATCTGGAGATTTTTTATTCAGGTCAGCTGCCAGTGTTTCAATGGATTTTTGTGGGTTGCTGCATATGCTCAGATTTTCACTACAGCGCAGTTTCAGTTCCAGTGCAAATCTTTGTTTGTCAGTGTAATGTCTATGGGTGAAACAATACATATAATTGTATAACATCTATAGCAATACACAGACTTACATACATACATACAGAACAAGTCAAAATCCAAAATAAAATCACATTTACAGCTACAGAAACACACAATTATCATCAAATTTTAAACATTTTATAATATTTCAATACAGATGTGTACTAAACAAGTAGCATCCACTTGCTTGATAGGTTCTTGGGAATTATGCTGGATAATATTGTAGAAACCGCACCATATTTCAGCAAGACAACTGCCCGCCATCTTCAGGTGCTAAGGTCACGTCGCTGAGAAGCTCGCCAGTTTATATGTTGGCTTTCTAGAACAGTGCAGGCACCAGAGGGAGCATAATGTCATCAAAGACCAATCATGGATGGCGTCGAATACGAGAGCCCTCTGCTGGAGAAATGGGTTGCGGTCTGCGGAAACGCGCCGTGGCATGGGAAATGCGGTCAGGAGCGACGGACCCCATTCGCGCGCGATTTAAGCATCTGCGCTAAGGCTTCCCATCTGTGTTGACTCAGTGCAGTTGCTAAGCTGTGGCTGAAAATTCATTAATGCCGCCAAGGCTGGCTCCCAGGCTTTGCTCAGGTGAAATCCCGTGTCTCTGTTTATTAAGTCCCTGCTTATACATATTTTGACCGCCTCTTTGATGATGGAGTCCCAGTATATGGAAGCATACGAGAGGCTCTTGGTTTCTTCATAGTTCATACCATGTCCTGTGTCAAGACAGTGTTCAGCAACCGCAGATTTCTCTGGCTGACCCAACCTCGTGTGACGTTTATGTTCGTCGCATCTGTCTTTAACTGTATGACACGTCTGGCCAATATAAGACTTCCCACAGTGGCACAGGATTTTATATATGCCTGGTCTCCTCAGGCCGAGGTTGTCTTTAACAGAGCCCAGCATTGACTGCACTCATGCTGGGGACCGGAAAACACATTTAGTCTGGTATTTCTTGAAAATTCTGCCCATCTTAAAAGACACGCCACCGACATACAGTAGAAAAACCAACCCCCCAGTGTTCTCTGCTTCTTCAGACTGTTCTTGAGATTTGGAGCGTGCTGGTCGAAATGCATTCTGGATCTACTTCTCGGAGTACCCATTCTGGGCAAACACAGAACGGAGATGGCTAAGCTCTGCCGATAAGCTGTCCTGATCTGAGATGCCTCTAGCCCTATGCTCTAGGGTCCATAATACACCGCTGCACTGTGAGGGATGATGACAGCTCGTAGCTTGTAAATTCAAGTCTGTGTGCGTAGGCTTCTGGAACACACTGTGACCCAAGGAGCCATCTCCTTTTCTACAAACCAAAACATCCAGAAACGGGAGCTCACCATCTTTCTCTACCTCTATGGTGAAACAGATGCTTGGATAGAGGGAGTTCAGATGTTCCAGAAAAGAAGGAAGCATTGCTGTCCCATGCGACCATACTATAAACGTATCAGCTACATATCTCCAAAAACATTTGGGTTTCAAAACCACCGTCTGAAGTGCTTTGTCCTCAAAATCTTCCATAAAAAGATTAGCTACTATGGGAGACAGAGGGCTAGCCATAGAAACACCATCAGTCTGCTCAAAATACTGGTTGTTAAATAAAAAGTAAGTTGAGGTAAGCACGTGTTTGAAAAGGTGTAAGATATCCTCTTCCAGCTTAGCTCCTATGAGTTGTAATGAGTCCATCAGAGGCACTCGTGTGAACAAAGAAACCACATCGAAACTCACTAGTAAGTCGGTAGATTCAAGGCACAGGTTCTTCAGTCGCTGTATAAAATCTTCTGAGTTTCGAATATGGAGTTCACATTTCCCCACCATGGGACTCAGAAGAGCAGCCAGATGTTTAGCTAGGCAGTATGTTGGGGCACCTATATTACTGATGATAGGGCAAAGCAGAACATTTTCCTTATGTATCTTTGGCAGGCCATAAAGTCGTGGCAGAGCTGGTGCTCGTTCTCTTAAACTCTTCTCCAGATGGTCAGGAAGTTGGCTGGATCTGAGGAGAGCAGATGTCTTCCATTGTACGACATCTGTCAGATCTTTCTGGAGACGACGATACGCTGTATCCTGTAGTAAGTCCATCATCTTGCCAAAATAAGATGTAGCACGCAGAAGAACAGTGGCCTTATCCTTGTCAGCTGGTAAAATTACTATATCATTTTCTTCTTTTAAAAATCAGAGCACTCTTCTTTCTTCAATGGTGATGTTCTGCTTGGGTGCAGGTATCCTGGTTATTGATCTGCTAGCTTCTCACCTTATTTCTTCAGCAGCATCATTCGGAAGTTTTAAAACACCTTATTCAACGGGACTGATGAACTCCTTGATGGGCAAGGTCTTGGTAGTAGGCGCAAAACTAAGTCCCTTTTCTAACACTGGCATTGCAGCATCAATCAGTGGTTTATCTGTGAGATAAAACATAGTCCATCTGCTAAATTTCTCTCCTTGCAATGACCAGTGTGTAAGGCATTGGAACTTGGAAGTTTGACACGCCGTGATTTGCTGCCGTGCCCAGTCCAAAAGCGCCCGAGTAGAGCTGTCCACCCACTCCCAGGAATCCACTGACAGACATGACAAGATCTTCAGTTGAAATGAGAGCAGGCTTCTGGAGACTTGGCCTAATACTCATCTTGTATAACGGATTCTTTCCCTCACCAGTGCCCTGCTTGCTCGTTGTTTAACTCTCCTGGTCGCCGCAGAGTCCACATAATGGGTAAACTTGGCAAAAGTAGTTAGAGTTTGCTGGTCCCAACATCTCTGCAAGAATGTGAGAGAGCAGAACAGTCTCTGCCTTTTGTTGCAGAGTTTATCGAACTCACGTACTGTGTTAACCATCTCCTCCCCGTAGAGGTACCCACTGCCCACATTCACAGACAAATTTTCAAGCGAGTCTCCTCCCTACCAATTCCCTTCCTCTACCAATGCAGATTTTACATTCAAATAAGGCAGAAGAGCCCCCCCTTCCCCCCATATTTACTAAGTACCATCATTGACTTGAATGATTTGATAGATTACTCTGCCAGGGCTACAATTATCTCTACTTATGAAGTGAGGTCATCTCCTCCTGATATGCTCTCTATACTACCCATTGTCACTTTCTATTGCTCTCCTAGCCTTTACATCTTTTCCAGGCAACAATTCCCAATTCCTATCTGAAGGTTCCTATCCCTGCAAGCTTTCTTGCTGTAAAACCTACTCATGCATACATTTAACAAAAAGTTTTTCCAGCCCCACCACTGGAAAAATTATAGCATTAAAGGGGTGTTCACATGTGAAACTAATCATAACATTTGACAGCTGATATCCAATTTAAAAAAAAAAAATTTAAACCTTTGTGGAAAGTTCTGAGAAACAGGAAGAAATGTAACATGTATTTATCTTTTTATGTTGTAATCTGCTTCTGGGTGCATGCATGTGCTTTCTCTTAATGTATCTTTTTTATGTATACCTATGTAGGCATAAAATTGTTCATTGATGAGTCACTAATGTTTCAATCAAATGATTTTATATAACATATCATGTGACAATAAAAGTTCTATTCTGTTCTATCCTTGAGTTGCTTTCTGAACACAAACAACAACAGCCAAAATTGTGGGGCACATGGTATGGATTATTGGAGAAGGTGTGATGGTTTGCCTTCTTTATTTCTTCGATTGTTGTCCTCAGTGTTGGCGTACTGTGTTGCTGTACTGGCTGAAAAATGTGGGGTGAAAGTCAAGCGCAGTCTACTTTAAATGATATAGCTGACAGGTGCACATTTACATGTCACAGTTGTTTACTTTCACTGTTCACAGCCCCCCATATACACATTCAATATGGCCAGTGCACTATTGTTTAACTTTCGATAAACCTCATACTGCTACAACAGTTTACTACTGAACATCAATGAGCAGCAAAAACCTAACCAGAAAGTTCACAGTTGTTGAAGAATAGGAAGGTACATATGGAGTAGACACTGTCATTGTTTTAACACATGGACTAATTGTGTAACACTTATTTCACAGTTACGTTAAAGCATTGTTGTTGTTCTAACCAACACAGTTTTCTCATCTGAATCTTCGCCATGGACTGACTGTCAAGGAACCAAAAATTGGGCCCTTGTATATCCTCACAATAATAGCTACTGAAACTACACATTGTTTGAAGCTAAATTTACAGAAATTACAATTAAAACATAACTCATTCAATTAACTGAATACATTGAAATATTGGTTCTTTTTCACAGTTTCTTCTACTACAAGAGTTAGCCAAATTATTTGTTTAAGTCATGAAATTAACAAATATAGTTATGCAAACAACACTTTTGACAAAATTGAAAATTACTTGGAAATTAATCAAGGGCTGACTTTGCTGACATATTTACGAATATAGCCAAATAGATCCTTTAAGAATAGTATTAGTTGTTGCTCCAAATGTTTATGCTTAGTACAGAGTTTATATTTGTTTGTATGTCAACAACAGAATTTAAGTTACGAAACAATAACTAATTTCACCCTATAACAAAAGATACTTGCTAGAAATAGTAAAAATTAATTAGAAAAATCAATTACATACATAAAACTAAACACAAAATTAGATCTGGTGTTATATTCTTTAAAACTGAGGGCCAACCTTTCTCTTTTATGAAAATGCATATTGTATTCACATATGTTAATGGAAGTTAGTTAAAAGTGAAAAAAAAGGAGGCAGATGGCAAAACAAGACGGGAAGTAAAAATATCCCAGCTTGCTTTGTCACAGAGGCCTCACCACCACATTCTTCTTTGTCTCTTCCTGTTTTAGAATCTAAACAACATCTACTATATTGTGACATATCGGTATTGGTTGTCTAATAAAACAACTAATGCTATATGTAACAATATCAATAACAGTGGTTAATTACAGATATTGCACTTCCTCTAAATGGAATATCCCGAAAACAAAAACAAAATATCTGATATAATAAGAGAAGTCAGCAAAACACACCAAAGATACTTGGCAAATGCAGATGGTGTGATAATTTCTGCAAAAACAATAGTTTCAAAAAACTTCTGTAAAAACATTAAGACTGCTGGAAAGCTCTTTAATCAAGTACTGGAAGCTACGTTAATACAGGTATGCTAAATAAATCAAATCCTTAGAGAAACAAGTTTTTTTCTTGAAACTGACAATAACAGCAATAACACCAACTATGGGCAAATAGATCTAATCTAATTGAGTGTGAATATGTATGCTCAAGATTTAAACAATAATGATAATATAATTTAGATAAAGATAATAGTTTTTGTTATAAAATTGTTAGTTGTCTGCAAAATTATGGTGCATTTGTAAAGACAACATTTATATGTTATGTGTACAAGTTTTTGTGTGTTATCTTAACAAGTGCACCAGAATTTTGTTGTTTTAATAATAATAACTTTTCCTATGCCTCACCTATAACATAATCAATTATCTCTCTTACAATTTATTCATATTCTAGTATGAAAAAATGGAATCTGTACCTATTTGGTGATCTAGACTTACTTTTTGACAACTGTATTGGATAATATAGGCTTTATGTGTTTGTTAGTCCATGCTTGACACATCAGGTAGCCTTCGCCTGTGGTGGTTACACTCATCTGAATCTTTGTGACATTGAATTCCAACACTGTTACACTAAGACATTCAAGTTTAACTGCACTGCTTTGGTGCCATGGTCGAAATCCAAGTAACCAACACTTAGGATTACCCAGACTTTTTTCAGGTAAGTTATGTTCTCCACACACATGTTCCCCTAATAATGTCTCTGGAAACAGCAGTACAAGTTCACGTCCATCAGACCTGGATTATTTAATAGACAAGTTTGTTATATTAGTAACCACACTGGAGATGAAAATTGGTATGTTGCATGGAATTTTGAGGAAAGCATATATGGACAATGCAAAAAGAGTAGAATTAAAAATAAAACAACAGAAAATCCAGAATGGAATAATGACAGAATTATGAAAAGGATAGATTGCTACTTACCATATACCAGAGCAGAGATATTGAGTTGTGTACGTGTGTGTTGTCTAATTCGGAAGAAGGCCTTTTCGCTTATTTGTTTGACAGTCTTTTTTGTTGTGCCTATTTGAGACTCAATATCTCACCTATATGGTATCAGTCTATCCTTTTCATAATATTAGAATTAAAAATAGAAATTTAATTAAACTACGTCATTGAATATAAGGCCGCTACCTACTACCATAGATACACTCTCAGACTTCACAGTTTTATTTTGTTAACTGTATTTTAATGGACTTTCTTCTGGATCATAGTACTTATCCAGATAAAAATTTGCACAGGAAAATGGGATCAAGTCAATTTGGAAGGTTTAGCCATGGAAGCATGTCTCTGGGTATCAATATCGGTGAGCCTTGTCACGATTGGGCTGTGGGGCTTGATATCTGTGTCTAAGGAGGAAGTGGAGTAGTGTTGCAGATGATAACAGTGAATTTAAACTGAAAAAAAAACAATGTCCTATAAAAACTACAGTGCAAAGACAGTTTAATGAAGGAAATATAAGGGTTTTTATTTATCTTCTAAGGATTGAGAACTGGTCAGAGGTCTATGAAAAAAATTATGCTAATAACATATTTCATTCCTTTCATAAAACATTTCTTCACTCTTTCAATACTACACTTCCATTAAAGTCAAGGGGGAATCGTAAGCAAATGCACAAATTCAAGGGTAACAAAAGGGATAAAAATCTCCAGCTAGAAAAAGCGCTACCTGAAGAATTTCATGAAACACCATGAGGTGGATGATAATTTTAGACCATACCATCAACAAAAAATTAATTCAACATGAAGAAAAATTATATAATGATAAATTAATAACAGAATCTAAAAATAAAATGAAATGTACTTGGAAAGTTGTGAAAAATGAAACTAACAACAAGCACCATGCTACAAACAAAACTTTGAAACTGAATCTATATGATGAGTTGACATAAGAGTCAGAAAAAATGGTAAATGCTTTTAATGTGAACTCAACACCCGTCACATGTGGAAACCACAAAAGCATCACTGTTTCTCCACAATGCTTCAAATACTAAACTGCTCACAATTATAAAAAGACTAAAAGACAAATACTCCAGTGACAGTGACAACATACCAAACTTTACTATACAGAATTGTGGGGAGTACATTGCAGAACTATTAACTGTTATAATTACTGCAGCCTTTAATAGTGGACTTTTCCCTGACTTCCTAAAGGATGGTAAAGTTACCCCACTTCACAGAAGGGGACCAGAAAATGATGTAACTAATTACAGGCCAGTAGCACAGATCAGCATCTTTTCAAAAATTTTTATTAAAAGATTCTTCTTAATACCAGAACATGAGCATGGATTTATAAAAGCTAAAACATCAACCATAGCAGTGTATGAATATCTCAATACAAACTTAAAATCATTAGATAATAAAGAAATTACTTCTGGTATTGTTTTTAGATTTCTCTAAAGCTTTTGTTGACCACACTATACTCCTTAGAAAATTACCTGATAAAAGTGTGAGAGATACTGCAAAGCAGTCATATCTATCAAACACAGTGGAAAAAGTTGAAGTGAAATTTGAAAAAATGAATACTAATGCTCATCAGTGTACTGTGCACTAATCTGAGAAAATGCCTGTTAGATATGGTGTACCACAAGGCTCAATCCTGGGAGCCATAGTGTTTCTGTTATATATTGATGACATAAACATGAAGCTTCCTTCAGGGCATACTACACTTTTTGCAGATAACACATACGTTCTGGTAACAGGCAAGGACAAAGCTGACTATGATCAAAAGATTAAACAACTTATGTCATCACTGAATGATTCAATAAGAAAAATCTCATCACAATTGTGCAAAAAACAACATACATAAGATTCAGTTCTCATCTCAGAAATGAAAAATCTGTGACTTGCTCCTAAACAACCAAGAGCTCTCCAGCAAGCACTGTCAAGTGACTTGGTACATAGCTTGAAGAAAATCTTAAATGGAACACATGTCAGTTATATCGCAAATAAGCTGTCAACTGTGTGTTATATTCTACAGTTACTCAGCAAATCAGTCACCAAATTAGTCCTTCACAAGTATATTATCCTTTCTTTCACTCCATACTACAGTATGGAATCATGTACTAGGGAATTCACCCTGCAGAAGAGATATCTTTAAAATGCAAAAAAGGGCAATACTTACAATATGCAATCTGAGATATAATGAATCATGCAGGCAACATATCAAGAAACATGGCATTATGATGCTGCTAACTGTCTACATTTATAGTATTATATAATTTGTTAAAACCTACATATTAAGCAAAGACAGCCAATTAACATAAAATGAACACATTTATAATTACAAAACAACTTATTTCCAAAAAGTGTCCCATATGTTGGGATACAGATGTATAATAACCTACAATCTGAAATTAAGAAGACAGATATAGCAAGAATTTTCACATATAAATTTAAAAAAAATCTTTGGGTGCAACACTTTTACATGATAAGTGATTTTTTTGAAAAAGGTAATAAATGTTAACAAATTTCTTAATAACTGATCACTTAGGCCTGATTATAGTGCATGCATACTTTCCTCTTTGATATACAAAATGAAAACTGGCAAAATGTATATAGGCTCAAACAGTTGACAGCAAATATGAAGCATTCTTGGATATTTTCTGTTATTATTTTAATTGCCACTTTCCCTTACAAACAAAATGTATCACCAAAGATGGAAAACTCTCCAGCTGGATCACCGCAGGAATCATTAGATCATCACAAAGAAAAAGAGAACTTTTTTACATGAGCAAATCCAAACTAGGCAGTAGTGAAGCATTTAAGTCATACTTTACTCTATATAAAAAGATATTAAAGAACATAGTAAATCCAGCCAAAAAGCTACAGAATGATAACTACCTCAAATTGTCATCAAATAAGAGCAAAAGCATGTGGCAACTTATTAATATGAATACTAATAGAGGAAAACAGCTACAAAGTGATATTAGCTTAAAAATAAATGGAAAATTAGTCTCCAGTGGGAAAGAAACAGCAGAGGAATTCAATAACTACTTTACAGGAACAGTAGAAAACCTGGCGAACCATCTTAAAAATAGCTGTCCCTTACAACTAGAACCAAACTTATGCTCTGAGACTCTATTTTTAAGGCCTACATCTGAAATTGAAATAGAAAAGACACTTCATAGCAAAATTAAAAAAAAAAAATCATCTGCTGGACAAGATCAAATCCCATGCTTCCTCCTTCATAATTGCAGTAACTTTATCAGTAAACCCCTAGCTCACATAATAAACTTCTCATTCCTGAATGGTACATTTCCTGGTATGCTCAAAATTGCAAAAATTATACCTGTCCACAAAAAAGGAAGCAAAGAGGATCCCAGTAATTATCGACCCATTGCACTGCTTTCAACTTTTAGTAAAGTATTTGAATATATAATGGCCACCAGAATCATGCCCTTTCTAGACAAAGAAAATATCCTGTCACCTGCTCAGTTCAGCTTCCAAAGTAAGAAAGCTACAACAGATGCAATACAAGAATTTCTAGATCATGCACTGGAGCTTGTGGACAAAAAACTCCCAGCCATAGGTATCTTCCTAGATCTAACAAAGGCATTCGACATGGTTAATCATAGTATACTTCTGCAAAAGATGCATTCCTGTGGAATAAGAGGAAATGCCTATGACTGGTTTAAAAGCTATCTGGAAGATCGACAGCAGTATGTCGAATTAAATGAAACTAAGCTCTCAGGTACATCTAGCACTGTACATTCCTCCATACATACCATAAAGCAAGGCATTCCCCAAGGCTCTGTCCTGGGCCCTTTTCTGTTCTTACTTTACATAAATGACCTTCCTCACAGCCTACCAAACACAAAAACCCTTTTATTTGCTGACGACACCTCTATACTCATATCTGCGCCCAAACAAATTCTCCAATCTAATATAGATAGAACCACAGATCAAATAAGTCGATGGCTTCAAAGTAACAGGCTGCTGATTAATGCAAAAAAGACAATTGGAATAACATTTCACACTGCCCAAAACAGAAATCCATTACTACCAACTATATCACTGGAAAAAAATAATGTTAAACTTGAAAATGAAATAAAATTTTTGGGGGTCACTATTACTGATACGCTCACATGGAAAAGGCACATTGACGTTACCAGCACAAAACTTTGTAAAGTATGCTTCATGATTAGATCAATAAGGAATGTCACTAACGCAAGTACCCTAACCACAATGTACCATGCACTCTTTCACTCTGTACTTAACTACGGAATCATCTTCTGGGGCCAAAATTCTGAATCAATTAAGATATTCAAACTGCAAAAGAAGATAGTCAGAACAATTATGTTCAAAAAACAAAGAGACACTAGTAAACCATTATTTAAGAAACTAAATATTTTGCCCCTCCCATGCCAAAAAAGACAATTGGAATAACCTTTCACACTGCCCAAAACAGAAATCCATTACTACCAACTATATCACTGGAAAAAAATAATGTTAAACTTGAAAATGAAATAAAATTTTTGGGGGTCACTATTTCTGATACGCTCACATGGAAAAGGCACAAAACTTAGTAAAGTATGCTTCATGATTAGATCAATAAGGAACGTCACTAACACAAGTACCCTAACCACAATGTACCATGCACTCTTTCACTCTGTACTTAACTACGGAATCATCTTCTGGGGCCAAAATTCTGAATCAATTAAGATATTCAAACTGCAAAAGAAGATAGTCAGAACAATTATGTTCAAAAAACAAAGAGACACTAGTAAACCATTATTTAAGAAACTAAATATTTTGCCCCTCCCATGCCAATACATACTAGAATTATTATTCTTTACCAAAAAAAGTATCAACAAAATTAGCAAAAATATGGACTACCACGATTATGACACAAGATCAAAAACCTCTCTAAGAATACTTCCCCACTCAACAAAACTGTACAGTGATGGTGTCAAGTGCATGGGAATAAATCATCTTCCAACTTCTATACAAGAAATCCAAGAAATAAATAAATTCAAACAGACAGTGAAATCTCTTTTAATAAAAGACTGCTTTTATACCATACAGGAATATTTGGAATCAGATTGTCTTAGTGCATGATAATGTATCAAAGCTGAATGTTGTTAAGTCAGTTTTGTCACATCATGTAACAATTCCCTGTAAAGCTGTAACTTTAAGTAACATAATTTTGTAGGTAATGTAAAATAATCTTTCTTCTGTATTCTTGTTTACTATTTTAGACTCCTGTAAACTGTATATTTGTATTGACTTATCCCATATCAGTTGCACAAGCCATTGTACTGATCTGATCTACGGGACAAATAATAAATTAATTAATTAAGGCTGAAGCTGAGTGCCAGATCTATAAACTTCTGTATACGTTTTCATGCCCCTCACACAATGAAGGCCTGGTCCCATAAATAAAGTAGTTTCATGTAATAATACTTGATAGTGAATGTCACAGAATTATTGCAATGTCATATATGTATGTAACAAAGTACATGCCATTTAATTACATTGACAGAGATTCTGTTTATATAGTAATCCTAACTTAGTTATAAAATACTAAGACCCTAACATATTACTGTAAGACATGTAGCTGTAGTTTTCCAACATATCATAACTCAATAACATCATCACTCTGTTGAGCCAAACATATGTAATTAAATTAAAAATTGGATTAATAAATGCAACACAACCTGATATAGTACCGAAGTATCAAGTCAATAAATAAAAAATAAAAAAATAAATAAATCTTTATTTGTTACTGGCATATAGACTTCTTTTGTCAGGCTGAGTAATTTTTTGCAATTTTCAGTGCTTCACAGTTGACTTGAGTGTCTAGGCTATTGGCTAGAACTTGTCTTGTTTATGATGGCTTAAGTGTGTTTTCAATGGCAGACAGTCACAGAGAGCAATTTTTGTTGTGTGTACTTGTTATCAGGAGAAAGAGAACTGGCGTTCTACGGATCGGAGCGTGGAATGTCAGAACACTTAATCGGGCAGGCAGGTTAGAAAATTTAAAAAGGGAAATGGATAGGTTAAAGTTAGATATAGTGGGAACTAGTGAAGTTCGGTGGCAGGAGGAACAAGACTTCTGGTCAGGTGACTACAGGGTTATAAACACAAAGTTAAATAGGGGTAATGCAGGAGTAGGTTTAATAATGAATAGGAAAATAGGAATGTGGGTAAGCTACTACAAACAGCATAGTGAACGCATTATTGTGGCCAAGATAGATACGCAGCCCACACCTACTACAGTAGTACAAGTTTATATGCCAACTAGCTCTGCAGATGACAAAGAAATTGAAGAAATGTATGATGAAATAAAAGGAATTATTCAGATAGTGAAGGGAGACGAAAATTTAATACTCATGGGTGACTGGAATACGAGTGTAGGAAAAGGGAGAGAAGGAAACGTAGTAGGTGAATATGGATTGGGGCTAAGAAATGAAAGAGGAAGCCGCCTGGTAGAATTTTGCACAGAGCACAACTTAATCATAGCTAACACTTGGTTTAAGAATCATGATAGAAGGTTGTATACATGGAAGAACCCTGGAGATACTAAAAGGTATCAGATAGATTATATAATGGTAAGACAGAGATTTAGGAACCAGGTTTTAAATTGTAAGACATTTCCAGGGGCAGATGTGGACTCTGACCACAATCTATTGGTTATGACCTGTAGATTAAAACTGAAGAAACTGCAAAAAGGTGGTAATTTAAGGAGATGGGACCTGGATAAACTGAAAGAACCAGAGGTTGTACAGAGTTTCAGGAAGAGCATAAGGGAACAATTGACAGGAATGGGGGAAAGAAATACAGTAGAAGAAGAATGGGTAGCTTTGAGGGATGAAGTAGTGAAGGCAGCAGAGGATCAAGTAGGTAAAAAGATGAGGGCTAGTAGAAATCCTTGGGTAACAGAAGAAATATTGAATTTAATTGATGAAAGGAGAAAATATAAAAATGCAGTAAATGAAGCAGGCAAAAAGGATTACAAACGTCTCAAAAATGAGATCGACAGGAAGTGCAAAATGGCTAAGCAGGGATGGCTAGAGGACAAATGCAAGGATGTAGTGGCTTATCTCAATAGGGGTAAGATAGATACTGCCTACAGGAAAATTAAAGAGACCTTTGAAGATAAGAGAACCACTTGTATTAACATCAAGAGCTCAGATGGAAACCCAGTTCTAAGCAAAGAAGGGAAGGCAGAAAGGTGGAAGGAGTATATAGAGGGTCTATACAAGGACGATGTACTTGAGGACAATATTATGGAAATGGAAGAGGATGTAGATGAAGATGAAATGGGAGATACGATACTGCGTGAAGAGTTTGACAGAGCACTGAAAGACCTGAGTCGAAACAAGGCCCCTGGAGTAGACAACATTCCATTGGAACTACTGACGGCCTTGGGAGAGCCAGTCCTGACAAAACTCTACCATCTGGTGAGCAAGATGTATGAAACAGGCGAAATACCCTCAGACTTCAAGAAGAATATAATAATTCCAATCCCAAAGAAAGCCGGTGTTGACAGATGTGAAAATTACCGAACTATCAGTTTAATAAGCCACAGCTGCAAAATACTAACACGAATTCTTTACAGACGAATGGAAAAACTAGTAGAAGCCGACATTGGGGAAGATCAGTTTGGATTCCGTAGAAATACTGGAACACGTGAGGCAATACTGACCTTACGACTTATCTTAGAAGAAAGATTAAGGAAAGGCAAACCTACGTTTCTAGCATTTGTAGACTTAGAGAAAGCTTTTGACAATGTTGACTGGAATACTCTCTTTCAAATTCTAAAGGTGGCAGGGGTAAAATACAGGGAGCGAAAGGCTATTTACAATTTGTACAGAAACCAGATGGCAGTTATAAGAGTCGAGGGACATGAAAGGGAAGCAGTGGTTGGGAAGGGAGTAAGACAGGGTTGTAGCCTCTCCCCGATGTTATTCAATCTGTATATTGAGCAAGCAGTAAAGGAAACAAAAGAAAAATTCACAGTAGGTACTAAAATCCATGGAGAAGAAATAAAAACTTTGAGGTTCGCCGATGACATTGTAATTCTGTCAGAGACAGCAAAGGACTTGGAAGAGCAGTTGAACGGAATGGACAGTGTCTTGAAAGGAGGATATAAGATGAACATCAACAAAAGCAAAACGAGGATAATGGAATGTAGTCGAATTAAGTCGGGTGATGTTGAGGGTATTAGATTAGGAAATGAGACACTTAAAGTAGTAAAGGAGTTTTGCTATTTGGGGAGCAAAATAACTGATGATGGTCGAAGTAGAGAGGATATAAAATGTAGACTGGCAATGGCAAGGAAAGCATTTCTGAAGAAGAGAAATTTGTTAACATCGAGTATCGATTTAAGTGTCAGGAAGTCATTTCTGAAAGTATTTGTATGGAGTGTAGCCATGTATGGAAGCGAAACATGGACGATAAATAGTTTGGACAAGAAGAGAATAGAAGCTTTTGAAATGTGGTGCTACAGAAGAATGCTGAAGATTAGATGGGTAGATCACATAACTAATGAGGAAGTATTGAATAGGATTGGGGAGAAGAGAAGTTTGTGGCACAACTTGACCAGAAGAAGGGATCGATTGGTAGGACATGTTCTGAGGCATCAAGGGATCACCAATTTAGTATTGGAGGGCAGCGTGGAGGGTAAAAATTGTAGGGGGAGACCAAGAGATGAATACACTAAGCAGATTCAGAAGGATGTAGGATGCAGTAGGTACTGGGAGATAGGATAGAGTAGCATGGAGAGCTGCATCAAACCAGTCTCAGGACTGAAGACCACAACAACAAAAACAACTTGTTGGAGCAGCTTCATCAGTCCTGAGTTCCAATCTCCAGAGTCTATGAGTGCTTGTGATGCCTGCAAGAAGTCTCATCCAAGGATAAAATTACAGCTGAATTCTGGTAAAACAACAAATTCAAAAGACTGTGTTCCTGCATTGATAGTTATTCACACAACAAAGGTTCCTGTTGGCTGAACATATTTTCCAATTGCAACTATCAACAATGTCTTACAAATATCAGAACATAACTAACTTCAGATGGCAATGATAAGTATCCAACATAACAGAAAATGGAATCCCAAGATTGACTAATGACTGGACGGGGTAGCTGCTAATGAAGAAATCATGTTATTTCCCAACAAATTTGCATCTGTCATTCATGAAGGATATTCATTTACAGTGGTAATTTTATTAATTTGACATGTAGCATACTTAGCATACTTTCTTTACTTGGGAAATCTAGGTGAGTAGAGAGGTAATCTCTAGTCACCTAGATTTCCCAACAAATTTGCATCTATCATTCATGAAGGATATTCTTTTATGGTGGTCTTACCTGTCTGGTCACCTTATTTAGTTTTCCTAATTTTGGCAGCTAGTAAGAGTATGGAACCTCTGTATGATGACAATAAATAAGCACATCACACTGGAGAACAACCTTGACTACAGTATAGCAGAGGGTTCATCCGGCAGACTGGCTGTATTGGTATGCACTTGCCTAGTGACCACAGAATAGTAAAGATGAACTAAAGAAAGTATGCTAAGTATGCTACATGTTATACTAATAAAATAGACATATAACATTCCTAAAGTGATATTCATGTTTAAGAGATGTCATATACATAATAAGGTATACATATTATTGTAATCTTTGTGCCAGTAAATAAGGTATAACAGGGAATTCAGGTCTCAGCATATGGAATATAACTAAACTAATATCTATCAATGAAAATAATTAGTTTTCAATTTTTGAAAATGTAATGTCACTGGATAGGCAAAAAATTTATTACCAAGCAGTGGTAGGAGAACACACACACAGAAAGGTTAAAGAAATATGCAAGATTTCAGAGCCAGTTGCTCCTTCTTCTGGCAGAAGGGCTGAAGTTCCCAAGGAAGAGGGATGAAGGGAAAGGACTGGTGAGGTCTAGGGAATGGGGAAAGTTTAGAAAAATCATGTAGAACCTCAAGTCAGGAGAGACTTACCAGAAGCAGCAGGCACAACAAAAAGACTGTTACACATTGAACTTTAGGCCAAAGTCTTCTTCAGAAACGGAAACACACACACATTCACACAAGCAAGCACACCTCACACTATGGCCAGAATACAACAGTTAGTTAGTTACATGTTTCATGAATCATTTTGCATGATAGATTTTAATGATGTGGAACGAATCATTTTACATTCATATCACAAAAGAAAAAATATATACAGATGTGAGTTAGTAATTCCTACCCACTACCTTTTACACATTACAGTAATAGAATTCCTCTATGGAATAGGAGGCATTGCCCATTGCCAAGGGCAAGCTTTCTTAGTTTGTTATCAAATTTTACTCTGCTGTCAGACATTTCATATCACTGAGTAAGTAATCAAAAATGTTTGTTGCAGCATTGTGCACCCCTTTTTGTGTTAAATACACCTTAATGTGTACTGATAAACATTATTTTTCCTTCTGATATTGTAATTGTGTACAGCATTGTTCCTTTTGAACTTGCAGTGGATTTGTTACAACAAACTTCATGAGAGAACAAATATACTGTGAAGCAGTCGACAGAATGCCTCACTCATTAAACAGATGTCTATAAGATGATCATGGGTGAGCACCACATATTATTCCAACAGCACATTTTTGTGCATTGCAGGCTTTCTCACAGATGAGTTACCCCAAAACATTATGCCATATGACATTATTGAATGAAAATATTGCAAATATGTCTGAAGATTTGCAATGATTCTAATTGCAAATGTGGCTGAACTAAGTTGTTTTAGGAGTTCCAAAACGTGTTTTTCCAATTGAATTTCTCATCAACATGGAACTCTAAGAATTTTGAAGTTTCCACCCTATTTATAATATCCTCACCATGTGTTACACTTATCATTGGTGTAGTACCTCCAGATGTGCAGAGTGAGACCATTCCCAGAAAACCAGTCAATGATAATTTTAAGAACTTTGTTTTCCATTTCTTCTGTTTCTGTACATAAGCTGGAATTGATTACAATACTAGTATCATCAAAAACAACTAATTCTGCTTGTTGTATACTAGATGGAAGATAGTTTACATATATGAGGAACAGTAGTGGACCTAATATTAGACCTTGGGGAGCCCCATAGGTGAATTCTCTCCAGTCAGAATTATGTCCATGGGCTATATTTCTTGAATTACTAAGTACAACTTTCTGCAGTCTTTTGGTTAGATATAACATCATCCACTGGTTGGCTATACTGTAAATCTCATAAAACATCAATTTATCTATGAGAATACTGTGATTCCCACAGTCAAATGCCTTATAGAAGTCACTGAAAATACCAACCATCGCTATTTTATTATTTATGCTTGCAAAATCTGGGAAGTGGACATATAAACGGCACGCTCTGTAGAGCAACCCATCTAAAACCCATAAGGTGAATTGCTAAAGATACTACCATTATTGAGATGAGGTATTATTCTAAAATATATCATCTTCTCTTGTGCTGAATGAAAGCAGCAACCCAGAGTGGGGTGGGGAAGGGACAGGGATAGCAGGGTACAGATGTGTGGAGAATAGAGCACTGTCTGGTCATGCATTCAGCAACTAGATGGCTGCAGGACAAGAGTGCCAGGTGGCATTGGGAGGCTTTGGGAGAATAGGGGAGGGGGCAGGGAACGGAAAAGGAGAGGAGCAGAGAATGAGAAAAAGACCAGTGGTGCATTGGCAGAGAGCAGTGCACAATGAGGGTGAGAGGAACTGGATTGGGGGAGAGACGTAGGGCAGAGGGAATGAAAACTATTGGGCAGAGGACATAGGAACTGTAGGTTATCGCAGGGTGAGGCTGGGATAGTTTTAGAAGCAGAGAATATGCTGTAAAGATATCTCCCAAATGCACAGTTCAGAAGCTGGTGGTGGAGGGGAGGATCCAGATGGCTCAGCTTGTGAAGCAGGAACTGAAATCAAACATCTTATGTTCAGCTGCATGTTGCACCAACCACGGTGTTGTCCAGTTTGCTGTTGGCCTGTGGCCATTCATACTGATGGACAGCTGGTTGGTAGTTGTACCAACATAAGAAGTTGTTCAATGATTGCAGCAGAGCTGGTACCCTGCTATCCCTTCCCCTTCCCTGCTCCACTCAGGATTGCTGTTTTCGTTCAATTCAACTGTTGCATTTTGGCTGTTGATAGCAATTGTGTGTATGAGGTCTACTTGGATAAGTGAATATGCATGTGTTTTCTTTTCTTAAGAAGGCTTTAGTTTTTTTGTTGTGCCCATGTGCAACTCAATATATCATCTTTACAGTGAGTAGCATTCTGTGCTTTTTATAATACTGTTGGTTTTCCAACTTGGACTTTCCATGTTTTAAACTAATATCTATGCAGATAGATCTTACATAGCTACAAATTTTCATAATATATTATACTGTGATTTGTCATGCACAGTAATTAATTACCATCTCATTTAATTACACAATTATTCAACAACATGTGAGAATGAATTATATTATAAAATACAATCAAGTAAATACATTTTTAGAAACTATATGCAGCATCAGTATGTAATAGGATTTGTACTAAATTACTACTTGAAAACTTTAATCAATTACAGAATTTTGGTGCTCTATACCAACCGCAATGTGAGTTCAGGTTCCCTTTTTGTTTTATCATCTGTTAAATTTGCACAGAAGATACCGTCATGTTGATAATCTTCAGAAGAATTGACTAAGCATAGACTGATGTGTCTATTATGACAGGGGGATGGCAGAAGTTTTAGTCCACCCTGTCCTGGCAGACCTGTCACTAATCCACAGTTTGCATCAGTGCCAGGATTTTCACTCCCCGTCCAAGGAAGAAAATTTAAACTGTGAGCAACAAATTGAATGTTTTTATACTTTTTGAGCAGATCACATTTAAATACTTACTACACTTATTCTGTATATTGAAAACATTTCATTAGCTAACCATTACAAGAACACAAGCAGAGCTGTGAGCAAGGTTCAGTAATCATCTTCCAAAAACAATTTTCACACCCACTCTTCATCCCTATTTGAGTACAAGAAGGAGATTTTCTTCTTTTTTGTCAAGCAGAACAATCTGACAGCTTGTTCACAGACAGGAGGCAGGAAATGTGGATCTCCACAACTAAAAATATACTTAGTTTCATAAATGAACTAAATGTTTACATTGTGGGAAGAATAAATGTTCATTGAAAATAAGTCTCAATTAATACAGTTACCAGTTTATTCATATAATTTTTAATTGTGTAGTAATTAATGAACAGCAGAAAGGAAGATGTAAAAATTTATTTAATTTGTAGCTTTCTGCTAATTATGTATGATGTAAATTGACATTTTGTTTGAGTATGATGGGACAGTGGCTATTGCTCTTCATACTGGGAATAACATATCAATAGTAATTGTTGGTTCTGGTTGTAGTCTACAAAAGCAGTTCGTAATAGTTGCTTATCTGTGATGACATATGTTTTAAATCATTTCACATCTCTGAGAGTACTCCCTCATTATAAAATAACAGAACATGAAGTGCAAATTAAAAAGTGAATTCATCACTTCGACATTTACATCATCAACTGAAATGCCACTTTGACTACAATATTAGATTCACATTTGGGAACACTTTGACTCAAGTAATCATCCAGCCCTCCACATTTATGGTATCCAAATTTTCCCTAAATTGCTTAAGGTAAATGGCAGGCTGGTTCCTTTGCATTAGTTCCTTTGAAAAAGGAATCTCTTTCCCAATCCTTCCTTATCTGACCTTGTGCTCCATGCCTACAGAATTCACTGTCAACATATTATTAAATCTCTGATCTTCTTTAGTATTTGTTCCAAGAGTGTTTCTTTTTTTCCTGTAGTGAACACCTCTAGTTTCTGAATTTTTACTCATGTTTGAAAAATAAGACAGGTTTTTAAAACATTCCCTTCTGAATTACATTTCAGATGACATGCTGTCCATGAAAATATATGACAACATGCCACGTTGTCAGATCCAATTCACAAATGAAGACCTTTAAGTGCGCAATCATATTATAATGTATATGCTTAAAGCAATAACACAGGAAACAAGCTGTCCATCAAAAGATATATGCAGATGTAAAAAGTAAAGCTGTTGTTAATCCTAAAATTGGTTTGATTACTACAGTACTTTACCTGTACCTCTTAGTGGAGGTGCACTAACCTTCCTGCAATCTCTGAGTAGACTTACCCAGTCTGTTACAGGAGGTCTATCATTTAATGAAGAATTTGAACCATGGTTAACTTGATATTTTTCACATGTATAAAATATTCCCAGAGATTATAGAAGCTATAGGTACCAGACAAAATCCTGGGACTGACTGAGGATTGAACTTTGGGAATTTGGATCTACAGTCTAACATTTTCTGACTTAAACACCAAGCCAAATGATCTGTTTCTCTTTGTTACTCAGTCAACAAAAATATGTAGAATGTGTTTACAAAATAAAAGATTCCACATATGTGCCAAAACCTGTCTGGGCAATAAAAGATTAGTGTTTTGCAGAAAGTGGTGTCATAAAAATTATATTCAGCTTGGTAATATCACCCTCAGCCATGCTACAAGAAACAACTACACTGTTCATAGCAGTTCTGTGTTCATACTGCAAAGAATGGCAGTTTCTTTAAGGAGTTAACATCACATACATGACACAAAAGACAGATACATTAGAAACTGAAACAATTCCCCTCTGCTGTGTACTGCAATGAGTACTTTTTTTAAATAAATAAAGTGAATTCCTAAAGCATTCTAACAAATTTGATGAAGATTAGCACAATATTTAAGAAATATTGTTGCAAAATAGGGCAGTAAAAGGAGATTCTAACTAAGAATTGGGGAAGTCCTTAATTACATCTTAGTGGTGATTGAAGGTACCAACCAGAGAAGATCCTATTGTCTAATCCAGATATTCACCTCATGCAGCTGTTAGTATCAATAAGGTGAACATCTTGATGGATAACTTTATTAGGAACAAATATAGATGGGCTGCTCACCAACCCACAATGCAGACAGAGTGGTACCAGATGGTTATATTTTAACTGATGGTGCTCAGAGTGCTGCGGTACAGGTTGCATATATCACATGATGGTGAAATGTCATAGGTGTGTTCACCAACTGGTGTGCTCATCAAGGGTGCTGATAAAATAACAATCCACTTTCTGCCATCAGGTCAATATATGGTACTGTAAGCAGTCAGAATGTGGTTTGGGTGCAGGAAAAGAGGATGAACAATCAAACACATGATAATGGTGGTTCTAACATGTTTGTTAGGATATGGTCACAAGTTACAATATGTGTTCAGTGTGGTCTTCTGAGCCAGCAAAATGCTACATCATAACATGTCATGGTTGACAACTGCTCACAGCATATCCAGTGTAATCAGAGTTATATGTCATCATATGCTATCCTTCAGATCAGGAAGAGTTTGAATGCATCCCTGATAGACATGATCTGTCAAATAATCCCACAACCAGAAGCTAAACAGATTCAGGTCAGAAGATGTGGATGGCTACACATCTTGAAACTGCTTAGAGCTGACGTGGTCATTACCAAAGATTTATCGAAGCAAATCTTCCACTTGTCAAGCAACATCTGGTGTCACCCCATCTTGCATTAAAATAATAGTGTGGACACAAGTGCATTCTTCTAAAGTTGGAATCACATGTTGCACAAAGAGGTCCTCAGAATGCGTAGATGTCACTTTACACCTGACAGGCCTGTGAGATGTCATCTTCTTAAAGAAAATGGAGTGAGAATGAAGAACCTTGTGAAACCACACAACACAGTCACATAAGTTGAGTGCAGTGGATGTTCCTGCATAAAATGTGGCAGAGTAGAACCCCTAATCTAACAGTTCTTTGGATTAACGGTACTGTGCAGAGTAAAATGTGCCTCATCCATCCAAAGAATATTCCCTGGCCATATGTCATCCATTTCCATTATCCCAATAAATGAAAGGCAAAGTCATGGTGTTGTAGCCTATCTTGGGGCTTCATTTGGCATACATTCTGAATCTTGTAGGGATACCAGTGTAAAACATGCTGCAAAATCTTTTGAACTGTTGATCAGGAGAGAGGCAACTCCCAAGACACAGCTTGTGCACTGTTTTCAGAGTTTTAGGCATGTGCTGCACAAATGGGTATAGCTATAGCAACTTCACCAACAACTGCCATGGGAACGGGCTGCCTCCCTCTCACTGCTACACCACCTAATTCACCTGTTCCTTCAAATTTCTTGATTGTATTCTTTAACTCATTTATTGATACGGAGCCTCTATGCAGCTGTTTCTGTTGCCGATATTCACGCAATGCAGTGCTGCTATTGCTGCTGTTCTGATAAAATAATTCTCCCAGCACTGCATGATCTTTCTTCTCAATGGCCATTGTGCCTGATATGGAAAACTTCAACCTTCTTCCCTCTACACTAGCAATCACTTCACAAAAGAAATCAACACACATCGCCAAGTGACAAACAGCATACTGACATCAAAACAGAAACATTTCACATTCTCTCTGCTTACAGTGCCATATTTTTACATGGTGGCAGAAAGTGGAACTATTATTTTTTCAGCAGCAATTAATGAACATACCTATGGTGTTTCAGCATCCTGTGACGTATACAGCCCACACTGCAACACTTGGAACACTGTCAGTTTAATTATAACCAGCTGATATATCAAAGTCTGCTATAATGAGGGTTAAATGTATTATACAAAGGACAAAATGACTGGCTTCCAAATGATGATATTGATAGGGGACGACAGATCTCTGCTTGTACATGAACAGCTAGCGAATCCCAGGCTCTGATTCAGAAGCACTTAACTTTGGGCTGCGTACAATCTCTATGGAGTCTGGCAGACAAGAGTACCTTGGTAGCCTCTGCTGCCATATACAGGTTCATAAGACAAGTGAACTGAAGGAATTCAGGTAATCCTGCAGGCCATGGAGGAAGTTCATTTACTTCCATACCTCCACATTTCTATGCAAACTAGAGCAAAATAGACAATACCCAGGAAATCAGAAACTCAAATACTTCTACTACTTTTCATTTAAGTAAAATAAATTGTACAACTCTTAAGATCTAAAGACAGGTCAGTGGTCAGTGGAACTGGAAGAGGAATACATAAGATAAAATGAGATATCAGAAGAACAGTGAAGAAAATGAAGGCAAAATAGAGTTAAATGCAACAAATGAATGAATAAATGAGACTATTCAGGGCATTAAATAAAAAAAGTCACCATGATTTCAGGATCACAAAGGTAGATACATAGAGGAATAGATAGATAGATAGATAGATTGGTAGAGTTGAGAGAATGAGGCAAAAAAATACATAATTTAAGTATGAGAGTTTTTTGAAACTAGGATAGTATGTCAGTGTGATGGGCTTGATGGAACTTTCTGTTGGGTTTCATTCATCATTCTGATATATGCTTGCTTGCATTACAGTGAGCTATTGCAAAATGAGCCATTTCTTTATTACTTATTCTTTATTTGCTTCACTTCCTTGTTCATAATTTCTACCAAGAATGAGTTATGTAGCTTACTTTTTTTTATTTGTACATATGATTTTTTCTCATAATGTATGGAACATATATATTTACCTCAATCTTTCCTTCACATCACCAGCTGTAGAATTTGAAATTTTTCTCACATCTCCCCAAAATGCATATATATTGTAGAGATGTAGTGTACTGTAAAACTTTTCACTGTCTACCTCATTTAATATCTGAAGAATGCTTTTGTCTGATCCACGATCCTTGCACAAGTTAAAAGCACTCTGCCAATCTGTAGGTGGTATTATATTCACACAATATCGTGAACTGGAACTCTCCGCTGAAAAGACTGCAAGAAATGTTTTACATTTAAACTGAATTATTGTAATATTTGAATATGCATATAAAAATTAACAATTCACAAAATTTTCACAAGCAGGGAGGTTTTCTGTGTCACTCTGATTAACAACTAATTTGATATAGTTCATACACACTGCAAATATTTATAAGAATTTATTTTAAGCACTTACCATGCCAATACAAAATTCAATGGCTTTTGCAAAAGATTTAAGATCTTTTGCTGTGTTTGGCTGAAGAAAATGACTTAAATTGTAATTGATGTAAAGTTCTAACACACATCACACACACTTAACTAACAATTTTGAATGTAGTAAATTAAACTCATAGAGAGACAACACTTACCTTCAATAAGCACAGCTCTCAATCAAAATAATACATATAAAAATAAATAATGACTGTAACATATTTATGAGAAAAATAGGTTTTTCTCTTCAGGAATTGTATGAGTTTCTGTGGGAGCAGATCACTAGGAAGCCAAGATAAGAGAGTCCAACTTGTTTGAAAGGCAGTGGGTGGTGTAGTTATGTCTCTTTATCTGTATGGCTTTGTGCATTGTACCTCACCATTGTCATGTTTCTTTTCTCCTCTCACACCTAATTAAGAAATAATTTTTAAAAGATCAAACTGCCCAGTATTTAAGTAGGGAAATAATATATATCTGGACTTAAAATTTGACACTACTCTTGCACAGCTACAGGGGTTGTACGAAAATATGGAAACACCAAAAACACATCATGTTACTGTGTCTAAAATAGTATAGGAGACATGTTTACATGCAAAACAGATTCCAGTCATCTTGAAATGTATACATTCAGGTACCGTATGGTTTTCAAGGCAATTTTATACCATTCTTTTTGCAAAATGATGGCAAGTTCAGGTAACAACAATGATGGAGGTGGATAGCCATCATGCACCCTTCACTCCAAAGCAGACTACAAAGGATATTGAATACAGTGACTATGATGGCCAAGGGAGATGTGGAAATTCATCCTTGTGCTCTCAAAACCAGTCTTGGATGATATAAAGTGTGGGAACAGGGGTCTGGTTGTCTTGGAATACAGCATCATCATTGGGGAACCTTGGCAGTAATGCCACCTTTCAGAGTAACCATAGGGCTCATGGGACACCATGATACAGCTGCTTGAATCATAGCTGATCCCCTGCCACATTTCATACTTGGACGCAAACTAGGCTGCTAGTTGGAAACAGTGTGAAACAAGAATTATCCAACCAAATGACTTTGTTCCATTGCTCCGCAGTCCAAGTTTCATGGCGCTGGCATGGGCATTAGCATCACTGATGAATGGTTTTAGAATTCCAGCTCACCCTGCAATTCCCAGCTTACGGAGTTCCTCTCACATTGTTTTGGTGCAGACAGGATTCAGACATTCATTTCTGCAATTCTATCATGATTACTCAACACACACTTTCATCCACATTGTTACTTAGCAGATGATATTTTCCAAATTTCCCTGTATGCAGTATAAATCTTCGATACAATGCTTCCACTTTGACTCCCTCGGTTATGGAAGAACCCACTATATGAGTATCAACAATTTGCCTATGTTTGAGCTCACTTAGCTCCAACATAAAGCACTAACAATTGCACTAAACACCGTTCTGACAATTATTGACATTTGCAATGTATTTAAGATACTGCACAGGTGCCATTCGTTGTCAAATATGACAGGCTTGCCAGGCATCCGTATTTACGAGTATGTTCAAACACACATTTCTAACGGTGTTTCCACATTCTTAGAAAAAAATTTCTTTTATTTCTGTCTATGATCAGAAAATTGTTAGGTCCTTGGACTACTATTTTTGGTCAGCAATGATCTGCAGAAAAACATGGAAGAAATATATACACTCCTGGAAATTGAAATAAGAACACCATGAATTCATTGTCCCAGGAAGGGGAAACTTTATTGACACATTCCTGGGGTCAGATACATCACATGATCACACTGCCAGAACCACAGGCACATAGACACAGGCAACAGAGCATGCACAATGTCGGCACTAGTACAGTGTACATCCACCTTTCGCAGCAATGCAGGCTGCTATTCTCCCATGGAGACGATCGTAGAGATGCTGGATGTACTCCTGTGGAACGGCTGGCCATGCCATTTCCACCTGGCGCCTCAGTTGGACCAGCGTTCGTGCTGGACGTGCAGACCGCGTGAGACGACGCTTCATCCAGTCCCAAACATGCTCAATGGGGGACAGATCCGGAGATCTTGCTGGCCAGGGTAGTTGACTTACACCTACTAGAGCATGTTGGGTGGCACGGGATACATGCAGATGTGCATTGTCCTGTTGGAACAGCAAGTTCCCTTGCCGGTCTAGGAATAGTAGAACGATGGGTTCGATGATGGTTTGGATGTACCGTGCACTATTCAGTGTCCCCTCGACGATCACCAGTAGTGTACGGCCAGTGTAGGAGATCGCTCCCCACACCATGATGCTGGGTGTTGGCCCTGTGTGCCTCGGTCGTATGCAGTCCTGATTGTGGCGCTCACCTGCACGGTGCCAAACACGCATACGACCATCATTGGCACCAAGGCAGAAGCGACTCTCATCGCTGAAGACGACACGTCTCCATTCGTCCCTCCATTCACGCCTGTCGCGACACCACTGGAGGCGGGCTGCACGATGTTGGGGCGTGAGCGGAAGACGGCCTAACGGTGTGCGGGACCGTAGCCCAGCTTCATGGAGACGGTTGCGAATGGTCCTCGCCGATACCCCAGGAGCAACAGTGTCCCTAATTTGCTGGGAAGTGGCGGTGCGGTCCCCTATGGCACTGCGTAGGATCCTACGGTCTTGGCGTGCATCCGTGCGTCACTGCGGTCCGGTCCCAGGTCGACGGGTACGTGCACCTTCCGCCGACCACTGGCGACAACATCGATGTACTGTGGAGACCTCACGCCCCACGTGTTGAGCAATTCGGCGGTACGTCCACCCAGCCTCCCGCATGCCCACTATACGCCCTCGCTCAAAGTCCGTCAACTGCACATACGGTTCACGTCCACGCTGTCGCGGCATGCTACCAGTGTTAAAGACTGCGATGGAGCTCCGTATGCCACGGCAAACTGGCTGACACTGACGGCGGCGGTGCACAAATGCTAGCGCCATTCGACGGCCAACACCGCGGTTCCTGGTGTGTCCGCTGTGCCGTGCGTGTGATCATTGCTTGTACAGCCCTCTCGCAGTGTCCGGAGCAAGTATGGTGGGTCTGACACACCGGTGTCAATGTGTTCTTTTTTCCATTTCCAGGAGTGTATATGACTGGTTGATTGTCTACAGCTTAATACAATAAAATAGGACATAATGAAAATTATCACTGACATAAATGTGGAAAACATGCACTTCAAATGTGACTACACATACCTGTTTCCATATTTTTGTCCAACCCATGTGTATTACATATGTAAAGCAGGTAATATCATTCACCATTCTGTTTGCATTCTGACTACTTCAAACCCATATCCAGAAATGTAGAGCTTGGGTGCTGGAGACCACTTAAATCTGAGCATGAAGGGTTGTGTTGGTTTGTTCTGATTTATTTTGGTGTCTGAATATGGAAGGGATGCAACTCTTTAGTCATCTATACTTTGGATGAATGACCTGAACTTAATAACATTCTTGCACATGTGCTACATTCCTCCACATAGCCCTAATGTGCATCCTACTGTGAACCTTGTGTGATCTGCCAGTACAGTAATGTTTTTGACTGCAGTATGACATGTACAAGTACACAGCTGCAGAAATGACTGACATGTTGCTTGCATATAGCAAAGCAGATTGAAATCGGAGAGCTGCTGAAAGATTGTATGCGGAATGTTTTCCAACTAGATTTACCACACATCATTCCTCATTCATGGCCATTAAAAGACAACTCAGAGAAGCTGGAAAGTTGCATGTGTATATTTTCTGTCTGGGGTGTGTCCATTGTACAGTAAAGTAGTAACACTTTGTGCCTGATACCATCCACAGTTTATTGTTTGTCCTTTGGTAGGTGCTGAAATGTGTTGCGGGTCATCCAGACTCAGCTTCAACACTACATTTCGAGAGGGATGTGCTGATGATGTTCAAAATGGATCCAGCCACCAGCAATCATCAGGTGGCATAAGTGCTGCACAAGGACAAAAATGCTGTGTGGCGTGTTGTCCATGAGCACAGGCTCCATCCATAGCATCTGCAGAAAGTACAGGCATTACAGGAGGAGGATTACCCATGATGAGTACAGTGTGAGCAGTGGTATCTACAACAGTGCATACTCCAGCCACAATTCTCAAGCTTCACAAATGAAGGCATGTTACTAAAGATGGCATAAATAAAACTGTACAACATGCACATTCAGACAGATAAAAATCTGCTTGCACAGGTGATTCAAAATCATTCACACATGGTCAATATTATCATGTGGATAACTGGTGACCATATCACTGGGTCATAGCTACTGTCAAACAGACTAAGAGGACCAATCTATCTCACATTTATCAGAGATGTTTTGCGTGCCTTATTGTCATGTTCGGATGGAATGTAGATGCAATATGGAGCTCCAGCACACTTTGATGTCAATATACAGAATCACTTCAACGTTGCAGTTGATGGATTAGTAGGGGTGGAACAGTTTCATGGTCCACATAGTTGCCAGGTCTGACATCTCTTGGCTATTTCCTATGGGGTAGTATGAAGAGTATGGTGTATGGCACATCTTTAGTCAGCAGAGGACCTTATTGCTCGAGTACACAGAGCAACTGAAATATTTCAAAGACAACTACACATATTGCCTCATGTGCATGAGGCTCAGCACCACAAATGTAGGCTCTATGTTGATGTAGAAGGTACAAATGACAAAGCCTATTTGTAATGCAGACAGTGTGATGAGCTAGGTTTACTGACATAATGTGAAACACACACCTATTTCAGGCTTTGACACTCTCCAGTGCCCAAGCTGTGCATTTCTGAATATGGGTTCCTTGTTGAAGAGCGATTAGTGAGTCTTCCCAAAAAACAACATACAATTATAGTCAGTGTTTTTTGTGACATCTTGTGTGTGTGTGTGTGTGTGTGTGTGTGTGTGTGTGTGTGTGTGTGTGTTTTAATACTCTTTTTGACCAAACAAAATTACTGTGCATAGCCGTATGCATAATAGAGGTAAAAGTAAGCATGCATTCTCAGGACATTTTTGTAGAGTGCACTGTGTCTCCAATTGTGAAAGGGACAAGATGGTTTGTGTACACTCTTCTAAGTGTCAACATGTTTCAAACTCTCATTTCCACCTTAGACTGTGTGAGCATTGTTACTTTGCAGGAAGAAGGACCGTCACCACAAAATGTTGCCCATCAAAATGTTGTACAACACAGCAATGCTGTGAGCTTTCCCAAAAACATACTAATTGTAGTCAGTGTTTTTTGGGACATCCTGTGTGTGTGTTTTTCAATATTCTTTTTGGCCAAACAAAATCACTGTGCACAACCATCTGTATAATAGTAGTAAAGGTAAACGTGCATTCTCAGTATAGTTTGTTTGAGTTCACTGTGCCTCCAATTGTGAATGAGACAAGATGGTTTATGTATACTCTTCCAAGTGTCAACATGACCCAAACTCTCATTTCAATCTTAAACCATGCGAGCATTGTTACTTTGACCATCAAAATGTACACCACAGCAATGTCATTTGAACATTCAACCACTATCGTGAGATCTACTTTGTAGTGGCTGCCCATGGTCAACAACACAAGATGATGACTGTTATGTACAAATTATGGCTATTAGGTACCCTGATGAGAAGCAATTTAATGTGGACTTTCATTTACACATTTCTTTGGGAAGGAGGGGGGAGGGGGGAGACAGAATGTAACCATCTCCACATGATCAATTTGCTCTTTAGGTTGTTGTTGTTGTTGTCTTCAGTCCTGAGACTGGTTTGATGCAGCTCTTCATGCTACCCTATCCTGTGCAAGCTTCTTCATCTCCCAAGACTTACTGCATCCTACACCCTTCTGAATCTGCTTAGTGTATTCATCTCTTGGTCTCCCTCTATGATTTTTACCCTCCACACTGCCCTCCAATACTAAATTTGTGACCCCCTGATACCTCAGAACATGTCCTACCAACCGGTCCCTTCTTCTTGTCAAGTTGTGCCACAAACTCCTCTTCTCCCCAATTCTATTCAATACCTCCTCATTAGTTATGTGATCTACCCATCTAATCTTCAGCATTCTTCTGTAGCACCACATTTCGAAAGCTTCTATTCTCTTCTTGTCCAAATTATTTATCGTACATGTTTCACTTCCATACATGGCTACACTCCATACAAATACTTTCAGAAACGACATCCTGACATTTAAATCTATACTAGATGTTAACAAATTCCTCTTCTTCAGAAATGCTTTCCTTGCCATTGCCAATCTACATTTTATATCATCTCTACTTTGACCATCATCAGTTATTTTGCTCCCCAAATAGCAAAACTCCTTTACTACTTTAAGTGCCTCATTTCCTAATCTAATTCCCTCAGCATCACCCAACTTAATTCAACTACATTCCATTATCATCGTTTTGTTTTTGTTGATGTTCATCTTGTATCCTCCTTTCAAGACACTGTCCATTCTGTTCAACTGCTCTTTCAAGTCCTTTGCTGTCTCTGACGGAATTACAATGTCATCAACGAACCTCAAAGTTTTTATTTCTTGTCCATGGATTTTAATACCTACACTGAATTTTTCTTTTGTTTCCTTTACTGTTTGCTCAATATACAGATTGAATAACATCAGGGCGAGACTACAACCCTGTCTCACTCCCTTCCCAACCACTGCTTCCCTTTGTGTACAAATTGTAAATAGCCTTTCGCTCCCTGTATTTTACCCCTGCTGCTTTTAGAATTTGAAAGAGAGTATTCTTGTCAACATTGTCAAAAGCTTTCTCTAAGTCTACAAATGCTAGAAATGTAGATTTGCCTTTCCTTAATCTTTCTTCTAAGATAAGTCGTAAGGTTAGTATTGCCTCACATGTTCCAGTATTTCTACAGAATCCAAACTGATCTCCCCTGAGGTCAGCTTCTACCAGTTTTTCCATTCATCTGTAAAGAATTCGTGTTAGTATTTTGCAGCTGTGACTTTTTAAACTGATAGTTCGGTAATTTTCACATCTGTCAACACCTGCTTTCTTTGGGATTGGAATCATTATATTCTTCTTGACGTCTGAGGGTATTTCACCTGTCTCATACATCTTGCTAACCAGATGGTAGAGTTTTGTCAGGACTGGCTCTCCCAAGGCTGTCAGTAGTTCTAATGGAATGTTGTCTACTCCTGGGGCCTTGTTTTGACTCAGGTCTTTCAGTGCTCTGTCAAACTCTTCACTCAGTATCGTATCTCCCATTTCCATAATATTTTCCTCAAGTACATCGCCGTTGTATAGACCCTCTATATACTCCTTCCACCTTTCTGCTTTCCCTTCTTTGCTTAGAACTGGGTTTCCATCTGAGCTCTTGGTATTCATACAAGTGGTTCTCTTTTCTCCAAAGGTCTCTTTAATTTTCCTGTAAGCAGTATCTATCTTACCCCTAGTGAGATATGTCTCTACATCCTTACAATTGTCCTCTAGCCATCCCTACTTAGCCATTTTGCACTTCCTGTCGATCTCATTTTTGAGATTTTGTATTTTGCCTGCTTCCTTTACTGCATTTTTATATTTTCTCCTTTCATCAATTAAATTCAGTATTTCTTCTGTTACCCAAGGATTTCTACTAGGCCTCGTCTTTTTACCTACTTGATCCTCTGCTGCCTTCACTACTTCATCCCTCAGAGCTACCCATTCCTCTTCTTCTGTACTTCTTTCCCCCATTCCTGTCAATTGTTCCCATATGCTCTCCCTGAAATTCTGTACAACCTCTGGTTTAGTCAATTTATCCAGGTCCCATCTCCTTAAATTCCCACCTTTTTGCAGTTTCTTCAGTTTTAATCTACAGTTCATAACCAATAGATTGTGGTCAGAGTCCACATCTGCTCCTGGAAATGTCTTACAATTTAAAAACTGGTTCCTAAATCTCTGTCTTACCATTATATAATCTACCTGAAACCTGTCAGTATCTCCAGGCTTCTTCCATGTATACAGCCTTCTTTTATGATTCTTGAACCAAGTGTTAGCTTTGATTAAGTTTTGCTCTGTGCAAAATTCTACCAGGCAGCTTCCTCTTTCATTTCTTAGCCCCAATCCATATTCACCTACTACGTTTCCTTCTCTCCCTTTTCCTACTACGGAATTCCAGTCACCATGACTACTAAATTTTCATCACCCTTCACTATCTGAATAATTTCTTTTATTTCATCATACATTTCATCAATTACTTCATCATCTGCAGAGCTAGTTGGCATATAAACTTGTACTACTGTAGTAGGCGTGGGCTTCGTGTCTATCTTGGCCACAATAATGTGTTCACATGCTGTTTGTAGTAGCTTACCCACACTCCTATTTTTTTAATTCTTTATTAAACCTACTCCAGCATTACCCCTATTTGATTTTCTATTTATAGCCCTGTATTCACCTGACCAAAAGTCTTGTTCCTTTAGCTGTCCACTATAAACAACAATATAGACCCTCTAAGAACTGTTAAAGGTTAATAAAGAGGACATGGGAAGACCTGGAATGGAATCAGGATCAATGATATTGTTTTCTCTTCACTGATGAGTGCAGGATTTTTCTGGTGTCTGGTTATCATTGTAGAAGAGTGTTAAGGTAGCCAGATACCAATGAGCGTCTCAGACCTGCTGTCTCATAAAGATCCCAAGGAGATGGGTCAGTCATATTTTGGTCTGGTACCATGTGTGTTTGTCAGGTACCTCACATCACTACTGAGTGTAATTTGAGGGCTGTGCAACATCAGAACAGGATCCTGAAATATATTATCTAGCCCTAGAGTCAACATTTTGCAGATGGGTTTGTATTTCGAGATGATACTCCTCAAGTGCACTGTGTCCACCTTGTGAACACCTTCCTTCAGGGGGCAGGGATCAACCAAACAAAAAGAAAGGAATGACGATCAGAGTTTAATGTCCTGTCAACATTTAGGTCATAAGTGACAGAGCATAAACTCAGATTATGAAAGGATGGAAAAGGAAACTGGCCATACCCTTTTCAAAGGAAGCATCCAGACATTTGCTTGGAGTGGTTTAGGAAAATCATGGAAAATCTAAATCTGAATGGCTGGACAGGGATTTGCACTGTTGTTCTCCCGAATGTGAGTCCAGTGTGCTAACCACTGTGGCATCTTGCTTCGCAAACAGAATGGCCTGTGATACCTGCTGACATGAAAACTGTTGAATATGTGTTACTATAGGTTATCCATCTTGAGCTGACTGCAGTCTAATTAAAAAGAATTACACTAGATGCATTTTGCTTTTATTTACAAACCAACTTCTGTGGGTATTCTGTAAACTGGATAAATATGTTCATACATTTTTGATTGTTTTAGGTTAAAAGCAGTGTTTCCCTTATAAAGTTGGTCTGCAAGCTACTTACACATGTTTCTTTATATTCTCCGCCCCTTCCCTCCTTGCTAGCAGAGGTGGGTGTCAACAGGCTTCATTTCGTATCTGCACTTGGCAGTTTTTGGCATTGTGCAGTATTCTCTGCACTGCACTATTTACAAATGACTTTCTTAAACTGTTTCTCATTCTGCACTGCCACAGTGTTTGTGCCTGTTCATTTGTTTTCATTCATGTTGTGAGTGTTTCCAACTTAGGAAATGATTTTTTTGTTCTTTGCCAGTGGGTGAGGGAGGGGCAGGGGGAGGGAGGGGGGGGGTATGGACCTGGACAGTGATTATAGGACAGAATCTGGGAGGTAATAGTAGTGGTAAATGATGGAGCTTGTGGTTATATGGTTACATTTAATGTTATATTAAGTGGTAAATCAGTTTAAAGAGTGTGTGATTTGCCAAGTTGATCTGATTATTTATGAGTTGTTTCTCTTATGTTATGGTTTTTTGGGTGTGGTAGTTTTCTTGTAAGATGAGGAGGTGTTTTTTATTGTTGTTTATCCTTATGAATTCTAAGTGTTCTGCAAAAGTTGAATGATTTTTCCTATATTTCCACGCTCTTACATGTCCTTTGTATCTGGTGTCAAATATCCTCGTGGTTTGACCTGTGTATCTTCCATCACATCTATTGCTTTTCAGTTGATATATTCCTGATTTCTGATGTAGGTCAGTTTTTCCTATTGTTTTTGGGAAGTATTTCTGAACTGAGTTGTTGGTTTGGTGTGCTATTTTTATGCCTTGTTTTTTTGAAAATATTGGATATTCTGTGTGTGCATTTGTGGTTGTATGTCACTGTATACCATCTTTTGCTTTCTGTTTCTTCCACACTTTGTGTTGTTTCTATTCTTGTATTTTGTGTATTTGTTTGTGTGTGATTTTGTCCTTGTGTTGGTGACAGTTGGGTGTTTGTTCTTTCCTGTTTCTTGATTTTATTGTTCAGCTTTGTTGCTAAGTTCTCTTTGTATGCATTGTTCATGGCTATTTGTATTACAGTATTCATTTCTTTTTTGTAATAGTCTATATCTATCAGTACTGTGTTTAGTCTGTGGAGCATGTATCTAAGTACTGCCTGCTTTTGAGAACTTAGGTGTTGTGATGTCTCATGTATATTTGTTTCTGTTCTTGTCAGTTTTCTGTATATGTCAAATGTATGTTGGTTGTTTAGAATCTTTATGGTGTTGCCCAAGAAATTTAACTGCCTATTTTGCTCTTTCTCTATTGTAAAATATATCTTATCATGAACAGAATTTATGTCTGTGTGTAACTGGTCAATTTTATTGTTTGGTTCATTTATCAGCCATAAGATGTCATCCATATATATAATCCAATATAGGATGTTGTACCTATTTGGCACTATTTTGTTAAATATAATCTGTTCTACATGATTCATAAATATGTTTGGTATGGTTCCAGACTCTGTAGATCCCATTGGTAATCCTTCACTTTGTAAATAGAATTCATTATTGAAATGAAAATAGTTCTGTTCTGTTGTTAGCTCTAGAAGCCCGACCGTTTCTTTGACGTATTCATGTGGAAGTGTTCTGTGTGTTTTAAGGTTCTGTTCCACAATGTTTATTGTTTCAGTTACTGGTCTATAGGAATACATATTCTCTACATCAAATGACAGGAGGGTGGCTGTATTTGGAACTTGTATATCTTTTATGTACTGAATCAATTGTGTGGTGTTTCTTATAGTCCTGTCTTCTTGTAATGTGTAGTTTTCTGATAATGTTTTCAACAAGTATCTTGCAAGTGGGTAAGTGGGTGCGTTTCTGTAATTCACAATAGCTCTGATGGTGAGATCTTTCTTGTGTAGCTTTGGTTGGCATCAAAGGGAAGGTGCACTGGGATTTGTTTGTAGCAGTTTTCCTTTTTCATTGTTTTCTATTGTATGTTCAATGTCTTTCAGAGTGTTTCTCAACTTCATTTGAAATCTATTAGTTGGATCTGATTTTAATTTTATAATTTTATTTTTTGTGATGAGCTCTTGTGTCTTACTGATGTATTGCTCTTTATCCATGAGAACCACTGTGTTTCCACAGCAGCAGTGCAGTAGTAAGTTGCATATTTAGCTTTCATATTTGTTTTGAAGTTTGATTCTTAATTTCTTTCTGAGTGTTTGTGCACTTGCATATTTAATTACATAAAATCCCTGCGTATTCTCATATTTCAGAGGAGTAACATTGCTTATTGATAGCTGTAGAGTATAAATTCACAGAGTCGTTAATCAGTTGTTTGTTTTGGACAGACAGTGCACTTTTGACACAGCTCAATGAGCCCTGAGCTGCCGCTGGTGAAGTAGTAGCAAGTCGCATATTTAGGTTTCATATTTGTTTTGTAGTTTGATTCTTAATTTCTTTCCGAGTGTTTGTGCACTTGCATATTTAATTACATAAAATTCTTGCGTATTCTCATATTTCAGAGGAATAATATTGCTTATTGATAGCTGTAGAGTATAAATTCGTGGGGTCGTTAGATATTAGCAGTAGGATGGATAGGGTGTGTGCGTGTTGTGTGTGGGTGCAGGAGGAACTGGCCACGGTTCGCGAGAAGCTGAGCGTGCTGTTCGCCACGGTCAGCCGCCTTCAGGCTGCTGCCTCGAGGTGCAGCGACGGCAGAGGATCTGGTGTGTCGCTTGAGGCACCCCAGGTGTCGCTTGCTGCGTCTGCTGACTCAGCCGCCGAGGCACCTTCTAGTGTACCCAGCGCATTGGGGCCGCCCTCACCTCAGGGTGAGTGGCACTGCAATGCATTCGTGTCACTTAAGGTGGAGGGTCAATGTGGAGGGTGTCTGGCTGGCCTCGACCTTTCGTCCTGTCAGTGTGCAGGTGGCCGCTCCTTCAGCAGGGTCCGAGCAGGCACATGGGGGCAAAGGCTTGCTGGTTATTGGGAGCTCCAACGTTAGGCGAGTGATGGAGCCCCTTAGGGAAATAGCGTACAGGGCTGGAAAGAAATCCAATGTGCACTCGGTTTGTCTGCCTGGGGGCTTCATCCAAGATGTAGGCCTGTGGCTATTGAGCGTACGGAGTGCAGTCATCTACAAGTAGTTGCTCACGTCAGCACCAATGATGCCTGTCACTTGAGTTCTGAGGCGATCCTCAGTTTGTACAGGCAGCTGGCGGATTTGGTGAAGACTGATGGCCTCGCATGTGGGGTGCAAGCAGAGCTCTCTATTTGCAGCATCGTTCCCAGAGTGGATTGGGGTCCTTTGGTTTGGTGCCGAGTGGAGGGTCTCAAGCAGAGGCTTCGTCGACTCTGTGATGGTCTTGGCTGCAGATTTCTAGACTTGTGCTATTGGGTGGGGAATTGTAGGGCACCCCTAGAAAGGTCAGGGTTGCACTACACAAAGGAAGAGGCTACTCGGGTAGCAGAGTACTTGTGGCATGCACATGGGGTTTTTTTAGGCTAAGCAGTAGTGCAAGGTGTCCTGATGAACACTCACCAGTCAATGTGCAGGCAGGGAAATCAGGACGTGCTCAGTGTAAATACACTTCAGCTATCAAGATATTAGCAGTAAATTTTCAGTGTGTTCAGAATAAAGTTCCTGAATTTACTGCCCTCCAGGAAGTGTGTGGCACCCAAATTATTCTCGGGACTGAGACCTGGCTGAACTCTTAGATAGGATGTTCTGAAATATTTAGTGAGGGTTGGAACGTGTATCGGAAAGACAGATTATACACTGTAGGAGGTGGTGTCTTCATTGCAGTTGACAAAAATATTGTGTCTACTGAGGTTGAAGTAGAGTGTGATTGTGAAGTTATCTGGACACGTTTAACAGGGCTAGGGGAAATAAAATTAATTGTGGGATGTTATTACCAGCCACCAGGTTCAACCATGACAGTTCTAGAATCATTCAAAGGGAGTCTACATTCTGTATTGCAGAAGTACCCGGATCATGCTATATTAGTCGGAGGCAACTTCAACCTACCTAGTATAGACTGGGATGTCTATGGATTCATTACAGATGGTACAGACAAGCCGTTGTGTGAATTACTTTTGAACACATTATCCGAAAACTGTCTTGAGCAGCTAAATCAACAGCCACTGCATAATGGAAATATTTTAGATCTGGTAGCCATGAACAGACCAGACTTCATCAACGGTGTCAGTGTTGAGACAGGGATTAGTGATCGTGATGTTGTCATTATGACTATGGTTATGAAAGTTAAAAAGTCAGTCAAGAAGGCTAGGAGAGTATTCTTACTAGAAAGAGCAGATGAGCAGTTGTTAGCATCCCACTTAGTAAATGAATCGATTTCATTTACTTCTGGTACGATGGACGTGGAAGAATTATGGGCAAATTTTAAACACATTGTAAATCACACATTGGACAAGTATGTGCCAAAAAGTGGGTTACGGATGGAAAAGACCCACCATGGTTTAACAGCCCAATTCGGAAAATGCTCAGGAAGCAAAGGCAGTTACACTCGCAGTGCAAGAAAGATCGGGAGAATAGAGACAGGCAAAAGTTAGTAGAGATTCGTGCTGCTGTAAAAAGAGTGATGCGCGAAGCATTCAACCACTACCACCATCATACCTTAGCAAAAGATCTTGCTGAAAACCCAAGGAAATACTGGTCTTATGTAAAATCGGTAAGTGGGTTGAAGGCTTCCATCCAGTCACTCACTGATCAGTCTGGCCTGGCAATGGAAGACAGCAAAACAAAAGCTGAAATTTTAAATTTAGCATTTGAGAAATCTTTCACACAGGAGGATCATACAAACATACTGCTGTTTGAGTCTCGTACAGATTCCCATATGGAGGACATAGTGATAAACATCCCTGGGGTTGTGAAGCAGCTGAATGCGTTGAAAATAAATAAATTGCCAGGTCCTGATGGGATTCCAATATGGTTTTACAGAGAGTACTCTACTGCATTGGCTCCTTACTTAGCTTGCATTTATTGCGAATCTCTTGCCAAACGTAAAGTCCCGAGAGACTGGAAAAAAGCGCAGGTGACGCCTGTATATAAGAAGGGTAGAAGGGTGGATCCTCAAAATTACAGACCAATATCCTTACCATTGATTTGTTGCAGAATTCTCGAACATATTCTCAGTTCAAATATAATAAATTTCCTTGAGACAGAGAAGTTGCTGTCCATGCATCAGCAGGGCTTTAGAAAGCATCGCTCCTGCGAAACACAACTCACCCTTTTTTCACATGATATCTTGCGAACCATGTATGAAGGGTATCAGACGGATGCCATATTCCTTGACTTCCGGAAAGGGTTTGACTCAGTGCCCCACTGCAGACTCCTAACTAAGGTACGAGCATATGGGATTGTTTCCCAAGTATGTGAGTGGCTCGAAGACTTCTTAAGTAATAGAACCCAGTAAGTTGTCTTCGACGGTGAGAATTCATTGGAGGTGAGGGTATCATCTGGAGTACCCCAGGGAAGTGTGGTAGGTCTGCTGTTGTTTTCTATCTACATAAATGATCTTTTGGATAGGGTGGATAGCAATGTGTGGCTGTTTGCTGATGATGCTGTGGTGTATGGGAAGGTGTTGTTGTTGAGTGACTGTAGGAAGATACAAGATGACTCGGACAGGATTTGTGATTGGTGTAAAGAATGGCAGCTAACTCTAAATATAGATAAATGTAAATTAGTGCAGATGAATAGGAAAAAGAATCCTGTAATGTTTGAATACTCCATTAGTAGTGTAGCGCTTGACACAGTCACGTTGATTAAATATTTGGGCATAACACTGCAGAGCGATATGAAGTGGGACAAGCATGTAATGGCAGTTGTGGGGAAGGTGGGTAGTCATCTTTGGTTCATTGGTAGAATTTTGGGAGGATGTGGTTCATCTGTAAAGGAGATCGCTTATAAAACACTAATACAACCTATTCTTGAGTACTGCTTGAGTGTTTGTGATCCCTATCAGGTCGGATTGAGGGAGGACATAGAAGCAATTCAGAGGTGGGCTGCTAGATTTGTTACTAGTAGGTCTGATCATCACACGAGTGTTACGGAACTGCTTCAGGAACTCGGGTGGGAGTCTCTAGAGGGAAGGATGCATTCTTTTCGTGAATCGCTACTGAGGAAATTTAGAGAACCAGCATTTGACGCTGACTGCAGTACAATTTTACTGCTGCCAACTTACATTTCATGGAAAGACTGCAAAGATAAGATAAGAGAGATTAGGGCTCATACAGAGGCATATAGGCAGTCATTTTTCCCTCGTTCTGTTTGGGAGTGGAACAGGGAGAGAAGATGCTAGTTGTGGTATGAGGTACTCTCCGCCATGCACCGTATGGTGGATTGCGGAGTATGTATGTAGATGTAGATGTAGATGCCTTAGTGATGATGGTCTCGTGTTTCTGTCGTTTCTTTCTCAGTTTTGTCAGTGTTATGAAATCTGTATCGTTTCAGTTCCCTCTATTTTCTTTCATCTGTGCTATTATGTTTTTGATTTCATTACTGAATAGCTCTCTCATCAGATCATCAGACCAATGTTTATCTCACTTGTTTTGTTTCTGTTTTCCTGTGTGAGAATTCTTTCTGATTCAACTATGAGCTTTTCTATGTATTTTTCGCCTATCTCTGTGGTGATGTGTTTCAGACCTTTTTTGAGTGGTTGTATTTCTTCTGTAGGCAAAACAGTGTCAGTAAGGTTGACCAGTCTTTGATAGAAGTGGGGTTTTCCATAAGACTGGGTGTAGTTTATGGCTTTGTTGGGTGTTCGTTTAGTTTTTAACTGTTGAATATGTTTGGGGACAGCTGAAACTTGCAACGTGTCATCACAGGTACCTGCTTCGCACACCGACTAATCTCACAACTGCCATTGTCAAAGACTTGGAGTCAAACTACTTGAGTAATGATGTCTTGAAAACCTTGTGGACAACCTCTCAATGAGGATCCAAGCATGATTCAGTCCAAAGGTTGGAACAACATGATACTGAATGTTAGCCAGCAGCAGATTTTAATTTCACAGATTTGCCAAGATCTGCACTCTTGTTCAGACTGTCTTTATTTTAATTACTGTTTTTTCCTTACTTCACATCAAATTTATTTGTTTTTTAATTTCATAAAGCTGATTCTTTCATTGTCTGCCCCTCTTAAATATAAGCCCATACATGTTTGCAGATATGTTAAGTGGAACGATATTCTTTGTGAACATTTCTAATTATCACACAGATTTTTAACCTTTTCTAACAGGCCCAGGTTTTTAATAAAAATCATTTAATGATTCATGCCTATCTACTAACTTATAATGCCAAATGCCAATCGCACATCATCTAACTTTCTGGCCTAAGTTAAATCTCAAAAGAATGCAGGACATTCACACTTAATTTTATACTCATGAAACTTTGTTACTATAAAATGTATTGACAAAACCATTTGTTTACTTATACCATTGAGTTAAAAACTGTACTGAAATATCATTCCATGTAGTTTTACTTTTGTTTTAATTTATATTGTGTGGAGGCTAGGGTCTTTGTGGGATTGTTTGTTGTTGTGAAGTAACTAGGTAATAAATGATAATGTGCTAATGAGTAGATGATATGGCATGTGCATCATTATTCTGACAATGTTAATGTTCCTTTCAGTATTAAAATCATATGGTGACTTTCTAGGAATCTCCGCAGTCAGTAAATTTTCAGGGTATATTTCCTGACAGATTAAAATATGCTGTAATAGCACACATACCCATAAAACTGGAGATAGGTAAACCATCTCTAGTGGTTCTGGATTTGTTTTGCTGTTTGGTACACAGTTTTAGTCTGCCAGAAAGTTTCAAAACAACACACTCTGCTGCACTGTGAAAGATGCATTATAAAGTTTTAATTACAGACCCATTTAATGTTTTACAGTCTTTTTCAAAATTTTTGAGAAAATGTCTGCGACAGATGTTGACTCACTTTTCTAAGATGAACTAGTTAACAGTCTCACAGTTTGGCTTTCATGAAGGATTCTGCCATGGTAAAGCCAAACAACACTTCACAAATGAAGTCCTAAGAAAATTTATCTTGCATAATATTTTCTTATGGACATGTGTAAACATTATATATATATATATATATATATATATATATATATATATATATATATATATATATATATATATATATATATATATATTACTAAGGATAAAAATGTGATGTGCATTTTGCTAATGTTAAGTGCTAATAAATAAATAAATACCTACTTTTATTATTGCGTTTCAAGAGAAAATCAAGTGTCATTCATGTATTTTAATTACATCAATTTAACATTTTGTTTTAATTTATATATTAATATATAATATATATAATATATATAATATATATATATATATATATATATATATATATATATATATATATATATATATATATATATATAATATATATAATATATATATATATATATATATATATATATATATATAATATATATATATATAATATATATAATATATATTATATATTTGTTTTAATTTATATATTAATATATATTGTTTTAATTTATATATTAATCTGATACCGACAATTCAGTAATAGAACTAGAATTGTTTTCATTTAAACTCCTTCTCTGGTTTTGTGTCATCCAACAACTGAGAGATGTGGAGGTGCCATTAACACTTGAGCAGATGCGCCTCTGTATAAGGCGCACCATCCAAAAATAACATTGTTTTGTACCATTTCATTGTTGTTTTGCATTTGTAAGCCTGTACCTATACCTTCTATTGTTTCAACTAACACAGTAATAGGTTGTGTTGTCATATGTCCAAATAAGCAGGAGTAATATAAAATAAACAACAATCTAGGTGAAAAAATTTTTATGATCCATGCAAGGAAATGCCCTAGATTCTGAGCTAGTAGCACAATTCCACAATGAGGCAGTTATCTACTAGTAACCATACAAGAGTTCTGATGTGGCTGTGGTTTTTTATGCTTTGAGAGAGTAATTTCTGTGGGTTAACATTTGTATGTGACAATAGACAGTGATAATGAAATGTTTATTTTATTATTGTTTAACTTAACAGTGATTTTGCTCATATAATGTAAGTTTATTTTATCTTTGTTTACTTAAACTAAGATTAAATTGTGATTCTTCTCATACATGTTTACCTTGGTAGCATAAGGACAATTATTCTTTACATGTGTATAAAGTGAGCCGCACACTCACTTGTGTTATAAAAAACAGCACGCCTGCTCGAGGGTGAAATCTCAACAGCTGAAAGTGTTTTTGAATGAACTAGGGGAGATGGACATACACTAAACATGGCCTACACCTGAATAGGAGAGAGAAAGAAAGGTTGGACAAGTTTCTTGCAGGTAATATATTGGAGGGGGGGGGGGGGGGGGGTACCATCATGTGAAGCAAGATCCCTGTGTTTACTGATGTCAGAGAGGTTAAAGTTAGAATTGGGATTCAGGCACCCTGTTTTGAAATAAGTCAAACTAACAGAAGAGCCACACAAAATGCTTAATAATGTACACAAAAGTAAGGTTAGCTTATTTCATCAAACAGGGTAGTAAGATAGAAGAGCTGCTTGTTTGGAAAATTAAGAGAGCTCTGAAAAGATGGTCATCCTACGCCTATCTGAGCACCACATAACTGCAGGATTAGGTAAGCTGCATAGAAAAGATTGTGCTCTAGCAGCTTACAACACAAGCTCAAAAACATTGAGACAAATGGATTTTGTAGTGATCATCACTTAGAAGTTCGTGCTTGCAAATTATACTGAAAAATAGTTCACTTTTAATTGTAACTGTGTCCGCAGCTTGTGGTCTCACGGTAGCATCCTCGCTTCTTGAGCATGGGGTCAGGAGTTCGATTCCCGGCAGGGTCAAGGATTTTCACCTGCCCTGAGACGAGTGGGTGTTGTTGTTTTGTCTTCATCATCATCATCATTCATCCCCATTATGGTTGGAGGAAGGCAACAGAAAACCACCTCCATTAGGACTCTGCCTAGTACGGTGGTGCAGGTTTCCCACATCGTTCCCCTACTCTCTGTCGAGAAGCATGGGACTTCATTTCCATTTCCAATTATAACAGTATACAGATCCTTACTGGATGTTTTGAAATGTTTATAAGGAATCTGGATTCCTTATTATGCTATCTGTCAGACAGCAACAAGCATTTAATAGACTTTGTGACTTCAGTGTAGATTTTCTAGAGTATACTGATAGGAAAACTGATCTGGAAACCTTCCTGGGATCCTATAATTTGATCTCAGTGAGTAACTTTCCAAGCTGGAAGGATAAAGACAATAGCATCCTGATTGATAATTTCCTCTTTTGTGAAGCTCAAAGCAAGAAAGTACCTGTTTACCTAGTAACAAACACACTCTCTCATCATAAAGCACAGATAGTTATGACAAATAACATAATGCCTTACGATATGGATACTCCTCAAAGGAAATCAGTTAGAATAATTAATGAATCCAGGACAAATGCTTTTAAGAATAATTTACAAGAGCTAATCTGGGATGAAATTTATAAAGAACCAAATCCTAACATAAAATTTAATCAATTCCATGATAAATTCACATCATTATTTGAAAATAGTTTCCCACATATGGTAATCAGAAAAGACATTAGACAGCCATGTAAAAGCCATGGATCAATAGAGGGATTAAAGTATCTTGTGAAAGGAAAGGATTAATATTGTTTAGATGAACAAGTAGAGATCCTGCAGTAGTTGCACACTACAAAAGCTATTCAAAATTACTAAGAAAGATTTTTACAAAAATCATGGAATATGCACTTTATGTCAGAAATCAGTAATTCAAACATGGTACTTAAGGCAATATGCAATATACTGCAATGAGAGACAGGGTAACCAGCCACAGAACAGGATAACACCATTAACAAACTGTATGGAATGACTATAAGAGGACTGTTCAAAAAATTCCAGAACTTTGTCCACAAAATTTCTCTACACTTGCCTTTCGTTTATTATGCATGGTTTTCTTTGAAATACTCTGCTCCACAATTGACTCATTGGTCCCAACACCATTACTATTTCTGGAAGCAGGCTTCATACATTTCTCGGTGGATTGTGTGAAGTGCCATCTGCTAATTTTCTTTTATCTTGTCTACTGTTACAAATCTTAGTCCTTTCAGTAATGTTATCAACTTTGGGAATAAATAAAGTCCACAGGGGCCAGGTCTCAAGAGTATGCAGGATGAGGCAGTACAGTAATTTCATTTTTTTGCAATAGTCACACACCAGCAGGGTTTGAATGTGCAGGGGCATTATTGTGATGCAAGAGCCATGAATTGTCGCACCACATTTCAGGCCACTTTCTTCTCATATTTTCTCACAGGTGCCACAACATGTCCCAGTAGTACCATCAATTAACAGTTTGTCCCTGTGGCACAAATTCATGATGAACTAATCCTTCAAAATAAAAGAAAACTATTGGCATGGCTTTGACATTTCAACTGAACTCATGAGCTTTTCTTTGTCTTGTGAAGATTGAACCTTAGTCTCACCATCCTAAATGTAGATCCATATCTTATCACCAGTTAGGATTCTCTTAAGGAACATCTCATTTCCAGAATAAGATTTTCACTCTGCAGTGGAGTGTGTGCTGATATGAAACCTCCTGGCAGATTAAAACTGTGTGCCTGACCGAGACTGAAACTCGGGACCTTTGCCTTTTGTGGGCAAGCGCTCTACCAACTGAGCTACCCAAGCATGACTCACGCCCCATCCTCACAGCTTTACTTCTGCCAGTATCTTGTCTCCTACCTTCCAAACTTCACAGAAGCTGCAGAGTGAAAAACTCATTCTGGAAACATCCCCCAGGCTTTGGCTAAGCTATGTCTTTGCAATATCCTTCCTTCCAGGAGTGCTAGTTCTGCAAGGTTCACAGAAGAGCTTCTGTGAAGTCTGGAAGGTAGGAGACGAGATACTGGCAGAAGTAAAGCTGTGAGGATGGGGCGTGAGTCATGCTTGGGTAGCTCAGATGGTAGAGCACTTGCCTGCGAAAGGCAAAGGTCCGGTACAGTTTTAATCAGCCAGGAAGTTTCATCTAGTTTCCATATGCGCAATCCAAAAGCTCTTCACAGATTGCATAGCGAAGGTCTTTCTCATATTGACTCATGAGCTATGGGATGAACTTGGTGGCAACACTATGCATTACAAAATGCTGAGTCAGTATTTTATGACATGATCCAACTGATCCAACTGCTCAAATAATAAATCAGTGTTTTGAAGAGGGCTGTTTGCCAGAGGTACTGAAATATGCTGAAGTCAAATCACTCTTCAAGAAGGGATCAAGAGAGATCATGGGAAATTATCATCCTATCTCAATTCTCCCAGTCATATCAAATTATTTGAAAAACTTGCTGTTCCCCAAATCCAAAACTTCATTGAAAAATATTCTTTTATTCTATATATTCAATTTGGTTTTCAGTGGGGGAAAACACTATAAGATACAGTGAACAGTTTCATTAGACAAGAGAAATAAGGTGGCAGGAATTTTCTGTGACCTCACAAAGTTGTTTGATTCTGTAAGCCGTGAATTGCTTATTTACAAACTTGAAAATTATGTCATTAGTGGCAGTGCCCTACAATGGCTTAAATTCTACTTATGAAACAGATAGCAAAGGGTTAGTATCTCTTTAAATGGTGTATGTTATTTTTCTGACTCAGGAGATCAGACTTGCATTGTTAATTATGTTGTTGATGAAGTAATTTTGGAAGAATATGATGATGATAATGATGAGTATCAAGTATTTGTGGAGTTTAAGAACAATGAGTTATTTGTGAATACAGGTAAGGTAAGTGATGTATGTGATGATGTAAGTGAGAGTCATGGAATACCAGTCCAGTCAAAGCAGTTTTTCATTAATGTCTTGCAGAGTAATGATCCAAACAGTTAAGGTGAGAGATCTGTAAGCCTAGAGAATAAAGAAGAAAACTTTTTGAAGTTTGTTTGGGACCAAATTGATGTTAATATAGATAAATGTGCATTTTGGAATAAGTTAGCTGTGGTTAGTTCTGATTTGTATCCAAATCGGTGGAATGAAGTGAAAGAAGATCTAAACATTAAGTGTAATTTTGGCAGTAATATATTCTGTGTTGCTTTTGTAATAAGTGATGTTAGTTATGCTATGGAATCTATTCATTGTGCTCAATCGGTACCTGACAACATGAGTAATCAAAGTAATGCTATGATGCCAATCAAGTTGATAAAACCATGTGGCTGTAGCATCTGATGACATTGAAAGTGATCTACATAAAGTGTCTAACAACAGAGATGATGATTCAGATTTTGGGTGTTCTTACATTAAGATTAAGATTGATCAGTGGGAAGTGAACTGATTGACTGATATAGGTAGACCAATTTGTGGTATATCTGAAAAATTTAGAGACAAGATCAAGTATAGTAAGAATTTTTTGGAAATACCCACTGTAGATGTAAAGATAAGGGGGGCTACAGGTAAGAAAAGCAAATTGATAAGATCTCAGGTACTTTTAGTAGAAAAGTCAAAACCTTTGAACATTGATGCTTAATGATACCAAGTTTGGAAGAAAATATAATTCTCGGTATGGATTGAGTACTGTAAGCTGAGGCTTGTTTTTGGATGGAATTCTAAAGAAATATTTATTTTGAAATGTAAAATTAATCTTATGTGAAAACTAATTTCTGTACATTAAACTGTGGGAAAAGTTGCAACTATTTGCAAAACATTGTGAACCAAGGTGAGTACGAGGTATTTGATGGCGATATAGATTTTGATGGGACTGAGGATCAGGATTTTGAAAGAATAGTAGATTCTAAAGTAAGGGAAGCTATGACTCTTAGTGATCTACAAAAGGAACAACTTAGGAATTTGTTATTGGAATTTTAAAATGTGTTTAGTGAAAAACCAGGAAAAGTGAAAGGCTATCAGTGCATGCTTTACCTTAGAGATCATCAACCTTCCTTTCTCAAGCCCTATAATGTACCATTTTCAAAGAGGAAAGATGTAGAGAAAGAAATTCATAATATGGAAACATGGGATGTAATTGAGAGAATCCTAAAAGAGGGTAACATCCTTGCCCTAAGAAATAAATTAGCTATAGAAGACTGGGATCTGGTTTACCAGACTGAAGGATCTGAAAACAAATGGGCCAAATTCTATGATACTACGCTAAGACACTTTGACAGATGCTGCCCTGTTAAGAAAATACAAAGAGTGTTCACCCATAACCAAAGTGCAAAAACCAACAGACTGATACATCCAGCAAATATGATAAAACTCAGGCAAAACATCCAGGACCTGGATGTGTTACACAAGTCAACAAAGCTGCAGGTTTTTAAGGCCAAGTACAATGAAGCCAAGAAAATCTTTAAGAAAGAGCTTTCAAATCTAAGAAAACAGATATACAGCAGTGAAATAGCTCAATCAGACAATATAGCCAAGACCTCATGGAGAATTGTAAATCAATTTCGCAAAGCCACACCGAAGCCAGAAACTGAAATTTTAATTATAAGACATGAAGGAAACACAATTAAAGATCCTAATAAAGTCTGCAATGTTTTCAATAAATACTTTATATCTGCAGCTGTTAGTCCAATTAATAACACAGTTGTGAGTAGTGAGGTAAAGCCCTGCCCCTTTGAAGAGCCACCTTTTGAATTCAAACAAGTAAGTGAAAAAGAAATAGGCAGGATAATAAATAACCTTAAGAATAAGTTCTCATCTGGATCGGATGGTTTGAGTAGTATCATGATTAAAAAATGTAATAAGGAATTAGTTAAAATAATCACCCACCTGGTAAACTGCAGTATCAGAGAACATACATTTCCAAATGTATTGAAATGGAGCACAGTTAAACCAGTGCATGAAAAAGGATCCAAGGAAGAGGTTTCAAATTTCAGGCCCATATCATTAATACCTGTCTTCAGCAAAGTATTTGAAGTTGTGCTGCTGACACAACTTAGTGACTATTTCTTGAAAAATAAGTTCCTAACAGAGACACAACACGGATTCCGAAAAGATCATAGTACTATCACAGCAATTACGGAATTTCTTCACAAAACGTATGGTGCCCTTGATCAAGGAATTCAAACAGTTGGCATATTTCTAGACCTTACTAAAGCCTTTGACACGGTAAACCATGAGTTACTTTTAAGTAAACTTGAGTCATACAATGTAAATGCTGCATTCATGCAATTGCTGGCTACATATTTATTTAACCGCATGCAGTGTACAAAGCTGACTTACAAAATCAATAATCAGATCATTAATTTCCAGTCAAAATATGAGACAGTCACACAAGGTGTACCCCAGGGCACAATTTTGGGCCCTTTCCTTTTCCTAGTGTACATAAATGACATAGAGCAACCTTTCAACTACCAATTGGTAACCTATGCAGACAATACCTCACTGTTATTTCTTGGTAAACAAAATGATGAGTTAACGTTGGTAGCAATTGAGGGACTACAGCAAATAACTAATTATTTCCAAGATCAAGGTTTGAAAGTTAATATCAGTAAATCACAGTTATTGCCATTTAAACTTACAAACTCACACCAAACCTCTATCAGTAACATAGGTGGAATTGAAGTAGTGGACACAGAAGGCTGCAGATTTCTAGGTATTCACCTAGATGAAAATCTAAGATGGGTAAACCATATCAAATTTTTATGCAATAAAATCAGCAGTTCATTACATCTAACCAGCCAGTTATCAAAAGTAGTTCCACATCAGACATTAAAAACAATTTATTATGGAACCATTTTTGCACAGATTAATTACAGGATAGAGATATGGGGTTGTGCTGCCGACATACATCTGAACAGAATATTAACCCTACAGAAAAGAGCAATCAGAATTATCCACGGATTAGGGTATAGAGATTCATGCAGGGAAATCTTTGTCCATCATAAATACCTCACAGTCTACTCACTGTATCTTTACAAATTAATTATATTTTTTGTGACACATCAAAACAAAGAAACAAAGTGCTCTAAGTCTTTCCGCTCCCAGGATTGGAATGACTCCTTACCCTCTCCCTTAAAACCCACATCCTTTCGTCTTTCCCTCTCCTTCCCTCTTTCCTGATGAAGCAACTGTTTCTTACGAAAGCTTGAATTTTGTGTGTATGTTTGTGTTTGTTTGTGTGTCTATCGACCTGCCAGCACTTTTGTTTGGTAAGTCTCATCATCTTTGTTTTTAGATATATTTTTCCCACGTGGAAAGTTTCCCTCTATTTTTTATATATATATATATATATATATATATATATATATATATATATATATATATATATATATATATATATACCTAAAAACAAAGATAATGTGACTTACCAAATGAAAGTGCTGGCAGGTCGACAGACACACAAACGAACACAAACATACACACAAAAGGGAAAAAAGAGAAATAAGACGACAGGAAAGATTTCAAAATGTAAAGGCGACAATAACAAACGCAATTGTTGGGTTCAAATTAATGATGGTTATAATAGAAGGAAACATTCCATGAAGGAAAAATATACCTAAAAACAAAGATGATGTGACTTACCAAATGAAAGTGCTGGCAGGTCGACAGACACACAAACGAACACAAACATACACACAAAAGAGAAAAAAGAGAAATAAGACGACAGGAAAGATTTCGAAATGTAAAGGCGACAATAACAAACCGATCATTAATTTGAACCCAACAATTGCGTTTGTTATTGTCGCCTTTACATTTCGAAATCTTTCCTGTCGTCTTATTTCTCTTTATTCTCTTTTGTGTGTATGTTTGTGTTTGTTTGTGTGTCTGTCGACCTGCCAGCACTTTCATTTGGTAAGTCACATCATCTTTGTTTTTAGGTATATTTTTCCTTCATGGAATGTTTCCTTCTATTATAACCAATCATTAATTTGAACCCAACAATTGCGTTTGTTATTGTCGCCTTTACATTTCGAAATCTTTCCTGTCGTCTTATTTCTCTTTTTTCTCTTTTGTGTGTATGTTTGTGTTCGTTTGTGTGTCTGTCGACCTGCCAGCACTTTCATTTGGTAAGTCACATCATCTTTGTTTTTAGGTATATTTTTCCTTCATGGAACGTTTCCTTCTATTATAACCACATCATTAATTTGAACCCAACAATTGTGTTTGTTATTGTCGCCTTTACATTTCGAAATCTTTCCTGTCGTCTTATTTCTCTTTTTTCTCTTTTGTGTGTATGTTTGTGTTCGTTTGTGTGTCTGTCGACCTGCCAGCACTTTCATTTGGTAAGTCACATCATCTTTGTTTTTAGGTATATTTTTCCTTCATGGAATGTTTCCTTCTATTATAACCATATCATTAATTTGAACCCAACAATTGCATTTGTTATTGTCGCCTTTACATTTCGAAATCTTTCCTGTCGTCTTATTTCTCTTTTTTCTCTTTTGTGTGTATGTTTGTGTTCGTTTGTGTGTCTATATATATATATATATATATTAAAAGACCAATGTCTGCTTGTGTCTGTATATGTGTGGATGGATATGTGTGTGTGTGCGAGTGTATACCCGTCCTTTTTCCCCCTAAGGTAAGTCTTTCCGCTCCCGGGACTGGAATGACTCCTTACCCTCTCCCTTAAAACCCACATCCTTTCGTCTTTCCCTCTCCTTCCCTCTTTCCTGATGAGGCAACAGTTTGTTGCGAAAGCTTGAATTTTGTGTGTATGTTTGTGTTCGTTTGTGTGTCTGTCGACCTGCCAGCACTTTCATTTGGTAAGTCACATCATCTTTGTTTTTAAGTGTATATATATATATATATATATATATATATATATATATATATATATATATATATATATATATATATATCTTTCCGGGACTGGATCAGACTCTGAATGTGGCTCTCCAGCAGGGATACGACTTCCTCAAATCCTGCCCTGAAATGAGATTCATCCTTCATGAAATCCTCCCCACTCCACCTAGAGTGTCTTTCCGCCGTCCACCTAACCTTCGTAACCTCTTAGTTCATCCCTATGAAATCCCCAAACCACCTTCCCTACCCTCTGGCTCCTACCCTTGTAACTGCCCCCGGTGTAAAACCTGTCCCATGCACCCTCCCACCACCACCTACTCCAGTCCTGTAACCCGGAAGGTGTACACGATCAAAGGCAGAGCCACATGTGAAAGCACCCACGTGATTTACCAACTGACCTGCCTACACTGTGATGCATTCTATGTGGGAATGACCAGCAACAAACTATCCATTCGCATGAATGGACACAGGCAGACATTGTTTGTTGGTAATGAGGATCACCCTGTGGCTAAACATGCCTTGGTGCACGGCCAGCACATCTTGGCACAGTGTTACACCATCCGGGTTATCTGGATACTTTCCACTAACACCAACATATCTGAACTCCGGAGATGGGAACTTGCTCTTCAATATATCCTCTCTTCCCGTTATACACCAGGCTCAATCTCCGCTAATTTCAAGTTGCCGCCACTCATACCTCACCTGTCCCTCAACAACATCTTTGCCTCTGCACTTCCGCCTCGACTGACATCTCTGCCCAAACTCTTTGCCCCTGTATATGTCTGCTTGTGTCTGTATATGTGTGGATGGATATGTGTGTGTGTGTGTGTGTGTGTGTGTGTGTGTGCGAGTGTATACCCGTCCTTTTTTTCCCCTTAAGGTAAGTCTTTCCGCTCCCGGGATTGGAATGACTCCTTACCCTCTCCCTTAAAACCCAAATCCTTTTGTCTTTCCCTCTTTCCTGATGAAGCAACCGTTGGTTACGAAAGCTAGAACTTTGTGGGTTTGTTTGTGTTTGTTTGTGCATTTATCGACGTGCCAGCGCTTTCGTTTGGTAAGTCACATCATCTTTGTTTTTAGATATATTTTTCCCACTTGGAATGTTTCCGTGTATTATATTCATATATATAATATGAATATAATAGAGGGAAACATTCTCTCTATTGAAGGACTTTTTGAAGCATCTGCCTTGGTTATACACAGTCGGAAACTTACTACTGCAACAGTTTACCGACCACTAGCTTCTGATGAGGAGATATTTGCAGAAAAACTCTCTGAATTAATCTTACTGACTGCAAAATACAAGCAATATAAAACATTTTTAACAGGAGACATTCATATACACTCCTGGAAATGGAAAAAAGAACACATTGAGACCGGTGTGTCAGACCCACCATACTTGCTCCGGACACTGCGAGAGGGCTGTACAAGCAATGATCACAAGCACGGCACAGTGGACACACAAGGAACCGCGGTGTTGGCCGTCGAATGGCGCTAGCTGCGCAGCATTTGTGCACCGCCGCCATCAGTGTCAGCCAGTTTGCCGTGGCATACGGAACTCCATCGCAGTCTTTAACACTGGTAGCATGCCGCGACAGCGTGGACATGAACCGTATGTGCAGTTGACGGACTTTGAGCGAGGGCGTATAGTGGGCATGCGGGAGGCCGGGTGGACGTACCGCCGAATTGCTCAACACGTGGGGCGTGAGGTCTCCACAGTACATCGATGTTGTCGCCAGTGGTCGGCGGAAGGTGCACGTGCCCGTCGACCTGGGACCGGACCGCAGCGACGCACGGATGCACGCCAAGACCGTAGGATCCTACGCAGTGCCGTAGGGGACCGCACCGCCACTTCCCAGCAAATTAGGGACACTGTTGCTCCTGGGGTATCGGCGAGGACCATTCACAACTGTCTCCATGAAGCTGGGCTACTGTCCCGCACACCGTTAGGCTGTCTTCCGCTCACGCCCCAACATCGTGCAGCCCGCCTCCAGTGATGTCGCGACAGGCGTGAATGGAGGGACGAATGGAGACGTGTCGTCTTCAGCGATGAGAGTCGCTTCTGCCTTGGTGCCAATGATGATCGTATGCATGTTTGGCGCCGTGCAGGTGAGCGCCACAATCAGGACTGCATACGACCGAGGCACACAGGGCCAACACCCGGCATCATGGTGTGGGGAGCGATCTCCTACACTGGCCGTACACCACTGGTGATTGTCGAGGGGACACTGAACAGTGCACGGTACATCCAAACCGTCATCGAACCCATCGTTCTACCATTCCTAGACCGGCAAGGGAACTTGCTGTTCCAACAGGACAATGCACGCCCGCATGTATCCTGTCCCACCCAACGTGCTATAGAAGGTGTAAGTCAACTACCCTGGCCAGCAAGATCTCTGGATCTGTCCCCCATTGAGCATGTTTGGGACTGGATGAAGCGTCGTCTCACGCGGTCTGCACGTCCAGCACGAACGCTGGTCCAACTGAGGCGCCAGGAGGAAATGGCATGGCAAGCCGTTCCACAGGACTACATCCAGCATCTCTACGATTGTCTCCATGGGAGAATAGCAGCCTGCATTGCTGCGAAAGGTGGATATACACTGTACTAGTGCCGACATTGTGCATGCTCTGTTGCCTGTGTCTATGTGCCTGTGGTTCTGTCTGTGTGATCATGTGATGTATCTGACCCCAGGAATGTGTTAATAAAGTTTCCCCTTCCTGGGACAATGAATTCACGGTGTTCTTATTTCAATTTCCAGGAGTGTAGATGTAAGAGTAAAGAGAAAAATGTTGGTACACATCCTAAATATCCTAAGATCAATGAATTACTACTGCTTAAATGAAAAACCATGTGGAATGCAGGCATGTCTTGACAATATAATTAGCAATGTGTGAAGGAATCAAGCAGAGTGGGATACCATCAGATTAGAACTATCTGACCGTGAAAGCATATGGCTCAAAATTGGAAATCTGACACTTAATGCTAACCACATACAGAGTTCTCAATGAAAAGCACTTTGAAATAAAGAGAAATGAACTGAGTAGAATAGAGTGGGCTAGAGTACTAACCATCGACAATGACATAAATGAAAGCTTGTTAAGTTTGGTTATTTCTCTGTTTACACATGATGATTCAACTGAATTGTACTGATCATGTATTTTAAATAATATGACATTTGTGTTTGTTAATTTGCCCAGTGTTGTCTGCAGACCTGTTGTTGCTGCTCCTGTTTCATTATGGTATACATCATTGGAACACCTATAAGAACTGCAAAGTCGCTCTTTGACAAATTTCTGCAATCTTCAGTGTTGGTGAGAATCTGGTTGAATCTTGCCCCAGGTTTCACTAGGCCTCCAATTTTAATGTTTTTTTTTGAGTTGTTAGGGTATTCATTTTTTTAGCCACCCCTCTTCCAAAACCATCAGAGTAGATTCTGATGTGTGTTGTTTTTTCTCCTGGTATTTCTTGACTCTGTGTAGTTGCTGATTCTTTGTCTAGGCTACCTTTAGGGAGTGACTCATCTAACAACTTTGGAGAAGGAGAAAAAGAGTTTAAAATTATGTACTTGAGAGGAGTGAAAGAGGAAAAAGAGATCTTAAAAATTTGCGAAGACATCCACAGTTATCAAAATCATGATCAAAATTGGAAACTGATTAAGGGCATGTTGGGTAAGAAAGGAAAGGAAAAGATAGAACAATATTATAAGCTACACAAGGGTATTTTATTCAAAAGACATAAGACTGACTCAGAGGACTGGAAACTATGTTGGCCAGAACAATGTATTGATACTTTGATTTCTTATACATATCAGAGTTTTGGTCATTGTGGATCCACCTAATGCACACAAAAGATTCAGAAAAACATCTATTTTTATAACGTAGGAAGGAGATTCAAGAAGAAGATTGCTAGCTGTGACAGATGTCAAAGAGTGAAGATAAGTAACCAAACACATAGAGGTCAAATGCAAAACATACTGTCTAAAAGTAACCTAGATTTTATATCTGTGGATATTTATGGATGTTTACCTAAGTCTAGGAATAGATTTTGTTATGTTTTTGTGGTGGTTGATTAATTTTCGAAGTTCATAAAGCTGTTTCCTATTAGGAAATATACCAGTAAGCAAATCATCTCTAAATTGTAAAACACATATTTTCAACAGGTGGGTATCCCTAAAACAATTTTATCTGATAATGGTTCTCAGTTTACATCAAAAGCTTGGAAAAATTTTGTTGATCAAACAAAAATAAGGCATATTCTAACTTTGGTGTACCATCCTTCGAATAACCCTGCAGAAAGATATATGAGAGAGATTAGAAGACTGTTTGGAACTTATTGTAGTAGGAATCAAGCCAGTTGGATAGACTATGTCAGTGATTTTGAGGACATTATGAACAGCTTTACAACATTCTTCAACAAATTTTTCACCATCTGAAATCATGTTTAATTGCAGACCAGCTAACCTGATTTCTGAAAATGTTGAGATTCCACCATGTATAATTCTGTCACCACAAGAGAGGAAAGAATGTGTTAGGGAGATGATGAAAAAACAGGAGGTAGGAGAAAGCAGAGACATGATGGTAAAGGAAGATTTTCTAAGTTTGAGGTAGGAGATCTCATGCTTTGTGAAAGCCAAAGAGAAATCTAAATTTTTGCATTTAAGATAAATAAATTTTTTGATATTTATACTGGACCATTCAAAAATCTTGAAAATCCACATCCTAAAGCATACAGGCTTGTACATCCTAAATCTAAGAAATTGGAAATTTGTCGTAAAGTCTTATGGGCCAAACTGCTGAGGTCATCAGTTCCTAATCTTACATACTATTTAATATAACCTAAACTAACTTACACTAAGGACAACACACAAGCCCATGCCCGAGGGAGGACTCGAACCTCTGACGGGGAGGCCACGTGGCCATGAAAAGGCACCCTAGACTGCGTGGCTATCCCGCACGGCAAAATCTAAGAAGTTGTTTGGATTACGCAGCATCACTGAACTGAAAGCACATAGACATGATCCATAAGTATCTAATTTTTTGTTTGTTTGTTCCTTTTCCATTGTCATGAATTTAGTATGTAAGATGATGAGATTCCTTAAGTTCTGTCTTATCTATTGACTGAGTTAATTATGTTCTGTAATAGATTTGTGCTTTAGAATTTGATACATATATACCATAAGACTATATGAGTAGATCCTTTCACAATTTTGAAATGGGACACTGTTCATAATTTGTACTGTAAAAATTAGGAATAATTTCTTAGTATATCTGTGTGTATCAACTTGTTATTTCATTTTTTTTTAATTGCATTTAACTCTGTTCATTGAGTTTCACATGTGAACACTTTTTAATGGCACCTGACGTAAATCCCACATAACTGACTGAAAAAGACCATATCTTGTGTGATGCGGAGAAGGTATTGAACAGTATATTTAGTACACTAAGCAATTTTCAGGATTTTATGTGAATATTAGACAGGAAGTTGCCTATCCATTGAAGCATGTGATGAGAACTCTACGGAGGAAACTGAAAGATGTGGGTGGATCCACTCCCCACACTGCTGTATGGCTGTACCCTGTTGGACCAGTTGACTTACAAGAGATCGTAGGTGCTGGGTAATGTACTCAAGAATCTGTCTGCTACATCACTCTTGTGACTGAGATTTGTAAATTGTAAGCTAAACTGTTGAAGACAGTGTCATTTCTCATAAATGTATGTTTTTTCAAGTAGGGGGATTGACATCCCAATATATTATGTAACTTTAAAACAGTGTGTATTTTTTTTATCAGTTGTAAATGAGTCTTCTAGGTCTTTATGTATGTAGATTAGCTTGTATGGACAGTTAGCAAATAGTGTGAAAGACCATTACTAGTATAGACAATATAACAAGATGTATACATGTCTGCTTTCATATACAGATTTTGGTTCTCAAGCCACTGGATTATGTCATCACTCACAGCTACTTATGACTGTTTACCTGTATTTATCCTGAGCACTACAATATTGTATCTGACTGGAACATGAGTTGTGGGCAAACTCATGCTTAACTTTGTTTCGGGTAACCCTGGTCATCGCAACTGTATGTGTGTACTCTAGGAGAGTGTACAATTCTTGATCAAGGCTAGATGCTTCTTACAATTACTCTTTGCATATGATTGAACATATTGATATGATTATGAGCTTTATTCATTTTGTTAGGCTGAAACATTTTTTGCTGGTTTGTACCCGGTGTGGTTTAGATTCATGGGTCGGTCCCCACATCGTAAGCTTAGGCCCCAATATTTTTTCATTATTTTGTCCTTTCATGAGTCAACATATCCTTCAGTCATTGATGAGTATATTCTTCTGGTCTGTACCTGTCATTGTGAGTTTTTCGAGTCAGCTCACTCATTGTACACTTAAGCTCTGAATTTTGAAGATTTTGAATGAGTGATTTTATGGATGTAAACTTACATTTTGTAATTCTAGTAACTTACATTGTCTCTGTATTTATTTCTATAGTGTAGTGTTGCAGTGTTGTAGTTTTGACTTTGTATCAGTTGTCTTCTGACAGGGTGTTCAACAAATCTGAAAATCTGAATGTCATATCCTGATATAGGTATAGGTTATGACTTGTATAGTAGATACATGTATGTATTGTACAGATATATGAATGTATTGTATGTAGATATATGTAATTTGTGATATATCAGATACTTCTATACATCTATATTCTGTTTTATGCCATCATATTGTACACCAATTCACAAATCTTATATTTTTGTTGTTGATACAAAAAATATTTTCTACCTTTTAAACAGGTTAATTTTATTTTGGTGTTTTCACTAAAAGAATTACATACAATTTTGTATACAATGTATTATATTTCAGGCTAAAATAAATAAAAAGAAATCACTTTATTACAGTCGACATGTATTAACTCTGTATCTACAGTTATTCTGTACAGTCCGGGCGGGCACTGCTCAGGAGGACGTTGTTATCAGGAGGAAGAAAACTGGCATTATACGGATCGGAGCATGGAATTTAAGATCCCTTAATTTGGCAGGTAGGTTGGATAATTTAAAAAGGGGAATGGATAGGTTAAAGTTTGACATAGTGGGAATTAGTGAAGTTCGGTGGCAGGAGGAACAAAGAAGGAAATATAAAAATGCAGTACATGAAGCACGCAAAAAGGAATACAAACGCCTCAAAAATGAGATCAACAGGAAGTGCAAAATGGCTGAGCAGGGATGGCTAGAGGACAAATGTAAGAATGTAGAGGCATATATCACTAGGGGTAAGATACAGGGTGTTTAAAAAATGACCGGTATATTTGAAATGGCAATAAAAACTAAACGAGCAGCGATAGAAATACACCGTTTGTTGCAATATGCTTGGGACAACAGTACATTTTCAGGCAGACAAACTTTCGAAATTACAGTAGTTACAATTGTCAACAACAGATGGTGCTGCGGTCTGGGAAACTCTATAGTATGATATTTTCCACATATCCACCATGCGTAGCAATAATATGGCATAGTCTCTGAATGAAATTACCCGAAACCTTTGACAACGTGTCTGGCGGAATGGCTTCACATGCAGATGAGAGGTACTGCTTCAGCTGTTCAATTGTTTCTGGATTCTGGCGGTACACCTGGTCTTTCGAGTGTCCCCACAGAAAGAAGTCACAGGGCGAATAGGGAGGCCAATCCACGCCGCCTCCTGTATGTTTTGGATAGCCCAAAGCAATCACATGATCATCGAAATATTCATTCAGGAAATTAAAGACGTCGGCCGTGCGATGTGGCCGGGCACCTTCTTGCATAAACCACGAGGTGTTCGTAGTGTCATCTAAGGCAGTTTGTACCGCCACAAATTCACGAAGAATGTCCAGATAGCATGATTCAGTAATCATTTCGGATCTGAAAAATGGGCCAATGATTCCTTTGGAAGAAATGGCGGCCCAGACCAGTACTTTTTGAGGATGCAGGGACGATGGGACTGCAACATGGGGCTTTTCGGTTCCCCATATGCGCCAGTTCTGTTTATTGACGAAGCCGTCCAGGTAAAAATAAGCTTCGTCAGTAAACCAAATGCTGCCCACATGCATATCGCCGTCATCAATCCTGTGCACTATATCGTTAGCGAATGTCTCTCGTACAGCAATGGTAGCGGCGCTGAGGGGTTGCCGCGTTTGAATTTTGTATGGATAGAGGTGTAATCTCAGGTGCATGAGATGATATGTGGACATTGGCGACATTTGGACCGCAGCTGCAACACGGCGAATGGAAACCCGAGGCCGCTGTTGGATCACCTGCTGCACTAGCTGCGCATTGCCCTCTGTGGTTGCCATATGCAGTTGCCCTACCTTTCCAGCACGTTCATCCGTCACGTTCCCAGTCCGTTGAAATTTTTCAAACAGATCCGTTATTGTATCGCTTTTCGGTCCTTTGGTTACATTAAACCTCCGTTGAAAACTTCGTTGTGTTGCAACAAAACTGTGTTCTAGGCAGTGGAATTCCAACACCAGAAAAATCCTCTGTTCTAAGGAATAAACCATGTTGTCTACAGCACACTTGCACGTTGTGAACAGCACACGCTTACAGCAGAAAGACGACGTACAGAATGGCGCACCCACAGACTGCGTTGTCTTCTATATCTTTCACATCACTTGCAGCGCCATCTGTTGTTGAAAATTGTAACTAATGTAATTTTGAAAGTTTGTTCGCCTGAAAATGTACTGTTGTCCCAAGCATATTGCAACAAACGGTGTATTTCTATCGCTGCTTGTTTAGTTTTTATTGCCGTTTCAAATATACCAGTCATTTTTGAAACACCCTTTAGATACTGCCTACAGGAAAATTAAAGAGACCTTTGTAGAAAAGAGAACCACTTGTATGAATATCAGAAGTATTTGTATGGAGTGTAGCCATGTATGGAAGTGAAACATGGACGATAAATAGTTTAATAGTTTAGACAAGAAAAGAAGAGAAGCTTTAGAAATGTGGTGCTACAGAAGAATGCTGAAAATTAGATGGGTAGATCACATAACTAATGAGGATGTATTGAATAGAAATGGGGAGTAGAGAAATTTGTGGCACAACTTAACTAAATGAAGGGATCAGTTGGTAGGACATGTTCTGAGGCATCAAGGGATCACCAATTTAGTATTGGAGGGCAGCGTGGAGGGTAAATATCATGGAGGGAGACCAAGAGATGAATACACTATGCAGATTCAGAAGAATGTAGGTTGTGTAGGTACTGGGAGATGAAGAAGCTTGCACGGATATTTTGGCATGGAGAGCTGCATCAGACCAGTCTCTGGACTGAGGACCACAACAACAACAACAACATGTACAGTTAAAATTACTTTTCCTTTAGAAACATTTTAAACTATGAAATATCTGCACACTTAAAATTCCTATTATTAATTATGCAATCTGATGCTAGTTATTAAATTTATTTCTGGATTCACTTACAAAATAATGATATAACTTGGTAAAGACTCCTCTTTTGTCAAGAAAGTTTGTAAACTCTTTTTGTTTTGAAAACTCTTTGGAATATTGTTAGTACCGCAGAATGCCTCTGATGGAATCAGACATGTTTTTATGTTCGGCAATAACATTGTAAATTTCTGTTTCAGAGTGGAGATTGTAAGGACAGTGTGACATACAAAAATGGAATGAAATAAAAAAGCTATAGAAACAGAATCATGCAGCAGGCTTAATTCATCAGTTATCATGTCATCTGGAACCCACAAAGTCAAAAATTTCAGCTTCAAGTATCTACCCCTAGATGTGACGAACTGCAGCTGACAACGAGTAAATGAAGGTAAGTAATGAAGGGTTATTTGTAAATCTTACTCCTCTCAAAGAATATTAAAAGAAGTTAATTATTACAAAGAGACTAAAAAATACTGGTGATGTGTGGGAGTCTAAGATTACAAATTGTTGTACAGAAGTGGAACTTCTCGAGTCCTGGTCTGGCACAAATTTTCAACTCTCACCATTGTATTGCCACAATGCCCTGTGCAGTTGGAAGTCATTATTTCCTCTGTATCCCTTTCCCATTCCTTTCACCCCAAAATAATCCTGTATATGTTGTTCCATCTGCTTCATCACGAGTGGTGTCTGGTCTGTCGGACATGTCTGACAGAACAGACACCGACTCATATCTATAAAGTGGCACTGACCATAAAGAAAATAAAGGCTGTGAATTCCAGTTTAAAGAGGGAAAATGAGACTGGTAAATTAAATCTAGATGGCACCTCTATGGACTGTATCACAAACACAACGTTTTCTGGAATAAATATTTATTCTCAGTTGAAGTGGTAGAACACACAAAGATACTTGCAAAATGTATGTTATGCCCTTTACATCTTGTCATCAGTGTGTAACAGCAAGTGTCTTCTAGTTATGTAGTATTAACATGAGCACTCAGTTCTTAGCTATGGAATTCTTTTCTGGGGAACAAGTGCAGAAGAATTGAATACAGTTTTTGAACTACAAAAAATGGGCATAAGAGTAATAACCAAAAATGTAAGTTAAGCTCAGTGCAAAGATTGGCTCAAAACACTGGAGATTTTAACTACACCATGTGGGCATATTTACCAACTAGTTGCACACATCAAAAATAACGTTGATAATTACTCCACAAACGGCTTAGTCCATGACAATGGAGCAGGTTCTAGACTGAGCTTATATTTACCAAGAAGGAATAAACATAAACTCAAAATAGCATTTTCTACCAAGGAAGAAAACTGTACAATAAATTGTCCAAGGAAATTAAGACTTCACTAAACTAGCCTGATTTACAAATGTAGCTAGAAAGTACCTGTTAAGTAATAGACTTTGTCGAGTGAACGATTACTTAGATAACACAGTGTAGGGATGTGGTAAAAAGGAGCAGTGGTAATAACAATAATAAAACACCTAGTACATAACATTTCGCTCCTTTTCTTCTCTGAAAATGTTACTCTCAATATGCAGTGTATAATACTAACAGTTTATCATGTTTCTGAGCATGTTGTCTCCCTCATTACGAAGGGATGATGACTTGGTGTTTTGTTTGAGCTAATGGGAGCTTGCAGTGCACAAAATGGAAACCAAATTTCATTGCTCTGTTTCTGATGTCACCTGATAATGTTTGTAGTGTTACATTATGAAACAATGTGTGTGTGTGTGTGTGTGTGTGTGTGTGTGTACACGCAGTGACTGAGAGTGAGAAAATGAATGAACAGTGTAGCACTAGTCTTTCACATCATTAAATAAGTTATTTACAAAACAGTGCTGTACAGTGGGAATAGACTGAATGGAGCAGCACTGTTTTACAGAGACAGCCCAGTCTTCACCCGAGACATTCTGATTTAGGTTTTTCAAGGTTTCCCACAATTACTTCAGGCAAATGCTGGAATGGTTTCTACTTTAAGTCCAGTTCAATCCTTGTGGAATTCAACACATAAGTATGTAAATGCTTGAAAAATGAACTATGGTTTTTGCCCTCAGCCAGACACTTACCTGTGAATAACAGAATAATCATGCAGATGTAGATGTCATTCTTAAAATGTAATACCACAACGTGTTCTCTGCCTTTGGGTCATTCCACGTCAAATCAACAAATGAAACCATTGTTTTCAACCTTACCTTCTTGGATTTAAATGAAATTAAGTATGTCTGTAGTACTCATAAATAGTACCACAAATTAATTTTTTCATATTTTTCTGATAAAAAGTTACCGAGTAACGGACTTTCAAAAATTGAAAAAATGACAAATTTTTGACTCGCGGAACAATGTTGTTTTCTTTATAACTTGTGTCCTAATTAAGCTAGAACAATAAAATTTACTTCATTGGAAAGCTCTTTTAAAGAGCTTTTATATGATGCCAAACATCATTAGTTAAATACATATATATAGTTTGTTTATAAAAACAACATTGTTGAATTTATTGCATTTTGAAAAACTGTATTTTTAAAATTCTCAAAAAAATATATGTGAAAGGTACACTTTACGTCTACATATTCTGAAAGTTTCAACTTGGGATGAGCATGGGATCACTATCAAAAGCAATTTTATGTTTACCACAATTCTCCAAAATCACAGTCAGATAGGTGAATTTCTATTATTTTGCTACACATGAAAATATTACAGTGTTAGATTTTGTTACATGGTCCAAAAATTGTACTTTTGAAACGAATAACTGCTTATTAAACTTTAGTGCTAACTATTTATTAATAATTGCAAAACCACAGGAAAAAAAGAAGAAAAGGAAGCTATCTCTCATTTTAAAGATTATATATAAAATGATTATTTGGTGTTACTATCTGCAATCTATTCAGTATTTTATCTCTGGTTAATATTGTCAGCAATATTCACCTATTGTGGAAAGTGACCCACACATTCTTTTGTTGTGAGGCAGCTGTAGTGAAATTATGTGATTAACTCTGAAATGTGTTTTGAATCTAGCTTAAAGGTACTTTTGTACAAACCTCACAAGAGTCTGTAAGTTTGTATGCCTACAACCAGTTAATGTTTGCATACTATTAACATAATGAAATATTTTTTTACAGGAAGTGAAAGAATAGAGAAGTAATATTGTGTAGTATTGAATATAGAAAGCTGGGGCATTCAACTTCAAAAACATTTTTTTTAATTAGTTTGTTCACTTGAGAAATATAAAATGCCTAAAATTTCAGCTTTGTGCTGTAATCAATTTAATGAAAAGGGCCACAATAACCACAAGAAAAACTTATGGCCTGTATCACAATGGATGATAGCAAGAAAATCTTTCTTAACTTTAAATCAAAAAGTGTGTGACAACTGGCGTAAAAAAATTGCACGAGTAGAAATTTGTGATACATCTAGCACAGAAAATGATGATGATCTACTGTATTCTGTGGTGAAACAAGAAAGTGAAAAGGTTTTATGTGATAGTGACGTACAAGACATTGCAGCAAGTGAGGCCTTAGAAAGGCTGAATGCTTCTTTGCAGTCTGTTGGTGAATCGCCAATTAAGAAGAAATCACTGTGTGAAGCAAAATATCCTAAGGAAAAACTAATTAAATTAACTTCAACAATTCAAACACAGGTATTATTGCTTCCTTCCAAAAAAGAAGAGGAGGCACATGATCATGCAGAATCTGAGATGATCAGTCAGCTAAAAGATAAATTTCGTACATGTACATCTCGAAGTAAACAGATGGAAATCCTTACCATTTTACCCAAAAGCTGGAGTGCTAAGAAGCGTCAAGATGAATTTAACATAACAAATTATATGGCTCGAAGAGTAAAAGATTTGGTGAAGGCCAAGGGAATTTTGTCTTCACCACACCCAAAACCTGGCAAGACTCTTGATCAAACAACTGCTGATGTTGTTAGAAACTTTTATTGTTCTGATGTGATAAGCAGGGCAATGCCTTGGAAAAAAGATTTTGTGCTAGTGAGAGATAATGGAGAAAAACTGAAAGTACAAAAACAGATAGTTTTAAGTAATTTGAAAGAAATTTACGTGAACTTTAAAAAAAACCATCCAGAGCTCCACATCGGATTTTCGAACTTTGCAGACCTATGTCCCAAAAATTGTGTTTTAGCTGGAAGTAGTGGTACACATAATGTCTGTGTGTGTACTGCCCATCAAAACTTCAAACTCAAGCTGTCTGGATGTAACATTCCTCAGCTGAAAAGGATGAAGATAATCCAATAAAAACTTACAAAGACAGCATTGCAAGAGTTGTATGTAATCCGTCATTTCTTGCTTGTCATTTTGGTGAATGTAAATTCTGCCCTGCCCAGAAACATTTAAGGCATATTTACAAGATTTGTTGGTTTTGTGCTAGTGAGAGATATCGATAATATAACTTATCAGCAATGGGTTTCCGTTGATCACACATCTCTAGAAACAATCATAAAATCATCTGACAACTTTATTGATTGTTTTTTTGATAAATTAAAATCGCTTACATGACATTCATTTATTGCTAGTCAACAATCAACCTTCCAAAAGAGATTGAGAAATGAACTTAAAGAAGGCGAGGACTTAGCGATCTGTGACTTTTCGGGGAATTACTCCTTTGTCATCCAGGACAAAGTTCAAGGCTATCACTGGACAAACATGCAAGCAACTATTCATCCCATTCTTGCTTATTACAAGGATGGGAACAAACTCGAGCACACAAGTCTTGTAATCATATCAGAATGCCTAACACATGACACTGTTGCTGTGCATTTGTTCCAGTCATATTTGATGGACTTCCTGACTGTTAAATTCGGTAGAAAACTAAGAAAAATATATTATTTCCCTGATGGAGCAGCAGCTCATTATAAAAATAGGAAGAACTTTATCAACCTGTGCCATCACGAAGAAGATTTCCAAACTGAAGCTGAATGGCATTTTTCAGCCACCTCGCATGGGAAGGGAGCTAGTGATGGTGTTGGTGGAACAGTTAAATGACTTGCAGCATGAGCAAGTTTGCAACGGCCATACAGTGATCAAATAATGACACCAAAACAACTTTATATGTTTGCCAAGGATAACATAGAAGGAATGAATTTCAAGTATGCTACTAAAGAAGATCACAAAACTTATAGAGAGATTTGAGAAATGCTGCAAAATTGTAGGGACACAAAAACTTCACACTTTTATTCCTGTTAGCAAGGAAAAAATAATAACAAAAGTGTATTCAAACTCTGATGATAGTAAAATTGAACTGGTGACAGTTTCTGACAGTGATACAATACCATTCAAAGACATAAAAGGATATGTTGCTTGTGATTATAATGGACACTGGTGGTTAACCTGTGTACTTGAAAAAAATCAGGAGAAGGATGAAATCACAGTTAGTTTCTTACATCCACATGGACCGTCACCATCTTTTACATTTCCAAGTCATCCAGATATTCTTTCCGTAAGCAGTAGGGAAGTAGTGGCAATCATGAACCCTCAAACTGCTACAGAGCAAACATATAAGTTATCCAGTGCATAAATGTTGATGTGCAACAGCCTGATTAGTTTGAAGTATGAAGAAGTGCACTAATAGGGTGCCTATTTGTAAATAATAGTAATTGCTAACTAAATTTAGGTCTGATCTCAGGTATTCATCTAAACAAATGCATTTCAAGTTTACAAAAAGTTGTAGATGTTCAAAGACGTGAGATTTCACATATAACTAATGAAACCTGTGAGCTGAAAAAGTTGTGCCATATTCTAAATGATAAAACAATAAAGCCACAAAACAGGAACCTGGTGAGTTATGAGAAGCGGAAAGGAAGCGATAGACAGGCATCAAAGGCAGCAAATGAAATTATAATTACAGATAAAAACAGGTACAGTGTTCTGTTGAATAGTAGTGATGCCTGCAATAAGGATATGCAAAACGCTAGTGAAGTGATGCAAGACAGTGAAACAACGTCCAAGTGGATAAAAGTGTCGCTAAAAGGTAATCCCTTGTTCACTAAAAGAATAACAAACTCCATAAAATCTGTCACATTTTGCGATAAAAACAAATACGATGTTTTGCAACAAAGTGAAAATACAAATAAACAAAAACCGACATGTGTGACAAAGAAGAAAGAATCAAAAGTCGACGTCTTTGGAGACAGTCACACCAAAGGAATTTCTCAAGAACTGCAAGTAAATAGTAAATCAACGACAGTCACAGGCATGGTTAAACCAGGTGCTGGTTTCAAAGAAGTGACGAAAAACATCGTAAAATATAACTATGACAAGCAGGACAGTGTTGTAATCTGTGCAGGAGCTAAAGACATTTACGAAAACAATGCTATGAAAATGTATAAACAGCTCTTGAATCTTTTGGTACTACTGTCAAATACAAACATTTTACTGGTGAACTTTACCCACAGGCATGATTTACCTGAATGGTCACGTGTGAATAAGGAAATTCACAGAATTAATGCGAAACTTAAAAGTAGTTGTAGGCTATTCAGCAATGTGAAATTAATTGACTGAAGCACACTGGACAGAGAATGTTTTACGAAACATTGGCTTCACCTTAACAGAAATGGAAAGGCCAGGTTAGGAAACTTAATAAGGGAAGCAATTAAATGCAATTACAAAGTGACAGCCACTGAACTGGGATGGTATAAATCTCCAATAGCAGAAACACCAGCGAAAACAGGAGCAGCACGCAAATGGACCATCCAAAAAACAGTAGCAACAGAGGAACCTACTACTGAACCAACATTAGCAGCAGCAGAACTAACAACAGAAGCAATAGTTACAGCATCACAAACCAACCAACCAGAATCATTAGCAGTCACAGCAACATCAGAAGCAGTAGTTTCAACATCAATAACCAAGCAACCAGAATCACTGGCATTCACTGCAACAGCACACAGCAGCAGCAGTGGTAATAGGAGCAGTCATCACACCAGAAGAAGGCAGCCACCCTTGAGAAGCCAGGATTTTTGTTGGGGCAAAGCAGTGAACAACAGCACATAACAGGGAAAGAGATAAATGCTTGCAAGCAGAGGAATCTACAACAAGGATTTTTGGTACCCGGCCTCAGTTACAAGACTAACATAAGGCAGATACCTTCAGATACACCAACTTCCAAGTCTAACTGGCAACAGACTCACCTCCACTGTCATCAACAGGAGAATAACCATGCCACCAGCTCATCTAAAGGATTTTTTAGCATCAGGTCTAAAGGGAAAGGCGCCACCAAGATAAGTGAAAACAAATGCCTAACAGTGTTTCACCAAAACATTCAAGCCATAAAGAACAAAGCACAACAGCTAGAAGTAGAATTGGAAAATTTTGATAGCCAAATTTTGTGTATCACTGAACACTGGTGCAAAGGGAAGGAAATTGAACACATTGCATTAGCCTCATTTGACCTTGCATGTTATGTTACATAACATGTAAAAAAAAGTATGTCATTTAAATTTAGATATGATCTTTTAGATCTAGGTGAGGACAAACATTTCGAACTTTCCGCTGTTGAAATAATAGGACCTGGCATAGCAAAAAAATTAGTCATATTTTGTGTGTACCGCTCTCCCAGTGGAGACATTGATATATTCTTCTCAAAACTGAATCAAAGCTTAGACAAGGTTTCTGGACCAAAAGCAAATGTAATTATCTGTGGTGACTTAAACATTAATATGATGAAGCCTGATAAGGCTAGCAACATATATATGAATATTCTGAGCTGTTATGGAATATCCTCCCTTGTTAATTGTCCAACTAGAATAACGAAAGAATCCTCCTCATCTATAGATCATGTAGCTACAGATATTGATAGTAAAAAATGTCATATTGTTGTCCAAAACCTGGGCCTATCAGACCACCTCTGCCAGATCTTAAAAACTAACATTCATGTAGAAACTCCTCCTAAACTTTGTACATACAAAAGAATGTTTTCCAAATCAGCCCTGTATCAGTTTAAATCCCAGCTAGAATATGAAGATTGGAGGGAAGTCTATGCAGAAACCAATGCAAATCAGAAATCTATCAAGTTCATGTCAATTTTTAAACTCAGATTTGAAGAGATGTTTCCCAAAACTCTTTATCAAATTAAAACTACAAAGAGAAATCAATGGGTGACTACAGCTATCAAAAAATCCTCAGAAACTCTTAGATATCTCAACTCCATAAAAAATAATCAATCTAACCCAGAAGTTCTGCAATTCTACAAAAAGTACAGGAAAATATACAGAAAGGTGTTGCTAGCCGCAAAAAAACTTTCAAACAACACAATATTACTTGAAGCTGAAAACAAGAGCAAAGCAGCCTGGAACATCGTCAAACAGGAAACATCTAACTCTGCTAAAAAGGACCTCAATTCACTTATTAAAAACAAAGATGTACCAGTAGGTAACCCTAAAAAATTAGCTGATTTTGTAAACTCATATTTCAGTAGTATTGCAAAAAAATTACAGCAGAAATTTCCAGATAAATATGATTTACCTACTGAGAACCAGCCAACAAACTCAATGGTGCTCTTGCCAACTACAGAAAGGGAAGTGGCACTAGTAGTACACCAACTAAAAAATAAAACTTCAGTAGGACTTGATGAAATCCCAGTCTGCGAAATTAAAGATTGCATAGACTCCATAAAGGGCCCATTAACAGACTTAATTAATGAATCTTTCGAATCTGGATACTTTCCGGAGTACCTAAAACAAGCAAAAGTTATACCTATCCTTATGAACAGAGATGTGGAAAATGTAGAGAACTACAGGCCGATCTCTATACTGTCTATCATTTCTAAAATAGTAGAAATACTAGTCAAAAAGAGACTGCTAAATTACCTTAATAAATATAATCTTCTTTCCAATGACCAATTTGTTTTTAGGCCCGGAAAAGGCACACAATCTGCTATAGCACAGTTCACTAAAGTAATTTTAGAAGCACTGGACAAAGGTGAAAATGTAAGTGGTATCTTTTTAGACTTGTCCAAGGCCTTTGATACAGTTGACCACAAAATCTTACTTAATAAATTAGGGAAAATAGGAATAAGAGGTGTGACAAAGAAGTGGTTCAAATTATACTTGGAAAACAGAGTTCAACAAGTTGAGATATCACAAGTTTCAAACAATTCCCTTATAAAACACCTGTCTGACCCAGAAAATGTGAATATAGGTGTCCCACAGGGAAGTGTATTAGGCCCAATATTGTTTCTTATATACATTGACGACTTCCCACAAAGTATCAGACATGGAGAAAAAATACTTTTTACTGATGACAGCAACATAGTAATAACAGGTGAAAATCAAACACAACTGTCAGAAAGAGCAAACGAGGCTCTCAATGATGTCCACAACTGGTCATTAAAAAATAAAGTAACCCTAAATGTAAAGAAAACTAACTATATTAACTTCCAATTGAACAAAAAACACAATGCCACTAGAATAAAAGTTAATAATAATGAATTAGAATGTGTAACAAGTACCAAATTCTTAGGGATGACTGTAGACAGCCAACTGAAATGGACAAACCATGTCAACATTTTGGCAAAGAAATTATCCACAGCATGCTATGCTCTTAGAATCCTTGCACCGGTATGCAATAGTACCTGTCTTAAAATAACATATTACGGATATCTACACTCAGTCCTCAGCTATGGGATCATGTTTTGGGGAACAAGTGCCAGTAACATACAAACTGTGTTCAAAGTACAAAAAAGAGCCATAAGGATAATAACAAACAGCAACAACAGGGCCCACTGTCTAGAATTATTTAGAAAGCTAGGCATTCTAACTGTTTCTTGTGAGTATATCTTTCAGAACATAATGTTCATTAAGAAAAATCTAACTTATACAACACAAACAGCCTAATACATTACCATGAATCAAGAGCTTGTCACCACCTCCATCTAGATAGAAAGAACAAGGCAAAGACGCAAAAAAAGTATATTTTATAATGGGGTAAAACTGTATAACAAATAACCACAAGAAATTAAAGAAATAAATGAGCCCCTCACTTTCAGACAAAAGCTTAAAACCTTTTTAGTAAGTAAAAGTTGTTATACTGTAAAAGAATATTTAACATAGATGTAGATTATTAGCAACATATGACATTATCACCAAAATATTATGTAATTATAAATGTGTGTATGACTAGTTATAAAAACTACACAAAATATGAGTAACCTGTTACATTGTAAATGTAAATATGTGCTCATGTGTTGTAAACTGACGACATCCATACAATATTTATTGTTCCATGGATGAATAAATAAATAAATAAATAAATCTTTCTGTGTTTATTTTTTTAAGTTTTCATTTTATATTTATTAATTACAGAAGCATAAAACATATGTTCTTTTGTAAATTATCAGTTATTTTTAATTTCCACATTTTACATCAACATACAGCTGTTGAGAAGTAGGCCTAATATCTAAAATAAATTAGTTTTTATGAATTTTTAAAGCATCACCCTTAACGTAAAATTGCTTTTGATAGTGATCCCATGCTCATCCCAGGTTGAAACTTTCAGAATATGTAGAAGTAAAGTGTATCTTTGACATATATTTTTTTGAGAATTTTAAAAATACAGTTTTTCAAAATTCGATAAATTCAACAATGTTGTTTTTATAAACATTTGGCCATTACAGCAATAGAAAATTGTGACAAAGCAAGCTGGGATCATTTTAATTCCCCTCTTGTTTTGTCCTCTGCCTCCTTAAAATTCATTTTGTTACTTTTAACTGATTACCGTTAGCATACATGCGTATAATCTGCATTTACATGTAAGAGAAAGATTGGCTCTTTGTTTTAAAGAATATAACACCAGATCTAATTTTGTGCTTAGTTTTACGTATGTAACTGATTTTCTAATTTATTTTGACTATACTAACTAGTATCTTTCATTATAGGGTGAAATCAGTAATTGTTTCATAACTTAAATTCTATTGTTGACACATAAACAAATATCAATTCTGTACTAAATATAAACATTTAGCAGACAAAATAATAGTAATCTTAAAGTATCTATTTGGCTATATTCGAAAACATATTAGAAAAGCCAGTCCTTAATTAATTGTGAATTAATTATCAGTTTTGTCAGAAGTATTGTTTGCATACTTATATTTGTTAATTTCATGATTTAAACAAATAATACAGTTTAATTCTTACAGTAGAAGAAATCGTTAAAAGGAACGAATCTGTTGATGTATGCAGTTAATTTAATGAGTTAAGTTTTAATTGTAATTCCTGTAAATCTAACTTTAAACAATGTGTGGTTTCAGCACCTGTTATTATGATTATATATAAGGGTCCAATTTTGGTCACGAGACAGTCAGTCCACAGCCGAGTTTCAGACGAGTAACCTGTGATGGTTAGAAAAACAACAATGCTTAAAATTAACTGTGGAATAAGTGTTAAACAATTAGGCCATGTGTAAAAACAGTGATAGTGTCTGCTCCATATGTATCTGATTATTCTTCAAAAACTTTGGACTTTTTGGTTGGGTTTTACTGCTCGTAGATGTTCAACAAGAAACTATTGAAGGTAGTTGGGTTTCACCTGCAAACTGTTAATGAGGCTTATGGAAAGTTTAAACAATAGTGCACTGGCCGTACACATATAACTGTGTATTATTGGGGGGTTTTGAACAGTGAAATTAAAGTACTTTGAAACGCAACTGTGCCAGGATTGGTATTAGTGTTACAATATTATATTACAGTTGAAATATTCATGTATGTCATAGAATGGGTGAGTAACTAGCCAGTCAGACACTATTTGTTTGAATGCTTGTATGGATAATTCTTGTACAGATTGTGGAATCTTATTAAATAATTTGTGCCCCATGAGTTCACAACTGTTCAGTGTTTTTGACAGTCTGTGGTATGGGGTACAAATGCATTTGTCCCCTCTTGTACTGTAACAATGTACATTTTCTCTGTGCTTAGCTTCTGGTAACTTCTTTCTTGTGTAAATTAAAACATAATATAAATATAAGTTTGTTAAAGTCATGATTTTTTTGTTCACAAAACAATCATTTACAGTGTGCCTTATAAGGAGAACCAGTAATTACCCTACTAGCTTTTTTCTGTAGTATTAAGATGCCATGCACACAACTAGAAATGCCCCATAAAATAATTCCATATGTAAGGGTGCTTTGGAAGAAAGAAAAATATTGTTCTAACATACTTTTCAGGTACACTGTCCATAAGTCACCTTAACAGATAAATTATTCTTGACAACTTTCCTCTAAAACCATAACAAAACCATAACAACTTACCTCTAAGTGTTTATGTTGAATCAAAGATAATTTAGTGTTGAAATATACCCCCCATAACTTAACATAACTAGAATCAACTGACACAAGTTTGTCTTTCAGACTAAAAACCACGTGGCTGTGTTTTGTTGTTATTCAATAAGAAGCCATTTGCTTTAAACCAGTTGGAAGATTCGTCCATTGTCTTTGCAACACAACTTTTCAAGCTGCTGAGATTTTTACTACAATGAAGAAAGGTTGTATCATATGAATATAGAAAAGTACTAAGCTTTATAAATGATGGCAGATCATTGATCATTATAAGGAACAAAAATTGGCTCAATACTGATCCTTGGGGAAAACCTACCTTAACTCATTCTGTTCTCAAGATTTCCTTGCCAGCAGACAATTTGCCTACAGTTGTGTAGATAAGATTTTAATAGTTGAAGGCTGTTACATTCAATGCCATAGAATTCAATTTTTTCCAAAGGTGGTGTGTGCTCTACACAGTTCAATACTTTACTTAGATCACAAAAACTGGCTTGGGGAAAGCTTTTATCCTCAAAGACTTGATGTATGTATTTGACTGCAGAGTCTATAGCATCAATCATTGCCAAATTTTTTCTAAAACCATATTGTGATTCACTAATTATTCCTAGATTTTCAATATCAGAATATAATTATTGGTAAATTACACATTATAGTACTTTAGAAAAAAGTTGGGACTATAGACATTGGCCTGGTGAGTCAGTATCTCCACTTTTATATATTGGAACTACCCTAGACAATTTTAGCTCATCAGGAAAATATCCCTCCGTTATGCACTTGTTTATACAATATGTTAAAGGATACACAATACAACTTATTACTTTCTTTAGTATGTTACAATACATGTCATATGTATCTACACTGTCTGATTGTTTTAGCTGTCTTATTATTCTTAGGACGAGACTAGGAGAGATCTCGGAGAAGGCAGACATGTCTGTATTAGCCAGTGGTTTAAAAGCATTTTTTGAAAGAATCTCTGATGAACTAAGATAAATGTATAAAGTAATCCAGAAGTGATTGCCATAATTATTAGTTTTGGTACATAAGCAACTGCCATAATTTGTTTTAGTATCCTGTATAGAAGCAGACAGCATCAGTCATTTCTACCTTTTAATGTATAACTTCATTTGTTTCACATCCCTGGAGGTTCTCCTTCATAATTGGATTTGCAAAATAGTTTCACATCATTTGTGGATGAATGAGTGAATGCTAGTATGTGTTATCAATCCTCTGGTCCAAATAATCAGGTAGTTTATGTTTGGAAGTCGAGCAAGATGTGCCATTCATTTACTTTTTACTTAAAAACAACAGAAATAATATGAACTTTTCAGCAGATGAAAAATATTACAATCTTTCTAAAATACTGTGTATTTTGTTCTTAAAAACAAATTTCTCCTTGTTTAAGAAAAAAAAATAAAGCAAAAAATGTGATACTAATAAATAGGAATGACACATTGTAAAAACTGAATGATGAACAATAAAACAATTTTTAAGTATGGTGCTTATACATACCTCCAGGGTCAAAGAGTCTCTCAATTGAACTCAAGTTGCTCCTTGAGTTGCAGCTACACAACTGTCTTAGAATGTTGCCTTGCCACTTAAAAGGCAGCATATCACGTCACACTTGAATCACACATTGCTGTTGTGGTTTCATTTCCTGCACCTCTCATGTACACAGACTCAGATAAAATCTTCCAAGGCTAGAATAAAGCAAGCAAGCTTTCCATGCACTGTATATCCACATCATCTACCTTAAAAACTGCTGAGGAAAAAAAAGATATTTTACATACTAACAAACTGTTTTTGAAAATATTTATAGCACTTTTTAGTCTTTTTTCTCAGATACAGGAACCTGACATGCTACTGGTAACCAATATTTTCTTCTTGTGTAGTTATTAGTCATTTTTGCTGTCCATCTACTCTATGTATTAACTTTTCATTCACTTTCCTGGATTTGTTTATTAGAAATAACCAATATTCTTTGATTTTGTCTATGTTCTAGTTTATTTTTTAAGTTCTTGATATTTCATTTATTAGTGCTTTATTTGTGGCACCAAAGGCAAAAAATGTTTTTTCTAATTGGTATCTAAATAAACCAATGATAGTTTCCACCCAAAATCCACATATGATAGAGATGTAATAGATGTTTGTAATAGTCATCATATGGATCCCATTCTGTGTGTGACACAATAGGGTCAAATTAAGGTAACACATGCCACTGTTGTGGCAGTCTCTAAAATTTTGAAAACTAGAACTCTCAATATTGAAAAAAAAAAAAAAAAAATTACTTGCCTACATAAAATGATATACTTTCAGGGGAAGAGTGGAAACTGCTGTATTTATTTATAAACTGATAAATAAACGAAGATGATTCCACTCTCCCCTACTATTGTTTATTCCATGAGGACAAATAATACCCTTTCCAATACTGAATGTTCTGTTTTGTAACTGTGAAGAAGAAGCAACATGCAGACTTTCTGGAATTCTCCAAAACCTAAATAAATGGAAAGAATGTATGTGAAAGTATTGTATATGGAGTTAATATGCCTCTAAATGATGGAAGCTGTAAACATGTAACTTATCTAAATAGCAAATGTACTGAAAACTGTGCAGAAAAAGTGTTGTAGTAGCAAGAATCTCACTTTCAATGATTGCTGAAATTCAACTGTTCACAGAACAAAATGAATACATTGTGTGTAATGTAGGTAATGGAAATAGGGCTTATGTACACTTCCTGTTGATGGTTACATTGCAGAAGAGGTGAAAGAGAAACTACAATAAACCAGGCTACAAGCATTTATGTCTTTTTCAATATAGGCACTGCTCATGTTATTTTTAACAAAGCATTCTCATATACAGTAGTTTACAAACTTCTTGTGTAAATCATTATACAGATGTACAACCAGCAATTACAGCACTTATGCAAAATATTTTTCATGGAAACTGTATGATGTTCATTCTCTGAGTAATAAAGTGACTGCTCTGTAACACATTATCTATAACTTACATGGTCAGCAACTGAGGGGAAAAAATTAACAGTGTAGGAACAATTAAATATCTCTCTGTGAGTGTAGTGTGTGATGTTTGCCTGCTTTGCTTCTTCATTGATAGTCCTCAGTGTTGACGTACTGCATTGTTATACTGGCTGAAAAATGGGGGGGGGGGGGGGGGGGGGTTGAAGTTCAACACTGACTCCAGTAAATGATGTAGCCGACAGTTGCACATTTGTGTTTCAAAGTTCTTTACTTTCTCTGTTCACAAGCCCTCAGTATTGCATAGTTATATGGCCAGTTCACTACTGGTAACTTTTGATAAGCCTCATTAATAGTTTGTAGGCAAACATCAGCATACTGCTACAATAGTTTGCTGTTGAACATCTATGAGCAGTAAAAACCTAACCACACAATTCACAGTTCTTGCAGAATAATATGGTACTTGTGACAGTAGTTCTCAAATAAATTGAACAGACACTGTCACTGTTTTCACACACGCCCTGTTGGTGTTACACTAATTCCACTGTTACATTAATGCATTATTGTACTCTAACTGATACAGAAAATTGGCTGTGTCCTCACAATAATCAGCAGTGTTTGATGTTTAAGTTACAGAAATTACAATTAAAACATACCTCATTCAATTAATTGGATACATGGAAAAATTCTTTCTTTTTAAAGTTTCTTCTACCACAAAGGTTAGGCTGACTTATTTGTTTAAATAATGAATATAGTTATACAAACAATGCTTTTCACAAATCTGGTAATTATTTTGGTATTAAATAAGGGTTGGCTTTGCTAAAATGTTTTTGAATAGAGCAAAATAAATACTTAAAAAATCCTAGTAGTTCTTCTTCCAAATGATTATAATAAGTATAGAACTTATATTTGTTTATAAGTCAACAATAGAATCAAAGTCATGAAAAAAATACTGATTTCACTCTTTAATAAAAGATATTAACTAAGAATAGTCAAATAAATTAGGAAATTAATTACATACACAAAACTAAGCATCAAAATTAGATCTGGTACTATATTTCTTAAGACTGAGGGCCAACCTTTCTCTTTTATGAAAATGCAGATTATACCCATGTATGTTAATGGTAATTTGTCAAAAAAAAAAAAAAAAATTCAATGAGGCAGATGGCAAAACAAGAGAGGCAGTAAAGAAATCCCAGCTTGCTTCATCACATTACCCCTCACTGGTTTGACCAGATAGACATTACACATAGCTAACTGGGCAATTCAATGATCACAAGTGACCCCAGAAAGCAGATTTAACAATCTACACAAAGAAAAATATTACATAAGAAATCTTATCAAAAACTACAGTACATATGTTTTTGAAATTCCTACTTACATGAACTGGCCATATGGACACCCCCCTACAAAATATTTACATATGGGAGATACCAAGGTGACTCATGTTACATTTTGAAATCAGTGTTTTATTATGTTGACTTGTTATCAGTCGATAAACCCACATTTTCCTTTTTGAATCATCATTATAAACTGGGTTATTCAGGCAAAGATCTTGAAATGTTATTTAAGCAGGGAAGAGCATTAAAATTAAAGAACAAGAATGTAATTTATGTTGTGACTCATGTTACAAATTTGGGACATCTTTTTCCTAATGTGCATTTTAGGTCAAAATTGTCCTCAGACTATTGGGAGTATGGATCTGGTCTTTATCACAGAAAATTCATATTAGGTTGGCATTCAAATGACAGAGTTACAGATTTCTAAAAATATTTACACCATGTGAAATATTGTAATGGCATATTCCACGTAAAGTAAGAGACACTTATGATATTTAACAGTTTACAATTTTGTACTTTTGATATGTTTTTTGAAAAGGCTGGACTTTTTACTGTATGGCAACAATAGTTTGTGCCCAATTATTGATTTCCCTCCATAATTTGCAGCCACTTTTATAAAGCCATATGTTTTTCATGTGATGAGAGTGTAAATTATTGGAGATTTTGGGCCTTCATTTCAAGTAATTGGCAGGTAAGAATCAGCATATCATTGTTTATATTACTGTTACATACCCTAATGTCTTGCATAAAGAGTATAAAACTGAAGTAGGTAAATTATAGGATGGGGTAATCAATATAATACAGCAGCATGAACTTTCATGTAACATGAGTCACTTTCATGTAATTCAGTTTTTATACCAAGAGAGAGATTAGAGATAACTTTATCTTGTTCTGTAATTTACTTCTTAGTGTGAATGTGTAACTAATAGCACAAGTAAAAATTTCCCAATTTCAACCAGTATTGTAAAAACAGAAAATTAAATGTGTAACATGAGTCACGTAATCTAAGTCACAGCTGTATTATTTTAAGATTAGAAGAGGAGGGTGCCCTTAGTAGTAGCAGAAAGACAGAGTAGGAGGAGGGAAAATTTAAAGAGTGAAGGAAAATATGATGAATTTAGAAAGAATCATCTGGGAAAAAAGCCAGCAGAAGCAGAAACAAAAGTTTCTACAGTTGAGTCAACGTAAGCAAGGGCTGTTATTAGAAGAAAAAAGAGCTAAAACTAGGAAGAGCGTTAGAAAACATAAGCAACATAAGATGCAAGATCAGCAACCTAGTAAAGCAAGTTTGTCAGCATATGAGTCACATAGTGCTCTGGATAAAGCCATGGCTCGAGTGCTGCAATTGCTTACATTAGCAAGGTATGTCAACTATACCTGAAAATGTGAATGTAGCTTCAATCTGGTCAGATGGACCTGCCTCACAATTTAAAAAGAAATATATTACTGCTGCTGTACCTCAATTTCAAACATTTCATAATGTGGAAATCTATTGGAACTTATTCGCTACATCTCATGGTAAAGGAGCCGTAGATGGAATTGGTGCACTTGCGGAATGGCTAGTGGGGATGCAGTAAAAAAGCGAAAATTCATAGTAGGTGATGCGCTCAGGTAGCTGCAAGTACCATAACTACGGACATTTTTCAAGTGTCTATTGATAAAATTCAAGGAATCAATGTGAAACTTAATCTGGCTCAAATATTTTCTTCAGCACTATCGGTACCAAACATAAGAAGCATTCACTGCTTTCACTAAAATAAAAGGAGTACTACAAACATATCTGCTGTCTCCAAAGAATTTTGCTGCTGCTGATCATCACACTGAAGAAACTATGGAAAGTGTGAAAATCGGAGACTGGTACAAAGTAGAATAAGACAGTAAATTCAATGCTGGAGAAGTATGTGCAGTTTTTGGAAATTCTTACCTAATCAGTGCAATGGAGTGTGCTGGTCATAATCAGCAATGTGATGAAATTATAAAGAAAATTAATCCACTTGATGTTGGCAATGCAAGAGGATATTTTAGTTCTCTGACTTTTAATTGAATTTACAGTACACTTTCCAGATGTCATGCTCTTATAATTTTTCATAGTGTTTGAAAAGTGAAATGTTACTGTTAAATTTATCTTATTTGGCACATAATGTCATATTTTCATTTCTCTGCTTGCAGGAAAAAAGTTTTTCCAACAAGAAGTAGCAAGTGACACGAGTCACATAACATTGAGTCATGCAGTTCATTTTCAGACAAATTTTCACTTTTTTTTAATGTTTAGTATTTTTCCCAAGCACTTTCACTCTTTTAATGAGCTTTAACACATTTTCTCACCAAGTCGTCCATGCCTTCAACAGGTCTAAGTGGCAGTTAGTAAGGAAATGCACTGCTATCAGTTCCCTTAGACAAAATACCCAACATGTACACTCACTTTTACTTCTAACTAAGTATAAAGAAAAAATGTTTCACACTAATGGCAAATGATAGTCATTACTTCATAAATAAATAAATTACATAGTTCTCAAAACATCACAATAATTAGCACTAAAATTGACTGTAGTACAAAAGGTGTGGACCAGTAAAGATTTTAAAATCAGGTGCACATCACACTATAAAACATTACACTATGTCATAATTCTGTCTCACAGTGGTTAAACTTAAAAGATTTGGGTTTCTTTTCCATTTGAAAAATCACTAAAATGCCAAATCCTGGCTTGAAATTCACACCATTTATGGACTCATATCTTAATCTCCAGAATATGTACATTACCTCTAGCAAAAACTTAAGATGTGCAGTAGCATAGATTTACTAATCATTACATTACAATAAAAGATAGTCATGATCACATAACTTAATTACTACTTAAATCACAATTAAGGGGATGGAAGCTGTACCAAATCATTGAATTACTTTTCCAATCAACTATGGGTACTACTCTCATCCAAGCAGAAAATTAGATCATCACAGAATGTTACCAAATACACTCATCAAAAGAAGTTCTGCATCAACTTGGTTCCGAGAGTTCTGGAACCTGTACAGAAAATTGGAATATAGATCAACATAAACATCATTTCTGCCCTTTTTATTGCTCATGAAAACCACACATTGCATGTTGTACCACCATACAGAGAGACCTTCAAAGAAGGTGGACCAGATTGCTGTACACACTGGTACCTAGCTAATACCCAGTAGCATGTCCTCTTGCATTGATGCATGCCTATTTTTGTCATGACATACTATCCACAAGTTCATCAAGGCACTGTTGGTCCAGATTGACCCACTCCTCAACGGCGGTTCGGTGTAGATCCTTTGAGTGGTTGGTGGGTCACGTCGTTCATAAGCATCGCTTTTCAATATATCCCAGGCATGTTCAATAGGATTCATGTCTGGAGAACATGCTGGCCACTCTAGTCAAGCGATGTTGTTATCCTGAAGGGAGTCATTCACAAGATGTGTATGATGGGGACGCAAATTGTCATCCATGAAGATGAATGACTTGCCAATATGCTGTCGATATGGTTGCACTATTGGTCAAAGGATGGCATTCATGTTTCGTACAGCCATTACGGTGCCTTTCATTACCACCAGCGGCGTACGTCAGCCCCACATAATGCCATCCCAAAACATCGGAGAACCTCCACCTTGCTGCACTCACCGGACAGTGTGTCTAAGATGTTCAGCCTAACTGGGTTGCCTCCAAACAGGACTCTGACAATTGTCTGGTTGAAGGCATATGTGACACTCATCGGTGAAGAGAAAGTGATGACAATCCTGAGCAGTCCATTCGGCATATTGTTAGGCCCATCTGTACCATGCTGCATGGTGTTGTGGTTGCAAAGATGGACCTCGCCACAGATGTCAGAAGTGATGTTGCGCATTGTGTAGCCTATTGCACACAGTTTGATTCGTAACACGATGTCCTGTGGCTGCACAAAAAGCATTATTCAACAAGGTGGCATTGCTGTAAGGATTCCTCTGAGCTATAATCCGTAGGCAGCGGTCATCCACTGCAGTAGTAGCCCTTGGGCAGCCTGAGTGAGGCATGTCATTGACCGTTCTTGTCTCTCTGTATCTCCTCCACGTCCGAACAACATCACTTTGGTTCACTCTGAAACACCTGGACACTTCCCTTGTTGATAGTCCTTCCTGGCACAAAGTAACAATGTGGGTGTGATCAAGCCGCAGTATTGACCATCTAGGCATGGCTGAACTACAGACAACATGAGTCATGTACCTCGTTCCTGGTGGATTGACTGGAACTGATCAGCTGTCGGACCCTCTCTATCTAATAGATGCTGCTCATACATAGTTGTTTACATCTTTGGGCAGGTTTAGTGACATCACTGAACAGTCAAAGGGACTGTGTCTGTGAAACAATATCCACAGTCAACGTCTCTCATACCTATAGGTATGATAGTGCAGCATTATGTGACTTGTACCTCACTAAAATTTGCTCTTTCTGTTAAGCTCTCATTCCCAGCTGCACTGTCATGGATTGCACAATATACACAGTACCCAGTGTTGCCTAGTTCAAAAATAGATCATCAGCATAGTTACATCACATTTGTTTGTATACAGTTATCTTTTTCATTAATCATGCCTGTCAGCTCCATTATTTTACTAAAATTTCTTACCTTGTTAGCTAGTGGACTGCATTCTCAAAAAAATATCCCTACTGCAGAGACAGGATCCCTGACCATTAAGACCCTAACATTATATGTTATTTTATTATTTCATTATTGCTTCATTATCTAATAAATAAACACCTGCTCTGCTTATCCAATGCAAAATTGATTCTACTGAAAAACACTCACCAGTAACATATCCCTAGTGCTAAGGCAAACTTAAATCTCATCACTGATCAGACAAAATTATCACTTAGAAAAAAACTATTATTTCACTGTATTCCATCAAATTTCTTGAGATTCTAGCCAGAAGGGCGATATACTCATACATACAAATCTTGCTTCTTCTTTCCACACACATTACTCCAGGCAACTATGTTTAACATTTTATATCCTTAATGTTAGAAGAGGCTGCACCATGACACACTTCTATACATAGATAGTTATCTCCATATACTGATTGCACTGAACACAAACACTTCTGTTATACCATAATTAATATTAAGACTTAGTACTTAAGATGGATTTCACTGCATATTGCCTGTGCTGCTGCACCAAATTATACTAATTTCATACATGAGCTGATTACTTCAGATGTTAATTATAATTTTCAGATAATCTGCACCTTCTCCTCCACATACGCTGACACCTTTCATTTTCTGTTTACCTTACCTCTTTGACAGAAATTCTTTAACCATGACACCTATTTACTTTCATCATATTTCAAAAAACCAAAACACAGTACCTCATAGATTTTTACCAAATATCCCTGCTTATCTTTTTATATTGCCTTTTCTTCCATCCTCTTATGATTCTGTTACTCATCTCTAACACAAATATAACACTTGAAAAACCATTTCTAAAATATTCCTGTACTAAAGTATCCTGCTGTACAAAATCACATGAAGTCAAAGGTGGAATGTTTCTGATTCACTTATAAACTACAGATAGGATAGGAGAACAGCCTGACTGTCTCAGAAAACCTGAAAAATGAGACAGACAGCTGGGGTAAGCATTATCGCTACATAATGAATCCAACACAGAATGTTGAGCCCCCTACTTGCTTTTAGATCTTACTTCTGGTTCAATGCACACTCCAGTCTCCTGACAAAATCAATACTATCTAGGCTCAGAAATGTTTTAAACTGTCATGGCTCAATATTCAAAGATCTAATTTGTAATACATAGTGTTTCAGATCAATAATATTCTTTAATCCAAAAATCCTGTTAGTCTTTGTGTAAGCCAATTCATAATACTTGTCATGGGCATTGCATACCACTCTGAAAGGACCATGAGACACCTGCAAAAACTTCTTAATCTCATCATTTACTTTGCTAGATTTTTCTTTGGTTTTGACGGGGACAATGTCACCTATCCTGAAACTAGTCAGATTCACTCCTTTGTCATATACCTTTTCTTCCTTTCTTCTGCTTTCTATCACCTCTTTAGCCAATCTGCTCTTTTTATCCTGTGCTATGTCACATACCTGAGGGAAATCAATTTCTTCTCTGATGATATTTTCTTCTCTTACGATGTTGCTGGGCCTCTAATTGAACATAAGCTCACGTGGGGTATATCCTGTCAATTTGTTCCAAGTTGTTGATAATATTTTCAAAATGTTGAATATGACCCCCTTAGCAGTGTGTTTCTTACTACAGTAAGTCCTGCACAGTCTTATTAATCTCCTTCATAACCCTTTCACTCATCTTATCTTGTGGAAAATAGGTAGAAATCTTTATGTGTATTAATAAGTGATGTTGCTTACGGAGCACCATGTAGAGGTATCTTTAAGGAATTAAAAATCATGACTTTAGCATCTATATTTATATTTGAAAGCATATGCTTGATTAAAAATTCTGTACAGTGTACTGCCAGATAGCATCAAAAAATACCAAACAGTAATACATTCCAAAAAGAACTAGAAAAACTACTAATAAACAACAGCTTCTACAGCATTAATGATTACCTGGAATTTTGCTAAAATCTGTAGGTCTGCTTCATAGCTCCCTAAACAAAAATTCATAATTATTAACCATTCCTAGATAAGACCAAACTTCTTTCATGTATGTATGTATGTAATTATGCATCTAGCTTTTGTTGCTGTATGTTACTATGCCTAGTTAACTAAAGTACTGGTATTTAATAATTTTAGTAAAATTGACCAAGGGGTTTTGCAAGCTTTTATTCTATTTGTATGTACGTAAGCAGAATAATGTTTTTGTTATAAAGATGTGTTGATACCAATGATAAGATTTTGTACATGATGTAAATATGTAATATTTTATACTGTTCTGTACTTTGACAAGTCCAACATCATGAATGTGATAATAATGGTGCTAAATAAATAAATAAATAAAAATCATTTGTACTGCCATACAGTGTTCAAATATCTCAGAAACAAATTGTGGGCCATTGTCAGACAAAAGTGATTTGGTACCCCTACATTGCAAAAGTAATCAAATGTCAACTTTTCAATTAAAGTATTAGTATTTGCCTTCTTAATTGGATACAGCTTTACATATTTTGAGAATGTATCCAAAACAATGAAAATATATTTACAACCTCCTGTGGATGCAGGCAACGTTCCTAGAAGGTCAACTACTCTAAGTTCTTTAGGTTTGCTAGGAAGAACAAAATGCATTAAGCCTTTTGATGGCACACCAGTTGTCTTTACTCTCTGACATTTATCACAATATTCTAGTCTCTGCTTAACCCTTATCTACAAATTCTTAAATACTGCTGTCGCCTGTGTCTTATCTGCTATTTTCCTGGTCCCATAATGTCCATAACTCTCATACAAGTAGTCAATAAATTTATCAACATGTTGGTCAGGAAAGCATAACTTCCAGTTCTTAGCATTCAAATTTTTCCTCCTAAACAACAACCCTTAACGTATAGTATAGTACTGTTTCACCTTTGGCATGCTGTCTGAATTGTAATACTGCTTAACCAACCTTAAATTTGGACCCTCATTCTGCTCCCTTCTCATTTGCTTGCAAATTTTCCAAATAAACTTCTCAACCTTCACTCCCTGCTAATAAAACAACCTTACTTGTTCTTCATGGTCCTCACTACTGTCAGTATCCTTCTTCCCTGCTGGCATCCTAGATAATGCATCAGCAACAATGATGTCTTTTCCTTTTACATACCTTACCTCCAAATCAAATTGTTGCAAATACAAAGCCCATCTAGTTAAACTGGTGTGTTTCAGCCTGCACTTCTGAAGGTAATTCAAACCTTATGATCTGTATACACTATGGTCTAATGTCCTAGCAAATAGTACTCAAACTTTTGAAACCCAAAAATAATTGCCAAAGCCTCTAATTCTGAAATGCAATAGTACTTTGCATGTGGCTGTAATGTTCTACTACTAGCAAAAGCAACAGTTTTGTGTTCAACCCACATCTCAGTAGGTACTAATAGGAAATTCAACCCCCAAACCACAAAAACATGCATCAGTACTTGTATTATTTTCAACCTTACTCTCTCCCCCTCTTCTTCCTCAGTAACCTGCCCAGTGCTCAAAACTCTTAATGGCAAATGTAATTCAGTTTGCACACACTTGTCCATACCTTCCAAAAATGATACTTCGTACCTATTTCTGTTGCACTTAAAACTAAACTTACCACAGGTAAAATCAATATTTACACACCATTTGCACAGGAAATTAGTCCCAAATATTACATCAATGCTGACATTCTGAATCACCAAGAAATTGCACTCCAGAAGCTGTCCTGCCAGTTCCACAATTAATAGTACATCTCATTTCACACTCTTTGATGGCTTACCGGTAGCACCAATAATTTTTATTCCGGAAACACGCATCACTAATATACCCTCTGCATTCTTAATAGAATCAAAAAATGCCTGCGAAATGCCATTCAAATCACTACCACTGTCCAGTAAACACTTTACATGTATACCTGGTACACTTGCTGTTATTACAGGGTGCCACACTTCCTTTTTACTTACCACATGATCTTCTTCATACAACAAATCCTCGTTAATTCTTTCCCTGGAAAAACTATCATCCAGCTTACCAAAATAATTATCAGACACAGTCAAATGGAAATGGAAATGAGCGTTTGGCGTCATTGGCCGGGAGGCCCCTCGCGGGGCAGGTCCGGCCGCCTTGGCGCAGGTCTTATTACATTCGGCGCCACATTGGGCGACCTGCACGCCGGATGGGGATGAAATGATGATGAACACAACACAACACCCAGTCCCTGAGCGGAGAAAATCTCCGACCCAGCCGGGAATCGAACCCGGGCCCGGAGGACGGCAATCCGTCACGCTGACCACTCAGCTACTGGGGCGGACACAGTCAAATGACAGATAGCATGGTTCTCTTCCTCATTGCCAATCTCAAACTCTAACTCTTCATTAGGCCTAATATTATCCTCCTTTATTCTTTCTTTACTCAACACTTTGCCATCATTATCAATTATAAATTCAAATACCTCATCCTCATCACTACTGGATTCATCATTGATATCATCATTACAACTACTGTCAGAATCAGACCAACTGTCACTTTCATCTTCCTCAGATACCTGACTAATTAGTTGCTCCTTGTTTCCAGCATTATACCACAAAGCAAAACACCTGAATTCCTTATGTTCTCTTAAAAATTTACCATCCATTTTGACACTTTGGATGTCCTGAGCAACAGCAACACAGTCTGTTTCATCAATTAATTTTTATTATAGTAAGTTCCTCCTCTCTTTTATGGGATAAACATTGCTACCCACGCCATCATTCAACATCTCACTAGAATTAGAATTTACACTTGTCTTACTACTATCATTCACATTGCCCTTAGCTGTGATTACAGCACATTTATACACACATGGGTCTTCATCACTACATGCTCTACTGCAAGCCAAAACTGGAGCATTATGTAGTATAAATGGTTTGATCCAGAATTAAAATCGTCTTCTTCATTTCTGACACTTGAATGTCTCCTACCATTTCTGTGCACATTCTGGCTGTCTTCCACCCAACCATTCCTTGAATTTCAACTGTAATTAGTCCTGGTCATCCTATTTACCTGAAATTCTCTCCCTGATTGATGATTGTCATCAAAATTCCTCCTATGATCTTCCATTGATGGCTTCAGCCTCTCCATTCTATCAATGTAATTCAAGAAATCATTAATATTACCCCTAGGGGCAGGTATAAGCAATTCTCTAACTTTCTGGGGTAACTTAGTTTCTAAATCCACATTTCAGTTTTTTTATCCAAAGCTGACGGAAACCTTTCACAGTACCCTTCCTAGAGACAAATCTCTCTTCTCCCCAAAATTCACTGAAAATTCTCTGCTGCTTCTCTTTGGACCAATATTCATCTAAAAATGCTTTCTTGAAGCTATGCCACAAAGTACAACTATCAGCTACTTGATCTGGCCATCCACTAGCATCCCTTTTCAAAAATCTCTCAGAAATGATATTTTTTCTTTGTCAGTCCATTTTTCAGGCAAATCATCAAATTCCCTAATGAAATCCAGTGGATGCACTTCCCCATATGGTTCAAAATTATTAAATTTCTTACAACAAACCAATGAAGGACTGTTTGGACGCTACATACTCTATGCTTTAGATTTTGTATCTCTTCCATCTTTTTCTCCGTTTCAGCCAGTTTTGAATCTACACTTTTATTTACTTTTACCAGTTTTTCTTCTACCACTACTGAACACTTAGTTTGTACCTCCATTTCTAAATCATTTTTAATCTGATTGATTTAGTTCTCAAGCTTAACTCTATTTTCAGCACAAAATTTTGTGGTTGCTTTGACTTCTTCTTTACACTGTTTCTCAGAAGCCTCCACCCTCCTACTATAGTTGTCACAAAGTTTCTTTCCCTTTTCTACACATTTATTACTCATTAATGTTAATTTCTCAATGAGTATTCTGCACTATTTTCTTTATCTTTTCATCACAGTCTTTCACTACTGCCTCTAGCATCTTATTCAATTCTGAAAGATTAAAGCTGACTACCTTAATTTCCTTCTTAATTTCTTTCTTCAGTTCATTCTTTAAGCTAACTATGTCAGTGTTAATGCTCTCAGTTTTATTTTTCACTCTACTAATGTCTTCTTTCGTACTCATACTACTCAAACTACTCACAATCTGCCTTAACACTGCTTCCAATTTTCTGTCTGCCATAAACTTTTACCCTTGCTGACTTTCAATACCAGATTCCTCCCCCTTAGCCTTAACGATTTCACCCACTTCAGTACTGTTTTTGTCCATTTTGCTCACATCACCACATAATGTAGATGATGCTTTTATCATTTTATCTACAATAGGACTTTTGATTCCATCATTCAAAGCTACTTTCCTGTCTGATTTATAACCACTATCGTCTACTGAATCAGTCCCCATTAAATCTTTCTGTTCATTTGAAAACTGAACCTCTACAGCTTTGTTATCACTCACGCCACTCCCCTTTACCCATTCTCCCCCATCACACAGTCTTGTTTGTTAAGTGCACACATTATGTATCACTTAATATAAAACAGCTTTTGCTATGAATTAGCTTATTTTTATTAACTTGTCTCCTGCTGCTGCTGTGGTTGTCGTCTCATTTCATTGTCTACTTGGCTGCTGCAATTTGTAATTTTCTCAGGGAGGTGTGTTATTTATCCTGGTTGGTTGTGTCCACCTGTGTGCTGATTGCCTGCTCCTGTACTCAATGGCTGCTTCCGTAGAAACCACTTGTTGATTGGCTGTTGCACCTTCCTGTTTAATGGCGGCTACATCAATTCTGATATTTCAAAATTAATTGAATTTCACACTGCCATGATACTGTCTGTTCATTGCCCTCGACAAAATTCCAGGGACACATGTTTCACACACTCACTCCTTTAAAATTGCTGAACTGTAAACCGTTCTTGAGTTCACTGTTCAAAGTTCGCGAGTCCTAGTTTACTGTGTCCAAACACAATAGTCCTCACCCAAGAGGGCACCATATGTGATGTACACCTGCTTTGTTTCTTCATTGATAGTTGTTAGTCCTTGGTGTCAATATACTGCATTGTTATACTGGATGAAAAATGGGGGTGGAAGTTCAACACTGACTACTGTAAATGATAATGATGTAGCCAACAGTTGCACATTTGCATTTCACAGCTATTTACTTTCACTGTTCACAACCCCCCCCCCCCCCCCCCCCAATATTACACAGTTATATGGCCAGTTCACTACTGGTAACTTTTGATAAGCCTCATTCATAGTTTGTAGGCAAACATCAGCATACTGCTACAATAGTTTGCTATTGAACATCTATGGGCAGCAAAAACCTAAACACAATTCACAGTTCTTGTGGAATAATATGGTACATGTGACACTATTTCTTAAATAAATTGAACAGACTATGTCATTGTTTTAACAGTGTTAAGTTAATGCATTTTTGTTAGTCTAAATGATACAGACTTCCCGTCTGAAAATCGGCTGTCTTGGGGCCAAAAATCCATCCTTTATATGTCCCCACAATAGCAGGCTGTGAGACTATACATTGTTTGATGTTTAAGTTACAGAAATTACAATTAAAACATACCTAATTCAATTAATTGAATACATGGAAAAATTCTTTCTTTTTAAAAGTTTCTTCTACCACAAAGGTTAGGCCAACTTATTTGTTTAAATAATGAAACTAACAGATATAGTTATACAAACAATGCTTTTCACAAATCTGGTAATTATTTTGGTATTAAATAAGGGTTGGCTTTGCTAAAATGTTTTTGAATAGAGCAAAATAAATACTTAAAAAATCCTAGTAGTTCTTCTTCCAAATGATTATAATAACTATAGAACTTATATTTGTTTATAAGTCAACAATAGAATCAAAGTCATGAAAAAATTACTGATTTCACTCTTTAATAAAAGATATTAACTAAGAATAGTCAAATAAATTAGGAAATTAATTACATACACAAAACTAAGCATCAAAATTAGATCATGTGCTATATTTCGTAAGACTGAAGACCACCCTTTCTTTTTTATGAAAATGCAGATTATACTCATGTATGTTAATGGTAATTAGAAAAAAAATGAATTTGAGGAGGCAGATTGCAAAACAAGAGAGGAAGTAAAGAGATGCCAGCTTGCTTCGTCACAAGTGGTCAACATTATTTCGCACTGCCACCACAATCACCTGACAGGGAATTGTGGGATTAAATCCATATAGATTTTGTAGGCCTTCTTCCTTCGCATCAGGTTCCATGAGGACAGTGATTGGGAATGCTTTCTCCAACTATCTTACATGATGAAAGTGCAGTTGGCAACTCTCAAAATGGCAATTCAGAACTTGAAAAAATACTGCCCAAGAGAACTAGCAAAGATAGTAGGAGGAAACTAAATGAAACTTCATGGGCTGAGAGGGTGCGTAACATTATAGGCTCCTGGCCAGTGCTATCACATATATAAGCTGACAGTGTATCTCAAGGTATTTCCAGTACTTCTGAACTTGAAGTGACATCATCGGTCTGAATTAAGTGCTGTTGCACCCTTAATTGAATGGTGAAGCAGAATGACTCACCTGGACTTTTGAACCTCAAATGTTGTCTTCTGGTAGATCATCAAAAGGGGTTAACCCTCTACCTGAATCATCTACTATCTCACTACCAACAGCCATATCCCAGTTGAGATACTCTACAGAAAGTAATCTTTAATGCACCTCTATCAACTCTCTACCAAATTGTATGTCATTGTTAGGCTGAATCCAGTTTTTTTCCATCAAGGGAAGGCTGTCTGGGGTTTGTAATGGGTTGCCCACCTCGAACATTACCTTTCTTTAATAGAAAAGATGATACCAGGAATATTTCCGAATCTTGTACAGGTGAACTCTACCTCAGCTGCTTAACTAAATGAATTTCATTTGACTTTGTCATAGAAACAGAAATAATGCAACAGCATTACTTAATATTTATCACATCATCTGGAACCCACAAAGCTAAAAAAAATCTACCCCTGGATGTGACAAACTGCAGCCAACAATGAGAAAGTGAAGATAAGCAAAACATTATTTGTACATCTTATGCCTCTCAAAGCTTTTGAGAAGAATTAATCTTTATGAAGAGACTGAAAATAGACTGCTAATGTGTCAGAGGGTAAGATAACAGGTTGCATAGTTGATGTCCATCCTACTTGGGCTTCAGGTACTCTGGCTTCCTTGGATGTCATCGACATGACAGTGGGCGGTTTAGAGCAATCACACCAGTCTTCAGAAACACCTTGACATCCACCTGTTTTGCCACTGCCACATGACAACACATATGCACAACTCAACATGGGATCACATAGTCAACCAATACTCCATTACAGGTGGCTGCCAACTACTACATCACCAGTATCTGCGGACACACTCACGCCAATACTGGCAAACATGTTGCCACTATTATTACAACAACACACTGATATTCAGGACACCTGTCAAGTGTAAACTACTGGAAGGTTGCCAATGACCAACTATTCTGCTTGTCTTCAATACTCTCTGCTCAATATAGCAAACTTTTCTAAACGTATCTGTTTATATAAAGGAGGTACCTGGTTTTTCTGTCTGACAGGCATATAATCTAGGACCCAGTTCATGGCAGACACTCACTATTCTCTCCTCATTGTACCTCACTTACATTAGTCTGGAATCAAGTACTACACATTTGCTCTCTGGATTCTATAGCCGTACTTATGCCAACACATTTTATGTGTCTGGTGACTTGTTAATGTGTCTGTAGACTCGGTGTATGAATCCACCCAGAATAATATAGGCTTAACCCATGTTAAGCTATTGTATATTTCAGACTGTCTCAGTTTGTGAATGATTCATTGTTGTCTTGTTAATAACTTTAAATTGGTCATTAATTAACAGTTTACTGAGTATGATGCAATATGTTCTTTGCCTCATCACAGAAAAATTACATATGCAAAAGTAGGCTTTCTGGGGTAATTACACTGTAGAATTCTTCAAGGGGAATCAGCTGAGTTGCATATTCAATTTCGAGCAATGTTTCAAGTTTTGTATTTGTAATCTTTACCAGAAGAGTTTTGGAGCAACATTTAAATAAATTTCTTATGAGCGAGTTTCTGGTCAAGATGTACATTTAGAGCCTCATCAAATGTGGCTGGCTGACCTTCCCTCCACTACTGCCATCACAAAGTTATTTCATTAGAGTGACATTACTGGTGACATAATGTTCACTCTCACATGATTCAGCATATAGAAGCATGCATCGTCATTCACGGAAAACATTTTAAACACTGACTGTAAATTGGTGCATAAACCTTCTGTAATTTTCACTGCAAAAGGCTATGCTGACATTATACTGTAGTGAAATGTGCATCACACCATGTTCTTACATGTCGCGAGTAAAGAATGATGGACAGTAAGTAGTCCAGAGAAGAGGGGGAGGGGGGGGGGGTTCCTACCCTCTGTTAAAAGGTCTGAATCTAAGAACGATGATGAGTTCAGTTCTTAGAAATAAGTTTCAGTTCATGGCGAGAACAAAAGTATTGAGAAAGAGTAACTCTAACTGCTTGATTATGGAGCATGGAGTTTACTTCATTCGTGACTCATTCTCCCTTTCATATAATTGAGCTAACTCCTGTCACAATGAAGTGTGGGGCCAACTTTCTTTAACAGCCTCTACTTGTCAAGTTCTGTACAAATTCCTCATCACAATCTTCTTACTGCAACTTGCTTCTTCCCAGAAGCAACACGAATTTCAACCTTACAAAATGCAATCAAAATGAACTTATTATATAAAACTAATTTATCACACATGTTAAAAGGCAGTCACAAGTTTTCTGCCTACGTTATTTTTATATTTCACAAGTGATGTAACACTTCATGAAAAAAGGTAATTTGTGAAAATTGCATGCTGTGTGTCTGTAAGGCTGGGAAGAAGTAGGTTAAAGTGATTCTACAACAAATGCAGTACGCTGCACTGTGCAGAACTTCACACGGCCGAATCATTCCCTTTGGCGTTGACAAGCAGTCAATGCCTTCCTGGAGTACTGGTACTTTGCAGTCGAGCATGTTGGCGGTGCGGCGCAGCTAGCTGTAAACACAGAAAGCCCTATGTGCCATGCTGACACTTTATGAGCGCGGTGTGTACCCACTTTCACATTATCAACAGCTACACACAGCCTTTTCTGGAACATTGTTTGGCTTCACAGAACACTACAGAAAACCTATGCCTAAACAACTGCTTACACAGCAGCTTTGTCATCTCGTCAAGAGCTCATCATCACTGAGTCGAAAACATCATTATGTTGTGCCATTTTAAAGAGCTGGAAAGCAATGTAGGCACTACATCATACATGCTTTTTTAAAACGTTAGTTGACAGAGTCAAAATATCATTGTTGTGTCACGTTACTGTACTGGAACATAGTGCAGGCACTACATCCTACACGTGCAGATTTAGGCTGCTGCCATGCCCACTCACTAGTCATACTTGTCGCCATCAGCCATTTTAACAATGCCACAATAAAATTGAAGTTCACACACCATTATCAATACAAACAGTTGTGAGTGCAATTCTTCAGACTGTCAGATTAGATTCAGCTTTCGTTCCATAGACTCACAAAGGAGATGATTCTTGTGAGCTTGGAATAAGTCAGAAAGTATAACATAAAAAACAAAACATATGGATATAATACTCACTACCCAGGTCATTTGTCAGGAGACTGTCAAAATAGGTGTGTACGTTATAGTAAACTAGACCTGCTAATATTTACAGAATTAATCCTCTATCAGAAAATCATAGTTATGCACTTTTAATAAATTTATCATACACAGAATACCTAATCCTGGCTGTTGTGACCAACTGCCATCAAATCTGAAATCTAACAGGCATTTTTACTTAAGCTTTTCTAACAGTCTCTATTAACTAATTCATCTATACAGTAGAAGAAATTACCTATCAAAGAAAATCTTTCAAACTCTGTTTAAACTGTGCTTTATCTGAAACCAAGTTTTTTATCATTGCTGCCAATTTATTGAAAATGTTGTTCCTGAATATTGGACCCTTTCCTGCACCAAGGTAAGTGATTTCAGGTTATGCATTATGCGAGTGTTCAAATGTGGAGCAGAAGTAACAAGGTTTGATGAAAGCACATCACAGGGATGTTTGTTTTCAAACAAACTTGTTACATTTTTGGTGCCTCTGGCGTGAAGTGCCATATCTTTTATTTATCTTTGTCTATATTCTCTTGGCACACTATGTTTGTACTGCATGTTGTATTTGCTTACTTCTGTGCTAAATAAATGTATATTTGACGACTAAAGTGTGTTATTACCACCCTATGACATGTAATAGCCACAGTGGTGCCCCAACACATCATCGTGTGTTCGCAAATTATTTTGTGTTTCTTTTCATCATTAACGGACTTTGTGTGCCAGCCCACATTGTTTCCGGAACAATGGATCTACCAGTGTCTTTCTGTGCAAGTGCCTCAACCCTATTAACTGTGTTTGCAAGTGTAGCTAATGTGTGTTTGGTTAAAAGTGAACAATTACCCATGCCCAGCCATGCCAGCGGCCACTGAACCTTAAACGGCTCAATGTGGCTACTGTCAAGTGCAACTACATAGCAATGGCTGCTGCATGGACAGTGCACGCTGCTTAGTGACACTGTGAATGACAATCCAGTGAAGGATGTTGTGCATTCCAATGCACGGGATTGCACATTCTTATATGCGTAATAAATCTCTACTCTGTTCTACATCAGTTACATTCCTAGGCCATATTGTCTCGGCCAGTGGCCTTCAACCATCGGATTCTCATGTTGAAACCATTCTCACACTGCCACTTCCTGAGGATTATGCTCAACTCCGTCATCTGGGTATGGTAAAATTTTATTCATGCCATATCCCTCAGGCTGCCTCCCTCCAATCGGCCCTTACCAACACCCTCTCTGGTAAAAATGGCACAGGGAAATGAAAGTTGGACTGGAGCAATCCTTGCTCGATGCATTTGATAATCTCAAAACTGCAATCATGAAAGCCATCACTCTCACCCATCCCAATCCTGAGGCCTGTGTTTCTATTACAACTGACGCAAGCAAGTCAGCTGGGGGTGCTATTTTACAACAGCGCACTGCTGACACCACCCAGCTGCTCCACTTCTTTTCAGAAAAACTAACCAGGAGTCATTGTAAGTGGTCAGCTTTCAACCTTGAGCTTTTCGCAGTTTATGAGGCAATGAAACACTTCCAGAACAATCTCGAGGGATGCCCTTTCATTTTCTACTTGAATCACAAGCCTCTCGTGGACATGATACACAACCCAATGCAGGACCTTCTGCCGTGACATTTCCGACATATGGACTATATTTGCCAACATTCCTCGGGTGCTTGCTACATCTGCGGTGCAGAAAATGTTGTAGCTGACTATCTATCTCATATCTTGGTGCTTACTGCACCCTTGACCTTAGATGACCTCACCCGACTCCAGACCGAAGACATTGACAAACGGCGATTAGTTTCGGACAGCGAGTCTTCACTCACTATCCAGCCTGCCTAAAAAGTATCTCCAGCAGTTTAACAAATACTGAAAAATCACTCACAGGACAGATTTTAACACTTCAAATATCACACATACCAGATATCACAAAGAAAACAAACCATTGGAAAGAGTAACATGGAGCATTTCACAGACTTAACAATCCTCCATCAAAACATGCAATCAATAAAAAAATAAAATACAACTATTAGAAGTTGAGCTCCAGTCTTTGAACTGCACAGTAGTTTGTACTACTGAGTACTGGTGTAGAGACACAGAAATCTAACATGTAGTATTATCATTGTATGAAAGGGCCAAATCTTATGGCAAAACTGATTCAAGGGGTGGAGAATCATGCATTTATGACAGAAAAGGAACGCAGTTCAAATCAAGACATGACTTCATAACATCAAAACTAATATCATAAATGAATCCAGCAGCACCCTCATAAATATCCTTCAAAGTTTTGGCATTTCCCTATTGGTCAAGAGTGCAACAAGGGTTACTGCAATGAGTGCATCAGTAGGTAGAACATCTCTGTCAAATAACAACAGTAAAATCAGGCACTGAATCGTTCCCTAAACTACTAGCCTACAAACAACATCTATCAGAAATCAAAATAAAAGATTTTTCAAAAGAACTAGCAAAACAAAGCTGGGATGAAGTGTATAAGGAAACCAATGTGAATATCAAATTCTCTAAATTCTCCACATTATTTAAAATGAACTTTGAAAGGGTGTTTCCAAAAGTATGCATGTCTGTATCAACATCTGACAAAAGCAGATGGATAACAGCAGGTACATATTAAGAAGTCCATATTAAGTACTATTAAGAAGCCCTCCCAAACACTTAAATACCTCAGTACCATGGGAAAGAAACACAATGATCCAGAATTCTTAAATTTCTATCATAGATACAAAAAGATCTATAGGAAGGCGCTGACTGCTGCAAAAATATCATTTAATGACAAAATAATATATAATGCAGAGAATAAAAGCAAAGCAGTCAGGGATGTTATAAAAAAGGAAACGGGGGAGCAAACAAATGCAGAATAACATACTCCTAATGGAGGGGATAAGGAAATAAATGATCCACAACTCTTAGCAAGCAATGTAAAAACATTTTTCAAGTTTTGCAAAGAAGTTACAAAAAGAATTCCCCAAAACAAATATAGCACCTGTAAATAACGTTGCACTATGTACAATGATGTTACTTCCAACCACAGAGAATGAAGTCAATAAAACTGTTCAAAAACTAAAAAATAAAAAGTCAGTAGGCTTAGATGAAGTACCAATGTGTGTACTAAAACAGTGCATAGGGCGCTTAACAAATATAATAAATGAATCCTTCACATCAGGGACATTTCCAGTGCATTTAAAACAGGCAATAGTTGTACCTTTGCTTAAGAAATGTAATGCAGAAGATATAGAAAATTACTGGCCCATTTCACTGCTGTCACCATTCCCAAAAATAATAGAAGCAATTGTGAAAGGCAGATTAATGAACTACCTGAATAAATACAGTCTTTTAAACAGATCACAGTCTGGTTTCCAAAGTGGCAAAAATATGGAGTCAGCCATAGTAGAATTCACAAAAGTTGTACTTGATGCTACTTATAAAGAGGAGTGTGACATAGGCATATTTTTGGATCTTTCTAAGGCCTTGGATACAGTTGACCACAAGATTCTATTAAATAAATTAGAAGCCTTAGGAATAAGAGGGGTAGCTAATGACAGGTTTCAGTCATACCTAACAGATAGGGTACAAAGAGTAGAGATAACACATACTTCAAATAGATCTAAACATTTCGTTAAACACAATTCAGAACCAAAATACATTAATATAGGGACTCTGCAGGGTAGCATATTAGGACCAATACTACTCCTGATATACATCAATGACTTTCCCAGTAGTGTTACTAATGGTGAAAAAATTCTCTTCGCTGATGACAGCAATATTATAGTCATTGAGAAAACAAGAGAACTCCTTGCAGAGAAAGCAAATGAAACTCTCAAGGAAGTTTATGACTGTTCAATAAGCAATAAACTGACATTGAACATAAAGAAAACTAATGCCATGAATTTCAGATTGAAAAGGGAAAATCACAATGTTAAATTAAATATAGATGGCACATCTATACACTGCGTAACAAATGCAAAATTTCTAGGAATGAATATTGATTCTCAGGTGAAGTGGTGTCAACATGCAAAGGTACTTGCAAACAGAATGTCATCAGCATGTTATGCCCTTAGAATCCTATCATCAGTGTGCAACATGCAGTGTCTTTTAGTTACATACGATTCATATGTACACTCAGTTCTTATCTATGGCATTCTTTTTTGGGGAATGAATGCACAAAATATGAGTACAATCTTCCAACTCCAGAAAAAAGTCATAAGATTCATAACCAAAAATACTAGTCGAGCTCGTTGTAAAGATCTGTTCAAAACACTGGGGATTTTAAGTACTCTGTGTGAATACATTTACCAGTTGGTTGTGCACATCAAAAATAACATTGGTAATTACTGCACAAACAGCTCTGTCCATTACCATGGCACAAGAGCTAGACTAAACTTACTTTTACCAAGAAAAAATAAACCTAAAACTCAAAACAGCATTTTCTACCAAGGAATAAAACTGTGCAATAAATTACCAAAAGAGATTAAAGAAATTACAAAAATACACTTACTTAAAAAGGCAGCTAAAAAGTACCTGTTATGCAATACATTTTATACATGGAAGGATTACTTAGATAAAACAGAGTTCTGGTTTGTTAAAAAAAAGTCATACAAATAAATAATAATAATGATTATAAAATATCCAACATTCCACATAACACCTTCACATTATGTTTTCTTCCTTCTTTTTTCTTTTCTAGAAATACTTACCCCCCCAAGCTAATCATAGCACAATACGTACAACACCTCTTCCTCTTTCTGAGCTCAACATCCTACTCATTATAGAGGGATGCTGGCTCAGTTTTTCGGGATAGCAAATGGGAAGTTGCGGTATAGAAAATGACTCAGAGATCACCAATGTGTGTTTGTTCGTGTGTGTAGTGAGTGAAGTGTTATGAAACAATGTGTGTATAGTGTGTGCAGTGACTGATAGTGAGATATGAGTGAACAGTGTGGTATTACATTATTTAATAAGTTATTTGGAAAAAAAGTAGTGTATACCTAGAGTAAATCTAATGATTGTCTTTAACTAGAAGTCTGTAAATGTATTTGTAAACGAATTAGCTTATTTTAAATTGGTCTAAACTTGTAAATACTTTGACATGTCCTATATCGTTGTAAAAAGAGATCTACGGATGAATAAAGCTACTACTACTACTACAACCTCTTGTCCTGCACGGGTCAACGACCCCAGTCCTTTGTGACGTTTATGGGCTCCCCCCATCCCTTGGTACCGTCTGCTCTTTGGCATGGGATCTTTGATGCTTTACACAACTTGGCCCAACCCAGAATGCGGGCAATGACGAGACTAGTCACTGAATGCTTTGTCTGGCCCGGCGTGTGACATGATTGCTGCACTTTGATCCGCGCGTGTGTCCCATGCCAACGTAGTAAAGTCGGCAGACAAGCGCAGCCTCTTTTAGGCAAGTTCAACATCCGAAGGGGTCGCCTTCGGCATGTCCACATTGATGTCCTCTGTCTGCTCCCCCCTTCCGAGGGGAGCAAATAGACATTATTTATGATCGTCCGCGTAACCCATTGGGTCGAGGCGATCCCTTTCGTCGACATAACAGCAGAGTCCATAGCTCACGATTTCTTATCCGCATGAGTTGCGAGGTTTGACTGCCCTCTTTCACTCACCACTGATGAGGGATGATAATTTGAGTCCACACTTTTTGCACGACTGTGCGACCTGTACTGTGTCGCAAAATTCCACAGTAGGGCCTATCACCCACAGGTGAACGGCCTGCTTGAATGATGGCACCGAGCTCTAAAAGCCGCACTCATGTGCCACGGTGGGTTATAGTCTGAGGCCCTCCCTCGGGTCTTCCATTCTGCACACAAGGAGGACCTGAATGCATTGCTGGTGAGATACTCCTCTTGCCTGCAGAATTCATGGAGGACGCACCACCGGCTGAAGTCATTGACCTTCTGGCCCTTGTGGAACGGGTGCACGCACATGTCGCTCACCTACACTCCGCCCCACCTCGCCTTCATACCACACTGCCAGTGTTCGTCCACAAGAACCTGGCAACATGTGAATTCATGATTCTGCATGACGACTCTGTCTGTGCAGCATTGCAACCACTTTATTCAGGCCCGCACTGTTTCCTACATCACGGAGTGAATACTTTCGTAATACATCTCAGTGGACAACCTCAAACAGTTTCTGCTAACTGCTTAAAACCGTTGTGGTCCCTTTCTGAACCGCATTCTGATGCTTCCGATCTGCCTGCCTTGGCCACCAAGCCTGCTGATGCCACCAACGTGACCTCGAGTCACATTCTGCCACCTATGCAGCAGTCTGATGCACGTGCCCACTTCTCGTGCTGGATGCTGCCTTCAACTGCCATGCTGGCACGAAGGTTTTGTGTTTGAGTGATAAAGCTTCCCTGCACTGTGCTCCGCACTGCTGGGGAGGGAGGGAGGAGGGCGTCTGTGGCGCCTCTGGCGTACAGCACCTATCTTTGGACTCGATCATCTCTGATTTATCTTTGTCTATGTTCTCTCGGCGTGCTACATTTCTACTGCCATGTTGTATTCGCTTACTTCAGTGCTAAATAAATGTATATTCGACGTCTAATGTGTGTTATTACCGCCCTACGACACGTAATAGCCACACATTATGTATTCTGTAGTAACACATACGACACGATACCTTGCCACTACAGTTAAGTCCCTAGTTGGCAGCAACCATAAACATAACACAGTCGACACGAAATGTTCCGACTTGTCCCGATGTTCGATGTGTACCTGGACAGTTAGAGTTGCTTCCGAAATCGAGCTATAGACAGCATGGCATCAATCAAAAGGCTATCAAACAAAATTGGAAAAACTGAAATAATTAATCGTAAGCATAATAAATTATGTAAAATTTAATTGACTCGAAAGAAATATTGGTACAGCAATAATCGATTATCTGAATAATTGCAATTACTCGATTTAAACCATTAATCGCCGATCACTAAACGGCCACACGCAAAACCCTGTCCCGCAAATGTCTGTGCAGACAGATCGTTGCACATGATCAGGAGATTTACTCGGATATGAGTTATGCACAAATCTGGAAGTTGGGGGACGTTTCAACGAAAGTGTTCAAGCCTTTGGGCACGAACCACAAATCGTAGCGTGTGGACTGGAAAATCGTCAGAAATCGAGCATTACACATGTGTGAGTGCCTTGTGAATCTTAAAATGGCAGATACACGTCAGTATTCTAGAGAGTTCATTGCTGAATTTATTGAGATATGTTAAGAGTCACACATGGCTGCAGAGAATTAAGAGCATTCGGGACAAGAAGACAGCTGCTTCACACGTATCATTCTGTAATAGCATTATACAAGCGGTTCACACTATGAAAAAAAGTAAAAAAATCGTTTCGGGACTGTATCAGAAAGAGTTAACACTCAAACCTCCAGATGTCAATACAGTCAGATAGGTACCAAACGTTGTATGTCGATAGAGTATCCATCAAACAACCGATATAGGTCCTGCAACGGTAACTAATAGGTGCCACATCACCTGCGGAGCCTAGCAAAAGCGTAACGGCGAGCGTCTGTCGTTTGGAGCGTCCATGAGGAAGTCGATAGAGAGTTAGTTGTTTGGCGGTGCTGCTACTAGCAGTCAATCATTATTCTTATTATTTTTATGGTTAGTATTATTACTATTATGGGCCGTTGCACCAGCGTACTGACCGACACTCTGGTCGTGTATTGGCGTTTTGCCCGAGAGCCCGACAAACTTTCCTTGTCGGGCAGGAAGAAGCACACGACAGCCGAACCACCCACGTCCCCCTCCGCACTTCACCCAATAAACTGAGTCTTGCGAACTGCCTGACAAAAGTTGTCTTTTGTCTCTGCGAGCGGGTTTAAATGTTGTACCACAGAGTGCGAGATAGACGAAAGTTTGACTGAGTTTCTGTAAAAATTGAAAGACTGGAGATAATTATGCGACACATCGTGCGAGGAGTATATCAACAGAGATACAACTAATACAGCGCCTCTTTCATTTCTAACGAATCCATAATGGTTTATGTGGCACAGAGAGAGAGAGAGAGAGAGAGAGAGAGAGAGAGAGAGTAAAACCCATATACACTCCTGGAAATTGAAATAAGAACATCGTGAATTCATTGTCCCAGGAAGGGGAAACTTTATTGACACATTCCTGGGGTCAGATACATCACATGATCACACTGACAGAACCACAGGCACATAGACACAGGCAACAGAGCATACACAATGTCAGCACTAGTACAGTGTATATCCACCTTTCGCAGCAATGCAGGCTGCTATTCTCCCATGGAGACGATCGTAGAGATGCTGGATGTAGTCCTGTGGAACGGCTTGCCATGCCATTTCCACCTGGCGCCTCAGTTGGACCAGCGTTCGTGCTGGACGTGCAGACCGCGTGAGACGACGCTTCATCCAGTCCCAAACATGCTCAATGGGGGACAGATCCGGAGATCTTTCTGGCCAGGGTAGTTGACTTACACCTTCTAGAGCACGTTGGGTGGCACGGGATACATGCGGACGTGCATTGTCCTGTTGGAACAGCAAGTTCCCTTGCCGGTCTAGGAATGGTAGAACGATGGGTTTGATGACGGTTTGGATGTACCGTGCACTATTCAGTGTCCCCTCGACGATCACCAGTGGTGTACGGCCAGTGTAGGAGATCGCTCCCCACACCTTCCGCCGACCACTGGCGACAACATCGATGTACTGTGGAGACCTCACGCCCCACGTGTTGAGCAATTCGGCGGTACGTCCACCCGGCCTCCCGCATGCCCACTATACGCCCTCGCTCAAAGTCCGTCAACTGCACATACGGTTCACGTCCACGCTGTCGCGGCATGCTACAAGTGTTAAAGACTGCGATGGAGCTCCGTATGCCACGGCAAACTGGCTGACACTGACGGCGGCGGTGCACAAATGCTGCGCAGCTAGCGCCATTCGACGGCCAACACCGCGGTTCCTGGCGTGTCCGCTGTGCCGTGCGTGTGATCATTGCTTGTACAGCCCTCTCGCAGTGTCCGGAGCAAGTATGGTGGGTCTGACACACCGGTGTCAATGTATTCTTTTTTCCATTTCCAGGAGTGTAATTATGCCAGTCGTCGGTTCGCCATGTTTCTCTCGAAGTAAAATGAAGTGTGAAAACTGGCTTCGCTTAAGCAGCCAATGTCTAGGCCTTTTTGACCGGCTTTTTTGTTTCTTGCACTTTGTTTGTTTGCAATTACTTTTTTTTTTTTTTGCAACAGATGTTGCGAACGTAGACCATAGTATAATTTCTTCCTTTACGAATCTCTGAATAAATGAAATAAAGTATGTGATTGCTAGAGCGTAGCTGCTTGCCTCTGACTTTTTTTCTAGACCGACAGATGGCAGGCGAGCAGTAGATTGGTGCTAGTCTCATTTCAACACACCACATTTGCAGCGACTTAACTGCATGCACAAACATTTTCGCAGATATCTATGCAGAGAGATCGTTGCTTGTGGATGGGGCCTTAGGTAGATGTTCGAAGGGAGTACTGTTTCTTTCATTTGTCCAGCAAAGTGAGTCTTCAGAATGAGATTTTCACTCTGCAGCGGAGTGTGCGCTGATATGAAACTTCCTGGCAGATTAATACTGTGTGCCCGACCGAGACTCGAACTCGGGACCTTTGCCTTTCTCGGGCAAGTGCTCTACCACTTACCCGCGAAAGGCAAAGGTCCCGAGTTCGAGTCTCGGTCGGGCACACAGTTTTAATCTGCCAGGAAGTTTCAAAGTGAGTCTTTTTGTTATTTTTTCTCTTCGTAGATGATGTTTCCCATTTTGTCTTGCCTTACCCAGCTAGCTATAGTTTGACGGTTCTATTATTGGACTCGAGAACCGTGTCGGTTTTATTGTCCGCGCAGGTACGGTCAGCCCGCGAATTTTCTCGGCTGGAATGTTCACTGCAGCCAGCCAGCCAGTCAGGCAGAAAACTCATCCGCGTGGACTAACAACTGATGTGTTCAACATAGCTTGTCATTTTTTAGAGTCCTTATAGTTTTATAGACTAGATGCTTTCATGCTAGGGTACTTCATTCTTCTAACGTTAGCTGAGAAATTGGGAAATGGATAACATAGCTGTATCTTCTTCTGTCTACACCTATACTAACAATAAAATTGTAAAACTGCAGCGTTTTTTTTCCTCATGACTGTTACGCATGTGACCTGAATGTAGCTTGGGCCAACGTATAGACTTTATTTCATCAAAATCGGATCAGGGGCCGGCCGCTGTGACCGAGCGGCTCTAGGTGCTTCAGTCCGGAACCGCGCTGCTGCTATGGTCGCAGGTTCGAATCCTGCCTCGGGTATGGATGTGTGTGATGTCCTTAGGTTAGTTAGGTTTAAGTAATTCTAAGACTAGGGGACTGATGACCTCAGACGTTAAGTCCCATAGTGCTTAGAGCCATTTGAACCATTTTATTCGGATCAAGGGGAAAAGATACCGTGAGCTGAGGTTTTATCTAAAGCCGCAGTGTCTGTCTGTTTGAGTACACTAATCTCCAGAAGTTCTTGATGAATTTTCATGGGGTTTTCACAGGTAATTTGAACGTAGCTTGGGTCAGCATAGGCCTATAGGCTTATTTTATCGAAATCGGATTACGAAAAAAAGGTATCGCAATTTCAAGTTTTAGGAGTCTGCTCAGCTCCCAGCTTAGTAGTCTGAATGTTTACCTTAACGGCAGCGTAGTACCTCAAAGAGCGAAAGAGTTTTTTTTACCTTCGTGATAGAACTATTTTCGGAAATGACAGAATTAAGCGTCGCAATCTTACCTTTACGAATACAAACTAACACTGAATTTACTTGGTTAGCATATACGGAAGTGCTGATTTTGCTTTCTGTACTAAGACTTAATGAAATTGCGTTCCTCCTTTCGATAGGTTTCGTTTATATTTGTTTTCTTGGTTAGGAAAAATGAATTTGTTGACAAAGTAATCTTATAAGGATTTAGTTTTTTATCGATTGATATACGAAACCCCGAAAACCGACGGTATGTGAAGGCCCGTCTTTAACTTACATTGCGAAGCACGGGCGTACAGCTAGTGTAAAATACAAATTATTTTAGGAAGAATGTTGTTGGGGCTGCTGTAATGACAGCTTCCCTCTTAGATCCACAGACGTCTTAATTTTTTTGAACTCAAATGACAGATTATGTAAAATACGGATATAAATGGAAAGTGGTACACCACGAAGCACCAGTCCGCTATTTAGCAAACTATGTTGGGTATGTTTATCACATAACAGGATCGAAATAATTTAACTCTCATTCCGTTTGGGTCCACCATCAACCCCAGTATGAGGTATGAACCCCACGTACACGAATACATTCTTGTATTCGTTGTGGCACGGAAGTAAACAGCCTCTGAGTGCCGTCGTGAGAAACTTCTTATCATTTCTGAAACACACGCCGTGCCATTTTTGACGACAGCTGGTTAGACACTGGTATTAGAGTATACGACCTCGCAGTGCGTCTCAGGCATGTTCTATGGATGACCTGCTCATTGCTCAAGGCGTTTGTGGTGTGAACTACTGGAATATGCCATTTGGCACCCTGGTCATCATAGGCATGACTACAGGGTTTACCATTTTTCGCACATACTGACGGGTATTCACCCCCCTTTGAACAATTCACAAATCAGCCCCGTTTTCGTGTCCAACAGCTACCCACAGCATGATTCCAAGGGCTGGAGAAATGGTTCAAATGGCTCCGAGCACTATAGGACTTAACTTCTGATCTCATCAGTCCCCTAGAACTTAGAACTACTTAAAATTAACTAACCTAAGGACATCACACACATCCATGCCCGAAGCAGGATTCGAACCTGCGACTGTAGTGGTCGCGCCGTTCCAGACTGTAGCGCCTAGAACCGCTCGGCCACTCCGGCCGGCAGGGCTGGAGAGTTACGGGTCTCGAGAATCGTTGCTTCCAGTCAGATCGTCTACACAAGCGGTGGTGTCGATTTGATCGCAACAAACAGAAGGGAGATTCATCGCTGAAAACCACAGCATGCCACTCCATGTCCCAGTTGACTCTACAGCTACAAGAATGCAAGTCTCTGTTGTTTTTGGTTTGCTGTCATTGGTAAATGACGCTTGGCATCTTAACCCAGCCTCCTTAATCTGTTTCTGATGATTCGTGGCGACAATCTGCCCGGATTTAATCTATTCACATCCGTCTATGCGTCAGAGCCAGTCGAACAGTCTAACGATCTTCTTACATTGAGGTGACAAAGTCAGGAAATGGCGATATGCACATATACAGATGTCGGTAGTAGGCATACACAAGATATAAAAGCGCATTGCATTGGTGGTGCTGTCATTTGTGCTCATTTGAAAATGTTTCTGACGTGGTTATGGTCCCACGACGGTTATTAAACAGACTCTGAACGCGGAATGGTAGTTGGAGCTAGAAATGCGGGATGTTCCAATTTGGAAATCGTTACGGAATTCAATATTCCGTTATCCACAGTGACAAGAATGTTCCGAGAATAACAAATTTCAGGCATTATCTCACACTACGGACAACGCAGTAGCTGACGGCATTCACTTAACTACCGAGAGCAGCGGTGTTTGCGTGGCTTTGTCAGTGCCAACAGACAAACAAAAAACGCGTGAAATAACGCAGAAATGATTGTGGGACGTACGACGAACGTATCCGTTAGGACACAGCGGCCAAATGTGGCGTTCATGGGCTGTAGCAGCAGATGATGGACGCTAGCGCCTTTGCTAACAGCACGACATCGCCTGCAGCGCCTCTCCTGGGCTCGTGACCATATTAGTTGGGCCCTAGACGTCTGAAAAACCGTGACCTGGTCACATGAGTCCCGATTTCAGTTGGTAAGAGTTGATGACAGGGTTAGAGTGTGGCGCAGACACCACGAAGCCATGGACCCAAGTTGTCAACAAGATCCCGTTGATGGCTCCCTGATGGTGAGGGCTCTCTGGTCAAACTGAACCTGTCATTGACCCTAAATAGTTATGTTTGGCTACTTGGAGGCCATTTGCAGCCATTCATGGACTTCATGGTCCCAAACAACGATGGTATATGTACGAGTGATAATGCATCATGTCACTGGGTCGCAATTGTTCACGATTGGTTTGAGTAACTTTGTGGACAATTTGAGCGAATGATTTGGCCACCCAGATCGCCTGACACAAATCCCATCGAAAATTTGTGGGACATAATCGAGTGGTCAGTTCGGGCACAAAATCTTACACTGGCAACACTTTTGCAATTATGGACAGTTAAATACACTCCTGGAAATGGAAAAAAGAACACATTGACACCGGTGTGTCAGACCCACCATACTTGCTCCAGACACTGCGAGAGGGCTGTACAAGCAATGATCACACGCACGGCACAGCGGACACACCAGGAACCGCGGTGTTGGCCGTCGAATGGCGCTAGCTGCGCAGCATTTGTGCACCGCCACCGTCAGTGTCAGCCAGTTTGCCGTGGCATACGGAGCTCCATCGCAGTCTTTAACACTGGTAGCATGCCGCGACAGCGTGGACGTGAACCGTATGTGCAGTTGACGGACTTTGAGCGAGGGCGTATAGTGGGCATGCGGGAGGCCAGGTGGACGTACCGCCGAATTGTGATGATGATGATGATGTTTGGTTTGTGGGGCGCTCAACTGCGTGGTTATCAGCGCCCGTACAATTTCCCAACCTTTGCTCAGTCCAATTTCGCCACTTTCCTGGATGATGATGAAAGGATGTGGACAACACAAACACCCAGTCATCTCGAGGCAGGTGAAAATCCCTGACCCCGCCGGGAATCGAACCCGGGACCCCGTGCTCGGGAAGCGAGAACGTTACCGCGAGACCACGAGCGGCGGACCCGCCGAATTGCTCAACACGTGGGGCGTGAGGTCTCCACAGTACATCGATGTTGTCGCCAGTGGTCGGCGGAAGGTGCACGTGCCCGTCGACCTGGGATCCGACCGCAGCGACGCACGGATGCACGCCAAGACCGTAGGATCCTACGCAGTGCCGTAGGGGACCGCACCGCCACTTCCCAGCAAATTAGGGACACTGTTGCTCCTGGGGTATCGGCGAGGACCATTCGCAACCGTCTCCATGAAGCTGGGCTACGGTCGCGCACACCGTGAGGCCGTGTTCCGCTCACGCCCCAACATCGTGCAGCCCGCCTCCAGTGGTGTCGCGACAGGCGTGAATGGAGGGACGAATGGAGACGTGTCGTCTTCAGCGATGAGAGTCGCTTCTGCCTTGGTGCCAATGATGGTCGTATGCGTGTTTGGCGCCGTGCAGGTGAGCGCCACAATCAGGACTGCATACGACCGAGGCACACAGGGCCAACACCCGGCATCATGGTGTGGGGAGCGATCTCCTACACTGGCCGTACACCACTGGTGATCGTCGAGGGGACACTGAATAGTGCACGGTACATCCAAACCGTCATCGAACCCATCGTTCTACCATCCTAGACCGGCAAGGGAACTTGCTGTTCCAACAGGACAATGCACGTCCGCATGTATCCCGTGCCACCCAACGTGCTCTAGAAGGTGTAAGTCAACTACCCTGGCCAGCAAGATCTCCGGATCTGTCCCCCATTGAGCATGTTTGGGACTGGATGAAGCGTCGTCTCACGCGGTCTGCACGTCCAGCACGAACGCTGGTCCAACTGAGGCGCCAGGTGGAAATGGCATGGCAAGCCGTTCCACAGGACTACATCCAGCATCTCTACGATCGTCTCCATGGGAGAATAGCAGCCTGCATTGCTGCGAAAGGTTGATATACACTGTACTAGTGCCGACATTGTGCATGCTCTGTTGCCTGTGTCTATGTGCCTGTGGTTCTGTCAGTGTGATCATGTGATGTATCTGACCCCAGGAATGTGTCAATAAAGTTTCCCCTTCCTAGGACAATGAATTCACGGTGTTCTTATTTCAATTTTCAGGAGTGTATATTCTCGCTCAAGATTTCTTCGGGGGACTTCAAACAACTTTTTGACTCCATGTTGCGTTGAGTCGCTGCACTACGCAGGGCAAAAGGACGTCCGACAAAATATTAGGGGGTATGGTTGGTTCAAATGGCTCTGAGCACTATGGGACTTAACATCTGAGGTCATCAGTCCCCTAGACTTAGAACTACTTAAACCTAACTAACCTAAGGATGTCACACACATCCATGCCCGAGGCAGTATTCGAACCTGTGACCGTAGCGGTCGAGCGGTTCCAGACTGAAGCGCCTAGAGCCACTCGGCCACAACAGCCGGCATTAGGAGGTATCCCATGACTTTTTTCACCTCAGTGTATGATCCAGTCCTTGTGGAAGGACTCGTGACTACACCTCTTCCCGCACTGTTGTCCTGTCCTGCAGCCATCGCACTACAGCCAATTTCCTGCGTGGTTTTCCCATGACCGGAGCGCCAATGATTCGACCTTCCTCAAGGCGTGGCCAGACAGAAGCCGGCCTGCCGCTGAGACGGACGGCGCAACGGGAGGCTGGGCCAGTCGGCGGCCAGGGACGCTACGCAGGCAACGGCCGGCTGGCCGCAGCGACTCTGATGCGGCAGCTGTTACACTGTGGAAGGGGCCGAACCCTCGCACTAGCGATACGAAATGGCACCAAGAAGAGGAGATGTTAGGTGCACGACATTAATAGCAAGAGAGAAAGCTTGGGAGAATACCATCGTCTGTATATTGATCTAGAGTGTGATGAAGATAGGTTCTTCAAATATTTTCGTATGTCGCGAAAATGTTTCGAGGAACTGCACCGCCCGATAAAAAGGTAGCATCGAGAAGTGCATAACGAACTGGAGAAAGCCAATTGATACAAGGCACAGACTAGCCATTTGTTTGAGGTAAGTTTTACCATTTGTGGCCCTTTGTTCTTCAAACAGAAGTCATATGATTTATTCCATTTCAGTTTTGCTGCATCGTATGAAAGGTTTGGCGGAAGAAAGTGCTATCCCACAACGTAGTTACGAGTGGAGTGATGAAATTATCTGCAGTGTTTACGAATACAGCAAACGATAGTAACATCTAGTTCCGTAGGTTCCGCTAGAGAGAACTTTCTACTTAATAGATTGTTTTGTTTCATTGTATTTATAACATTGTCATTGAATTTAAACAAACATATCCTTGGTCGTTAACTTATCTATTCGTTCTATCGGCATAATTTATTTTAATCTTTTCCAGATACTTGACTACAGGCGACAGTCACCAGACCATAGCTTTTTCTTTTCGCTTAGGACGTTCAACAGTCTCAGAAATTGTGAGACAAGTGTACCAGGCAATATGGACTGTTCTACAACCCAAGTATTTACCTACTCCTACAACAGAGATGTGGAAGAAATCTGAACAAGGATTTCTAGAACTTTGGGGGTTTCCAAACTGCCTTGGAAGCATTGTGGAGTTGTCTTGTGACAGCGAGAGCGAGAGCACCAGCAGCAGCGAGTACTGTTTGTATAAAGCGTTTATTTTGCATTTTGTTTACGACCTTCCACTAAGGAAGGGATTCTATTTGTGTTTATCTGCTCTGCATAGTAACTAACAGTTCTTGATAAAACTTTACGTAGTTTTCGTGTTAGATTTCTTAGTGTTTTCTTGATCGTTTAGAACAGAAAGCGCCCTAAAACCGTCATTTGTTTGTTTCACGGCCGTTAGCCACTAGTCACTTGAATCAGCAGTTGTCTTGTGACAGCGAGAGCGAGAGCACCAGCAGCAGCACAGTACTGTTTGTATAAAGCGTTTATTTTGCATTTTGTTTACGACCTTCCACTAAGGAAGGGATTCTATTTGTGTTTATCTGCTCTGCATAGTAACTAACAGTTCTTGATAAAACTTTACGTAGTTTTCGTGTTAGATTTCTTAGTGTTTTCTTGATCGTTTAGAACAGAAAGCGCCCTAAAACCGTCATTTGTTTGTTTCGCGGCCGTTAGCCACTAGTCACTTGAATCAGCAGTTGTCTTGTGACAGCGAGAGCGAGAGCACCAGCAGCAGCGAGTACTGTTCGTATAAAGCGTTTTTGTACTTATTTGCTGCGCTTAGCTTTTAAATAGTTTTTCTGGGAAAACCTAGCGTAGTTTTCGCGTCTCGTATTTCAGTGAGTGTTTCTTGATTATCAGAGTAGCTCATCAGAAGATTATCTTGGGAATTTGTCACCGTATAGGGTAGGGTAAACATAGTCATGTGTAGGGACTGTGGTTGTTGTGAGCGGACGCAAGGAGAATTGGCCACCCTTCGGGGGCAGGTGGAGGCTTTGTCTGTTAGGCTCATCGAGCTCGAGGCGCAGGCGTCGGCTCGTAGTGGCGTTGGGGCAACTGTGGTGAGACCTATGCCTACTTCGGTGGCCTTGGAATCACATGGAACCCCTGATGTCGCTGCGTCTTCCGGCAGTGAGCATCTTACCGGTCAGCCATCACTCCAGGGTGAATGGCGGACAGTGGTGGGCTCTCGCGTGCCTGGCCGAAAGGCGAAGGTGGGATCTGGCCGCGTGGCAGCTGCCTTACCCCTTTCCAACAGGTACGGGGTGCTTCCTAGTGGTGATGACATCGTTTCCGAGCCACCACAGGATGCCTCGCCTGTTGGGCCAGTGGCCGATTCTCCGGCAAGGTCCCGACAGTCACAGAGGGAGGGCCTATTAGTTATAGGGAGCTCCAACGTTAGGCGGGTTATGGAGCCCCTCAGGAAAATAGCGGGTAGGTCGGGGAAGAATGCCAGTGTGCACTCGGTGTGCTTGCCGGGGGGTCTCGTCCGTAATGTGGAGGAGGCCCTTCCGGCAGCTATTGAACGCACTGGGTGTGACCGGCTGCAGATAGTAGCACATGTCGGAACGAATGACGCCTGCCGCTTGGGTTCTGAGGCCATCCTTGGTTCCTTCCGGCGGCTGGCTGATTTGGTGAAGACAACCAGCATCGCACGCGGAGTGCAAGCTGAGCTTAATATCTGCAGCATAGTGCCCAGAGTCGATCGCGGTCCTCTGGTTTGGAGCCGTGTGGAGGGTCTAAACCAGAGGCTCAGACGACTCTGCGACTATAATGGTTGCAAATTCATCGACCTCCGTTATTGGGTGGAGAACTGTAGGGCCCCCCTAGACAGGTCAGGCGTGCACTACACACCGGAAGCAGCTACTAGGGTAGCAGAGTACGTGTGGCGTGCACACGGGGTTTTTTTAGGTTAGAGGGACCCCCCCTTGGGCGAAACGATAAAATACCTGACGGCTTACCAGAGAGGACATTATCATCGTTGATAAAGAACGTCCGTCCTCAGAGACCAAAAACAGGAAAAGTTAACGTAATATTGGTAAACTGCAGGAGTATCCAGGGCAAGGTTCCTGAATTAGTATCTCTTATTGAAGGAAATAGTGCGCATATAGTATTAGGAACGGAAAGTTGGTTAAAACCGGAAGTGAACAGTAACGAAATCCTAGACACAGAATGGAATATATACCGCAAGGATAGGATAAACGCCAATGGTGGAGGAGTATTTATAGCAGTAAAGAATTCAATAATATCCAGTGAAGTTATTAGCGAATGCGAATGTGAAATAATCTGGGTTAAGCTAAGTATCAAAGGTGGGTCAGATATGATAGTCGGATGCTTCTATAGACCACCTGCATCAGCAACCGTAGTAGTTGAGCGCCTCAGAGAGAACCTGCAGAACGTCGTGAAGAAGTTTCGTGATCATACTATTGTAATAGGGGGAGACTTCAATCTACCAGGTATAGAATGGGATAGTCACACAATCAGAACTGGAGCCAGGGACAGAGACTCTTGTGACATTATCCTGACTGCCTTGTCCGAGAATTACTTCGAGCAGATAGTTAGAGAACCAACTCGTGAAGCTAACGTTTTAGACCTCATAGCAACAAATAGACCGGAACTTTTCGACTCCGTGAATGTAGAAGAGGGTATCAGTGATCATAAGTCAGTGGTTGCATCAATGACTACAAGTGTAATAAGAAATGCCAAGAAAGGAAGGAAAATATATTTGCTTAACAAGAGTGATAGGGCACAAATCGCAGAATATCTGAGTGACCACCATCAAACGTTCATTTCTGAGGAAGAGGATGTGGAACAAAAATGGAAAAAATTCAGAAACATCGTCCAGTACGCCTTAGATAAGTTCGTACCGACTAAGGTCCAAAGCGAGGGGAAAGATCCACCGTGGTATAACAATCATGTACGAAAGGTACTACGGAAACAAAGAAAGCTTCATCATAGGTTTAAGAGTAGTCGAATCATAGCTGATAAGGAAAAGCTGAACGAAGCGAAAAAGAGCGTAAAGAGAGCAATGAGAGAAGCATTCAACGAATTCGAACATAAAACATTGGCAAACAATCTAAACAAGAACCCTAAAAAGTTTTGGTCATATGTAAAATCGGTAAGCGGATCTAAATCCCCTATTCAGTCACTCGTTGACCACGATGGCACCGAAACAGAGGACGACCGAAGAAAGGCAGAAATACTGAATTCAGTGTTCCGAAACTGTTTCACTGCGGAAAATCGTAACACGGTCCCTGACTTCAGCCGTCGCACGGACGCCAAAATGGAAAATATTGAAATAAACGATATCGGAATTGAAAAACAACTGCTATCACTTAGTAGCGGAAAAGCATCCGGACCAGACGAGATACCCTTAAGATTCTACAGTGATTATGCTAAAGAACTTGCCCCCTTTCTATCAGCAATTTATCGTAGATCGCTGGAAGAACGTAAAGTACCTAGCGACTGGAAGAAAGCGCAGGTCGTTCCCATTTTCAAGAAGGGTCATAAATCAGATGCGAATAATTATAGGCCTATTTCGCTTACGTCAATCTGTTGTAGAATAATGGAACATGTTTTGTGTTCTCGTATTATGACGTTCTTAGATAATACAAATCTCCTTCATCATAACCAACATGGATTCCGCAAACAGAGATCATGTGAAACTCAGCTCGCCCTATTTGCCCAAGAAATTCACAGTGCCGTAGACACTGGCGAGCAGATTGATGCCGTATTCCTGGACTTCAGGAAGGCATTTGATACGGTTCCGCACTTACGTTTAATGAAAAAAATACGAGCTTACGGAATATCGGACCAGGTTTGTGATTGGATTCAGGATTTCCTAGAAGAAAGAACTCAACATGTCATTCTTAACGGTTCAAAATCTGCAGATGTAGAGGTAATTTCGGGAGTACCGCAAGGAAGCGTGATAGGACCTTTATTGTTTACAATATACATAAATGACTTAGTTGACAACATCGGTAGCTCCGTGAGGCTATTTGCAGATGACACGGTTGTCTACAAGAAAGTAGCAACATCAGAAGACTCGTACGTACTCCAGGAAGACCTGCAGAGGATTAATGCATGGTGCGACAGCTGGCAGCTTTCCCTAAACGTAGATAAATGTAATATAATGCGCATACATAGGGGCAGAAATCCATTCCAGTACGATTATGCCATAGGTGGTAAATCATTGGAAGCGGTAACGACCGTAAAATACTTAGGAGTTACTATCCGGAGCGATCTGAAGTGGAATGATCACATAAAACAAATAGTGGGAAAAGCAGGCGCCAGGTTGAGATTCATAGGAAGAATTCTAAGAAAATGTGACTCATCGACGAAAGAAGTAGCTTACAAAACGCTTGTTCGTCCGATTCTTGAGTATTGCTCATCAGTATGGGACCCTTACCAGGTTGGATTAATAGAAGAGATAGACATGATCCAGCGAAAAGCAGCGCGATTCGTCATGGGGACATTTAGTCAGCGCGAGAGCGTTACGGAGATGCTGAACAAGCTCCAGTGGCGGACACTTCAAGAAAGGCGTTACGCAATACGGAGAGGTTTATTATCGAAATTACGAGAGAGCACATTCCGGGAAGAGATGGGCAACATATTACTACCGCCCACATATATCTCGCGTAATGATCACAACGAAAAGATCCGAGAAATTAGAGCAAATACGGAGACTTACAAGCAGTCGTTCTTCCCACGCACAATTCGTGAATGGAACAGGGAAGGGGGGATCAGATAGTGGTACAATAAGTACCCTCCGCCACACACCGTAAGGTGGCTCGCGGAGTATAGATGTAGATGTAGATGTAGACAGACGGAAAGCGTATCAGGTTAAAATGCCCGAAGGATAGTGGATTTCAGTTCTTTCGTTATAAACAATTCTTTTCGCTAGTTCTCCTGGCGGTCGTTGATCCACACTACAAGTTTACAGTAATTGATGTGGGAAGTGACAAAACTATTTTTGAGAATTCAGCTTTCTATCAAGAGTATATCGAGGGCAAAAGTATTCTACCTCCAAATCAGGATCGCGTGTACCATACATCTATCTATAAGTCTCTCTGTGTCCATGATGCATGCACTACGAGCTGCAAGACAAAAACTGTCTCACGCCGCTGTTTCCAGTGTGACAGCAGAGCAGTTGAGTGCGCCAACAGAGGCAAGCAGCCGCTCCGACTAGCGGCGAATCTGTAATCTATGACAACCCGGCGGCGGCCGGAGCGGCAGGCCGTATGCCAGTGCGTCAAAGCCGCACTCTGTGTGACCGCCGTCGTACAGTAACGAGCGATTCAACAGTGCGGCCTGCCGGCTGCGGTTCAAGGCCACAGGCCGGACGGCCAGGCCGCATTCTGTCTGGCCAGGCCTTCAGAGTCCGAAAGGTGACGATAAACTGCACGCAGGTTGGTCACGGGACCAGTTTAAGTCGCCACTTGGGACGCGAAGCTTAGAGGAGCGCCAGATCCGTAAGGTTTCTGTACAGGACTTATCACCCGCTTGGGGTGCCAAGTGGAGAGGGGGCACAAGATTTGTTTACAGTGCTTATCACAGTTAGTAGCGGAAACAGGCATGGGGAAAATGTATGAAGAAAAAGGGGGCGGGGAAGGAGAGGCACCAAATGATAAAACGCTTGTTCGCAAAAGTGCTCTCGAATCGATCCTGCCTGGGCATGCTCTGATGTTATCTCTCTCCTAAAAGTTACAGAAATTGTAGACACAAGTAATAGCCGTCATGTATTCACACCAGTTTTCATCCTTAGGGATGGCTTTTATCTGTACTGAAAATAAGCTCATGAAGGATGAAATTTCGGTCAACTTGAGTCACAGGCATGGAGATACTGGGATAGTTTGGTAGCATTCGATCGAGGTGTTCATGGCGTAGCACTCGCGATTTCCAGCAGTGTAAAACAGAGCGTCTTGTCTAAATTACTGTCGTGTTGCGTGGTAGCCCACTTACAAGCCTTAAAATAATAGAAAAGCAGTTATTATTGCAGTCAACCGTGAGGGCCCGACTAGGCCTACTCCAACGTCCGTCCTGGCTCTTCGCCGGCCTCATAGTAGGCCATAATTCAAAGTCATTATCAGTTCACATATACACTCCTGGAAATTGAAATAAGAATACCGTGAATTCATTGTCCCACGAAGGGGAAACTTTATTGACACATTCCTGGGGTCAGATACATCACATGATCACACTGACAGAACCACAGGCACATAGACACAGGCAACAGAGCATGCACAATGTCGGCACTAGTACAGTGTATATCCACCTTCCGCAGCAATGCAGGCTGCTATTCTCCCATGGAGACGATCGTAGAGATGCTGGATGTAGTCCTGTGGAACGGCTTGCCATGCCATTTCCACCTGGCGACTCAGTTGGACCAGCGTTCGTGCTGGACGTGCAGACCGCGTGAGACGACGCTTCATCCAGTCCCAAACATGCTCAATGGGGGACAGATCCGGAGATCTTGCTGGCCAGGGTAGTTGACTTACACCTTGGGTGGCACGGGATACATGCGGACGTGCATTGTCCTGTTGGAGCAGCAAGTTCCCTTGCCGGTATAGGAATGGTAGAACGATGGGTTCGATGACGGTTTGGATGTACCGTGCACTATTCAGTGTCCCCTCGACGATCACCAGTGGTGTACGGTCAGTGTAGGAGATCGCTCCCCACACCATGATGCCGGGTGTTGGCCCTGTGTGCCTCGGTCGTATGCAGTCCTGATTGTGGCGCTCACCTGCACAGCGCCAAACACGCATACGACCATCATTGGCACCAAGGCAGAAGCGACTCTCATCGCCGAAGACGACACGTCTCCATTCGTCCCTCCATTCACGCCTGTCGCGACACCACTGGAGGCGGGCTGCACGATGTTGGGGCGTGAGCGGAAGACGGCCTAACGGTGTGCGGGACCGTAGCCCAGCTTCATGGAGACGGTTGCGAATGGTCCTCGCCGATACCCCAGGAGCAACAGTGTCCCTAATTTGCTGGGAAGTGGCGGTGCGGTCCCCTAAGGCACTGCGTAGGATCCTACGGTCTTGGCGTGCATCCGTGCGTCGCTGCGGTCCGGTCCCAGGTCGACGGGCACGTGCACCTTCCGCCGACCACTGGCGACAACATCGATGTACTGTGGAGACCTCACGCCCCACGTGTTGAGCAATTCGGCGGTACGTCCACCCGGCCTCCCGCATGCCCACTATACGCCCTCGCTCAAAGTCCGTCAACTGCACATACGGTTCACGTCCACGCTGTCGCGGCATGCTACCAGTGTTAAAGACTGCGATGGAGCTCCGTATGCCACGGCAAACTGGCTGACACTGACGGCGGCGGTGCACAAATGCTGCGCAGCTAGTGCCATTCGACGGCCAACACCGCGGTTCCTGGTGTGTCCGCTGTGCCGTGCGTGTGATCATTGCTTGTACAGCCCTCTCGCAGTGTCCGGAGCAAGTATGGTGGGTCTGACACACCGGTGTCAATGTGTTCTTTTTTCTATTTCCAGGAGTGTAGTATCAGATAAACTTGCAACGGGAGGCATTAAAAATATACTCTTCTTGGAATTGCCACGATTCAAAGAAATGGCTTCATGTATGACACCTAGGTATTCAGGATCGTGTCAAAAGCTGAATCCACGCTTGCCATCCTGCAGTGTTACCAAATCACGTTGTTTACCAGGGAATTTCTCGAAATAAGTACATCCAAAGAATATTTTAATATCAAAAACACAGCAAAGAATATTTATGGAATATTCTGTCGGTTCTTGGAGGAACATAGACATGTTAATAACTTGAATACACAGTATTAATGTTCCTCAATAATATTTATTTAATAGTTCGTTATGAACCGGCTTTCGGCTTCTTAGGCCATCTTCAGATAACGTAATACTAAACAGATCGTCCACACAATTTCAACGAGAGTTCATAGCTGTCCAAAGATTGTTGTACAAATATATGGCCTTTTTATTGTTATATCGATGCAAAACACAAGCATAACGTAATGCCTCAAGGCAGACTGAACAAATAAACCTTGATTTCAGATATTAAAGTTATATGAATGCATAAGCCAAATATTTTGTACAAGTGAATGATGGCACAGGCTACTAAGTAATGCGGACAAACTGGTGAATGTGATGAACAGGCCGAAAAAAAGGGGTGAAGAGCTACAAATAAGTCTATGGGATGTGGGTGTGGAATAGCTATAACAAGAAATAATACGTGGCTGATGGTACTTTAGTAAGCGTGAGTAATGGAACTCACCCTTACTGTAGTAGCAGCAGCCAGTTATTGTTTCTCTCGTCATTAGATAATAAGCTTGTTATAAGTGTCCCATATCCCACAGACTTCTTTCTCTCCCCTCCCCCTTTTTTCGGCCTGTTCATCACATTCGCCAGTTCGTCCACATGACGTACTAGCCTGTGCCATTACTCACTTGTGCAACACATTTGACTTATACATTCATATAGTTTTAATATTTGAATATAGTGTAATATAAGACTTATTTATTCGGAATCTCTTTGGGTATTATATGATGCTTGTGTTTTGTATCGATACAGTCAAAAAAATGTCACATATCTTTGTACAACACTGCTGAGGATAGAGCATTTGGGAATACACCAGTCACTCAGTGACACGTTTAGGCCTGTTACAGAATCTCTCGACCGATTCTTGAAGGCTAACGAACAACAAGAAGAAGCTGATGCTACTAGTAATTTTATTAAACATTACAGTGATAGTCAAATAAGTAGAACGCATGGAGTAAGCAAGGAAAAATCGTATAAGGTAGATACTCAACGTATAGGCTTAAACAAGATTGCAGTACAGATCAGCGATAGAGAATTTTAAAGAAAACTTGATTTATTGAATTTAATGTTGTTAAAAAGTACAAAACTCGACAGCTTTCCACTGAAAGATATAGAAATGTTTGGTCACATATTAGTACATAACAGAAGAATGTAATGAAGCCAATGGAGTACGAGGAAAATGCTACAACAGTTCGAAATACAAAAACATAGTTAAACCTTCCTTAACAGCCTACCTGTCAGTCGAATTATCCACTCACAGAATCAGAAAATTAACAACCGATCACCCCAGTACCTTCGTTATCATGACCTTAACGAAATAGTTGAATGATTACGACAGCTCACAGCATTAGCTGCAGCTGGAAAGACAGCATATTCGAATGAAATCATATCGATAATTTCACAGATTCGAGAAAGACATATTATCGAATAATTATGGAGACAATGGCTCTGCAGCTCCATAAATAAATAAAGAAATTAAATTTTATTGTCATTCAACTGATGACAGCTATAGGCAACAACAGGATTACAAAAACACGAATACAGCATCTTACATTAACAGCATTAGAGAAATTATGGTACACTCTCCAACAATTACTTCTATGACATCAAATTTTCACATTCATAAAATTAATTAATTAATTAATCAATAACCAAATGTACAATACGTGCTTAAATAAATCGAGTGTAGCTTCTACCCATTCTACAGGCAGTTTGTTGAACATTTTCATACCAATAACTTCATAGCTCTTCAATGTTTTCGATAATCTACAGTAAGATATGTCAATAAGCCTATTCTTTCTAGTGCAGTGGGAGTGTAGATCCTGTCTAAGGTGGTATTCTGGTAAGTAATTTTTTGTATCTAAGGGAACAGTGTAAATGTATAAGTTTATTACAGTTAATATTTTTAGGTCAATAAACAATGGCCTGCAGTGGGAACGATTTTCTGAGTTTGTAATAATCCTAATAACTTTCTTTTGTAGTACCAAAATATACTGAAAGTAAGTACTATTACCCCAAAATAAAAGTCCATAGGATATGATACTGTGAAAAAAAGCAAAATAGGCTGTCCTTACATAAACTAAAGGTACATGATTTTTTAAATTTGTTAACAACTACACCACTCTAGACAACTTTACACTGGCATTCTTAATGCGTGACTCCCAAGACAATTTACTATCAATGACAATACCTAAAAACTTAACCTTCACGCTGACACAGGCAAGCTATAATTCGAGGTTTGGACGACTTATAACAGGTGGATATTGTAGACATGAAACAGTATTCATGGGAGAATAAAGGTTTCAAATATATATTGTTGCTTATTGATACGTACTCGAAATCTGTCTGGGCCTTGCCTGTGGAAGCAAAGATGGGGAGGCAGTTGCACATGTGTCTAATCAGCTGCTGCAGACATGAAATAGCCGCATCCCAGGCAGTCTTCAAACAGATCACTGGGAGAGTTTTCAATAGATTTTTCAAGACAGTATCTGACTGATATGGAATACACAACTGCTTGACTTCCTCTCAGATGAAAGCAAGTGTCATGCAGCATTTGACCTGAATGATAAACGCATGAAAGTGGATGCAGTTTAATCTTCGTGGTTCTTATAAATTGACAGATTTCATCCTGCGAATCGTTGAGCACACAGGACAATAAAAGCGAAACCAGTTGACGTTCATGGTAATGAACTTCTAAATAACATTTAAAGTCATATTAAAATGATAAATCCATACAAACAGAAATTTAATGTACGTGATTTAGTACGTCTTTCAAAACATTGGAGAGAATTTGAGAAATGATACATACCAAACTGGTCAATACAGATATTTAAAGCTTACAAAGTGTAACGAGCAAATCCTAGAAATTGTGACTTAAAGGATAGCAGTGGTAATGAAGTTACCGGTAGTTTTTACATGGAAGAATTACAGAGAAACAGTGAACCAGATTTCTTTATTGTAGAAAATGTCACGAGGTGATGGGGGAAAAAGGCTCTTTCTAAATGACTTGGCTTCCCTTCATCGCACAACAAATGGGCAGATGCTGATGATCTGCTATATAACAAGGTGCGCAAATCTTCGATAGTGCAGAGGTATAACATACATCATAAGAAGTCCATCAGCAGAGTAGTGGCATTCTTGGCTACTTCCCTGCAGCAGTTCGCATCGCCATGTACAACAACTGCAGACCAGGAGCCGTGTTTGAGACGTGACTCGCGTGTGGTAACAAGGGAATCAATCTTTTAGATGAAGCCTGCGGTCGTCACAGAAAATGAGGATATCCCAGGTCGTCACACTTTAGTCAGAGTTTTAGCCAACTGAGCCAAGGAAATGTGTGCAACAAGGAATGTAGGTATTGGTCGGCCTATCACTGTACTCGTAGTGGATACAACAACGTTCGAAAAACATAAATTAGGTATACAGCTAAATTTCAGACGAGTTATGATCGCTGCTTGTCGTCCGCTGAAGACTAAAAAGAAGGGCATGTATCGGTGTTTTAAAAATATGAGTCCAGTAATCACTGAAACCAACTAACAGAGCTTCAAAAGGAAAAAGGATTAAAATGTCTAGGGTCTTACGAATGCCTAGCACATCAGGTGGATTGTTTAGTTTCACAAATCCAGCCTTGGTTGGACTTTCAGTGATTATTCTTTAGCCGGCGGCGCAGCAGCTATTGCCAGAACAATGAAAAACGCTGCAATGATAGCAATCAGTATGCAGTCATACCGATTTGAGGAAACAATCAAATGTGAAAAAAAAGATCGAATTCTGTTAAGGGGCTCCAGAAAGGCTCAAAATCATGAAAAGTTCAATTTTTACTTTTTTGCGTTTTCTGAATCTGCAGACTATTACCTTTTAATACATATATAATTTATTCAATTCCGAAGACTACAACTATTTTTAATTTTTTTTTGAAATGTGTTCTACATGGGCGTGACCCACTGTGGCGCTGTTAAACTGCTGTCAAATGGTGTTATTATTAACGTCCGTGTTCATCAGGTACATTTTAGTGATGTGAGATAAAGTATGTGTTGTGGCTAACCTGTGATGGTTCAATATATATCACTGGTGTGATTGTCGATTGTTTCCCGTAGCCGCTTGCCATTCCGTAAGCAAACACCAAGTCTCGATTCGAATACGGAACCACTATAGGGTGAGTCAGCAAGAGAAGTGAAGCGCACACAACATTACCAATTACTATGGCATGACGTCTAAGGAACAGTACCACCCTGTGGGAGGAAACCATGCATACTGTAACTGTGCCTGCACGGTACAGCACGTATTAGACAGCAGTCTCTGTATCAAAGTATGACTGAATAAATGGTCTCTAGCACGGAAACCATGCATTTCCGGACATGTCCTCTCATCGATCAATGGACAAGAAGAAGCTGGAGGAGGAGTTTGCAGAGGATGAAGATAATTCATCCTATGGACCTGGAATGCACTAAAAAGTTAATCCAATCTTTGTCGCTCGATTCCCAAAACTTTTATTTTCTCATACTAATTACATGTTTTCTAAGGATCTTCCAAACATATTTGTTTCAAACTTTCAGTAAATGTTACACAGTACCTTCTGCATAATTTAACACAGCCTTTTTCCAAAAAACTGTATATTTTTGAATATATAAATAAAAAACTGAAAAAATGTTGTGAATTTTCATTACAATTGAAAAAAATCATCTTTAATAACCGAACTAAAATTTTGTAAAACCCCTGTGTTAAGTTGTAGCCCATATTCCAATAAATAATCTGTAAAAAGTTCAACTTCCTACCTCAAATACTTTGTGAGGAAAGATGTAATTTATAAGCGTTATTTTAACATTGCAAGTATAGGGCGTTCCGGAGCCCCTTAAATGTGGAAAAAACAGTATTTGGTGGTATCGCCACTAGCTCTGACTGTAGCTGATACGTATACGTCACTCAGTCTTTGAATGTCTCCTAAAGCAGTGCAATTAAAGATGCTGTCTGAGACAAAAATACAGCTTTATTGACTTTTAAGAAACATGTGAAAATCGTCCAAAATCGGCATCAGAAATAATTCCATTAGGCAACATGAAAGCACAGGGTCATTTAGCTGGTCATAGACGCCAGCTACGTATAACCATTGCCCCATGAAATTTCCGTCGAACTGCCGGATGTCTGTTAACTGGCGCCACGATATTTCGGTGTAATCTTCTGCCATCTGCAGGTGGATCCACTTGCAGGTGACCAGATGACTCAGTGTCGAAATATCGCGGCAAGAAGTATCAGACATCTGGGACTTCGCCCGAAATTTCACGAAACAATCTGTATGCTGGCGGAGTGTAAATTTCACAGATATAGTCATCATTTCGCAGCCTCAGGATATCGAGTTCCACAGTTGGGATGTAAATGTGCCGCTCTTGAAAGTTGCCTTAAGAGAGCAGCATCTGCAAAATTTAGACTGGCTCCAGAGGGAGCACTACATCAACACGTACATCCTGTCTAAACACAATCATATAGTAGCAGTCCTGCCCATTGAGAGACCCATTGCAGAACAGATAGGGAATGGGTCATATGGAGTCTACATACTATCTCCAAGACATACTCTAACGCAACAACCACTTCTTGCTAAGTGAGTCGACTAGGTCTGCACCAGTAGGAGCTGCTGCTCATTTTCGTTGGTGGGGCCGAGATAAAAAGTGATAAACTTTATAATGAAATAGTTTCGAACTATTGTTATATAACCTTCATTTTTGTCATTTATCTTAGAAGAAAGGAATCTTCCAACAGTTTTCTTCCTCTCTATGTACCACAGTATAATGACAAACTGACTTCCGCACGTAATATCTGTAGTTTCATCTGCCTGCGCAGAAAAAAAGAGGGAGTATTAATGTCTTTAATCTGTTCTTTAATGTAAACTCGGTATATATCGTCTAAATGTTCACTTAGTATATTGTGTGACGTATATTTACGGATGGAAGTACTAGAGCTGTTTAAGAGGTCATCTAACACACTGTCCACTTTTCCTAGAACAGATAACAAATCTAAGAAATTGCCACGGTTAGCTGATACCTTAGTGCTAATTCGTGAGTTCCACCAAACGTTAGGCACCCTACTAGTGTGTTTAACATGTGTCTGTTCTTCGTAAATGATTAATTATGTTCTTGACTTGACATTTTATGTGATGACTCAGTCTGAGCAGCAACGGCGCCAAACATTTTGTATTTACAAGCATTTTCTAAATGTAATCTACTTTCCTCACGTGTGTTATTCGACCACTTAAATGCTTTAAATCCTTACAGCCGACTGTTGTGCACAGTCATCCACCACCAAATAAACGTAATTTATTGAAAAGCCAAAGAAACTGGTACACCTACCTAATATCGTGTAGGACCCCTGCGAGGACGCTAAAGTGCCCCAAGACGAAGTGGCATGGACTCAACTAATGTCTGAAGTACTGCTGGAGGGAATTGACAGCATTATCCCTAGAGGGCTATCCATAAATCCGTAATACACTCCTGGAAATGGAAAAAGAACACATTGACACCGGTGTGTCAGACCCACCATACTTGCTCCGGACACTGCGAGAGGGCTGTACAAGCAATCATCACACGCACGGCACAGCGGACACACCAGGAACCGCGGTGTTGGCCGTCGAATGGCGCTAGCTGCGCAGCATTTGTGCACCGCCGCCGTCAGTGTCAGCCAGTTTGCCGTGGCATACGGAGCTCCATCGCAGTCTTTAACCCTGGTAGCATGCCGCGACAGCGTGGACGTGAACCGTATGTGCAGTTGACGGACTTTGAGCGAGGGCGTATAGTGGGCATGCGGGAGGCCGGGTGGACGTACCGCCGAATTGCTCAACACGTGGGGCGTGAGGTCTCCACAGTACATCGATGTTGTCGCCAGTGGTCGGCGGAAGGTGCACGTGCCCGTCGACCTGGGACCGGACCGCAGCGACGCACGGATGCACGCCAAGACCGTAGGATCATACGCAGTGCCGTAGGGGACCGCACCGCCACTTCCCAGCAAATTAGGGACACTGTTACTCCTGGGGTATCGGCGAGGACCATTCGCAACCGTCTCCATGAAGCTGGGCTACGGTCCCGCACACCGTTAGGCCGTCTTCCGCTCACGCCCCAACATCGTGCAGCCCGCCTCCAGTGGTGTCGCGACAGGCGTGAATGGAGGGACGAATGGAGACGTGTCGTCTTCAGCGATGAGAGTCGCTTCTGCCTTGGTGCCAATGATGGTCGTATGCGTGTTTGGCGCCGTGCAGGTGAGCGCCACAATCAGGACTGCATACGACCGAGGCACACAGGGCCAACACCCGGCATCATGGTGTGGGGAGCGATCTCCTACACTGGCCGTACACCACTGGTGATCATCGAGGGGACACTGAATAGTGCACGGTACATCCAAACCGTCATCGAACCCATCGTTCTACCATTCCTAGACCGGCAAGGGAACTTGCTGTTCCAACGGGACAATGCACGTCCGCATGTATCCCGTGCCACCCAACGTGCTCTAGAAGGTGTATGTCAACTACCCTGGCCAGCAAGATCTCCGGATCTGTCCCCCATTGAGCATGTTTGGGACTGGATGAAGCGTCGTCTCACGCGGTCTGCACGTCCAGCACGAACGCTGGTCCAACTGAGGCGCCAGGTGGAAATGGCATGGCAAGCCGTTCCACAGGACTACATCCAGCATCTCTACGATCGTCTCCATGGGAGAATAGCAGCCTGCATTGCTGCGAAAGGTGGATATACACTGTACTAGTGCCGACATTGTGCATGCTCTGTTGCCTGTGTCTATGTGCCTGTGGTTCTGTCAGTGTGATCATGTGATGTATCTGACCCCAGGAATGTGTCAATAAAGTTTCCCCTTCGTGGGACAATGAATTCACGGTGTTCTTATTTCAATTTCCAGGAGTGTAGTATGAGGGGTCGGAGGTCTTTTCCGAAGAGCATGTTGCACGGCATCCCAGATATGCTCAATAATTTTCACATCTGGGGAGCTTGGTGGTCAGTGAAAGTGTTTAAACGCAGAATAGTCTTCCTGGACCCAATCTAGAAATTCTTGAGGTATGGGGTGTCGCGTTGTCCTGTTGAAATTGCCCAAATCCGTCGTAATATACAATGGATATCAATGGATGCAGGTGATCAAGCAGGATGCTTACGTACGTGTCATCTGTCAGATTCGTATCTAGACGCATCAGGGGCGCCATATCACTCCAACTGCACACGCCCCACACTTTTACAGAGCCTTCATCGGACTGAGAAGTCCTCTGCTGATATGCAGCGTCCATTGATTCTTGACGTTGTCTCCATACCCGTACACGTCCATCCGCTCCATGCAATTTGAAACGAGACTCATCCGACCAGGCATCATGTTTCCAGTCATCAACAGTCCTATGTCAGTGTTGACAGGCCCAGGCAAGGCGTAAAGCTTTGTGTCGTGCAGTCATCAGGGGTACACGAGTGGGTCTTCGGTTCCGAAGGCCCATATCGATGATGTTTCGTTGAATGGTTCGCACGCTAACACTTGTTGATGGCACAGAATTGAAATTTGCAGCAATTTGCGGAAGGGCTGCACTTCTGTGACCGTTGAACGATTCTCTTCAGTCGTCATTGGTCCAGTTCTTGCAGGATCTTTTTCCGGCGGCAGCGATGTCGGAGATTTGATGTTTTATCGGGTTCGTGATATTCACGGTACACTCATGAAATGGCCGCACAGGAAAATCCTCACTTAATCGCTATCTTGAAGATGCTGTGTCTCATCGATCGCTTGTGCCCCGACTATAACAACACATTCAGACTTACTTAAATCTTGATAACCTGCCATTGTGGAATCAGTTACCGATCTAACAACTGCACCAGAAGCTTGTTGGGCATTGTCGACCGCAGCGCCGTATTCTGACTGTTTACATATCTCTGTCTTTGAATATGCATGCCCATGCCAGTTTCTTTGGCGTTCCAGTGTAGTAACAAAATAACTTTGTTTGTGTTCACTCAATGTTAACCACGACTTTTTGAGGAATCATGTCTTGTAGAAAGTTGCGTTCTTCTTACCATCGATTTGATAAGAAATCTTTTGGTTGATTTGCCCCTGACTGCTTGATTTCTAGCTCCTCTTCCGTACTTGATAAGTTAAAGGGTTTTACAGCAAACAACCTGAGTTATTAATTTTAAGATTACTGTAAGAATATATGAGTTTCAACCACTCATCTCTAGAAGTGGGACACTACTGAGAGATGGCCACTTTTGCTCTTGGCGACGGTTCTCGTTGATCTAAAGGAAGTTACGTTAAGTGATGTGGGTGAAAATTCTGACTATGAGCCCAAGCCAGATGGTCCCAAATACTGTGGACTGTGTGAGAGTGGTAACACGACAGAGACCACTGGGTTCGCTGAAGTGTAGGCAGGGAGGGGTTATGCGCGAGCCAGTCCATCCGATGGTCCCAAAAAATGGTTCAAATGGCTCTGAGCACTATTGGACTTAACATCTGAGGTCATTAAATAGTTCAAATGGCTCTGAACACTACGGGACTTAACATCTGAGGTCATCAGTCCCATAGAACTTAGAACTACTTAAACCTAACCAACCTAAGGATATCACACACACCCATGCCCGAGGCAGGATTCGAACTTGCTACCGTAGCGGTCGCGCGGTTGTAGACTGAAGCGCCTAGAACCGAGCGCGAATCCGCTGGTCCCGCCCGAGGTGGTGCCAAGTTATGCTACAGCGAGGTGTGAGTTGGAGAAAGGGAAAAACAATTTTGTCACGTCACTATGACTGCCAGGGTGAGGAGAGAGTATGGGGCCACAAGGCGCTGCCTCTTAGCCCTCTACTTTATGGGATGGGGAAAGGAGGGTTGGCAGAGATATGAAGCACCAGGTCACGCAATTCCCGTGAATTATGGGCTGGTGGCTTATGAGACAGGACCTCTTGCCCGATAGCGTACCAAAAAATGGTTCAAATGGCTCTGAGCACTATGCGACTTAACTTCTGAGGTCATCAGTCGCCTAGAACTTAGAACTAATTAAACCTAACTAACCTAAGGACATCACACACATCCATGCCCGAGGGAGGATTCGAACCTGCGACCGTAGCGGTCACGCGGTTCCAGACTGAAGCGCCTTTAACCGCACGGCCACACCGGCCGGCCGATAGCGTACCAGATGTGTCCTATCGGGTTCAGATCAGGTGAATTTTATGGCCAAGACAAAACACGAGTTCACTATTGTGCTCTTCAAACTACTGTAACACGATTCTGATATTAAGACATGGACAGTTATCGTGTTGCAAGATGCCATAACTATAGGGGAAGACATCAAGCGTGAAGGGATGGATGTGACCCGCAATAATGCTCAGATAGCCCATAGCTGTCATAATGCCTTCGGTTACTACCATGGGTTCCACTGCAGCACAGTGGAATATTACCAGTGGTATAATACTGTCTGTATCTGTGGTGGGACGCATGTTTCCAAACAGCCATTCTCCTGGATGACAGTATATCCAGATACGACCATGGATCTGGTGTAACAAGAAACGTGGATCCTTCAGCCAGACGACATATTTCCGTTCACTTATGATCAGCTTTCAATGATCCACTGCCCACTGGAATCGTAATTGACAATGTCATTGGGTGAACATGGTAACACATAGGAGTCGTCAGCTGCGGAGCCTCGTGCTGAACAATATGTGCTGAAGGTGCGCTCTGAAAAACTTGTGTCTGCACCAGCATTGTACTCTTTCGCGAGATCTGGAGCAGACTGTCGCTTACCTTGCGTTACAGAGCAGGCAAGCCTCCGACATCCCCATTCTGTGATGAAGCTTGGACGTCCAGCACTTTGTCGCCTACTCGTGTCTTCACCGTCCCTCAATCGTCTTCCACAGATGCTCACCACACTAGCAAGCAAACAATATACCAGTTTCACCGTTACTGAGATGTTCGTTCTCATGTGCCGGGTCATCACAAGCTGTCCTCTGCCATAGGCTCTAATGTCAGTGGATTACGCCATTTGCGGCCTCTACCGTCGCTGGAATGATTCACCACTCTTCTCTGCTCCACTTTTATATTATCCTTATCGTGTCACCTGTCCGCAGCGTCACTGGGCACCGGGAAGTGGTCACAATGTTTTGTTTATTAAGTGTACAGGAAGATGGAATGGGGCTGCATCTACTACAATGCCTAAATGAACAGTGAAGCACCAACTTCGGCAGGTATGTAAATGAGTCAAGTTACAGTTCTCTGTGATAGATACAACGGTCACCTCAAGTGCCTAAGGTTTAGTGTCCTTACCAGGTCCGCTAGGGTATATAAGGGCCGTAAACGAAGTCATATGTTGAGTGATAAATGTAAAGGGCACAGGATGCTGCGTACTAGTGTGGGACAGCGTTATCAATATCTGACAGAATTTGAAAAGGAACGTATTGTGGGTCTCCGATTGGCCGGCTGGTCGAATCGCGCAATATCTAGATTTATGGGGCATTCGGTTGTGACAGTGACCCGATGTTGAACCACAGGGGATCATAAGGGCAGGCATACTCATCGCCTAACTTCCAGTGGACCACGACTGACCACCACAAGGGAGGATTGTCCTATTGTGCACCAAGCACATCGTAAGCTCTTCATATGTACGCCTGCTACCAAACAACAAGTAATGGACTCCTGCAACAAACTGTGTTATTTCTTACCGTTGGTCGGAGACCAGCAGCAACCGGAGTAGGGGATTACCATCCCATGCCTAGGCGTAGTGGTGCCGTGATCTCGAAGCATGGAGTGCAGTGGCGTCGCATTGTGTTCAATGACGACGAATGGAAGTTCTACACTACCCCAGATTACTATCGTTGGCGACAATGACGTCGACCAGGTAAAGATTCTATTCTTATAATGTTTTAGAGAAGCAGAGTGGTGTTACTCCAAGTGTGATGGTATGGAAAGCCTTGGAGTATGACTTTAGGTCATGGGTGGTAGTGATTGATGGAACACTGATGGCACAAAAGATACGTTAAGGACATCCTGCATCCTCAAGCGATGCCGGTACCTCCCAAATAACGGTATTGTGGTACCATTTCTCAACGTCACGTTTCCTTGGTCCACAGGCGTTTTAAGACCCATCACCTGCTTTCAGCCTATGTCTTCCATACATCTTCCGTGTAATATAGTATCAGACCACAGCATTAGTGATAAACGTCTGGAGGTTGTCACTTCGATTAAATACTTAGGAGTAACGCTATAAAGTGATATGAAATGTAATAACACGTAGAAATCATCTTCTGTGTCCTCCAGAAGATGTGGGACACAGCCTGCTTTAAAGAGCACCGAGCCGCCAACTACTCAGATGTAACATAGTTAAAGTCACACTCCTGAGAGGCCCCTCACAATAAGTACTGTGATATACGTCCACTTATGCCACACAACTCCCAACTTGACTAGAAGAAGGGATCGGTTGGTAGGGCATGTTCTGAGGCATCAAAGGATCACCAATTTAGTATTGGAGGGCAGCGTGGAGGGTAAAAATCGTAGAGGGAGACTAAGAGATGAATACACTAAACAGATTCAGAAGGATGTAGGTTTCAGTAGGTACTGGGAGATGAAGAAGCTTGCACAGGACAGAGTAGCATGGAGAGCTGCATCAAACCAGTCTCTGGACTGAAGACCACAACAAAAACATGCCACACAAATAGTTCCCAAGTGGCATCCATATACGGAAAGGGAATAAATGGTTCAAATGGCTCTGAGCACTATGGGACTTAACTACTGAGGTCATCAGTCCCCTAGAACTTAGAACTACTTAAACCTAACTAACCTAAGGACATCACACACATCCATGCGAGAGGCAGGATTCGAACCTGGAACCGTAGCGGTCACGCGGTTCCAAACTGACGCGCTTAGAACCACTCGGCCACACCGGCCGGCAAAGGGAATAAAAGCCGATACATGGCAACGATTAGTTTCTTAGACAGTAGGACAAGATAGTACCTCAGGACTCGTCTGCAACATCTGCCAAGAAGAGACAAACTGGAGATTAAAGAAGTGAAGTTAGACATTGTCCACTGAGTTTAGGACTATACCAGTGCTTCAAGAGCAGATCAGTGTAAGTTGTCGTTGAACTGTATTTTCATGCATCGTCTTCATACTCCACTTAAGCATTGTAAAAAATTCTATTAATAATTGCTGCTAATCTGTGTTGCCACCTATTTCTGCCATAGCTGCTGCCTAAAGCTATTTGGTCCTGTGACAAAGCTGGACGCTGCACGTAAGCAAGCCACCTCATAATAGGAACTGCTTTTAATGGTAGGGAATTCTCTTCTGCCATATTTATATTGTTTGACGCCAAGTGCACTTATTATATATAACATATTTAATAGGAAAGTTACATGGAAGAATGGGATATTTCTGGAAAGTGCACTGAATCTGTTAAGGATACCTACTTTACGATGATACCTGAAAGTTTAGGGCCCTTGTCAAGTAGGGTCTTGGAAGACACATAATGAATTAGACGACGCGCTACTAGGATCGTAATTGGTCGGTTTGGTCCAGGAGAAGCTGCAGCAAATATGAAGATCACAGAGCAGAAAGGGGACAAATCAACATTTTTGACAAAATCGCCTTATGCTATATTCTTGTTGCTTGAGTTCTGTATCAGCTACAATTATCACAAATCGGCCACTGGATGCACTTAAAAACTTGAAATTACCAAATAATTAATGTCGTTATTAAGGTTCAGTAGAAAGTTATACATATAGGTACATGGTATCTAGTCAACGTTCTTTGGCAACAGACAAGTGCTAACTGTCCTTCAAGATCAAGAATGATACATGTGGAATAAACCGATAGGCGGCGCTACGGTCGTGTTTTAATACAACAATTGTCTGTTAACATGAAGAAGTGATAACCAGTTTCATCGTATAAATAACTGCATCAGTAAAACGTAATTGTAAGGATTATGCCACTTAATAATTTGCCATACGATACACATGGAAGAGAGGAAAAATTAAAGTTTCTTATTAATTTTATTACTGAGATATTAATGAATGAGAGTAGTAATTAGCATTCCAGCAAATAACACAGCGGAGGCGGAGTTAATCAAGCAAAAGATAATTGAAGCAGTTAAGTCTGTTGCTTGAAATATACTGATAATATTTTTATGTGGTCAGAAAGTGCACTCACTTGTGATGTCTTCTTAGCACTGATTTCGGCGAGATGACGCCAAGCAGCTGCCTACCTGTTCTGATATCGATTCCTGCTAAATCTTCCGGAAGAATGTTTGCATGAGGGCAAAGTCAGTAATTTACAATGACTTAGAGAGACAATAAATCACTGGTCCCAATGTCTTTAAGAATAATGCATTCTGAGCAAACATGATAGCTTATGTAAATGAAATTCTGAACCACCGCTGCAGCGTTAAATACAAATGTTTTTCCAGCAAGTCTTTGAGGCTGCGTCAATCGTTTTACATGATGGTATTAGTCCCTTTAATGGGAGCCATTTTTACTTCAGAGGTTAGTACCCATCTAATCCATGCAGGCTAGGAGTTGTTAGCTGAACTTACCCGTGACTCTGGATGGAGTCTGAACTTGTGTCTGGAAGCATTCTGGCTGCTTCTATCGCAGTTGTTGTTGTGGTCTTCAGTCCTGAGACTGGTTTGATGCAGTTCTCCTTCTGTCGCAGTAAGTACCCACTTTCATGTCTCTTTCACCAATGGACTACTACTGCTGGTCGTTCATCATCTTACTTTTTTAAAATCCTAACTTTGTTCAGAACACTACAAAATTTAGTACATAGATATTTTCTTCGTCTAAAATGAAACATAACAATCTTATTTTGTAATAAACAAAATAGTATAAGAGTTTTATAACAACATAACAGATCTCTGTTTGAATCTGATCTCAGATTTTCCGGCAGTGACAGGCTTCTTGTCTCATCTTACTGACGCTCACCCTACTACCTCTTTGTCTGCTGAGCAGAAGACTCGAAGGTCTCCCTATTTGCACCCTTCGAACGTGTTGCCCCATATCAGATCACTTTTTAGGGAGAAATGTTATGACAAAATATAATGGAACTGTTGTCTATCCTTTCATTCTTGCCATATGTAACAGTTATACATAATTATCAATGCTTTGCTTCTATTTTATTTTAGGTGTGAAACTTTTATGAAACTAAAACCAGAGTAAATTTCAGTTTTCTTTGTAATATTCATTATCAGCGTTACGGAACTGATAAGAATGATCTACTTTCATGCAATTTACATTTTAACTCTTGCATCTCCCCCTCTCTCTAGAGCACACAGTGAGGTGTTCAGAGGCAGCAAGGTGAAACTGAAGTGATTGCCATGCATTTCATCTGTTCTTAACTATATATGACGGTTGTATCTGTTCCCGAAAGAACAGTTACCGTTGATGACCATGCAGCTTTGCTAGAAATGAAATGATAATTAAATGGACACCCTAGCTGCAAACAAGCGTTGATGTACTTCATTGGGGACATGTTGAAGATGTGTGCCCCGACCGGGACTCGAACCTGGGATCTCCTGCTTACATGGCAGGGCACAGAGGACAGTGCGCCTGCAGGGACTTATCCCTTGCACGCTCCCCATGGGACTCACATACCCAACGTGTCCACACCACTACATTCGTAGTTCGCCTAATAGATGTTTGCCCATCATACTCATTACTCGTGGCAGATTGTGAATGTGGGTCCCACGGGAAGCGTGCAAGGGATAAGTTCCTGCAGGCGCACCATCCTCTGTGCCCTCGGTAGCTCTGATGGAAAAAAAAGATGGATAGAGCGTCTCCCATGTAAGAAGGAGATCCCGGGTTCGAGTCCCGGTCGGGGCACACATTTTAAACATGTCCCCAATGAAGTACATCAACGCCTGTTTGCAACTAGGGTGTCCATTTAATTATCATTCCATCTGTTTTTGATATAATCTGTGAGTCTGTGATTGGCTCACTCATTTTGCAACGGTTGCCGTTTATCTCTTAGTGGCTGATTTTCACATGTGGTGAAAGATAAGCTCAGCCCTTACCATTTCAGTAGCTTTACTAGTCACCTGGCGATAACACGCACCCCCCCCCCCCCCCACACACACACACCCTCTAAGTGATCTCATAGGTTGGTGATATTTCGCTGAGAGGTTGGTGGGATGCATGCATGTGGCGGATGCAGTAGTGTTTTCAAATGTACATTAAAGAAAAATATCGTAATTGGCCAACATATATATACAAGATGAGTCACTATCTATTGCCACCAAGAATAACTCCGAAAGTATGATAGGAGCTGAAAAGTTTGTGGGACAAAAGTTGCAACAGGGGCCATAATATGACGTTGGTTTTTTGTTGCTAGGCGAAGTCCCGTCAGAGATATGAAACTCAACTTTGTTTTTAAAATGGGATGCTATAGTGTGGTACTTATTTTCTGATAGCGGCTTTCGAGACGGATCCAATGATGTGTAACAGTAAGGTCTTTGAAGATCAACGAAGGTCAGATAGGTGGTCTGAACGTCCGTTTAGAGAAGGTGTTCGAAGTGATGACCATTAGTATCAATGCAGTGCTGCAATCTTCTTATGATGGATTGAGTGGTATTCCTTATCACTTCGGAACTTATCGAAGCACATGCTCTGACAACTCTGTCTCATATATCGTGAAAGTAGTAAATACTCGCCGAATACGGCGTATCCATCAAAAGTGCCATTGACATGTGAACAGCATTCGACGGTTTCGCAATACAACACTAATAGGAGCGGTAAGACAAGTATCGTCGAATCAAGCAAATGTCAATGATGTATTCCTTCGAAGAACAAGTCAATATGCTTCTCATTTACGGAGAATGCCAACGAAATTCAGTGAGAGCTAGACACTTACACGGTGAAAGATATCCTCAACGTACTCACCCTACACATCGTACATTTAAATATGAGTATGATAAATTGAGAACAACTGAATCTTTAACGCATCGGAAACATATCCGGAAAAGGAAAGTTACTAACGAGGAAAGGAAATTGGTACTCTTGCCACCGTGTTTCGAGATCCTTGTGTTAGTTCGCGTCAAATCGCAAGGCAATCTGGCATGAGCCAGAATAGTATTGTTCGTGTTCTGCATCGCCATAAATATCATCCTTACCCTATCAGTCTCCACCAAGAACTAACTGGTACGGATTGTAAGCGTCGCATTGAATTCTGTCTATGGGCTCAACTTCGGATTCAGAGAGACGAAGCATCTATTAATTTGATTTTATTTACTGACGAGGCTACATTCACGAACCATGGAAATGTTAATTTGCATAACATGCATTATTGGACAACTGAAAATCCATGTTGGCTGCGGCAAGTTGCACACCAAAAACCGTGGTCGGTGAAAGTATTGTGTAGGAATCTGGAGGACAGAATTATACGCCCCTATTTCATCGAAGGAAATCTTAATGATAGGAAGTACACCACATTCCTGCAAGAAACATTAGATCTGTTATTGGAAGAAATGTGGTGTCACCGCCAGACACCACACTTGCTAGGTGGTAGCTTTTAAATCGGCCGCGGTCCGCTAGTATACGACGGACTCGCGTGTCGCCACTGTCAGTGATGGCAGACCGAGCGCCGCCACACGGCAGGTCTAGTGAGACGTACTAGCACTCGCCCCAGTTGTACAGCCGACTTTGCAAGGAACGGTTCACTGACAACTACGCTCTCATTTGCCGAGACGATAGTTAGCATAGCCTTCAGCTACATTTGCTACGACCTAGCAAGGCGCCGTATTCAATTGATATTGAGATTCTATTAATGTATCATCAAGAGCGATGTCCTACAAATGTGGATTAAAGTTAAGTATTCCAGAAGCTACGTACTTTTCTTTATAGCATTCATTACGTATCCTGTTTCAGACCTCACGCCAGCCTGCGTGAGTTTAAGCGCGTGCCTTTCGGCTTCCTCTCATTGTGTCTAGACACAACAAGAAATACCTTTAGGAACAAGGAACAGAAGTGGTATGAACACGACGGACTCGCGTGTCGCCACTGTCAGTGATGGCAGACCGAGCGCCGCCACACGGCAGGTCTAGTGAGACGTACTAGCACTCGCCCCAGTTGTACAGCCGACTTTGCAAGGAACGGTTCGCTGACAACTACGCTCTCATTTGCCGAGACGATAGTTAGCATAGCCTTCAGCTACATTTGCTACGACCTAGCAAGGCGCCGTATTCAATTGATATTGAGATTCTATTAATGTATCATCAAGAGCGATGTCCTACAAATGTGGATTAAAGTTAAGTATTCCAGAAGCTACGTACTTTTCTTTATAGCATTCATTACGTATCCTGTTTCAGACCTCACGCCAGCCTGCGTAAGTTTAAGCGCGTGCCTTTCGGCTTCCTCTCATTGTGTCTAGACACAACAAGAAATACCTTTAGGAACAAGGAACAGAAGTGGTATGAACACGATGGGTGTCTGGCACATTTTTCGCTGATGGCTAGAAATGAGTTGCAGAGACAATTCCCACATCGTTGGATTGGACGCGGAGGAGATGTGTCGTGGCCGGCTCGTTCGCCAGACTTGACGCCTCTGAATTTTTTTCTTGTGAGGATTCGTAAAAGACATTGTGTATAAAGACGTTCCAACTTCACCAGCAGATATGTGAGAGAGATTTGGCAAAGCAAGTGCTTCGATAAGAACCGATGTGATAGAGAATACCACTCAATCCATCATAAGAAGATTGAAGCACTGCATTGATACCAATAGTCATCACTTCTAACACCTTTTCTAAATAGACGTTCATGCCATCTTTGTGACCTTCGTTGGCCTTCAAAGACCTTACTGTTTCACATCATTGGATTCGTCTCGATAGCCGCTATCAGAAAATAAGTACCAAACTACAGCATCTCATCTTAAAAAAAAAAAAAAGTTGACCTTCATATCCCTGAAGCAACCACACCTAGCAACATAAAACCAGCGTCTTATTACGGCCCCCGTTGTCCCATGCAACTTTTGTCCCACAAACTTTTCAGCTCCTATCATACTTTCGGAGTTATTTTTGGTGGCAATAGTTAGTGACTCATCCTGTATATATGTATTAGGGTGTCCCAAAATTTCGAATTAGTTTTTATTTGAACGCAAACCCTCTTAATTTATTTGTACGATGCCAAAACAACTATATGTAAAATTTCATAACCTTAGGATGTTGGCAACCCGTGTCGACTTGCATTTAAACATGTCAAGTTGGCTGTACTTGTTAAGAAAGGCGAAGGCGCGCGCCTCTGTCGGTGTGTCTCTAACATTGTTAGTCTAAATTGTTGTCAGTTAGTGAAAATGTCAGTGAAATTGCGTAGTAGTTCTAAAACGCGTATACTTTTAATAGGTGCGGTAAAACATCAGATATAAGGTTCAAAACTGCCATCTAAGGGACAAGTTCTAGCAGTTTTGTTTTTTTTAACATCCGGGAACTGAATTTAACTGTCAGTGAAAGTGCAAATCTCACTATTCGGGATTGTATGATCTTTAGGGAAAATGCGCATATACCTACCAAATCTGTCCCTAATTGTGTGAAGAAATTAGTGAACCTATATCAAGTTTGGAGGGAGTTGCAAAAAAATGCGCAAAAAACCCAAAATGTATTTGAGCAGCGCGCCGATAAAAGTTTGCCAACAAGTTGGATGATATGTTCGACATTGCATACGCCGATGCACTTCAGTTATGAAAATAAATGAAGATAAAATCTTTTTACAGTGACAGAGAGAGCCAGGTTGGCCTGGTCACTTAAGCTGGAGTGTACAAGAAACTGGCTAATAAAGAGGAAAGATCGCGCATCAGAACTATTGAGGAAGAAAACCGACATGCTAAATATTTTTCCACGTCAGCTCCTTCCACAGCTTCTTATGAAGCATTACAAAATGACTCATCTTCTGATTGTAATGCAAATGAGATGTGTTTGCGAGAAAATTTCCCAGCTGTGACTGAGAACATAAAATCTGGAACCAGTAAAACAACTATGCGAAAAAATTTCATTACTCCAAAATTAATAGCAGCGCTAGATAGGTGTCAGTTGAGTGTGAGAAATTCAGTGTACATTCTTGATGCTACCATTGTGGCACTTGGATTAATATTGATGAATTTCCTATAAGTAAGTCCTCGATTCAAAGAATTCGTACAGGGAAACGGAAAGAGCGTGAGAAAGCTATAAAAGTTAATTTTCGAAACGAGGTACTAGATGTGACTGTTTATTGGGATGGCAAACTGTTGCCTGCTACACATGATCGGGAATCAAAAGAAGAACGTCTTCCGATAGTTATTTCACATAGAAATAAAGAGCAACTTATTGCTGTGCCAAGGTTGGAAAACTCTTCAGGATGTGAACACGTGGAAGCTGTTTGGAATGCGGTTGTGGACTGGAATCGCGAAGACAAAGTGCAGTTTCTTTCTTGTGATACTACGGCTTCAAATACAGGTCATATCAATGGTGACTGTGTGCTCCTTGAGCAAAAACTTAACGCCACCACGTGTATGAACTAGTGTTAAAAAACGTGTTCCAGGTAAAAATCAGTTCAGTGACACCAATTCCTGATATTCCACTCTTCGAAAAGTTCCGAGATAACTGGAAAAGTGTAGATCCAGATAACATACAGTGCTACAAAGAAAAGGTTGCAATGCACCTGACTGAAATTGACAATCTGCTTGAGTTTTACGCACTGAACTGACAAAAGAAATAATCAGAGATGATTACCGAGAGTTGATAGAGCTTTCTGTTACATTTTTAGGTGGAGATTATAATGGTCGCCCAATCGTTGATATTCCTTTATTCGCACTATATCACTCCAATATACGAAGCTTGTTAGCACTTGTAACCTCCCCAGAAAAATTTACAAGACAATATTATATAGAAATGGAGTCAAGAAGCAATATCGTCCCCACAGAAATATTTAAATAAAAATATAATAATAATTGGGACCCAAGAATAACCTGCCTGCAATGAAATGTACTGACAAAGGCAACAAAAATGTGAAATTCGCAATCTGACTCTGGTGTAAGCTCCCACAAAAATAATGAAAAACAATTCAGTGCTAATGAAATCTCACTGATAATGAAAATTCAATTACACCGAAATATCGGTCTTTGGCCCTGTGCAAATCAGAATTAAATTCTTACCTCATTGTAACTGCTAGTCAAATTTCTGCTCTTATTCTTGCGCACAGCTTGGAGGAACTGCATTGCAAATAATAATATCCCTTTTTTTTTGTAATTAAACTGAAATTTGTTTAAGGGAAGTGGAACGAAATTTAGTTCAATAAAATTGCTTTAGAAATCATAATTATTATTGGGGCACTTGTTGGAAATTAATTACAATAAATGAACTTTACATTATCTGATGATTACCTTAATTAACAATATACCTCATTCAGCATCTTGACCAGTGTTGCCCACAGACTACATCACACAACCGCACTGGGCTGCTACTACTGACCGACCGCTCTGCATGACGACTACTAGCGTACTGCACTCAACGACTACTGACTGAGTACTGCTCGCAACACTCGCGCGGTCAAGCGCAGACTAACTACGATTATAGGCTCTCTGGTCAAAGATTTTAACGTGCCTCACCATCGCTGCTATGTTACATACGTGTTTCATAACCCTCCACTGGGGGGGCAAAAATTTGGCAGCGATGGTGAGTCATTTGGACTTGCCATCGCAAGAAATTTTTACAATTTACAGAATATTCAAATTTAGTACATAAATTAAATGTTGTGCACATGCACCGAGTACAAAACATTTCAGACAAAGACAAAGTGAGTACAAAACATAGTAGCAAATCAGAAAAATGTATATAAAAATTATTTGACAGATAAAGTGCACAGGCACTGAAAAAATTCTTTAGCATTTTCAGAACAAATAAACAGAATGGCAGAAAATCGTGTTGATAAGTGACATGAGTGTACTCGCACTGGAGTTGAGAACATATTAGCAATTTACGAAATGTATATATATAATTAGTAACAAATGACATAAGTGCATACGTACTGAAGTATTGAATATACAGAATGAGTACAAATCATATTGAAAAATGAGAAAAGTGCACAGGCACTGAAGTTCAGTAGAAAACATATTAACACACAACATAAGTGCACATGCACTGTAGTTCATAACATATCATTAAAATAAAATAATAAATAAAAAAATGTATATACAATATAAAAGACAAGAGTGCATATACTGTACTTGAGAACAAATCGAAAAAATGTCTTAGGCATTTTTGCAATAAATAAACATAATGGCAAAAATCATATCGACAAGTGACATAAGTGTACTCGCACTGGAGTTCAGCAAATCCAAAAAAAAAGTATAGCCATGAACATAAATAATGTTAGCAAAAAAATGATTTTCACTATGTGACAAGAATTAGGATAGGAAAGGGAAGGATTGCATCATGGTTGTAGCACTTTAGATTGCACACAGCTGTTCTGAAAGTCCATATCTTTCCACAGAAGTATAACACCAAGTGACACAATTTGCAGTTCTTTTCCCATCAGAATCTATCAGTGTAGTCAAGACACTGAACTGTCGTAGTAATGTTCCATGTTTTCATTTTGGCAGTACACTAGGTACACCAAACAGTGGGACCATAATAACGTCTTCATCACCCACGGTGGTGGACAGCATGTCGTGTCAACACCACGCTCTTACAAGGCACACCAACGTAGAATTAGTGCAAAACCAAAGATAGTGCTCCATGATCACTAGGATAGACAGGACAAATGGACATTGCAGTAATTCAGGGTGGTTAGCTCATGAGGTGAAGGACATTAAGTCACATAATATTGACAATTACAGTCTTCATTAGTAGTTTGGGGCATTCGTAGCCCAGCGATTGAACATTTCTGTACCAAGCATGTAGTATTACAGAAAAATGTTCATTAATTGTTTTACATAGAAACAGTAACCTTCTTTTCCTAGTTACAAAGCATTATTAAATAATCGCATTCTTTTCCAGTTACAAAGTATAGCATAGTTAATTAATTATGTGTCATTCCAATATAGTAATAATCATTAGCCTTCTCCTAATTACAAAGCATTATTAAACAATCACATTCTTTCCCAATTATAAAGCATAATTAATCATTTGTCATTTCAATATAGTAAGAATTATATTCTTTTCCAGTTACAAAGTATCAACATTGAAAACAAGAGCTAATTAATGGCATAATTAATAACCTAATTCATTGAGTGACATTAATTATTGGCACTCAGTGGCCATCAAGTATCGAATAGTATAGAACATTGTTCCTCATTCAGTATTATTCAGATCATTAAGAAGTAATAACAATTCATTGAGTGACATTCAGATCATTACGAAGTTATTATTAAAAATCAGCTAATTACAGTCATAGCATTAATAATCATGGGCATTATAAGTAGTCTCATTACGATAAACAGTGGCAGTTATTAGCCAGTTACAAGGCATTATTCGGGACTGGTAATACATATTTTTTTTGTTTTTGTGCTAGCAACGCATTGCTTTGGGTAATTACAAGAGAAAGCAAGAAGAGAAAAAAGAGAAAAAAAATTGGTTCTGGGTTGTTACTGTAAATAAAAAATGTGTAACGTCATTCGTCATGAGTCAGCTGTAGCAAGGTTATGTAACAAGGCAGTATATGTGATCACATTTAGAAATGATAAACATAAATGGGTTAAAAAAATGTAAGTACTAGAACAGGTATAATAAGTAACTGGTTTAGTATGTATCATGAAAAACTTCTCCTGGAAAAAATACAAAATGGATTATTGACCTGAAAGAAGAAACGCACACTATGCTGAAAAGTAGTGAACTTCGAATTAACAAGTAGTGAAATGTGTATAAAATGTGTTCCATAGCTGTCCTTTCCAAAACTTTCCGTCATCCTACTATGCAATATAACACCTGCTGTCAAAACAAACTGCAACAAAAACTTAAATAACTACATAGCATAAATACATAACTTCAACATTATCCTCATCTGTAAAGAAAAAACTTTATTATTCATCACTTCATTATTCGTCAGCATTCATTATCATCTGCAAAAAAATGACTTCATTACTCATTACATAACTATTCCTTATCTCTAGCATAGTTCATCACTAAAACTAAGATGTGTAGTTCTGTCTGACAGCCTGCATCAATCACCTTGTATTCTGAAAGAAAAAATTAGTTAAGACTGCTATTCTACGATGAGTATAGTATATTCTTGTTAATGCTTGTTAATCCTGATCCATTTACTCTTCCTCATAAAGTTATTGAATCCTCTTTCGTCTATTCCGTAGGTGAAATTCCCATTTCTGTTTAATTTATTTCCTTTACACGTTATTTCTTTCTGAAAATGATGAACAAAGATTAATGTCTTGCATTTACATTATATACCCACTAAATAATGACTGGTTTATGGTGACACAATTAACCATACAGCATAACATTACAGACAACGTAATATGTCAAAGACATTGGCAGTGTTCAAAGCAAAATGTACAGAGAATATCACAATGCAGCAGCAAAAAAAAAAAAAAAAAAAAAAAAAAAATGTAAAATAGTCACGATGTTGAAATATCATAGGGCAAAAAATGTCAAAGTCAACGGGTGTGTTATACCTTAACTATTTCACAGTGCATACAAACAAAACTGGAATACAATCGTACATAAAAAAAATGGAAAATGTGCATGGTCTGATGTGTAACGATAAGAAAAGCGACCTGCTAACCTTACCTTGCCGGGCACTTGCCAAGAAAAAATACGACAATCATCAGTAATTAGTTAGGTGAAATAATTGCATTAGTAAATGGCATCATAGCATGTTACATCATAAAGTGATTTCATTCAATAAACGGTTTAATGTTTGATATATGGTGATTGCCTTTCGATTTTCTGGTTCTCAAAGTTTCGACGTGTACAACATTGGGGTGAGGGATGCTGCGAATCCGATATGGACCTGCGTATAGAAGTTCAAATTTACTGCACTTACCTTTTAATTTGCTGGATAAATAGTGTGTACGTACTAATATTTTCTGTCCAACGTGAAAGTCGCGGCGTGTACAAACCTGTTTTTGCTGTCTTCTCCGGCGCTCTGCGGCACGTTTGATGTTGTTCAGCGCAATGTCAATTATTTCGTGGTGTCGTAAGCGACGAGATATAGGAAAATTTACAAATTCTTTAATTTTGTTTGGTGGTTCAACGTTTTTCAGTATAACAGACGGAGATAGCATAGTGGATTCATTTGGAATGGAATTAATTACATCTTGGAATGAGAGTATGTGTGTATCCCAATCAATATGTCTTTTGTGGCAGTATATTCGGCACAGCTTACCAATTTCTTTCATTAACCGTTCACAGGGGTTCGAAGAAGCATGGTACTTGGATATAAAGATCGGAGAAATGTTTCTGGCTCGTAACATGCGTGTCCATACGCTACTACGAAATTGAGATCCATTGTCCGAAATTACTTTCATCACATGCCCTACATGAAATAGAAAATGTTTTACAAATGCTTTCGAAACAGTTTTAGCAGTAGCTTTGCGTAACGGAGTGAAAGTAACAAATTTTGAAGTGAGCTCAACAGCGACAAAGATGTAGCAAAAACCTCTATTAGTTCTAGGAATCGGACCAAAAATATCTACTGCGGCCATGTGTCTTAATTTAACAGGTACAATGGGATATAAAGGAGGAATATGTGAAGTGGTGTCTGATTTAGCTTTCTGGCAAATTTTACAAGACGCTAAAACTCGTCGTATACGTTTCTCCATGTTGTTAAAATAACAGTTCTGTCTCAGTATAAGAAAACATTTTCGTGCTCCGTAATGTGCGTAACTTAAATGAGTGTACCAGATTAATTTGTTAACAAGTTCGTCAGGGATGCATAATAACCAATTGTTGCTGTCAGGATGAGAGCGGCGAAACAGAATGTCATTGTGTACAGTGTAATGGTTTCTAATCGTAACATTTTTCCTATCTTGCCAAAGGTGTTTAATTTCTTTCCACACATTGTCTTTATTTTGTTCTTGTGCTATGTCCTGTAATGACCATGAAATAAAATTTTCAAATGCTACTTGCTGAATGTACATGACACTGAAATTTGTTTTGCAGAAGTTGGTTGCTACGTCTTGCTGATTGTTGCCGAGAGAACGAGATAGTGCGTCTGCTACAACATTTTGTGTGCCGGGAATATGAACAATTGTAAAATTAAATTCCTGTAAATATAGTTTCCATCTACTTAATCTGTCGTGAGTGAATTTAGCCGAAAGTAAAAATTGTATCGCTCTGTGGTCTGTGTAAACTGTGGTATGTCTGCCGTAAAGAAAGTGCCTAAATCTCGTAAAAGCCCATACAACACATAATGTTTCCAGTTCTGTAACGGAGTAATTTCGTTCAGCAGGTGACAAAATGCGGCTTGCAAATGCGATGTTTTTAATTACTATTGAACCATCTTCTTCAATTTCCTGAAAAATATGTACGCCTAAAGCTGTGTTGGAACTGTCGGTGGCAATGGAAAAATTTCTGGTAAGATCTGGGTGCGATAAAAGTGGTGCATTCAACAAGGCTTCTCTCAGGTTCACAAATTCAGAATGTGCTTGCTTATCCCAAGACCAAATACTGTTTTTACCTGTCAGTTGACATAATCTAGGTGTGTCTAAAGCAGAGTGATGAATAAATTTACGAAAAAAGTTAATTAAACCCAAAAAGCTGCGTAATTGTTTCTTCGTCGTAGGAACAGTAATGTCACGTAGAGCTTGAAGTTTTTCCGGATCAGGTGCAATGCCTTCCGCTGAAATTACGTGTCCAAGAAATTTTATAGAAGTTTTGCCAAAGTGCGATTTACTAAGATTAACTGTGAGTCCTTGTGCATGGAAAGTTTGTAACAGTTGTTCAAGAATCAGATTGTGTTCTGACCAGTTAGCTTCTGCGATAAGAATGTCGTCTACATACGTCGTAATTCTGTCCTTAAGTTCTGTCGGAAGTATTGTGTTCAAACCGCGAATAAAAGCTGCAGAAGAAATAGTTAAGCCAAATGGTAATTTGCAAAATTGATAACAGTCGCCGAAACAGAGAAAAGCTGTATATTTTCTGCAATTTGGATGAAGTTGAATTTGCCAAAATCCCGATTTCAAATCTAATGTAGAATAAATAGCTGTACCATGAAATTTCTGTAAAAGTTCCTCTAGTGTCTGTGGTCGATCTGTTTCATTAATAATAATGTCATTAATGTGACGTGAATCAAGTACGAGGCGAAGTGAGCCATCTTTTTTCTTAACAATATGTCGCGGGTTTATGTACGGACTAACTGCTGGTTCTATAATTCCTTGATCAAGCATATCCTGCAATTCCTTTTTAACTTGTTCTCTGTGAATATATGGAATGGGATAATGCTTTGCTTTAAATGTGTCGTGCTGTTTCACTTGAAATTCATACATAAATCCGGACATAGTACCAGGAATGTTGTCAAAAACTGGAGCTTGCTGTAAAAGAATTTTGTGTAATTGCGTTCGTTCGTCGTCTGTAGTTGCACTGCTTTGTCTAACTTTATCGGAAATCATTTGCATTACGTCGTAGTCAACTTCGTCTGGAGTATTATCGTTGTGTACGTACGTATTCGTGAACAATGTGGGATTACAGTCTATGTTACGTGTTGCGGAAATGACCTCTGTGCGGTTAATTGTTTGTTCTTCCGCAGATAAAGAGTGCTGAAATTCTAAAGCCAATTGTACATTTTCATCCTTTAACATTAAATAAGAATTCTGAAAATCAATAACTGCGTCGTGTTGTACCAGGAAATTCGTACCTAAAATTACGTCTGTTGTCAACAAAGGAACAATCCAAAAATTAGAGTGGAAAGTATGACCTCCAATACAAAATGATAAATGTGTCTGCAATTTAACGTCTACTCCTTTACTCGATACTGCTCCTTTCACTTTTGTTTTGCCTAAAGGTAATGTCGGATAAGTATTCTCTTTGTTGCACTCGTTAAAAGTCTCCTCATTTATTACTGATATAGGTGATCCAGAATCAATTACTGCTGAGAATTTCGATGAACCAATTTTGATTTCGATAACAGGATGTGAAATAGTTTTCTGAACAAAGGGTCTTTCCTGCAAGAGAGTGTCTCTGATGTCATCAAAAGTAATTACATTTTCGTGAACAACATTTTGCTTGTCTGAAGTAGTGCTTGTATTATTGGAAGATGCGATCTGTACAGTATCTAGTCAGATTCTATCTGACGTGTTATTATTATTAGGAGGATTCTGTGGCATTTCTACTATTTGAACAGTTCTATTACTTCTTCCAGACGTGTTACGCTCTGGATGATACCTACTGTCGGGTTCATTCATGAGAATAGGTTCTTGTGTAAAATTTTGCTGTTGGTATGTCCGACTGTTGTTAGATGTACGCTGAAAATTGTTCTCATTATTTTTACGCCTGTCGTAATAGTCATTCCTATACGGTGTATTGCGATAGGAATTGAAATACTGCCTTCTTTGTACGTAGTTGTTTCCTTGCTGCCGTACGTTACTATTTCTTGTATCAGGGACTATACGTGCGCGCGGCGAAACATTAAAGCCTGGTTGACCTTGTGCATTACATTGTTGGTTACGTATGCTAACCGGCTGGTTTTGATGTTGTTGTTGTGGAAAACTTCTATTGTTACCAAAATGTGCTTCCTGTTGCTGAAAATTTTGACGATATTGACAATCTGAATTTTGTCTGTGATTTAAGTTCTGGTAGTTGTCGTTCCTAAAGCGTCTGTTATCTTTTCTATTGAAATTACGTGTCTGATCATAATTGCTGTACTTTTGTTGACCTTGGTTATTATACGAAAAGTTTTTGTTTACAAAAGAATAATCAGATTGCTGTACTTCTAAAAGCTGCAACAGATCCCTGAATGCTGAAATGTTTTCTTTTTGCTGGCCCGTTAGAAGTGACACTCGTAATGACCGTGGTAATTTCGAAATGCATAATTGTATAAGTGCGGATTCACTGTACGGTTCACTCAGGTATTGGTTTTGTTGTACCATGTGCTCAAAAAATTGCGTTACACTGGGAAAATTTGAGTTTTCATAGTTTGGCAAACTAATTAGTTGGTCTTTAATTCCGCGCTGTGTCGTCTTCGACCAGTACGCTGACAGAAAAGCATTCTGAAATTCCTCTACTGAACAGCATTGCCTCGCGATCGGTCTCATACGAGTTGCCGGTTCGCCTTCCAAAAAGCTGCAAATAAATTCAAGTTTATGCGTTACAGGCCAAGTCGGTGGAAGAGCAAAGCTAAATTGTTGAATCCAGTCCAGTGGGTGAATCTGCGTTCTATCGTTTTTAAATACTTTAAACTTTCTCACTGACAGAAAATGTTTGTAATCGAAATTATCATCTCTGTGTGATGGAACAGGTTCAGGATCGTAAGAGTATCTATTGAACTGTGGTTGTTCGGAATCTAAGTCCCGTACTCTGTGTAGATTACTCAAATTATATGCACTGCGTGAGTCTGGCAAATGTTCGATAAGTGGCGCCTGCTGTGATGTGTTATTAACTGAAATATTTTTAATCTCTGTTACTTCTTGCTGTAAACTCGACAGTTTTCTACGCAACGTGTTGTTAGACGAGTCGATCTCATTAATTGTCTGCTGCAAATTTTGAAATTCAGGTGTTTGGTTAAATGAAACCGGTGCAGTATCGTCTGATTTGCTCTCATTAGCACTTTCGATAGCATCAATACGACTGGCCAATTCATCATATTTTTCAGTCAGTATTTTTGCCTGATCATCGGTTTTAGAATCGGATGCATTAATCTGTTTTTGCAACTTACGCGTAGTTTCGCTCAGTTTTTTAACATCAGCTTTGATGACATCGCAATCCTGTGTTAGTTCTAATTGTTCGAATCTGTCTGTCACTGTTTGAATATCTACTGTGTGTGTATCTGTTTTTGATTTAAGATTGGAAATTTCGTCACGTAATTCTGTGTTCGACTGTTTGATGGAATTAATTTCGTCGGACACTGTAGTAATATTATTGTCTACATACGTCTTCGCTTTCGCGAACATTTTACGTTTGTCTTCCTGTCTCTGTGCAGTGATTGTTTCCATGACTTGACGTTTGACTTTATTTTGATCTTGAATAAATTTGCGGAAACGTGTATTACTGTTTTCTATGTGGTGATTAAAGCGTTCGTCAATCTGAGTATTTTGTTGTTCGAATTTCGCGTCGATCTTTTCATCCACTGTGCGCGAAAGTTCTGCTGTCATTGCTTTAAACTCGTCGCGTAATTGTGTAGCTTTTTCAGAGCATTGTTTAGCGACTCCGCTAATTTCCTCTCTGAGTGTTTCTGTTGCGGCTGTTTGCATTTCCCTTAATTCTTGCGCAACAGACTTAATTTCTTCGCTATTTTTACGTGAACAAGCCTCAATTTCCACGCGTAACTGTTCCTTAGTGTCATGACACTGCGCGGCAACGGCTCTAATTTGTTCACTAAGCCGTCTGGAATTGTCGTCTAACTTTTCATTTAACTGTCTGGAATTGTCGTCTAATTTTTCATTTAACTGTCTGGAATTGTCGTCTAATTTTTCATTAAATTTGTCTTGTTTTTTATCTAGTTGTTTGAAATCTTCCCTAAATTGTAGCAGTATTGCCAAAATTGGATCCGAGCCTAAATTAGCATTTCTATTATCTGTGCTGTTTAATGGTGGATCTGAAATTGTTTCGCTTTCTGTAACCATTTGGTTATTCTGAGACTCACAAAAAGGTTTGCCAGTCAAATGTACACTGTTGGATACAATTTCGGAATTAAATGGATCCGTCGTACTTTCAGTATCCTGTTCATTTTCATTAGACAAATTTGTCTGTACGTTACTTGAATTTTCCAAATCGGGTATGTTAGGCTGGGCATCGCTCATTACAATAGAGCGTTCCGCATCATCGATTGTCGTCAAATCAACAGAAGACACAATCGAGTTCGTTCGTTCATTATTAAGACAAAAATCATCATTAGTGGTTAGAATGCATTGATTGTTAGTGAACGCACGATTATCATCATTACACTGCGTGTCACATGTCCTATCGGTAAAGTCGTTTGAGCCGGTAATTTCGTTCGTAATACCTCGCGATACACTATTCACAGTCTTTCGCGGCATTTTTACAATAGTCACAAATATTCACAAAACAAATAAGCACAAATGCAAAAACAACACACAAATACAACAGAGCAACAAATTGCCGTTGACCTGTAGAAAGAAAGTCACAAGTTAATAAAAGCGTTGCGCCAAATCCTAATTATATCTAAGCAAATAAGAGCAGATATCTGACTGTTGTTCAAAAGACTCTCAACGAAATACGATCCTGGACTGGGTGTCGCCAAGTGTAACCTCCCCAGAAAAATTTACAAGACAATATTATATAGAAATGGAGTCAAGAAGCAATATCGTCCCCACAGAAATATTTAAATAAAAATATAATAATAATTGGGACCCAAGAATAACCTGCCTGCAATGAAATGTACTGACAAAGGCAACAAAAATGTGAAATTCGCAATCTGACTCTGGTGTAAGCTCCCACAAAAATAATGAAAAACAATTCAGTGCTAATGAAATCTCACTGATAATGAAAATTCAATTACACCGAAATATCGGTCTTTGGCCCTGTGCAAATCAGAATTAAATTCTTACCTCATTGTAACTGCTAGTCAAATTTCTGCTCTTATTCTTGCGCACAGCTTGGAGGAACTGCATTGCAAATAATAATATCCCTTTTTTTTGTAATTAAACTGAAATTTGTTTAAGGGAAGTGGAACGAAATTTAGTTCAATAAAATTGCTTTAGAAATCATAATTATTATTGGGGCACTTGTTGGAAATTAATTACAATAAATGAACTTTACATTATCTGATGATTACCTTAATTAACAATATACCTCATTCAGCATCTTGACCAGTGTTGCCCACAGACTACATCACACAACCGCACTGGGCTGCTACTACTGACCGACCGCTCTGCATGACGACTACTAGCGTACTGCACTCAACGACTACTGACTGAGTACTGCTCGCAACACTCGCGCGGTCAAGCGCAGACTAACTACGATTATAGGCTCTCTGGTCAAAGATTTTAACGTGCCTCACCATCGCTGCTATGTTACATACGTGTTTCACACTTGATGTAGAGAATTGGGTTGGCGCCATTAAATTGTATTGTAGCAGTTGCTGCTGCTGTTGGCTGGTTCACTGCTGTATCTTGATGTTAATGTTGGTTCTATATGTATTCGTCTAGAGGTAAAACGATGAGGTCCCGTGTTGTTGATGTGCTTGTTGATAAATAATGAACGACAGCATAAGTGAACTTCAACTATTTATTGCCATGGTAGCCATCTTAACTCCACTGACCACCCAAAGACGTTGTCACAGTACAGAGTAACACTTATTTTACATCTTTGCATTGTTTCTCCACATAAAACAATAACATACACACTTTACAAAAGTTCTATCAAGACTAAGCTGACGAGGCGTCTTGCTGCTTGTATTTATAACCTCGTCAAAGAACTATTAAGAAGAGATGTGGTTTATAAGTCAGGCATCCATCTGTTATCGTAATTTGTGCAAAAAAGTTATTAATTTACATCGAGTGACATAATTTAACAGGTCATTAAAATGACAGACAGATTTGACAGGCCGGCTGGTGTGGCCGAGCGGTTCTAGGTGCTTCAGTCTGGAACCGCGCGACCGCTACGATAGCAGGTTCGAATCCTGCCTCGGGCATGGATGTGTGTGATGTTCTTAGGTTAGTTAGGTTTAAGTAGTTCTAAGTTCTAGGGAACTGATGACCTCAGATGTTAAGTCCCATAGTGCTCAGAGCCATTTGAACCATAGATTTGTCAACTTGTCAGAACAATTCTTTGTTGCAAAAAGGCCGTTTCTCAAAGGTACATCTATTGACTTCTCTCATTTGCATACATAAGTAAATAACATGAATTATTAAAAATTACAGTCGTTCTCGTTTAAAATAGATATGCTTACGTGAATAGTGAGTGAAAACAGTCCTAGTGAATAAATAGGTTTCACTGGGTAATTTTTATTTAAGGAGATCCAAAATACGTAAGTTGACCAATATTATTCGTATTTCATATTAATTATTTCAGTTGAATATAGTGTTTTTACATAATGACATCTGCTGTATCAGTGTTCAAGTGATGTTAACCTTTGTGTGGGTCAGTTATTAATTATATTTTAATGGGTTGACTGTTTATGTAGACATGTTATGCAATCATTGCTAACATACACAATTACTTTTCTATTATCATAATTGCTAGTTAAACTGGTTGAATTTGGATGTTATCGCATACTTCGTTATAATAAAGCCTTTAATAGGTTCCGTTACAAGATGTTGTTGTTGTTGTTGTTGACTTCAGTCCTGAGACTGGTTTGATGCAGCTGTCCATGCTACTCTATCCTGTGCAAGCTTCTTCATCTCCCAGTACTTACTGCAACCTACATCCTTCTGAATCTGCTTAGTGTATTCATCTCTTGGTCTCCCTCTACGATTTTTACCCTCCACGCTGCCCTCCAATACTAAATTGGTTATCCCTGATGCCTCAGAACATGTCCTACCAACCGGTCCCTTCTTCTTGTCAAGTTGTGCCACAAACCCCTCTTCTCCCCAATTCTATTCAATACCTCCTCATTAATTATGTGATCTACCCATCTAATCTTCAGCATTCTTCTGTAGCACCACATTTCGAAAGCAAACTCTCTTCTTGTCCAAACTATTTATCGTCCATGTTTCACTTCCATAGACTCCATACAAATACTTTCAGAAACGACTTCCTGACACTTAAATCTATTTTCGATGTTAACAAATTTCTCTTCTTCAGAAACGCTTTCCTTGCCATTGCCAGTCTACATTTTGTATCCTCTCTACTTCGACCATCATCAGTTATTTTGCTCCTCAAATAGCAAAACTCCTTTACTACTTTAAGTGTCTCATTTCCTAATCTAATTCCCTCAGCATCACCCGACTTAATTCGACTACATTCCATTATCCTATATCCTCCTTTCAAGATACTGTCCATTCCGTTCAACTGCTCTTCCAAGTCATCATTTAACCATACAGTAAAGCTGCATGCCCTCGGGAAAAATTACGGCTGTAGTTTCCCGTTGCTTTCAGCCGTTCGCAGTACCAGCACAGCAAGGCCGTTTTGGTTAGTGTTGCAAGGCCAGATCAGTCAATCATCCAGACTGTTGCCCCCTCAACAGATACCCCTCCGTTGTGGTTGCACCTACGGTACGGCCATCTGTATCACTGAGGCACGCAAGCCTCCCCACCAACGGCAAGGTCCATGGTTCATGGGGGTAGCGTTACAAGATACAGGCAGAAAATTCAAGATACGGTCTCCAGGTGCCATAAACCAAGCTCGATGGATGGCGAGAGCTATATATTCCCTAAAAGTATCATTACTTTGCGCTCAGTTAAAAATTTCGAGCAAGGAGGAGGTAGCGCTGTTTGACGTTTACCTGTTCTTCGTAACATCCTATGTGAAGCCATGGCTCTAGTGTATTTTGGCAGTAAAGGCACCCTACCAAGATTTGTGCTTTTTGAAGTCAATGAAGGCATATGAAAAAATAGATAAAGACATCTCAAAAGCAGCTCTACAGAAGATAAGCCAGCATTTATGGTATTTGACTGATGAAGTTTCTGTCTTGTCCTGTTTGACGATGATGTGGATCTAGAAACAAAAGTTAAAATGGTTGAAAATTTAACCAAAGATAATTTATCTGCTCATACTAACCGTTACATCCCTTCTAAGGAGGAACCACCTGACTTTTAATTTTTTATTACTTGACATAGCTTCTCTTCAGCACAGTGTAAGTTAATATTCTTTCTGTACTTACTCTGTACATATCTAACCTCTGTTTTTAATCTCCTGTTATGAAAAATATTTGTATATCCTTTTTATTATGCATTCACATCGGCAGTTTCATAACGACTTGAAAAATCGCATGATATAAAAGCTGGAAGCGGTTGTGGACTTAATAAAGTGTTTATTACCAGCTGGAGCGGCTTTCCTTTAGTTAAACGGAAGAAGTTTCTATAGAGCCCAGACAAGGACGAAGTCCACATTCACTCAAGCTTTCCTTCAATGGTTTCATTGTGTTCCTAGAAGACCCGTTCTTAGAACGACGTTATATAACTTTCCTGTTTCACTGTTCAACTGATTTCCTCTCTCGAAGGTCGTTTAACATGAGAAACAAGAAGTAACAAAACTCATATGCGACGGCAATCCTAAGACAACCGTAAAACTTTCAAATGTGGTTAGTATAGAAGGGAACCTTTCTTGCGTTTAAAAACAGGTTTTAACTGAGAACCAATGAAAATTCGCCTCTATTTAACTTCAGTGTAGTAAGTTCCAAACTGACGGTAGCTCGTTTGTTTTGCAAATCGAAATATTGTTTCTGTTCCACATATTCAATTACTTTTATTTTATCTTCATTCTCTGTGATTATAATATGACAAACACGCCTTCACAGGAGTATTTAAATACACTGGTGTCCATTAAAGTTGCGACACCAAGAAGGCGATACACAACAAAATGCTAGGATATGCAAGTGGTTAGCATTTGAGCTTAATAGAAGAAAATACAGGGTGTTTATAAACGAATATTGGGGTTTTAACGCTTTATAGTATTTATTATATTAAACTTACAATTATAAATGATATGTCAAATGAAAGAGCAACTCAAACAGTTTTACCAAGACTGTTCAATGTGAGCACCATTTGTCACACAGCACACATCAAGTCTATAGCCAAGTTCTTCCCAAACGTTGATAAGTGTGTCTTCAGTGATTGTAGCAACAGCTGCTTCAATCCAGTTTCTTAATTCAGGGAGGTCTGCTGGTAGCCAAGGTATATACACACGACCCTTGATGAAGCCCAAAGGGAAAAAATCGCATGGCTTTAGGTCGATTGAACGTGGAGGCCATGCAAAGCAAGCCCTGTCATTGAGCCCCTTGCGGCCTATCCAGCACTTGGGTACAGTGAAGTTAAACCAATCGCATATTTCACTATGCCAGTGTGGTGGCGCACCATCTTACTGGTTAATGAAGTTCTCTGGCTCATCTTCTTCCAACTGAGGGAAAAGCCATTGGTCTAGTGTATCAAGGTAAGAAGTGCCAGTTACAGTAGGTTCACCAAAAAAGGAAGACCCATAAACTTTGCTCCGGGATATGGAACAAAAAACAGTGACTTTAGGGGAATCTCGTTGCATTTGTGCCACCTCGTGAGGATTTTCTGAGCCCCAGATGCGGACATTGTGAGTGTTAACATGTCCACTATAGTGAAAAGTCGATTCATCACTGAAGACAACATGATCCAGAAAATCTTCATCGTCATGAAACAACATTTCGTTTGCGAAGTTGGCACGTAATCCATGGTCTGCCAGCTTTAGAGCCTGCAATAACTGTAAACGGTTAAGACGTTGTTGTACGCGTGTTCTTAAAACTTTCCAAACAGTCCGCACGGGAACTTGTAATTCACGACTAGCCTTCCGGACTGATTTCTTTGGGATATGAGTGAATGACTCTCTCACTCGCTCAACTGTCTCTTCACTAACTCTTGGCCATCCTCTGCGCTTCCCTTTACAAAGGCAGCCGGTATCTTCAAATTGATGATACCATCTACGAATGTTATTATCACTTGGAGGATCACAACCAAATTTCAGCCGGAACGCACGTTGCACAGTAACTACAGATTCGGTCTTTGAAAACTGCAAAACACAAAATGCTTTGTGTTCACTAGTCGCCATCTTCGCTACTACCGCTGTCTAGCGGATTGCGGCGGAAACATTGTACGCTCCGCATGCGCACTGGTGCCAAACAAAACTGTTTGAGTTACTCTTTCATTTGACATATCATTTATAGCTGTAAGTTTAATGTAATAAATATTATAAAGCGTTAAAACCCTGATATTCATTTATAAATATCCTGTAGGTAGTAGAAACATCATCTACATTGTACACTATCTGATCAGAAGTATCTGGAGTCTTATTGGTGAACTTCAATGTGAGATCCCTCCACCCTTCACCTTTATGACTTGAACCCTGAAGAGCACACTTTCAGTGATGTGTCTGAATTTCTGTGGAGGAATGACAGCCCATTATTCCTCAAGAACCCAAACTATAGTAGATATTGCTGCTGGACACTGGGATCCAGAGCGAAATCGATTCTAACTCATCCCAAAAGCGATCTACTGGATTCAGGTGTGACAGCCATCGTGTCCGGCATATTCCTTTACTGTACACAGTAGAAAATGCTGCAAAGTGTGCTTATACCTTTTCACATTTAACTTTTTCTTGAGCACAACAAGTGGACCACACCCTAACCACGGAAAACACCTCCATACCGTAACATAACCAGCGTTGGCGTTACACATGACGACAGGTATCGTTCTCCAGACATCTCGAATCCTTCCATTGGCCTGCCACAGAATACAGCATGATTCGTCACCTAAAATCACTCGTTTCCTGTCATCCACTATCCAGCTGCGTCGCTCATTCACCGCCTAAAGTGCCGCTTAGCGCTGACTTCAGAAAGAGACCAGTCAGAATTGCGCTTTATATTCAGGCGAAGTCTCAATTTTAACTGAGTAGGAGAGTGATCTACACAGAGGAATTCATCTTCCAAACAGCCTGAACACCTCAGCTCGTGAGTGTCCTTTGAGACGCCTCCGCTTGTGCCGCCATATTTATTTGAAGAGGAGCCAAATGTAAATAAATAGCAATTTTACTATTGACGAATTACTTACCCATCAATTTCGTTAATAATTCTTATTTAGAGTTACCATTTGGACGTGTGCGGATGAAGGTTAGGCATAGGCCGTTACATATCTGCTTTCATCATACGAGTTGTTCACTGCGTATGTGTGTTCTGGCTTCAGTAATTGAATGTGTCTAGTTAAAATGGCATTCACGCTGAAACTAAGCACGTTACAAATAAGTGACTTCCTCCAGCCACTGCTACAACTTGAAACGTCCCCTTTGAACAATTATACATGACTGTCCTTAAACTGACACACAATATTTTTTAGCGCAACGCAATCTGACTTTCAGAAATCCCTACAAAGGAATGGCCCTGACTAACATTAAGCTATACCTTTCACAAATCACTTACCTCACAAAAATCTTCGTTACTCGAACTACTGCAATACAGCGAGCGCCACTACTGCCAGCTAAATAAAAGATTCAAACTACAGAAGGCACTAACTACTGTTAGGGATAGTTAGCAAATGAAAGATTTTAATAGAGAACAAACAATGTATTTACCTTAATAGTCATAATATATGATATCCAGTATTACAAACTTCAAAACTCCGCCATCTCTCTCCCCACATCCACCACTGCTGGCGGCTCACCTCCAACTGCCCAACGCTACGCGCTATTAACATCCAGCTGCCCAACACTACAATGGCAGACAACAATGCAAACTAGGCACAGACTGCACACAGCACAACCAGTGATTTTCATACAGAGCGCTACGTAATGTTGCCAAAAAGAAAACAAAAACAGCCTACTTACATAGCCCCCATGCTCCCCACAAAAAAATTTTACAAATTGTTTTGGGCAGTGGCCAATAATGATTTGAAAAAAATTTTCATAATTACAATAACAAAGATATCAAATGCACACACTTATTTATACAATGTTGGTCAAAAGCTAAAATTTTCTCACAGTCCATAAAGACAGTCCTGATCATTCATCACAGTAAAACTGCCGTTTCTTTTATCAAAGTCTGAGCAGTAAAAGACAATGCACACGGAAGTAGTGGATTTCCATGCAGTCTTGAAGAAGTAGTGTTGTCCTTCCAACGGAAAGACAGTGCTGACTCTTGACATGCTGACAGGTAATGGGCCACAACAGAGCAAACACACAGCAGAGTCATTCGAAGTTTTGAAGAAGATTGGTAGGTAGGTCATCACAGAGTAGATCCACTGTAGTCCTGGTAGAGATTACGGTATTGGTGGGCCACCCGCGGTGCAGACCCACTGCAGTCCTTGTAGAAATAATGGTATTGGTGGGTCATCAGAGATGCAGACCCACTGTAGGCCTTGTAGAAATTGTGGACAGGTCCACTGTAGTCCTGGTAGAGATTGTGGTATTGGTGGGCCACCAGAGGTGCAGACCCACTGTAGTCCTTGTAAAGATTGTGGTATTGGTGGGCCACCAGAGGTGTAGACCCACTGTAGTCCGTGTAGAGATGGCCAGCAGCCATCTGTTGTGACTGTGCAGGTGCACAATTACCATTGAAGAGTCTTGCGGATAATATAGCAAGTCCATAACCACCACTTGTGCACTCACAAAGTTTTTGGAATTGTCCTTAGAACCAGCAATGCTGTTATCCAGTCCCTTGCTGAATTATTAACACACGTGCAAACACGAACAGTCCCAACTTCTCACATATTGTGCATTACTATGACCAACAGAAATGTGTGCAGTGAAATGAATGCTTTCAAGTTACTTAATTTGATGAACTGCTGTCAATTACAATTTTATAACATATGAATACAATAACAAAGGTACAAAATACATCATTAAAAACATAATAATACAGATAACATTTGTAGTACAGGCTTTACAACAGAATAGAAATAAACATATACATCAGTGTTACAGGAATTATGACATAAGTAAATACATAAAAGATCAGAATATCTTGCGAAACATCAACTTCACACATGAGCATTAAAACAAAATAGAATAAATAATGTCTAAGCATATTTACAAGGTAAATAACATATTATTAATGCCAATTATATTTGAGGAGAACAGTATTCCTCATCATAGTGAATGTAGCTTAGTATTAGAAGAGAAAAAAATTATATGAAACTACACAGAGACAGGAAGAAAACAAATACACAAGGGTACACAAACACAGAGTGGAATAACACAAAAGGAAAGGACAGGGTTCGTTTTCAGTGTAACATTTGGTACTGCAGTCCAACCCAAAACTTCATTCCATAAATCTTTCGTCTTATTTCGATATTTGCTCCAGCCAAAAAAATCCTATCCAAGCATGCTTTCTGTATTTTTCTCGTATAGCCTCTCAGTGCATTTCTTCAAATTCATCGCAACTCATTCTCTTATAGGCTACCCCCTCTTAAGCTAACTTAAATCTACTGAGCTCAGATGCTAAACTAAGGGACGAGGCAATGCAGCAGCATAAAACAATTAACACAAACATCAAGGACAAAAATTTTAAATAGGCAAAGCAATTGCAGTACTACAACTAATATAACAAACAGTCTGCTACCAAAGGCCATTTACATCTGTTTCGCAGCTGTGCGTTTTTGGACACAGCTAATCGGTAAGTGTTTCAGAAATCATAGGACGTAACCCAGTTTTCACAATTTTGGTGGTATGTGCGAATTCGATGGTGCAATGAATTCATCTCGTTGATACGATTAGTTTATTGTACTGGGTTGGTATAATTAAATTACAGGTCTTCAGAGAGGTCCAGTGTGGGCTATAATTATCGTTTGGCAGCCACATTTGGTGGTCGTTCTAATGCATTAATGCGGAACCGATTTCCAGTTTTGCAAATCTGGCGCTGTGAGTGGAAGAAAGACGTATAGAAATGTTTTCATATGTAATGGATCAGGAACAGGACATAGGCAGAAAAAGTAATATATGCGAAAGTCATAATACTGATTTTATTATCAAATGTTGTTTACACAATTTGTTCAATATGAGCACCACAGACGTTGACGAGACGCTGTACAGCGCCAGATTTGAACCTGGGGACCAAAATCGGAAATATTTTTTTCCATCATAAATCAGATCCACATTAACGCATTGGCATACGAGATATGTTCAAAAAGAAACCGAACTTTTGAAATAGCGCGCCAACCGGCAGAGAGAGAGAGCGCTGCAGCTACTGAGCGCACCTAGGGGCATGTTTAGACAACAAACTGCCATTTGCTTCGTGTCGCTTGGACAATTAGTAAGCCAACCACAGTCGCTGAAGTGAGCACATGAACAGCCTGCTCGTCGGATTAGTGCAATGAAAGAGCTCGAAGAACAACGTATGTGCGTGAAATTCTGCTACAAACTTGGCAAAACTTTCACAGAGACATTTCAAAAGCTTAGCCAAGCATACGGGGAGAACTGTATGAGTCGCACGGAGTGATACGAGTGGTTTAAACGTTTTCAACAGGGCAGAATGTCGGTTTGTGACGATTCCAAGTCTGGACGTCCTTCCACGTCAACAGATGACGACCACGTGGATAACGGTCGTGCTGTGATTCGCGAAAATTGGCCTTTTACGCTGTTCCGGAAGTTGCCGAGGAGGTGGCCATCGGCATAGGATCATGTCACCAAATTTTGAGTGAAAAACCTGATATGCGTCGTGCCAGTGCAAAATTCTTACTGCATTTGTTGACTGAAGTTCAGAAACAGACCCGTGTTGAAATGTGCGAGGAACTGCTTTCCGCTGTTAATGACAGTCAGAACTTTCTTAAGAACATCATAACAGATGATGAGACGTGGTGTACGGCTATGACGCTGAAACAAAGATGCAGTCGCCACAGTGGGTGGGCAAAGGTCATCGCGTCCAAAAAAAAGCACGCATTAGTTGGTCAAAGACCAAGGTGATGTTTGTTGGTTTTTTTAACTACGAAGACATTATCCATCATGAATTTGTGGCAAGTGGTCAGCTGGTAAACAAAGACATGTGCCAGGGAATCCTAGTGCACATGAGGGATGCTGTGTTCAGGAGGAGGCCTGAATTGTGGTAAAACCACAGTTGGATATCGCATCATGACAATGCGCCAAATCACGCCTCATTCCTTGCCTGTAACTATCTAGCAAAACTCCACATTCTGGTTGTGCCTCATGCACCGTATTCTCCGGACCTAGCCCCAGCAGACTTTTTCCTGTTTCCCAAACTGAAAAACACATTGAAAGGGCGTCGTTTACAAACCATAAAGGAGATAAAGGATAATACGACGAGAAACCTGCGCGCCATCCCACAAAATATGCTCCAGGATGCGTTCCAAAACTGGAGGAAACGATGGGAACGATGTATTACCAGTAGAGTGGACTATTTTGAAGGGGACAGTGCTTAAAATGTCGTACAATAAGCAATAAAACTGATACAGCAGAAGATCGGTTTCCTTTTGAGAACACCTCGTATCTATCAAGTTTATTATACAGGGCGTTTCAAAGTCTATGAGAGAAACGTCTAGGAGTGATAGATCATGTCATCGAGAACAACTTTTGCCAGAGACAAAATGATCCCAGAGACGCCAGGGGTCGTTTTATTGAATTATCCTGTCCTGGGACGACGAGATTTTACGTAACGTGCAGGGGTCTACTAACCACGTGTGCTGCATCTGCATATTACCTACACTAGTAAACTGATTGGGCGATTTCCAACGCGAGTACCTTAACAATGAGTGTCTCTAAGCAGAGCAAGGTATTTTAGAAGTTCGGCCTATTCTCTTTCGCTTGGGGCAGATAACTGTCTTACAGGCAACACACACTGCATACAAATGCCACAGAGTGCCTACACTCTGAAGCCTCTCCGGGCACAGTCAGTCATTGAAGACGTCTAACGTGATGATGAACATTTTCTTTCTAGCAACGTTTCTTAACCCATGATATGATCTGTCACCGCTAGACGATCACAGCAAACTCTTTGAAAGACCCTTATAGTCAATAGTCTGTGGTTCGCATAATACAGTTACTGGAACGCGGTACCGCAGCTGCCCAAAGCTAGCTCCACCCCACTCTCAACAGATGGGCTTTCTGAGCCGCTTTATGAATTCCTCTGCAAGTTTGTGCTGACTTTTACGAACCACAACACACTGGCTAACTGGCCGTGCCCACAGCTCGTCAGGTGCCCTCCTGTCAAATGCTCTTGAGCCAGTCACTGACACGTGCCTGATTGGGCGTTAACTCGCAGCCTTTGCAATTTAGATTATTCTTACAGTGAACGTAGCAGCATTCAGGTCTTGAATGTGATACTTTGAAGAAAGCTTTTCGTCTACACTCAGTCTTAAGAAGTCATATGGTCAACTTCAATGCCTGGTTGACAACCTTGGAAAAATAAAATTTCGCTCCAGCGAAACTTCCGTGTCAAAAACTGCATGCATTACATTTTATTGCAGTCAAGCGTTAATCTGCAGTCTGAAGACTAAGTGCCGATGTTCGCGACTACTCATTAGCTACATCTTGTACGATATGTCCCATGTCTTTCGTAATGATACACGTATCATCTGTCAAAGAGAAATATATTTGAGTCATGCATCATGTTTATATAAAATTAATTGTTGGTCATATAAAATTAATTGTCGGTAAGGCGGGTGCCAGGTTGCGATTCATTGGGAGAGTCCTTAGAAAATGTAGTCCATCAACAAAGGAGGTGGCTTACAAAACACTCGTTCGACCTATACTTGAGTATTGCTCATGAGTGTGGGATCCGTACCAGGTCGGGTTGACGGAATGGCTCTGAGCACTATGGGACTTAACATCTGAGGTCATCAGTCCCCTAGAACTTAGAACTACTTAAGCCTAACTAACCTAAGGACATCACACACATCCATGCTCGAGGCAGGATTCGAACCTGCGACCGTAGCAGTCGCGCGGTTCCGGACTGAAGCGCCTAGAACCGCTCGGCCACCGTGGCCGGCGGGTTGACGGAGGAGAAGATCCGAAGAAGAACGGCGGGTTTCGTCACAGGGTTATTTGGTAAGCGTGATAGCGTTACGGAGATGTTTAGCAAACTTAAGTGGCAGACTCTGCAAGGGAGGCGCTCTGCATCGCGGTGTAGCTTGCTGTGCAGGTTTCGAGAGGGTGCGTTTCTGGATGAGGTATCGAATATATTGCTCCCCCTACTAATACCTCCCGAGGAGATCACGAATGTAAAATTAAAGAGGTCCGAGCGCGCACGGAGGCTTTCCGGCAGTCGTTCTTCCCACGAACCTTACGCGACTGGAACAGGAAAGGGAGGTAATGACAGTGCCACGTAAAGTGCCCTCCGCCACACACCGTTGGGTGGCTTGCGGAGTACAAATGTAGATGTAGATTTAGATGTAGATCAAGAAAGGTAATGTGCCGAGAACAGAACCCTATGGCACTCGCAGCTTAACGAGACACGAGCCATATTAAAACCTCTTCCCCATTTATTGACACTGGAGGACGATAGTTCGTTGTATCTCTGTGGTGCGAACTGCTGCTCAAACTGATGCCAGAGCCATAGGTCGAAAACGATGGTCTTCCCACTCGATAGTACCATATGGCTGCCCGGAATCCGATCTTCTTGCGAAGGCACTTTCTCGTGGCCATCGCTGGCAGCAATCATGTACAGTGGCTACATTCCTGTCAAGTCTGTCTGCAGTATCACAGAAGAAACAATTAACTTCTCGTAGCCCTATTACACGACCTCATTCAAACTCAGTGAGGTACTGATAACGGTGTCTTTGTCGCTTTAACGGCATTCTTGACTACCGTCAACTCACCAAGTCCAATCTCAAAGGCAGTTAAAGCTCACGACCGTTACAGCGTGTATTTAAAGCAAACTTGATCTGCATCCTCACAGTGCCGCTACTAGCCCCACTATTACGCGCCTGACGCGAAATCTGAACAGAAGTCCTCTTTCAGGTGTAGAAACACGCCTACCAACTTTCGTTTATGTCGCACAACTCCATCTTGGTGCTGCGACTTTTTTCCGTCACTGTCTTTCGTGCCCCACAGTCAAATGTTTTCGATAAATCGAAGGAAATACCTACTGTCCTCAATCTATCGTATATCCGTGCTAGTGTCTTACACATAAAAGAGTAAACTGCATTTTCTGTGGATATTTCTTTCCTGAAGCTACGACCTTATTTAAACACACTTCCTAGGTAAGTTCTTTAATTTCTACTACTGTAGTTTCACTGGTACTGGTATTTAGCAAGTACTGTTCTTCATTACTTTCACATATTCTTTACTTATCTTAAAAATAAAACTCCGTTTCTTGTACGTAGTTTGCTCCGTTCAGATAGAGTGAGGTGTCGCAGTCGAAAGACAATACAGTGTGGAGAATGGTGGCTCGAATAGTCATCGGGCCATCCAGATTTAGGTTCCACAAGATTTTTCTAAATCACTTAAGGCAAATTCAAGGAAGGTTCTTTCCTGTCGATTGTATTATCATCATTCGCAAAGCAAAGATTTAGCTCCATCTGTAATGAGTTCGTTGTCGAAAGGTAATTAAACACGAATCCTCCTATTTCCTTCTTCATTGACTTGAACTTCCTTAAGATCTACGTATCCTGCGAAAATTAGTTCTCACACCCGTTTCCTCTCTATCCAATTCTGTTCTGAAGTTTTCTTTCAGTTAGTTCTTTGTATGTACCCGTGGTGAATACAGAGTTATAAATACAAAATCGAATAGGGGTAATGCAGGAGTAGGTTTAATAATGAATAAAAAAAATAGGAGCGCGGGTAAGCTACTACTAACAGAATAGTGAACGGATTACTGTAGCCAAGATAGACACGAAACCCATGCCAGCCACAGTAGTACAAGTTTATGTGCCAACTAGCTCCGCAGATGACGAGGAGATTGAAGAAATGAATGACGACATAAAAGAAATCATTCAGATAGTGAAGGGAGACGAAAATTTAGTAGTCATGGCGGACTGGATTTTGATAGTAGGAAAACAAAGAGAAAGAAAAGTAGCAGGTGAATATGGAATGGGGATAAGGAATAAAGAGAAAGCCGCCTGGTAGTAGTTTGCACAGATCATAACTTAATCGTAGTTAACACTTGGTTTAAGAATCATGAAAGAAGGTTGTATACATGGAAGAGGCCTGGACACACTGGAAGATTTCAAATAGATTACATAATGGTAAGACAGAGATTTTGGAACCAAGTTTTAAATTGTAAGACATTTGCAGGGGCAGATGTGGACTCTGACCACATTCTATTGGCTATGAACTGTAGATTAAAACTGAAGAAACTGCAAAAAGACGGGAATTTGAGAAGATAGGACCTGGATAAACTGAAGGATCGAAATGTTATAGAGAGTTTCAGAGAGAGCATTGGGGAACGAGTGACAAGAACGGGGGAAAGAAATAGAGTAGAAGAAGAAGAATGGTCAGCTTCGAGAGATGAAATAGTGAAAGCAGGATCAAGTAGGTAAAAAGACGAGGGCTAGTAGAAATCCTTGGGTAACAGAAGAGCTATTGAATTTAATTGATGAATGGAGAAAACATAAAAATGCAGTAAATGAAGCAGGCAAAGGAATACAAACGTCTCAAAAATGAAATCGATGGGAAGTGCAAAATGGCTAAGCAGGGATGGCTACAGGACAAATGTAACGATGTAGAGGCATATATCACTAGGGGTAAGATAGATACAGTCTGCAGGAAAATTAAAGAGACCTTTGGAGAAAAGATAACTACCTGTATGAATATCAAGAGCTCATGTGGAAAACTGGTTCTAAGCAAAGAAGGGAAAGCAGACAGGTGGAAGGAGTATGTGGAGGGTATATACAAGGGCGATGTACTTGAGGTGAATATTATGGAAACTGAAGAGGACGTAGATGAAATGGGAGATATGATACTGCGTGAAGAATTTGACAGAGCACTGAAAGATCTAAGTCGAAACAAGGCCCCCGGAGTATAGAACATTCCATTAGAACTACTGATAGCCTTGGGAGAGCCAACAATGACAAAACTCTACCATCTGGTGAGCAAGATGTATGAGACAGGAAGACTTCAAGAAGAATATAATAATACAAATCCCTAAGAAAGCAGGTGTTGACAAGTGTGAAAATTACCTATCAGTTTAATAAGTCACAGTTGCAAAATACTGACAAGCATTCTGTACAGACGATTGGGAAAACTGGTAGAAGCCGACGTCGGGGAAGATCAATTTGGATTCCGTCGAAATGTTGGAACACGCTAGGCAATACTGACCCTACGACTTGTCTTAGAAGATAGATTAAGGAAAGGCAAATCTACTTTTCTAGCATTTGTAGACTTAGAGAAAGATTTTGACAGTGTTGGCTGGAATACTCTCTTTCAAATTCTCAAGGTGGCAGGGGTAAAATACAGGGAGCGAAAGGCTATTCACAATTTGTACAGAAACCAGATGGCAGTTATGAGAGTCGAGGGACATGAAATGGAAGCAGTGGTTGGGAAGGGAATGAGATAGGACTGTAGCCTATCTCCGATGTCATTCAATCTGTATATTGAGCAAGCAGTAAAGGAAACATAAGAAATATTCGGAATAGGAATTAAAATCCACGGAGAAGAAATAACAACCTTGTGTTTTGCCGATGACATTGTACTTCTGTCAGAGACAGGACCCGAAAGAGCAGTTGAACAGAATGGACAGTGTCTTAAAAGGAGGATGTAAGATGAACATCAACAAAAGCAAAACGAGGATAATGGAATGTAGACGCATTAAATAAGATGACTACGAGGGAATTAGATTGGGAAATGAGACACTTAAAGGAGTAGATGAAAATTGCTGTTTGGGGAATAAAATAAATGATGATGGTCGAAGTAGAGAGGATATAAAATGTAGACCGGCAATGGTAAGGAAAACGTTTCTGAAGAAGATAAATTTGTTAACATCGAAAATAGATTTAAGTGTCAGGAAGTCGTTTCTGAAAGTATTTGTACGGAGTGTAGCCATGTATGGAAGTGTATGGAAGTGAAACATGGACGATAAATAGTTTAGACAATAAGAGAATAGAAACTTTCGAAATATGGTGCTACAGAAGAATGGTGAAGATTAGATGGGTAGATCACGTAACTAATGAGGAAGTACTGAATAAAATTGGGGAGAAGAGGAATTTGTGGCTCAACTTGACTAGAAGAAGGGATCGGTTGGTAGAACATGTTCTGAGGCATCAAGGGATCACCAATTTAGTACTGGAGGGAAGCGTGGAGGGTAAAAATCGTAGAGGGAGATCAAGGGATGAACCTTGCACAGTATAGGGTAGCATGGAGAGCTGCATCAAATCAGTCTCTGGACTGAAAACCATAATAATAACGTCCGTGGTGACATTTACAGTTTTAATTTTAAGGTTTAGATATATTTGTTCATCTTCGAAAATGGCAATTTTTTTCTAATTTTAGAAGTAATTTATTCAATGAGCGGCACATTATACATATATTCTTTCAAATTATGTTTATAACACGACGTCTTCGTTTCGCCAATTTTCCGATTTCAAGTGATGCTGCAATGATGGTACAATATTTTGTAACATTAAACGATGAAAGTATATGGCTTACGTCAGTAGTTGCTTTACATCTCAGATCTTATTCTTATAATGTGTATTACAATATTGCCTACTGGATTTTTTGATTACCTCTCAATTTTTGTGCTGCTGGTAATTTTTGTACAAGATCATGTTTATAGTAACACTTACATCTATTTGTGATCACGTTTATAACAGCACTTGTATATATTTGACAGCTTACTCCAATGATGGTTTTAGGTAAATCAGCGATAATAAGAATATTACATAGATAGTATAACTAATTTTTTCGTTTCCCTTACAAAGATGTTTATGTTGAGTATTGTATTGTTCTGTGTGTGACATGAAGTGTTAAAAATTATCCTTTTTGTTTTAGGAGATCAATAAAATTTTGTAGACAGTTCTGTTTGTTTATTAAGGATCTACGTCCACACAGATGCATGCTCAATCAATATTCGTATCGAAGGAACACAGTTTGGAAGAACATAAGTAATGCGTCATTCTTTGACCTAATACGTCTACAGGTCCATCAGAAAGGACATTTTTTTAGTTTACTACAGCGAGTTGAAATCTGTCTTCCATCAGCTGTTCACCAGTGTGAAAAATCTTCATCTACCTCTCTCGGATCATCTCAGTGATTCAATTTTTCCAACATTTCCCTTGCTCCATTGTGATAGGAGTGAAACAAGTTCTCACTTAAATTTCTGTTGACGTGGCTTCATTTCAACTCCAAGATGAAGTATTTTTTCCCATGCTCGCTGGATTTAAAGCTCTGTCGGTCGTATGCGAATATACGCTGCTTGAAAGGAGAAACTGTTCTACAGGGAAACATTTTTTGGCTGCTGTGCTAGTTTATTAAATATCTTTTTTTTCGGCTAGATTCCTTATACATGTTGTTGTTGTGGTCTTCAGTCCTGAGACTGGTTTGATGCAGCTCTCCATGCTACTCTATCCTGTGCAAGCTTCTTCATCTCCCAGTACCTACTGCAACCTACATCCTTCTGAATCTGCTTAGTGTATTCATCTCTTGGTCTCCCCCTACGATTTTTACCCTCCACGCTGCCCTCCAATACTAAATTGGTGATCCCTTGATGCCTCAGAACATGTCCTACTAACCGATCCCTTCTTCTGGTCAAGTTGTGCCACAAACTTCTCTTCTCCACAATCCTATTCAATACTTCCTCATTAGTTATGTGATCTACCCATCTAATCTTCAGCATTCTTCTGTAGCACCACATTTAGAAAGCTTCTATTCTCTTCTTGTCCAAACTATTTACCGTCCATGTTTCACTTCCATACATGGCTACACTCCATACAAATACTTTCAGAAATGACTTCCTGACACTTAAATCTATACTCGATGTTAACAAATTTCTCTTCTTCAGAAACGCTTTCCTTGCCATTGCTAGTCTACATTTTATATCCTCTCTACTTCGAACATCATCAGTTATTTTGCTCTCCAAATAGTAAAACTCCTTCACTACTTTAAGTGTCTCATTTCCTAATCTAATACCCTCAGCATCACCCGACTTAATTCGACTACATTCCATTATCCGCGTTTTGCTTTTGTTGATGTTCATCTTATACCCTCCCTTCAAGACACCATCCATTCCGTTCAACTGCTCTTCCAAGTCCTTTGCTGTCTCTGACAGAATTACAATGTCATCGGCGAACCTCAAAGTTTTTATTTCTTCTCCATGGATTTTAATACCTACTCCAAATTTTTCTTTTGTTTCCTTTACTGCTTGCTCAATATACAGATTGACTTATACATGTATGTCAGACATAAACAAGGGTAACTGCTTACTAACACTTGCAATTGTACATGCACTTCTACTGAACATATTTACTCGCATTGGTTCATGTGGTTACCTACACAATTCAACTGCTACGCAACTGAGGTATATTTATTAATATTTGACGCTGGATAAATGGAAAATGTTGTAAATGTTACTATTTTTTGTTCGTTTATCGAGTTGCGTATTTATTACTCGTTCTCGTGTAGCCTCCAATCTCGTAGACAGACATACCGCCGGGAGAGCGGTGTGCTGACCTCATGCCCCTCCGTATCCGCATCCAGTGACGACTGTGGTCTGGGGGTGACACGGCGGCCGGTCGGCACCGTTGGGCCTTCCAAGGCTTGTTCGGAAGGAATTTAGTTTATCTCTCACGTAGCTCTTGTTGTCTCCTGTACGGTGCTATTAAACTGTGACAAACAGCAAAAAGGGAAACTGCTGTCTACGCGCCAGTGTGAATAACTGCTGTCTACGCGCCAGTGTGAATAGTGACTATAATTATTGCAATAAATGTTTCATTGCTGAATAGTGACAAGCAAGTCGTTTTGTATCAATAAACAGAACTTCATAGAACAGAGGTTGTATGTAGTATGACAGCAGTTAATAACTGCCTTACGTAAATCGCAGGATAAAGAAACACTAGTAATGAGTATATATGAAAATCGCGAGTCACAGGTAGGTCGACAGGTCGTGTGTTGAGTATCAGTGTGGTCTCGTCCCACGCTGGGAATTTCACAAACCACAGAGGCAGTACGCTAGGACTAATACTTGTCAAGGTCAGCTGGTGTCAGTGTGAATATAAAAGGAAGTGCGCGTTCTTTCCAGAACATACTATGCGCGCAACTATTTCTCGAAGAGGAACGATGTCTTATTCCGCTATTCTGTGCGTCGTTTTAATAACATCAGTTTTCCCCTTCGCTTTAATGCGGTGTCCAAAAGAGATTTCCACGGGCTGTGAACAAATGAAACCAGTTGTGACACTTCCGCCACGATGTCCTGACGGTACCGTGAAGGTAGGCAACAGCTGCAGGTCGACGGCGTCTCCACCCGGGGTAAATAAACTGCAGACGTTATTCATCTGATTTCTCTTCTTCTCTCACCCATGTTCCTCAGAATAAATACCAGTAAATAATATGAACAGCGTTTGCTTAACTTTAAACACTTCATATACATATTATTACTTGCCTTTTGGTTATGGAACTGGACCTTGGTTTTTCTCTGTACAATACGCGATTTGTTTCAAATTGCCACTTAATCTTATTTTTGTATCAACTGTATGTAACAACGATTATGTTATTTCTTACTTTGAGCGATGAATTACAGTTGTGATTGTCCTAGACAATATGACTGTCCTTTTCCAAAACACACAAAATTTCTGGCTGACTTACACCCATTCAGCGAATTGGACTGCCCACCTAGTTCTGACATAAGTATCATCACAACTTCTCTGTATTGAGAGATAAACATCTGCAAGGGTAGCTGATGATTAGATTCTCGAGGAGTTTAATTTTTATTTTTCACCTCAAAATTTCTTTGCGTCAAAGCAGAGATGAATTTTTTCTTCAGTTTGCAAGTATATGGCTGCAGTCCTGGCTAATAACCAACGAAAGGAAGAAAGTACCTCTGCTATCCACCAGAATTATTTGATTTTATGTGCTTATTCATCCCTTCGTAATTTATTTTGTAGTGATTTCGTTCAGTTACATGTAAATGTTAAAATAACACAAAATTGCATTGAACACGACTTCAAAAATTTCAGTCTGTAACACAATAACACTGCTTAAGTCGAAATAAACAAATTTTGTTTTAGGTACCACACATGATTCGTTCTCAACATGAGTACACAATTTGACACATAAACTAGACTAAAAAATGTACGTTTGTATGAGGAAATAATATTTAGTAATATCAGAACTCACATGAGATATATAATTCTTGTTGAATTTACTTACATAAACAATACAAACTTTACCTAATTTTCAGTATAATGCTGGAATATACGTGATTTAGTCGTATTTCATCTTCAGAGATTTTTTTCAAGGGCGGGATCGTTGCAAGCAAGAATATAACATTCTTGAATGTTTGACTACTTACAGCTAGTACCTTAAAACAGTTTCATCATTTTTCAAGTAATTTACACCATGCATTGTTAAATGCAGAGAGCAATACAAGTTTTTAGTATGTAACTTTTCGGTTTCATTTTGAACTCTTTTTTTCACCACACGTAAAACTTTTGTGCATCATATCACCTTTTGTTTGTATGTTCCAGAGACGATGATGCATAAATAACGTTTGATGCGTCAGCAGTTTTTGGATCCAGGACATGCTACATCTATCTTTCATCATGGAATTTTATACTATGTAATATAACCGTGCCAGAAATGTTCATGTGTGGAAATGATGTACTTGAGCATTCCAGCGCATGTGGAATATGAGTATTAAACATAGATTATTCACTTAAAAATTTCTAATTTATTTCTAATTCCAATCCTTATTTGAAATAAATTTTTTTGAGTTACCAGTGACAGAGGTTGATGCATCTTTTGTGACGTCCGGTGTCTCTGCTCAACAATGAGTGTATTGTGTGGCCCTTTATAGAAATGTGTAATGTTAATATAACATGTTGACTAACTGATGTAAACGAATACTGGCTTGAGTGGTGCAGCGGCAACTGAACATGTAAATAAGGACGAAGGGGGCACCTATTGGGATGGAATACAAGATCTTTATGCTTAAATAAATGCTTCCTACATAGGTTGCGTGGCTCGTCTATATTAAATACGTGTTTCAATAGAGCCATCTTCACAAATGTTGTGACTGTGCCCTCTTGTAATGTTTTGTGGTTGCTGGCTGGATGAGGAGAGGGTGGGTGATAGGTCAGTGGTCGGCTTCCTATCACTACAACGCAAAATACACGCATGGTTAAAATACACTTTATTGCAGGAACCAATTGATTACTCTGAAGTTCTGTGGTTAACAGCAATCAAATAACATGTACTAATTCTTGAATCTTGTCCGTGTCCATATTGCAACTATATACAATGACTAACGTTCCCTCACAGCTAGATAAGGTGCGAGGCGACGACTGTCACTGTGGAAGACTAGAGCACAGTGCGACGTATTGAGGTGCAATGCGAACAGAGTCCCGATGCGTACTGTGACAGCTCGGTCGCCGGCGGCGGCCTATATGGGCACGCTACCCAGGGGGAGTTATCGGCGTGTAGCCTGGGGGCGTATCTTGGTCTTCTGTTTTCACAGGCGCGCCTAGTTCAGCGCCTGCTATACAATCTTTCCTTGTGCCGATTGGTGTGCTGGCGAAGGCGTGCGCCAGCGCAAGAAGCTGTAACCATAAAATAAAAAGAATTATAATAGAGGAGGAGGAGGAGGAGGATATTAGTGTTTAACGTCCCGTCGACAACGAGGTCATTAGAGACGGAGCGCAAGCTCGGGTGAGGGAAGGATGGGGAAGGAAATCGGCCGTGCCCTTTCAAAGGAACCATCCCGGCATTTGCCTGAAGCGATTTAGGGAAATCACGGAAAACCTAAATCAGGATGGCCGGAGACGGGATTGAACCGTCGTCCTCCCGAATGCGAGTCCAGTGGAATTATAATAGAAGAGCAATAACGTTAATAACACAACGTACTTCTTTGCTGTAACCGAGCAGACAATATACTCATAGAACACAGGAAGTGGATCATAGGTTGTGAGTCAAGTACATTTCACACAAAATGTAAAGTGGTACCTCACTGAAACAACGAACTAAGTCAAAGTGAAACTTATAAACAATTCCTTAGAAGTCCAAACACTTCCATTACAATTGGCTAGCGGTCATCGTAATATATGAAATATCGTAGTAATACCTAAAGCCTATGCGGAAAATGTATCGCTGAAACTTTTGTTTCTATGTAGAAAAAAAAACTTAAAGAAGATGAGCGTTAAACATCGCCATTAATTTCGATTGACGCTCACAGTGTTCTGCAACTTCATTGTCCGCCTATGCAGTTCACGTTCAGAATGGACAAAGCGGAATTTATTTCGAACAGTACTTGACTTTTATTCACCCGATACAACACCGCTTTTTTTGTCTGATAAGGTAATTTTAATTCCCGGTGCTTCTTTCGAAGATAACTGATAATTAAATGTGGCACTATCACTGGAAAATTCCTCACGATTTTCGTCCTTGGTGGATTCACAGTCTACAATATGAAGTTTCTAACCGTATGTCTGGACTATTAGGTTGGTGCATAAGATCATAGCGTTTTTCCGTGAGTTTAATAAACATAACAGATACGTTTAATATATTCTACTTCGCTATTTACAACAGTCTATTTCGATTCCGTGACTGTAGCAATAACGTGGTTGTGAGGTGAAGAACTCGTCGAGCTACGTTCGGAGCGCATTTCCATCCGGAATGGAAGGTCATTGAAGGCTGTTCGATAGGGAGCAGAAAAGATGAAAATCTGAGTGGACCGGATCATGTGAATAAGGCGGGTGGGGAATGACTTCCCACCCCAACTTCTATATAGTGTTTTCTGTCAGTCTAACAGAATGCTGGCGGGCGGTATCGTGGAGTTGCATCACTTCATGCAGTGTTCCTGGTCGTTGTTCTTGGATTACGTCCGCAAGACGTCTCAGTTGTTGACAATAAATGTCAGGGAAGCAATTCGCAGTACATCACACCGACGCTGGTCCAACAGATGCGTAACATTATCTTCCTTGGATGCGTGAGGTCTTTGTACGGAGAGTTGCTGCTTTGTTTGGGTTCAACCATTCCTTTCTTTTGCTTATGCTAGCATAAAAACACCATTTCTCGTCACCAATAACGATGCAGGATAGGAATTCTCGGAGTTTTTCACGAGGCAATTGATGGCGAGCAAGCAGAGAGGCACATACGGCTACATGCTGGTTTTTGTGGTTTTGGCTGAGAGCATTCGGTACCCACACAACCGATTTTTAAACCTTTCCCATTGCATCTGAAAGTCGCATAGTGGCTGAATGGTCACCGTTCATCACATTTTCCAGTTATTGAATACAGTGACATGCATCATTGCGGATTAATGCTTTTAAATGATCTTCATCAAACCCCGAAAGTCTTCCTGAACGTGGAGAGTGACTAATGTAAAAACGACCCACCTTAATACGGGAAAACGATTTCCTTGCCATGCTCTGTCCAATGGATGCGTCCTCATATAAGGCGCAAGTGTTTTTGGTTGCCTCCGCTGCTGTTACCACTCCACTGAACTCAGAAGAATGCATCGGAAATGTTCCGATTTCTCCACTTGGCACTCCATCTTCATATGTTCACAGCTCCGCTCACTGTCTCCAAACGACGAAGTGATGATATGCAAACTAAAATAGCAACAGTGAACTGCAAATAAAAGTTCAAAAAATGGTTCAAATGGCTCTGAGCACTATGGGACTTAACATATATGGTCATCAGTCCCCTAGAACTTAGAACTACTTAAACCTAGCTAACCTAAGGACATCACACAACACCCAGTCATCACGAGACAGAGAAAATCCCTGACCCCGCCGGGAATCGAACCCAGGAACCCGTGCGCGGGAAGCGAGAACGCTACCGCACGACCACGAGCTGCGGACTGCAAATAAAAGTCACAATCGATAAATAAACCTATTCCAACCGGAATGCCAACCTCAAAACAAAAACGGTACGAACGTATGCACCAACCTAATATTTACGATGACTTATCAAGTAGGAATTGGGCGGGAGAGAGATATGCTTTCTGCTTCCCTCCCGTCCTCCCTCTTCCCCGTCCCGCCACCTGAAATACACTTACAGTTAGAGATGTGCATATCTGCAGACAGAACCAGCGATAAAAAATACACTGAGGTGACAAAAGTAGTTGGGTACAAAAATGGTTCAAATGGCTCTGAGCACTATGGGACTTAACTTCTGAGGTCATCAGTCCCCTAGAACTTAGAACTACTTAAACCTAACTAACCTAAGGACATCACACACATCCATGCCCAAAGCAGGATTCGAACCTGCGACCGTAGCGGTCGCACGGTTCCAGACTGCAGTGCCTAGAACCGCTCGGCCACCCCGGCCGGCTAATGGGGTACCTCTTAATATCGTGTCGGACCTCCTTTTACCCGGCATAGTGCAGCAAATCGACGTGGCTTGGACTCATTGGAATTCTCCTGCAGAAATACTGAGCCATGCTATGTCTATAACCGGCCATAGTTGCGAAAGCGTTGCCCGTTTAGCAGTCTGTGCGCAAACTGACCTCTCCATTATGTCGCATAAATGTACCATGGGACTCATGTCGGGCGGTCTAGGTGACCAAATTATTCACTCAAGTTGGCTAGAAAGTTCTTCAAACCAATCGTGAACAACTGTGGCTCGGTGACACGGCCCATTGTCATCCATAAAAATTCCATCGGTGTTTGAGAAAATGAAGTCCACGAATGGCTGAAATTGGTCTCCAAATAGCCGAACATAACCATTTCCAGTCAATGGTCGGAGGGCGTCCAGTCCATTCCATGAAAACATAGCCCACGCCATTATGCAGCCACCACAAGCTTTCACTGTCTTGTTAACAACTTGGATCCATAGCTTCGTGGGGCCTGCGCCTTACTCGAACACTAGCATCAGTTGTTACCAACTGAAATCTGGAGTCATCTGAGCAGGCCACGGTTTTCCAGTAGTCTAAAGTGCGCCCGGTACGGTCACGAGCCTAGGATAGGCACAACAGGCGACATCGTGCTGTTAGCAAAGGCACTCAGTTGGTTTGTCTGCTCCCATAGCGCGTTAACGGCAGATTTCACCGCACTGGCCTAATGGTTACGTTCCTCGTACATCCCACATTCATTTCGGCGGTTATTTCGCACAGGGTTGCTTGTCTGTTAGCACTGACAACTCTACAAAAACGCCGCTGCTCTCAGTCGTTAAGTGAAGGCCATGGGCCACTGCGTTGTCCGTGGTGAGAGGTAATGCCTGAATATGATATTGTCGGCACACTCTTGACTCTGTGGATCTCGGAATATTGATTTCCCTAACTATTCCAAAAGGAATGTCCCATGCATCTACACTCCTGGAAATTGAAATAAGAACACCGTGAATTCATTGTCCCAGGAAGGGGAAACTTTATTGACACATTCCTGGGGTCAGATACATCACATGATCACACTGACAGAACCACAGGCACATAGACACAGGCAACAGAGCATGCACAATGTCGGCACTAGTACAGTGTATATCCACCTTTCGCAGCAATGCAGGCTGCTATTCTCCCATGGAGACGATCGTAGAGATGCTGGATGTAGTCCTGTGGAACGGCTTGCCATGCCATTTCCACCTGGCGCCTCAGTTGGACCAGCGTTCGTGCTGGACGTGCAGGCCGCGTGAGACGACGCTTCATCCAGTCCCAAACATACTCAATGGGGGACAGATCCGGAGATCTTGCTGGCCAGGGTAGTTGACTTACACCTTCTAGAGCACGTTGGGTGGCACGGGATACATGCGGACGTGCATTGTCCTGTTGGAACAGCAAGTTCCCTTGCCGGTCTAGGAATGGTAGAACGATGGGTTCGATGACGGTTTGGATGTACCGTGCACTATTCAGTGTCCCCTCGACGATCACCAGTGGTGTACGGCCAGTGTAGGAGATCGCTCCCCACACCATGATGCCGGGTGTTGGCCCTGTGTGCCTCGGTCGTATGCAGTCCTGATTGTGGCGCTCACCTGCACGGCGCCAAACACGCATACGACCATCATTGGCACCAAGGCAGAAGCGACTCTCATCGCTGAAGACGACACGTCTCCATTCGTCCCTCCATTCACGCCTGTCGCGACACCACTGGAGGCGGGCTGCACGATGTTGGGGCGTGAGCGGAAGACGGCCTAACGGTGTGCGGGACCGTAGCCCAGCTTCATGAGACGGTTGCGAATGGTCCTCGCCGATACCCCAGGAGCAACAGTGTCCCTAATTTGCTGGGAAGTGGCGGTGCGGTCCCCTACGGCACTGCGTAGGATCCTACGGTCTTGGCGTGCATCCGTGCGTCGCTGCGGTCCGGTCCCAGGTCGACGGGCACGTGCACCTTCCGCCGACCACTGGCGACAACATCGATGTACTGTGGAGACCTCACGCCCCACGTGTTGAGCAATTCGGCGGTACGTCCACCCGGCCTCCCGCATGCCCACTATACGCCCTCGCTCAAAGTCCGTCAACTGCACATACGGTTCACGTCCACGCTGTCGCGGCATGCTACCAGTGTTAAAGACTGCGATGGAGCTCCGTATGCCACGGCAAACTGGCTGACACTGACGGCGGCGGTGCACAAATGCTGCGCAGCTAGCGCCATTCGACGGCCAACACCGCGGTTCCTGGTGTGTCCGCTGTGCCGTGCGTGTGATCATTGCTTGTACAGCCCTCTCGCAGTGTCCGGAGCAAGTATGGTGGGTCTGACACACCGGTGTCAATGTGTTCTTTTTTCCATTTCCAGGAGTGTAGCTGCAACTACCATTCCACTTTCAAAGCCTGTTAATTCACGTCGTGCGGGTATAATCACGTCGGAAACCTTTTCACACGAATCACCTGAGTACAAATGACAGCTTGTAGCGTCACGAGTATGTGAGCGACTTATACGTCCAGACAGAGCTGGTATTGAGCAGAGCTGAATTTGCTCGCTTGACTGTGTGCGAGTCGGCGGGACATGGACGTGACGCGGCCGCTGCAGGCGAGCTGAGGTGCAGACACAACGAGCACGTTGCCGGAACCGGGTAACAGCTAGAGCCGTGCATAGCCCAGATACCTGAAGTACGAGTAACTGCAGGTAAAGACGCAACCGGTTTGCTCGTTGGGGTGCTGTCTGGAAGAGCAACAATACTGAAGCGGTAACAGTTAGGTACCGCCACAAGCTCCGCCAGTGCACTGGCCTTGTTGTACCTTATGTACGCGATACCACCGCCCTCTGTATATGCATATCGCTATCCCATGACTTCTGTCACTTTAGTGCATACTGAACGCCAGCAAATTTTTAATTAGCAAATATGCAATAAGGTATTTGTCTTTCCACCGGAAATCGTCTTAAATAGTTAATTATGTCATTTTATGCCCATAACATGCTTTTTTCCCTCTCGATTTTCAGTATTCTCTTATAAAAATGGTAATGAAATTCAAATAATTCGAAAGCCCGCTAAAACGCTCCATTTGAGTCATGTGATGCCTGTGACGTCACTGGCTAGCTCGTTGATCCTACTGCCGTTTAGCTAAGTCACAGTGTTGTTTTGGAATTTACGTTTAGGAAAATCGGTTACAAATGGTGTGTAGTACTACACTGTACGACAAAATTTGTAAAAACTGCTAAAAATTGTTTTTGATTGTTAAAAAGAATGAGAAGATGCGTAAAATGTGCTGCACTGTACCGTTAAAATGCCACTACGTCGACGCACAAGGTCCCTAACTTAATTAAAAATGTCTTGCACTTAGAAGTTGAAATTAATTTATCTGCAAAATCCTTTCCCACTGTTATAAGGAACGATGGCATCATTCAACGAAATTAAAGTCTTAGAGAAAATAGTCGTTTTACCCCATATTGGGCACATTGATTGATAGCTCAGTTGTTAGAGCGGTAGACCGTCGAAATTTGGGTAAACACCCCTGATCTATCTCATTAAAATTATGCCTTCCTTGTAACCTCCTTGTCTGGTTTTTGCTTTTCTTGGTTGAAGTTATTGGGGCCTTTCGTGATAGGCGCTAACGCTTGAAATGGTGGAGCTTATCTTTTGGGCTTTCTTCTTAAACATTTAGGGCAAAACTAGCAGTGACATTAGTTTTCCTTTTTTTGTAGTTTTAGATACTTTCAGGAATGCGGGTATTTAAAAAAAGGAGGGTAGCGTCTTTGATTCGTAATGGCTGGTTCAAATGGCTCTGAGCACCATGGGTCGTCAATCGCCTAGAACTTAGAACTACTTAAACCTAACTAACCTAAGTACATCACACACATCGATGCCCGAGGCAGGATTCGAACCTGCGACCCTAGCGGTCACGCGGCTCCAGACTGTAGCGCCTAGAATGATTCGTAATCATAACATCCTTGGTTCCTGGTTCAAAACCCGCCACCGCTTAAATTTTGCTGGCACTGTAGCTCAGCGTGTTCGGTCAGAGGGTTAGCTCCCTTCTGTAATGAAAAATGAGTGAAGGATCTACGATTAACATGTGAACGGGTGTCACGGGACGCCCGCGCCGAACTAATGCAACGAACAGTAACGAACAAAAAAATATCAAAGATGATATCCATAGACTGCTGATTCAAATCCAGTTGAACTTATTTTTAAAACAACTCGATAGTCTTCTCATGTGAAAACCAAATCACAATTACAGAACTTCACCACACCGATCAGAAAAAGTCTATTATTTTGTTTTCTTTGCCGTTTACATACACTTCCATTTGCAATCGCTTTTCACACACGTCAGTTGAAACAGATATTTTCTAGTAAATGTAACCACACACTTTTTACTTAATTAGAAACAAGGCTTTTTTTAATCTTCTTTCTGTCCAGCTAGGATCCTTATAGTTTAAACTTTTGAAGGTTCATCATCTTACATAAAGTGAAGTAAGTCTGCGTCAGACACTGACTTTAGTTTGCACTGACGAACATCACAGCTCTCACGTTTGTGTTGCCTATATGTTGTACATGATTTATATCTCTCCGTGTACAGAACCTCATCATACTACACTTCATTCTGTTGTGGGCGTATAGTGGTATCAATATTACTAGCAACGCTGGTTCAAACCCGGGTCCGGCCATCCTGATTTAGGTTTTCCGTGATTTCCCTAAATTGCTTCAGGCAAATGCGGGATGGTTCCTTTGAAAGGGCACGGCCGATTTCCTTCCCCATCCTTCCCTAATCCGATGGGACCGATGACCCGCTCTTTGACCCCTTCCCGCAAATCAGTCAACCAACCAACTAGCAATGCTTTCCAAAAAAGTTAATTTTTTGTACGCAGAGTAAATGCATTTATCCTCAGTAGTCCACCGCTCAGACTGATATTAATTTGAATCTGCATTGAATACCTCCCATAATTTAAACAACTCCTACAATGAGTATTTGCTAAGGCTAATTTGGTATTTCGTGCAAAACTTTTGAAACTACACGACTATTCCAGATTTCGAACTGTGTCCTCTTCCCCTGCAATCACGTGCGCTATCCGTTGCGCAACAGAATGCCTGTTGAGACTGTCTCACTGCCGAGGGCTTTATAGTTAAGAAATCAGCAAGAAGATCTGCCAAGAATAATTTTATTGTGTTTTGGGTCGTAGTTCGTGATTAATAGTCGACAATATAGTTATAAGATACGGATCCATTTGCAGAAGTTCCACAGTGCCTTCGTTTTTAGCAAGTTTATTTATCTTGCAGGGAACAGGGAAAAATGTCTGTCGTTGCACATATCGCCGCTCTAAATGGGTGGAGCATAAAAGCATTGCCTTTCTGAAGATTTGCACTATCAGCGTTTAAAAAATTCCTTCCTATTGTTACTTAAAACTTGTAACTGCGTTTTTCCATCACGAAATAGCTAAGAAAAACTACGTAAAACCTAGTAAACCTAGTAACTCCAGCTAACACTTCTTCCTATAACGCATATGTAGCTTCGTCTTACTCCTAGCCTGTGATGTCACCAAATCTTCAGCCAATAACACAGCGTTTCCGGTCACGTGAACAAATCTTGGTATTTAATGATTTTTAAGTTTACTTACAGAAAATAACAGATATTCTGTGAGAATATTAACCATAAGTGCTACTTGAATACTATAATCGCTCAGACTAATAACATTCGAACCATATTTTTAACATAGAAAAAAAGCCTATTAGGAATTATTCGATTAGCATTTTGGTTACTACATTACAAAGAAAAGAGCGACTGTCTTATTTGCTGTGAATGTATTTCGTCTAAACTGGACCAATACGCCACCACGAAAAAGCTAGAGCCGCTTACTAGTAATTTTCAGTTCCTTCAAGTTCCTGGATTGAGCAGATAACACACTGAAGAATAATGAAACGATCGCCGGAAATATCATCACACTTCAATATGCGAGGAGGAACGATGTTTCAGAACTGAAAGATCTGGTTAAAGCACCGTGGTACTTGGTTGACGCCAGCGATACAAAACGAAATACTGCAAATTTTAGCTCACAAGAGACATTCTACAGCATCTAAAAAAATGCTGCAGTTTACTGAATTACGGCAGATTCAACGACTGACTTGGCCTGCCAGGAGCAGTTCATTTTGTGTGCACATTGCCTCATCCCTGAGACTAGAAGTAAAATATTTTTTTCTGATTTCATATAGTCTGCCCGCACACAAACGCTGGCAGCAAAGATATCCTTGTAAGACTTTCACTAGAAACTGACCTCCTAAAGGTCCATAGTTTCGGTGGTGCAGCTTATATGTCTCGGTGGAACAAAGGCGCGAGAGAGTGATTCTTCTCGAAGACGAGCAAAAGAGCTGTTACATCCACTAAAGTAAATATTCTTTGAATGTTGCAGTAGAGAATGTTCCTAAAAGCTGTAATGCGTTATGTAGTTTTTGGTAACTGTGAAAGACATCTGAAAAACCTGCACGCAAATGTTATGCTACCATTTGGTGTCCAAAAGACAAATACAAATCCGAAAGCTCAACGGTTCATATCTGACCTTTGAGGTGCAAGTAGTAGGATACTGCAGGTGCTAGATAACTTTGACTTAACGTAGAGGTCATTCTGGGAATACTATCATGATACGCAAATGTGCTCGTTGTATTTTGATGACGTCAACATCAGCACTTCCTTATCTCCAATGTCATTCTAGGAATCATGATATCCCGCCACATGCCGATATCAAGAAGGGGAGGGGGGGGGGGAAGGAGAGTGGATTTCCCCGCCCCCCATACCGACACTATGTTTCTGTAAATTTTGCATGAAGCACCCCCTCCCAACTCATGCGCGTGCCCCCCCCCCCCCCTCCCTTTACTCTGAAGTCAATGGTGTGGAAGTTCAGCTCCCAACCACTTGAGTATTTTTTATAGTAATGTGTTTGCATGCACATCATTTACCATACAGCATGAAATTCCAACTGCAGCGATCAGTTGGGTTGAAGAAGAAGAATACCGTCATATATTATGTCAGTTCATCTGTATTTATTATTGTGAGGCATGTCGGCTTCACTACACTTAGATTTTTTACTGTAATTGTTCCAGGCGCACAGCAGCAGCTGCAGGCCACAGAATGTCCGGCGTTTTTAAACTATGCCCTAGCGTGAGCAGAGCAGCTGCAACGACAGTCTGATCCAGTGCTGAATGATTAGACTCAGTCGTAGTCCACAGGGCGCCTTCCCAGTCCTTTGGACCTGGTGTCATCTGACTTTGCCATAGCACAACCACACCAGCGGAGTCAAACAAGAGTGTTGTTATTTGGTAACACGTGCAAAGTAGTCTATCTGTCAATGGTTCTAAATGCTGAAATGTAGGTTTGGTGCCTAACAATGACTCTGATGTAGTTATAGAGCTAGAAAGTGCACAACATGTCAGTGCTAAAGTGTGGTACTCACGGTATGAGAGGGACAATCTATGCAGTTTGATGGAATAAGTAGATAGTAAGATGACAGACAATCGTGACGCATCTCACGGCCCTACTGACATTCACATGTTTGGTTATAAAACTTCTATAGTAGGGATGTATGGTGAGGCAATGCAAGAATTAACTTTGTGGAACTCGAATATATATTTAAAATGTCCAAGTGTTGTTAAACTGAAAGACCTGTATCGTGCATTATCAATTGCCACAGATGGATTGCATTGTTGGGATCAATGTGTGAGAGGAGCGTACTGTGAATTTGTTGAGCTTTTGCGCAATAACAATGTCAATATTGATCAAGTGGAGCAATGCATCAGTGCTGTATTCCTCCTGTACCAAAGTGTAAAAGTGTTTTTAAAATTTTCTTTTGTTATTAATTATGACAGGATCATGCATGAATAAATGTTAGTGAATGAACCAATTTATTAAAATAATTAAGTAAATTTTTAAATAAATAATGCTCGTAAATATATTACTTTTGTTACATGTGCTTGATAGTGGCTTTCAGTGTAACGTCTGTTCTGATTCTTTTACTCGACCGTGGATATCTCTTCAAATGAAAACATCTTTTATCAGACTTCAAAAACATTGGCATACCGAACAAATAGTTCGTACTGAACTATTTATGTGCATTTAATGAACAAGGAACCTTTCGCTATGTCAAGACACATAAACAATAAATTTACAGTGAGACTTACATTAAATCAGCTGCTGTCTGCAACAACACGTGAGTGCGCCTAGTGTGACAGTGCCTCATATAAATGATAATGGCTGTGTGCCGTGTAAAGCTGCTGTAATCACAGATAAGCGTCAGTCTTAGCTCGCTTCTAAAACAAAAAGGTGCCGTCCTTTTCCCAAAAATAATTGAGGGACATAATTCTACATTTGTTTCTGTAGTTGTATCTTAGAGTCGATACAATCGTACAGTGTATTTAATTTTTAATTAATACTTTACTTATTTATTTATTTATTACATTTTAAGTATTTTCCATGTAAGTTCCGATCTTCCCGCAGATGTGCCTTTCAATGTTGTGCCTGTAACTATAAAATCAGTGGAGGCTGAATTTACTAAACGAATGCCCATGTATGTACTTGCATCTACAAGCTTGAATATGATACAGGCTGAATTCAAGGCATATATAAAACAGTTATTTGGATCCTGCAGTTAAGCTGATTGATTGTGGGGGAAAAAAAATAGATGTTCTATAAAGTTGTTCCTATTTACTTCAATGCTACAATAACTTTAATCATGAAAGGAGAAATTAATAATAATAATAACACAGATATGTCAAATTAACTGATGGTTTATTATTAGAAAAGATACATTTTTCAAAAGGGCAGATTTTCTAAATACAGGGTGATTTTATTTTTACATAACAGCTACTGATTGCAGCAGCAGAGATACATGATCCACTAAGAATACTTTTCTTTTTAAAAAAGGAAATTGCATAAATGCAGAATGATTTTATTTACATAGCAGCCACTGATCGATTACACAATATTTATAGCAGCAGAGATACACTATACTAAGATGATTTTAACTGAAGAGTCCAGGGGAAAAACCTGATAAGTCCAAAATTCCGAAATTTATGTTTTTTCATAATTTAATAGACCAGCCAGTGTAGTTTTAGCTGGTTTTACAGAACTGGTCAAAAACCTGATGAGTCAAGAGATATTCTTATATCCTGCAAGCATGTGCAGGCGAAAAACATTGTAAGTCCACGCAAAACACAAAACAGGGGAATATCCTAACAAGTCCAGGGAATGCAACGATAAAATTTTATGACTTAATGATTCCCAGCCCGTGCAGGTCTGTTTTCACTAATGTTATCGTTGTTTTGTCATTGTTGCCACAGTCACTGTTGAGTATAAGCTGACAATTGTTGTTAGCTTTGTGGAGTTTGTGAAGGAAGTCAGATCTAGTATTGTATTCTGTCAGTATAAAATGAATAAAGAAGACAGTGACTCATCTACTCGCGAAGAAAACTATAGAATGTCATCAAAGAAGCTGACAAAGAAAAGGAAGAAGTATGGTCGCGTCCAATCATTTAAGATTGCAGTCACATGAAATAGGAGAACCATGTAGTGCAAAAACAATTGTTTTGATATTGTCAGTGATGAAAATAAAAGGAATATTATTAATATCATGAACCACTTCCAAAATCATGATGTAATAAACCTCTATTTAAGTGGTTTAATCACAGTGGTCCCTGTACGGCGCAGGCGTCCTGGAAGAGAAGAGCAGGAAGCAAAGTTTCGCGATGCAGCATTTCAATTCAGTGTTTGTATTTCCATTAATGGAAGTGTCCAAGAAGTACATGTGTGCAAGCAAGCATTTATGTCGTTACATGGAATAAAGAAGAGCAAGGCAGATCATTTACTGAAGGAACTTAAATCTGGAGACCAACCTCTACGAGACGGCCGAGGGAAACACAGAGAGCACATTAAATCATTTAAAGGTCGCAACAGCCACTACAGTTTGCTGAAGTCAGAAAAAACTTACGTACCAGAGTCTTTGAATACTAAAAAAAAAAGTGTTCCATATGTTCAAGGAGAAGTGTCGTATGAAACATACCGCACTACTTTCAATTCAGATTTCAATATAAGTTTTGGATATCCACGATCTGATACCTGTGGCTCCTGCGATGAGTATCTAGCCAAGAAGAAAAATTTGGAGAAAGAACTGACTTTAACATCATCTGTTGAAAATAAAGTAAGGCTTCATTCCGAACTTCGATCCAATGAAATAGCCCATGAATTGCATCTCAGAAAACAAAAAGTGTTCGTGACAGGAAAAAAAAGGCAAAGACTGAATGTCAAAAAAATCCATCAAAGGTTGAAATTACGATGGACTATAGCAAAAACTTTCCTTGTCCAAATATAAAGACAAATGAAGTGTATTATAAACGACAGCTTTCTGTATTTATATTCAGTGTTCATGTTTTGGCAACAGGGGACAGCTATTTTTACATGTATCCAGAGAGCACAGGCCGAAAAGGAGCAGACGAGGTTTCATCGTTCCTTCATCATTTTGTGCACAATTTTCTAAATCCAGAAGTCAGACATCTGGAGATCTTCTGTGACTGCTGCGGAGGGCAAAACAAGAATGCCACTGTGTTCAGATTCCTTCACCATTTGATCCATAAAGAAAAACAATTGGATTATGTAAAGATGACATTCCCCATAAGAGGTCACTCGTACCTAGAATGTGATAAAAATATTGGTATGATAGACCAAACTCAGGAATGCCAAATTCCAAAGGACTAGTCTCAGGCTTTTCAGAATTCACGCACACACCCTTCGCCTTTTGTCATCATTGATGTTGAGGTGCAACCAGAGATAATCAAATGCTGGACAGAGCATCTGAATAATACAACATACAAGAAGAAACTCCCTTTCCAGTCCAGGCCAATAAGAGAATTGGAAGTCACACGACACCATGCAGCACTGGTTCGGTATAGAGGGAGCTACAATGGAGCACATGAGCAAGCTTCATTACTTCTTCGTGGAAAGAAAGGGCAAGATTCCAGCTCGAAAGTGTCGTATGAAACATACCGCACTACTTTCAATTCAGATTTCAATATAAGTTTTGGATATCCACGATCTGATACCTGTGGCTCCTGCGATGAGTATCTAGCCAAGAAGAAAAATTTGGAGAAAGAACTGACTTTAACATCATCTGTTGAAAATAAAGTAAGGCTTCATTCCGAACTTCGATCCAATGAAATAGCCCATGAATTGCATCTCAGAAAACAAAAAGTGTTCGTGACAGGAAAAAAAAGGCAAAGACTGAATGTCAAAAAAATCCATCAAAGGTTGAAATTACGATGGACTATAGCAAAAACTTTCCTTGTCCAAATATAAAGACAAATGAAGTGTATTATAAACGACAGCTTTCTGTATTTATATTCAGTGTTCATGTTTTGGCAACAGGGGACAGCTATTTTTACATGTATCCAGAGAGCACAGGCCGAAAAGGAGCAGACGAGGTTTCATCGTTCCTTCATCATTTTGTGCACAATTTTCTAAATCCAGAAGTCAGACATCTGGAGATCTTCTGTGACTGCTGCGGAGGGCAAAACAAGAATGCCACTGTGTTCAGATTCCTTCACCATTTGATCCATAAAGAAAAACAATTGGATTATGTAAAGATGACATTCCCCATAAGAGGTCACTCGTACCTAGAATGTGATAAAAATATTGGTATGATAGACCAAACTCAGGAATGCCAAATTCCAAAGGACTAGTCTCAGGCTTTTCAGAATTCACGCACACACCCTTCGCCTTTTGTCATCATTGATGTTGAGGTGCAACCAGAGATAATCAAATGCTGGACAGAGCATCTGAATAATACAACATACAAGAAGAAACTCCCTTTCCAGTCCAGGCCAATAAGAGAATTGGAAGTCACACGACACCATGCAGCACTGGTTCGGTATAGAGGGAGCTACAATGGAGCACATGAGCAAGCTTCATTACTTCTTCGTGGAAAGAAAGGGCAAGATTCCAGCTCGAAAGAAGGCGAGTTCAGCCTACCCGCTGCTAAATATGAAGGTATAGTAATTCAACGCTATGATTTGAAAGTTTTTTTATTTACTGAAATAAGTATTTTTTAGTATTAGGCATATAGCTATTTGAATTAAGGGATTCTGATTTTTTGCAGGTGATCTTTAATATTTACTGAGAAATACAGAGATTTACAAGGCTTGAAAAGATTTTGCTGTAGTGAAGTGCAAGTCTATTTTGATCGTCTTTTGCATTAATCCACCATTGAAAAAACGCAGAACCTTTTATAGAAGATTATTAAATGGTTACATAAGATAATTTGTTGTAACATGGATTTGAAATCTTGTAATTACCTGCAATATATTATGGACTTGTCATATTTTTCCTCTGTACGACCTGCCTTCATAATAAAAATGCATTATATAATTGTAAATCCTATTCAGATGTATATAATTTCAGCAGTACTCTTTCTCTGAAAGATATATTAAGGTCTAAAACAAAAATGAAGAATATAACTTGCAAAACTAAAATTTTATGGGTCTTGAAACTTTGAATTTCGTCTCCTGAAAAAAATAAGAATTGTGACTTCTCAGGTTATTCCTCTGGACTCTTCAATTATTAACAGTATTTACAGCGTATGCACATAGCAGCAGCAGCTGAAGAACCACACATAAACAGACACAATATATATATATATATACAATAATTATTTTACAAGCATACACAGTGTGCAGTCACGTACTTGGTACACACAAATGATGTATACGATTCAAATGCATACACACACACACACACACACACACACACACACACACACACATACACAAACACACACACAGACATACAGTGGCTCAACTGAATTGTTTGAGAACAGGTGTCCTGATCCCATCCACACAGGTGAGGCATTTGTCATCATGACGCAACAGACTGACTTTTAGTTGCACTGCAGTATGTACACCATGCCCTGTGACAGAAGACTACTTGCTTCACCATATAAGGAGATTCATCACCAGAAAACAGACACTCCTTATAGTCTTCAATCGTGGGTGCCTGTGAAGCTTAACGATGCACTTCCTTAGCCTGTCTCTGGGTGGCACATGCATCTACACAGTATGCATGTACACTCCTGGAAATGGAAAAAAGAACACATTGACACCGGTGTGTCAGACCCACCATACTTGCTCCGGACACTGCGAGAGGGCTGTACAAGCAATGATCACACGCACGGCACAGCGGACACACCAGGAACCGCGGTGTTGGCCGTCGAATGGCGCTAGCTGCGCAGCATTTGTGCACCGCCGCCGTCAGTGTCAGCCAGTTTGCCGTGGCATACGGAGCTCCATCGCACTCTTTAACACTGGTAGCATGCCGCGACAGCGTGGACGTGAACCGTATGTGCAGTTGACGGACTTTGAGCGAGGGCGTATAGTGGGCATGCGGGAGGCCGGGTGGACGTACCGCCGAATTGCTCAACACGTGGGGCGTGAGGTCTCCACAGTACATCGATGTTGTCGCCAGTGGTCGGCGGAAGGTGCACGTGCCCGTCGACCTGGGACCGGACCGCAGCGACGCACGGATGCACGCCAAGACCGTAGGATCCTACGCAGTGCAGTAGGGGACCGCACCGCCACTTCCCAGTAAATTAGGGACACTGTTGCTCCTGGGGTATCGGCGAGGACCATTCGCAACCGTCTCCATGAAGCTGGGCTACGGTCCCGCACACCGTTAGGCCGTCTTCCGCTCACGCCCCAACATCGTGCAGCCCGCCTCCAGTGGTGTCGCGACAGGCGTGAATGGAGGGACGAATGGAGACGTGTCGTCTTCAGCGATGAGAGTCGCTTCTGCCTTGGTGCCAATGATGGTCGTATGCGTGTTTGGCGCCATGCAGGTGAGCGCCACAATCAGGACTGCATACGACCGAGGCACACAGGGCTAACACCCGGCATCATGGTGTGGGGAGCGATCTCCTACACTGGCCGTACACCACTGGTGATCGTCGAGGGGACACTGAATAGTGCACGGTACATCCAAACCGTCATCGAACCCATCGTTCTACCATTCCTAGACCGGCAAGGGGACTTGCTGTTCCAACAGGACAATGCACGTCCGCATGTATCCCGTGCCACCCAACGTGCTCTAGAAGGTGTAAGTCAACTACCCTGGCCAGCAAGATCTCCGGATCTGTCCCCCATTGAGCATGTTTGGGACTGGATGAAGCGTCGTCTCACGCGGTCTGCACGTCCAGCACGAACGCTGGTCCAACTGAGGCGCCAGGTGGAAATGGCATGGCAAGCCGTTCCACAGGACTACATCCAGCATCTCTACGATCGTCTCCATGGGAGAATAGCAGCCTGCATTGCTGCGAAAGGTGGATATACACTGTACTAGTGCCGACATTGTGCATGCTCTGTTGCCTGTGTCTATGTGCCTGTGGTTCTGTCAGTGTGATCATGTGATGTATCTGACCCCAGGAATGTCTCAATAAAGTTTCCCCTTCCTGGGACAATGAATTCACGGTGTTCTTATTTCAATTTCCGGGAGTATATATTCGATCTGAGCCGTACAAACTCCATAATCTGCGAACCATTCGCCTCGTCTCTCATCAAACTGATAACTTTCTTCTTCGGAGGTGTTATGGGATAAGGACTATCAGCCACAAATTCATACATGTAGAATTCCTTAGAATGGCACCTAAATACACCATATGGATCACAGCCTTTCACCTAATACAGGAAACTGTCTGTATATAAAGTAACTTGACATCAGTGAAGTTTGATTTCGCAAACTTGTAATGGAATTGGTACATGTGGAGTTTGGAGAGGGCAAGAATACACATACCAGTATAGACAGGCTTCGTGAACCCCACTGAAACCTGAGCCATCTCCACAGTGAGTTTGGTCTTGTACTGAAAATTCTGGCCCGATTAAAATTAGGCCTGGTGAGGTAATTTCTTGCAGTGTAACACCCGTCCCAGTAGTAAACGAAATGTATATCACGACAATTTCTATCATTCTCAATGGTTTTCCCAGAAACTAAAGTCTATAATTTATAAATATCTTCTTCAAAATCACACATCATGAGAGCCCTCTGTTCAATGTTTAAATTAATACATTCCTTCAGCCAGGGACGCTGGTTGTAAATGATGCTGCAGGTGATTCGGGGAAATCTCATCCCCAACCTGGGACATTGCTGGAGGTTTCAATAGTGTAAAATTTATCGCTGCTTATTCCCGAGAGTTGTCATCAGTCTGGAGATGGAAACATTTCATGGGACTAGGAGCTTACACACAGTGGCAGGTCACTGCATGCGCCACGCAAATCAGTGGGGTATTCCAAGTCTGCCTACGGAACATATCCGCTACCAGCTTCAGCAGACACAGTGAGGGTCTTATCCTTCAATCTGACGAGTTCATCTTTGGACAACTATCACAACCCTCCAAACGACAAAGTTTGTTGCGTACTTTTCTGTAGAGGTTGTTCACACCCAAGTAAGTTATGTAACTGAAATAATCATCTGGCCTGTACTCCGCTTCCCTTAATCACAGGCATACCTATGGATGCACCGTGAAAGACCCGCATGCTGTAATAGAAGGCAGGATACAGAGTGTGTGTGCCCAGGCATACACTCCAGAATTTTTAAAACACGTCTGCAAGCAAGCGCATATCTGCCTCCATGTACAGTTTATCATAACCCTCTAAATCAGAGATGCTGAACTCCTGCCAAACATTACAGTGTGCCTATACTCTTCAGCCGTTATGGCAGTACCTGTGAGCTTGCTGGTGAATGCAGTTATATCAGGAAACATGGTTTTGTGGACACTGTCTGTCAAACCTAGATATTCGAATGGAAAGATCTCCTTCTTTTTTACAAGCTCGAACTTTGCATCACTGAGAAATACAGCTTAAGTCACATGCTTATCCTATTGATGTAACGTCTCAGCAACTGTGTGAAGAGGTTCATCGTAGTGAATCTAGGAAGTGGAGCGATATTCTTGGCGCCATTCGCTTGGTGAATGAAACGTATTTTTCTACATTGTCAGGTATGATACTGACCTTATCGTTCTCCTACCTGGAAGCACCCAAGTGCTCAACAAGAAAATAGACATCATACCCGCTCAAATGATGGAAGAAGACAGGTATGTGTAATGACAGTTTGTACTTCAGATTGTATGCACTGTGAGTTGTACTGTGGAACTTCCTTATTAGATGGTAGTGATCTTTATGTGTAGTTCCCGCTATGTGTAGTTTTCCACTTTTCTAACCAAAGACAGGTCACAAATGTGACATTTAACTGCCTGCTTCTATAAGGCACCATCTCCTACTAGTTGGTCATTGGAATGTTTCTGTTATAAGGCCATCAACATCCCACACAAGCATTTTGACAATCATCTTGCAGAATTATCCCTGACATAAGTGTCCAATTGCGACTAGAATGATAAGACCATACAACCTAACATGCTGCTGCACAGAGGACATGCCGTTCTGTGAAAGTGGTGTTAGAGGTATTGGGATCACCGTCACATCTTGCCACAGTAACTAGTAAGCACTGAAAGTCAGTGTATACAACAAAGGGGCATCGTTCCTGGCGGAGATCATTCTTAAACTTTAATAACTTTTCTATCCTCAGTGTGCATTTCCACAAGTACCGGCTCTTGGGTCGAGTACTCAAAAAAATGGTTCAAATGGCTCTAAGCACTATGGGACTTAACATCTGAGGTCATGAGTCCCCTAGAACTTAGAACTACTTAAACCTAACTAACCTAAGGACATAACACACATCCATACCCTAGGCAGGATTCGAACCTGCGAGCGTAGCGGTCACGGGGTTCCAGACTGAAGCGCCTAGAACCGCTCGGTCACAACGGCCGGCTCGAGTACTCAGTCAGATGTCTTTCTCAGTACTCATGCTTATTGAAAGAGTTGAGGCATCTGCGCCAAAAGTGCCTTCTCCCATTCCTTTTTGACACTTCATTGGAAAGTAGGTGGGATAAGTTTTTGATGCACATGTAGTGTTGCTTCTCGCCATTGGAGAATAGTAATAAATCTACGGATGCTGACTAGCTAATACGAAAAAGTAGAGGAGTCTAACTACCCTATCCTTCACATCCTCTGGCTTGCTTCTTTTCTCATCTGCACCCAGACAGTAAACATGAACCGATTAATTAGGGTTCTACCACTCGGATTTTAGCTGGTCTGTGATTGTGACGGGGGAATGAGATACCTTCAAAGTTAAAATGCCTGTAGCCATTAGTTGTTTCATACGTACTGGAAGATATGCATGTTTCAGGTAATTTCTATCGCAAGCCAGAAGTTGTCATCTAGATTTTGGAGATTAATACATGCCTTTTCAGCGGCAATATCATCTGGGAGAGGGATGAAACTGGACAGATGACCATCCGCCATTCGCTGTTTATGTAATTTCTGATAATTTTCTCGTTAAAATTTCTAGAATACCACACAACAACAGCAATTTCCTTCAATATCTTCATCATCAGTGCTCCCATCAAGTCACTCTGTGTACAAAAAGAAAAAAAAGAAAAAAATTAATATAGAAAATTGAATACTTGGTTGCGAATTTATTTTTAATACTTACAGTCGACATCTTCATCACTCATTGTCATTGTCAAGATGCAAATGCATTGAGAGAGTGCCATACATGGATACTTTAAAAAAGAAAACCTACAACCTGTTGCTGCTGTAATAGTGATGGAACATAATGACGGCTATAGGTAGACCAATACTTATACGCTTGGACAGGCATTTTAAACACTTCCAATGTACACAAGATTTCATACATATCAGTTATAGTATCGTGATGCCACGGGCACGGAGGCACAAGGTGCGTGGTGTGCGGGGAGGTGGGTGCTTCTTGGAGTCTCCCTTCCTCCCTCCCATGAATCCATGAATGCATAGCGTGGAGTGGGGGGGGGGTCTCTTGGTTCTTCACGCAGAATTTGCAGAAATGGGGGGGGGGGGAGGGGGAATTTCTGCTGTCCTTCCCTCCTTGACCTCAGAACATAGTAGGATGTCATGGTTCCTGGAATAATCTTGGAGATAAGGAAGTGCTGATGCTGATGTCAGTAAAATATGGCAAGCACACTTACCTCAGCATAATTCCCAGAATGACCTCTATGTCGGGTCACGGTTATCTAGCATCAGTATTGCCCAGTTACTCCTGTAAAGGTAAAATCTTTGAAACATTTCAAGAAAAACTAGTACTGGGTCCAAAAAACCAGTGACTGAAGTATCGAACGCACAGCACTCAGTAAGAGAAAAAGGCAGGGCTATACGAAGCGGCTCGAAAAGTCTGGAACAGTTTTTATACTGCAGTTGTTATCGAAGTGTTTTGTCCATTTGAGGCACCAGCCATATCTCTGCAAAGTTCCCATTTTTCTGCAGCCGAAGTGAAAAGTTCTGCAGATGTTCTAAAAGCTGCTCTGGTGAATCATAAGACTGAGAAAGGATTTGATTTGCTTTTAGAGAAAACCAAAGCTTATTCTAAGAACCAAAATCTGAAATACCGAAATATCTCCTTTACAACAAAAATACTAACGAGGTGGAAACACATAGGAACATTGTCTGTTTCTGAAGAACTATCTCATGAAAGTAAATTTAAGAAATGTGTGTTTGAAATCTTAATCTCTTCCTGGGCGAGATTTATCGAAGGTTCAACGAAGGGGATCTAAAGTGACTACTCTGTCTGAACAGAAAATTGTTGCGTTCTCCCAAACAAATCCTTCACCAACACGACGTTTGGAAATGTTGCTTGGAATACAGAAACAACCTGTGCAGGCTTTATGCACAGCTGGAAATGTTGCGAACAATTAGGACTGCTGTTCAGCCATGTAATTAACCACTACTGCAAGACAACTTATTGCTGAACGTGGTAAGACTAAAGAACTGTTTTAGGAAGTTATTCACATGACCATTCTGGTTATGCCAGTTTTAGTATCGTCAGCGTCCTCTAAATGGTCAACCAGCGCCTTGCGACGACTTAAAACTTGCCTCAGATCGACAGTTTCGCAGTCGAAACTCACCTAGCTACTCCTCCTTCACGTTCATCAGGACAGGGTTAGGAAAATTAATCTCGTGAATGTCATAAAAGTATTTGTTTCCTGGATTGTGGAAAGGAAAGCTACAGTCATAAGTGGTTTGTAACATTTTTTCAGTTTAAAAACAAACAAAAAGAATGCCTTCTTCTTTTCTTCAAAGAAATTATATTTTTTTTTAACCTGTTAAGAAGCGATTCTAAAATATTGATAATAGTAATGACGACGATGATGAAACTAATAATAATAATAATAAATTTATCAATAGCGGATTGCAAAACTCTGAACTACTGTTCGTAAGTGGTCTCACAGAAGAATAGAGCTAATGTCTTCCCTCCTATGTGATGGCTTTTTCAAAATTAAAGGAACAATATTCTTCCCTAGAAGCAGGACCTATAAAATAGGGCCCTTATTTACGACTTTTCATATCAATGAATTGTTTCTCTTTGCAGAAGAAAATAGCACTGACTGCCAATATCTTCACACACTGTCGACGTACACATTTGTTTATCGGGTTAGTTGAACGATGTATGTCTAATTTACATTAGACGAAATCAGTGAACAGACTTACCTCCCGAGGAGATCACGAATGTAAAATTAGAGAGATTAGAGCGCGCACAGAGGCTTTCAGACGGTCGTTCTTCCCGCGAACCATACGCGACTGGAACAGGAAAGGGAGATAATGACAGTTGCACGTAAAGTGCCCTCCGCCACACACCGTTGGGTGGCTTGCGGAGTATAAATGTAGATGTAGATGTAGACTTTCTGAGCCATCACCCTCTCCTAACAATCAGTGAACGGGCTTGCTTGCACTCCCTCCTCCGTTCCCCACCGCTCCCCCCCCCCCCCCTTGCACGTCTCCGAAAACCAGTGAATATCTTTGTTTGTATCCCACTAAAAATGCTACTCTGTGGAGTGCTTGGCGGAGGGACTTTGTACTCGTATTTGTGATTTTCAGGTCTATTCGTTCGCATATTGCGGGACGGAAAAATGGTTGGTACAATGGCTCTGTACGCGCAAATCTATCTTATCCAGTTCCCAGTATCACAGCGCCAGATATACGGTGGCGGCAGCAGACTTACACAGTCATCCTTGAATAGTCTCTGTAAAGATACAGCGAATGCTACATAACTGGTTTAAAATAAAGCGTAGAACTGTGGACAGAGAGACACTAAGTGGAACGTATTTAGGTGTGAAAAGATCCTTTAGAAAAGAAGATCCAGGAATAATTAATTATCCCACCACTGGCAAGACGAGTACTGTGGCTATTATTGTACGCGGTGTTAAGAAACAGCTGAAATCGCTAAACGTGGACAAAGTATCAGAGCCCAATGGATCCCAATCAGACTATACGCGTACACAATGTGCAGCTGAGTTAACTCCTCTCTTAATCATAATATTCCGTTGCTCCCACGGAAAAAGACCTTTACCATATTGTTAGAAGAACAGCTCTCAATCGTTTACAAGAATGATAGCAAAAGTTATCTGCACCAACATCTAAATTCCTGAAGCAACCTTGCGGTGTGTAGCGGAGGATGGTTTGTGTACCACTGCCACTTTCTTTCTTTCCTGTCCGAGTCGCGAGGAGTACGCGAAAAGAACGATTGCCGGTGAGCCTCCCCGTGTGGGCTCCCATCTCCCTTATTTTATCTCCACGATCCTTTCACGAGATATACGTAGGAGGAGGCAATATATTTGTACGTTCTCGGAATTTATTTCGATATCAGCCATTTTGTCTTTCGTGGACGATCTAAAAGAGGCACTACAGCACAGTCTTCCTCCGCGGAACAGTTTTGGAAAATAGAGGTTCAGTATTTCGGCCTTTTCTGGATCATCCTTCGTTTCATTGCCGTTATGGTCACAGAATGTCTGGATAGATGACAAACATCCGTTTACTAAGTTAAAATAAGTCCGAAACTACTTAGGATTTTCTGTCAAGTCGGCAGACTGAATTTTACTTTCGTATTCATTGAACGCTGCACGCATGGCTCTCCTTACGCTAATTTTGATTTCGTTTAAGTTTTGTTTCTCTGTGAGGCTTTGGCTACGTTTAAATTTGCTCTTTGCTTGCGTAACAGTTTTCTGACATGTCTGTCGAACCACTGTGGGTCTTTTCCATTCCTCATAACTTTGTTCGGCACATCCACGAAACTACAGTCCCGTATCACTGACATCCATGTGTTGCAGAATCTTAGAACAAATTCTGAGATGGGTCGACCACGTAACTAATGAGTAGGTACTGAGTAGAACTGGAGGGATAAGAAATTTGTGGAGCAACTTGAATAAAAGAAGGGATCGATTGATAGGACACGCTCTGAGACATCAAGGCATCACTGCTTTAGTACTGGAGGGAAGTGTGGGGAGTAAAAGTCGTAGATGGAGGCGAGGAGATCAGTACAGTAAGCAGATTGAGAAGGATGTAGGTTGTAGTAGTTATTCGGCGATGGAGAGTCTTACACAGGATAGAGCAGCATGGAGAGCTGCATTAAACCAGTCTTCAGACTGACGACCACAACACAACACATTCCGAGCTCATACATTTGAGGTATCTCTCCCGCTTGCATCCATCTGAGTCATCGAGGACACAGAGGATGGTGCGACTGCAGGGACTTATCTCTTGCACGCTCCCCGTGAGACCCACATTTTCAATTAACTGTCCACACACTACATTTGTAGAGGCCTTGCCCACTATACTCATTACTCGCGGCAGTCAGTTTACAGATTCCTGCAAGAGTTTGAGCAATGTGAGTGCATCCACACTGAAGAAGATCATTGGCCTCTAAGCCTCATCTATATGAAGATGGTAGGTATCTGCTCTTTCGGACATTCGGTCACTGTGTTGTCTATGGTGAGAGGCAATGTTCGAAATTTGGTATTCTCAGCACATTCTTGACACTGCAGATCTCAGAATATTCAATTCTCTAACGATTTCCGAAGTGCAATATCCCATGTGTCTAGCTCCTACTTGAGTCGAAGTCCGCTTTCGAAGTCTGTCAATACCCACCGGACTATAATGACATCGGAAACTTTTTCACACGTATCACATGAGTACAAATGACAGCTCCACCGATGCACTGCCCTTTTATACCTTGCGTGCGCCACGGTACCACCATCTGTATAAGTGGATATTGCTATCCCATGACATTTGTCACCTCAGTGTACCTTCACACATACACCATAACAGATCAAGGCCAAGATGTGGAAAGTTAACTCAGGAAGTGTCAAAAGAAGTATCTCAGACATATTTGCTTTACAAAGTTGACTTAGTTACTAAACTGACTAAACGTTATGACCTTGCGTTTAATGTAGATGATCTTTTATTTGTCACACATAGCACACTTAGTGAGACTGTTATATTTGCTGTTAAAAAAATACTTCTACTAAAAAGGAAGAAAGAGAAAAATACCAATATGTCATTATAGTGATAAATTTAACATAACGAGTATTATTGAAAGACAGCCCGAGTAAACATTTTACAACAGAATTTCAAAGACAGAAAGAGTGGTTCCGTATGGAACCTACCACAATTGATGAGCGGTGATATGATAACTCTGAAGGTAACAGCGATCCAGTATTTGAGAATACGTGGAAACCAAAACAGTCTTTGATATCAGATTGCTTCTTTAACTAAGTTTAAGGAAACAGTTCAATCTGATGATGATTATAATCATCGAAAATGATTATTGAACTGAAGAAAGCAAATTTGCGATCCAAGACTGTTTTGTTTTCCACGTATTCACGTAACACAATGTTGGAAATTGCCAGGGGAAACTACAGCTGGAGCAGGTGGCATGGGAAAGTGACAGGGAGTACGTTGATCACACCACGAAGTATTCGTTGTCTGCCGATGTGGAACCCATCGTGCACTTGCCTTTTTACTTACGTGCTACTCTAGGACAGTACTCTGGAAGACACAAAAATCCAGTGAACGACTCGCCAACATTAAACTAAATAGTGACAAAAATGTGAGCATAATAGAAATAATAAGCTTATTTTACTTATTAATGCAGAGAAAATGTTAAAAGAAAACTGCAGAATTGTCAGATGATGGTCAGTCTGACTTTATAAAAGGTACAAATACCAGAGAAGCAACTCTGACATAGCGTTCGATAGCTGAGGAAAAAATTAAGAAAAATACTAATTTCTCGTAGAGTTTGTCAGACTAGAATTTCTGATACAGCTTTCGACAATGGAGGCAAAACTTTAAAAACATCGAGACTCTTTCATGGACTTTTTCAGCTTAGAAATAATATTTGAAGTAAATGAATGAAGCAAGGATGGTATTAAAAGGAGGCTAACACAGACAAACAAGGCCTTCGTCACTATGAGAAATCTACTGCTATCAAACATGGTCCTTAACTCGAGGCACAATTTTCTGAGAATTTATCTACGGAAAATAAGTTTGTATGGAAGTGATTAATGGACTGTGGCAAAACTGGAGAAGAGGATAATCAGGGCGTTTAAAATCCGTGTTGTGGGAGGACGCTGAAAATTTACAGATCTGATAAGAAACGATAGGATAGGAAAGGGTGTAGGATGATATGAGATTTCTTAAGACAACGGCGAATAAATTCCATGTTACAAAAGGAGGTCACAGAGGGCAAAAGTGTTAGATGAAAAAGTTGGGACAGGACAGGGGATATTGAGCAGAAACGAAGAAGAGCAGCACGAATTGTCACATGTTTGTTTGACCCCTGCGAGACCGTCATGGAGATGGTGAAAGAACAGAACTACTAGACTTTGTAGGCAGACGAGAACTGTCCCTTGAATTAGGAGGAATGTACTCACAGATGCGAATAGGGTTAGATTTCAGCTGCACAATTATTGGCGTATGAAAATTTTGCGGGATCGGGATTCGAACCCGGATTTCCCGCTTTAGGTGGCTGCCGACTTAACCATTTCTGCAGCCCGAGCACGCCTCCTCGATCGACCCAAACCCCTATACGTCACCGTGTGTGCACGTCGCACTTTCGCACAGTTGCTGTGACTGCCGCACAGGGAGAGACATTATTATTGTCGCGGCCTATCTAGGCAGATAATACTACTTTCCAGTGTCTGTGTTGCAGCTTACTATGCAGTGACCTTCAGACACGCATGCATGTACGAAGGCTATCGAACACTAATTATAATAAAAATCCTGATACGTTGTTAACTGCCAGTCTTTTTAAAACTACAAGCTAATTCATACACGATTATGAACACAGTTTATGCCCCGAAATACCACACCAAACAGCGAATGTGACCCACTGATAACGCTATCTAACTTTTAACTAGCAGCTGGTGAAGGCAAGCTTACACTAAGCGTAACGAAAAAAGGAGGAAGTAATACACTGAGTACTGGATGCACACTTAAACTGCAAACCACATAGACATGCACACGGCGTAAAATATAGTATATTGCACTTTATAGGCCCGATTTGTGCAAGGACAACTACTTTTATAGTCTGTTACGTACGTTGCCTAATAAGCCGAAAACAGTGAGCTTGTGTGGCAAATTCGATGAATTGTAATTACGTCGTCTTCGCGGTAGAATACCTGGGCTTTGGCCACATGGTAAGATAAACCAGCACTTCCTTGCTTTTGACAAAGATGATTTCCTCTCGAGGTCAGAGGCAGCTCATAGTTGACTGTCTGTGGTCAGCAACTATACAGGGTGGTCCATTGATCGTGACCGGGCCAAATATCTCACGAAATAAGCGTTAAATGAAAAAACTACAAAGAACGAAACTTGTCTAGCTTGAAGGGGGAAACCAGATGGCGCTATGGTTGGCCCGCTAGATGGCGCTGCCAAAGGTCAATCGGATATCAACTGCGTTTTTAAAAATAGGAATTCCCATTTTTATTACATATTCGTGTAGTACGTAAAGAAATATGAATGTTTTAGTTGGACCACTTTTTCGTTATGTGATAGATGGCGCTGTAATAGTCACAAACGTGTAAGTACGTGGTATCACGTCACATTCCGCCAGTGTGGACGGTATTTGCTTCGTGATACATTACCCATGTTAAAACGGACCGTTTACCAATTGCGGAAAAGGTCGATGTCGTGTTGATGTATGGCTATTGTGATCAAAATGCCCAACGGGAGTGTGCTATGTATGCTGCTCGGTATGCTGGACGACATCATCCAAGTGTCCGGACCGTTCGCCCGATAGTTACGTTAAGAAAAGAGGAAGCGTTCAGCCACAAGTGAAACGTCAATCATGACCTGCAACAAATGATGCCAAAGCAGGTGTTTTAGCTGGTGTCGCGGCTAATCCGCACATCAGTAGCACACAAATTGCACGAGAATCGGGAATCACAAAAACGTCGGTGTTGAGAATGCTACATCATCATCGATTGCACCCGTACCATATTTCTATGCGCCAGGAATTGCATGGCGACGACTTTGAACGTTGTGTACAGTTCTGCCACTGGGCACAAGAGAAATTACGGGACGACAGATTTTTTGCACGCGTTCTATTTTGGTGAAGCGTCATTCACCAACAGCGGTAACGTAAACCGGCATAATATGCACTATTGGGCAACGGAAAATCCACGACGGCTTCGACAAGTGGAACATCAGTGACCTTGGCGGGTTAATGTATGGTGCGGCATTATGGGAGGAAGGGTAATTGGTCCTCATTTTATCGATGGCAATCTAAATGGTGCAATGTATGCTGATTTCCTACGTAATGTTCTACTGATGTTAGTACAAGATGTTTCACAGGATGACAGAACGCTGATTTATTTCCAACATGATGGATGTCCGGCACATAGCTCGCGTGCGGTTGAAGCGGTATTGAATAGCATATTTCATGACAGGTGGATTGGTCGTCGAAGCACCATACCGTAGCCCGCACGTTCACTGGATCTGACGTCCTCGGATTTCTTTCTGTGGGGAAAGTTGAAGGATATTTGCTATCGTGATCCACCGACAATGCCTGACAACATGTGTCAGAGCATTGTTAATGCATGTGCGAACATTACGTAAGGCGAACTACTCGCTGTTGAGAGGAATGTCGTTACACGTATTACCAAATACATTGAGGTTGACGGACATCATTTTGAGCATTTATTGCATTAATGTGGTATTTACAGGTTATCACACTGTAACCACATTCGCTCTCAGAAATGATAAGTTCACAAAGGTACATATATCTCAGTGGAACAACCGACATAAAATGTTCAAATGTACCTACGTTCTGTATTTTAATTTAAAAAACCTACCTGTTACCAACTGTTCGTCTAAAATTGTGAGCCATATGTTTGTAAATATTACAGCGCCATCTATCACAAAGCGAAAAAAGTGGTCCAACTAAAACATTCATATTTCTTTACGTACTACACGAATACGTAATAAAAAATTGGGGTTCCTATTTACAAAAACGTAGTTGATACCGTTTGACCTATGGCAGCGCCATCTAGAGGGCCAACCATAGCGCCATCTGGTTTCCCCCTCCAAGCTAGACAAGTTTCGTACTTGGTAGTTTTTTGGTTTGACGCTCATTTCGTGAGATATTTGGCCCAGTCACGATCAATGGACCACCCTGTATATATTTTGCGAGGTGATAATGAAAAGTTCGTGACCACTGCACACTTTACTGATACAGACGTAGTGACAATTTAAACTCTATCTCGTGGGTCAAATCAGGGCTGCAGAAACTCTTTTAGATTTTTTACAAGTGTAGGAGTCCGTATAGGTCAACCAATAAACGTTTCCAAGTAAATCTGAGTGGCAGTACTTTTTTATTATTTTTATTCTTTTACAATAAATAAGCCGCTTTCCATAGGCATCACAGAGATGGATATCTGGGACGTGGAAGGAAGGCAAATATGTGCATTCAATATAGTGAAATGACATTACAGTACACTGTTGTGCTACTGAACGTAATTATAAATTAGCCCGAAACATTAAATTGAAGAATTTCTTTGAATTTGCTCTTCAGTAATGTAGATGGAATTTCCCAGGAGAAAGTTTTTTTATTATGTCTTAAACTCCATCATATTATCAACATGACATTTAATGTGTTCTGGTAGGTTGTAGAATACATGTGTAGCCATGTGTCTGCTTTCTTCCTGTATTAATGTTAGCCTCTTGAAAATTTTGTAGCGGCTGTCTTTGCTGTTAGTGTTACATTCATGCTATTCCCAAACATATATGGAAAGAGAACTATTGGTTATGGGAACGAACATTAATGAATACATTTGTTGTGAAGTACTTGTCAAAATGTCCAGTTTTCTGAAGAGGCCTCTAAGGGATGTTGTAGAATTAAGACCAGATATAATTCTTACTGTACTGTTCCACATTCTGAATATACTGTCTCTGTAACCTGAATTTCCCTGGAAAAATAATGGATGGAAATATACTTTTTAAATCGCCTATAGTAGTAATGATGCGTACTGCAAACACAGCTAATGCAATGCGCTTCATTAATTCTAGGCAGTGGGTTCTCCAGATAAGGCTGTGACCTATCTGTAGCCCCAAAAACGTAATACATGCTACTTATTGTATTCCATTTTTTAAGAAACCTATTTTTTTTATAGATTTGAGGTGCTATGTGAAGTTCTGTTCCATACGCACTGACTCTTCAGTGACAATCTGTTGTAAGTAGGCTGTTTATGTTTTCTTATTGGCAACGTTACGTAGCGCTCTGTATGAAAATCACTGGCTGTGCTGTGTGCAGTCTGTGGCTAGTTTGCATTGTTGTCTGCCATTGTAGTGTTGGGCAGCTGGATGTTAACAGCGCGTAGCATGGCGCAGTTGGAGGTGAGCCGTCAGCAGTGGTGGATGTGGGGAGGGAAATGGCGGAGTTTTGAAATTTGTAAGACTGGATGTCATGAACTGCTATGTATATTATGATTTTTCAACACTATTAAGGTAAATACATTGTTTGTTCTCTATTAAAATCTTTCATTTGCTAACTATGCCTATCAGTAGTTAGTGCCTTCCGTAGTTTGAATCTTTTATTTAGCTGGCAGTAGTGGCGCTCGCTGTATTGCAGTAGTTCGAGTAACGAAGACTTTTGTGAGGTAAGTGATTTGTGAAAGGTATAGGTTAATGTTAGTCAGGGCCATTCTTTTGTAGGGATTTTTGAAAGTCAGATTGCGTTGCGCTAAAAATATTGTGTGTCAGTTTAAGCACAGTCATGTTTAATTTTTCTAAGGGGACGTTTCACTGTTTACCTTGTATCACCAGCAAAAGGTAGAAAATTTGCACCTTTTGATACTACAAGTCGAAGACCTTCTTATATATGAGAAACAAAACAAGACCCAAACTCAAACCTTGTGGTACACCATGTCTGATTGCCTCACATTCTGAATGATTTTGTTATTCGAGTTCCATGGAACTGACACGCATTGATTTCTGTCATTTGGCTAAGATGAAAACCATGAACTCAATGTGCTTACTATTCTGAAATATTTTAGCTTTTGCATTAGAATATCTTGATTTACTCAAGGAAAAGCCTTAACTGAGCGTCGAAATATTCGCAATGGTAGGAGTTTCTGACGTATTGATTGTGATAAAGGTAAATATAGCCTCTTCAGTTGACAGTCCTTTTTGAAATCCAAACTGCTAGCTGATCAGTATGCTTCCATGCACTGTGTGTAAAGTCCATTATACCTTATACTTTCGAAAATTTTTGAAAATGCTGGCAGTAATGACATTGATCGGTAGTTCGTTATTAATGTTTTGCCTCCTTTTTTGTGAAACGTCGCTAGAACAGCATGTCGCAAATTTTTTGCCTCACGCACCGCACAGTTCTAACAGTGGGTGGATTCTGTGATATTGCTTGACGCCACAGGAACAATGAAGACGAGACAGAAGGAACGTTGTCAGAACGTACTTTGACCTGACATATCGAAAACCAATTCTTTGTTTCTTTTTAGGGATCTGTACCTCAATCGGTAGAAACAGAACCCTTACAGGATCGCTTTGTTGTCCGTCTGACAGCCCGACTGTCAAAAACCGTTTTTCTCAGGAATGGTGTAATATTAGTAATTTTCGCCTCACAAACATTAATATACGCTCAATAGTAAACGCCTGATGGCCTAAAATTATCGAACAATAGTAAAGTAAAAGAAATGAACCATCGCATAGCAGCGACAGAATCTATTATTCTTTATCTTTGCCGTTCTTGCGCGGTGCCAGTAAATCTCTATGTACATGTATCGATTAATGGTGTAAAAAAGAATTCTGTTGTTTCAAGACAAATGAGGTTTTTGGCGCCTCACCTTTTACTGTTTGTATTTCATGGGAGGCGGATGCGGACTTGCTGCGTTCCGCAACTGTATTTTATATTCTATGTGAAAGTATTGAGTGAATATGCTAATTGTTATTTTTTCCAATCAGAAAACATGTAGTTTCTTGTAACTGATATCGAACAGACAGCGTCAAGAGGACATTTTGACTGTTATGTATAAAGTATCTAACCACAATGGTCATGTATTGTAATTTAATATGAAAAAGGTACGTAGCATTAAAAAACGTGTGTTAAAGATAAGTGTGCTTATTTTCGTAAATTAACCTTGATAATTCCATCTCCTTATTTAGTTGAATGTTAATTATTTTGTGTTACTTCATCATCAGAAATTACGATCACGCTGATGGGCCGAACGCAGCATGAAACAGAAGGAACATTATCGTTTTCCTATTATTTCTGAACCAACTCCTTTTTTAATTGTGTAGTGTTGCGTTTCTTTTAAAGTCTATAAATCTTCTGGTCCCTTAGTGTTGATCCGGGTATGACTACATCGTGACTATAAAAATGCACAGATATGATAATGTTTCTTCCGAACGATCTCAAATATGTATATCAATATGCTGCTCTTATTCAGGTATTTAATGCTCAACATATGTTATTATAATAGTGTAATCATTCCCTGATTCTGTTGCCAAGTGGCCCACCAAAATATTCACTTTTTCGACGTTTTTTTAAATATAAAATAACAATTCTTTTTCTTTTTGCCCCCCCAAGAGCAACGCTACAATGGGTAGAAGTAACAAGTCGAAATATATGTCACACATCGAAGATTTTGATTCAAAGTAATCAAATTTTATGGCCATTTAAGTCGCATGTTTTGATACTGGCAAACTCACTCATGAAAACTTCCTGTTGGACTACAATCATGCAATTTGGTAAGAAGTAAGATTTCACAGATTAAGTAAAGAAAAAAAGTGTGAAAGTTGTTAGTATGTACTTATATCACACGAAAAAATATTTCTTTTGTCATTTGTTCTCTGACATCAAAATGATTAGGTTTGAATGTTTACCCAACAGTGGTCAGATGGTGGCTGAAGTGATCGCTGTAGCAAGCAGAAATCTACAGATACCCGTATTTGAATGTTAGCCCCTGTTTTTACTGGAACCGAGGTTGGAATCTTTCTACACGTCGATCAGGGCCTGAAGATGGCGTAGTAAATCGGCGAAACTGGTAACGAAATAAAGTAACAATTTCGAAATTGGACGGCTGAAAGGTGTTTGTTTTGACATCCTGTAGCGAACAGCCAAGTCCCGCAACCATCTCTAAAAAGATGGACATACGGAGACATGAAATAAAAAATGTCAGTAGTTCCCGATGCAGGTTGACTGGGTCGCGATGATAAAAGTCAAACATCAGGCACGGAATGACTTTATTGCTCAAATGATGTGTTTCGAAATTTATCCACCATCAACCATACAGGAGCGATTATTGCCCGTATATACGACGTTTCAAGTTGTATGTGAAACAGACTTTCGCAGACTAGTTTGCTGATTATTATAATGGTGGTCACCTGCCTCCTGTATGACTTTATGTCACATTCTTCTTCTTCTTGTCCTTTTAGTGTTAAAACAATGTACCTCTAAATGTAGTTGCATGTGTAGAATTAAAAATTTCAGAAATATTAATATTAGCACTATTCATGTCTGTACATGTATCTTGTAATCTGACTTGTTCCACGTCATATCGATAAAGTAATCGAAAAAATGATCTACGGAACATGACATAGATAAACCAACTAAACTAAACTGAGGTTGGTTTGCAGCAGAGCGCCATTCCTCTCTTCTGTCTGCCTTCCTCTTCATTTCCACGTACGTGTTACATTCAACATCATTCATTATCTGTTGCACATATTGTATCCTAGGTCACCCCGGCCGATTCCTTCGCTCAATAGCTCCATCTGCTATTTTTCCAATGCTGTTGTATCTTAATATGTACCTACAAGTTTTTCTCTTCTTGTCTGGATGTGCCTCCACAGAGATCTGGTTTCCTGTACTCTTCTAACTCTTGTTACATTGTCTCTCCAGCTGATCATCATCCTTTTATAGCACCACATCTCCAGTGCCTCTAGCCTTCTTCTCTCTTCTCTTCCCATTGTCCAAATTTCACATCTGTATAGGATCACACTCCAAACGAAAGCTTTCACGATACGTTTCCTTATTTTCAGACTCATATTCTTGCTGGTGTGTAAGTTTCTCCTCAGATTGAAAGCAATTTGGGCCTGTTGAATTCTGCCCTCAATTTCTTTCAGGCTTCTACCATCCCTTGTGATTTTGCTTCTCAGGTAGGTAAATCACTCCCATCTCCTCTCTTCCACTTCTCATTCTCAGAGGTTCATGTTCTGCCTCTGTGTTGCATACCATCTGTTTATTCTTATTCCATACTGATTGCATAGAACTTTTCTGCGGACTTCCTCTAGATCTTCTGCAAAACATAGCATGTGTATCTTCTGCCCATTAATTTTGATCTCAACCTCAGCAGTTTCTCGAACTTCATCTATAGCTTCCTGGATGTAAGCGTTGAATATAAGAGGAGAGAGACCACATCCTAGTGCTACCCCTTCTGTAATATTTGCTTCTTGTTACTGGTGACAGTTCCTAATCACTGCCACCTCATTCTTACACAAGGGGAACAACCTATTTGCCTACATGAAAACTAAAAGGGTTGGCCATTCTGTAAGACTACCGCTGATTCTCTGCAGCAGACTAAACCACCGCACAGAAAAAATGAAACACATCCACATTCATTTATAAAATGACTTTTATTTTAATAATATGAATATTTATATATGTGTTTGGAGAGAGAGAGATTGATTTTTGGTTGAGACTTTACTCTAAGTTGTAACTGGTACCTGAATTTTGGTTGCTGCCTCCTTAAATGATCAGCTTCTGCACCAGTTGGTGACGTATTATAATTTGGAGGAAGTTATTGTTCTTTAAGATCTAAAATTCGACTCTGTTGGTTACTTGGCCGTATCGTGGATAGTTTTGAGCCCAAGTTTCCGTAGCTTTTCATACCTAAGGGACCACTGCTGTAAGTAAATAAGATCAAACAGCAATCTGCTTTTCGTGAGAAAAGGAGATTGCTTAGCACACAAACTTCCTTCAAACTACACGTCCTGTTGCATCAAAATTGGTCAGTGGAGTTCGGCACTATACTATTATACAAGAACATAATCCAGTTACTGCAATTAAGAAATGATGAGAGGTTGTTACGTATTGAATGAAAACTATAGAGAATGCATTTCCTTTCCTGTATTTTAGTGAACTTTGTACACTTACAATTCTGTCGATTGATAGCCGGCGACGACAATGAAGTTCACTTCCTTTTCCAAATACAAAATATTTCTGTTCTTCGCTACCAGAAAATTTGTATACATAAATATTTGGCAACTCGTACACATACTTTACTCGGTTATATCAGTGAAATAGCAATTTTCATTAAATGTAACAATACGTTCTGAGCGACGGCCTAGAACACGTCCTCTTTCCACAAGATACAGATTAACAGTCCTCTTTTTTTTAATAAATGAATTGTCCTTTTTTTGGAGTCCACACTCAAAGATTCACAACTACTATCGTTGTGGGGATTGCGCGCTAAAGAGTTTATTGCTGTCCAGCTGCGCTTCACTTCACTTCAGGTACTTTTTGAATAAAATTTACATTTACGGTATTTACATATATTAGTGAGCTTCTCAGAATAAAATTAGGCACAAGTTAGTTAAGAAAAGGGCAGTGAGGCTTACATAACATTACACTTTGTTAGTAGGCTGTTTATGTTTTCTTTATGTAAGTAGGCTGTTTATATTTTCTTATTGGCGACGTTACGTAGCGCTCTGTATGAAAATCACTGGCTGTGCTGTGTGCAGCCTGTGACTAGTTTGCATTGTTGTCTGCCATTGTAGTGTTGGGCAGCGGCAGCTGGATGTGAACAGCGCGTAGCGTTGCACAGTTGGAGGTGAGCCGCCAGCAGTGGTGGATGTGGGGAGAGAGATGGCGGAGTTTTGTAATTTGTCATGAACTGCTATATATATATTATGACTATTAAGGTAAATACATTGTTTGTTCTCTATTAAAATCTTTCATTTGCTAACTATCCCTATCAGTAGTTAGTGCCTTCTGTAGTTTGAATCTTTTATTTAGCTGGCAATAGTGGCGCTCGCTGTATTGCAGTAGTTCGAGTAATGAAGATTTTTGTGAGGTAAGTTATTTGTGAAAGGTATAGTTTAATGTTAGTCAGGGCCATTCTTTTGTAGGGATTTTTGAAAGTCAGATTGCGTTGCGCTAAATAATATTGTGTGTCAGGTTAAGCACAGTCGTGTATAAATTGTTCTAAGGGGGCGTTTCAACTTTCACTCACGCATGGCAGAGAGTTTTGGAATAGGAGAACAAGGGATAAACATTTCATAGAATCGTAGTCGTGAGTTGGGTTACATATGAAAGCATAGAAGACTTATAATGACGTTATAGACGCATCTGCAAGTCTAAAATGAACCAACATGACAACCATATGGTGCTTGCAAATCGTAGAACGAAATAGGTCCCGGCTAGATGGAATCATAGCTCAGTCTTCTCTGTTACGAAATTTAGCAACGGAAACGCCCAAATTGTTCTGTAGGATGCAAAGTACACTGGAAAGCAAATAAAGTGATAATGAAAGGGGACTATAGGCCCTTTAAGGACATTTTGTTCTTTGTTCTAGAAGTTAAGAGACTCCAGAAATTGAAATGGACTTTAGAAAATAATGAAACGCTAGATGCGAACACAAAGATGGCTGGTAATCTGAAACAGAATATGAAAACGGTATACTTACGTTTGAAAATTGTGAAAGCTGTATTTCTAGTCAATAGTTTTATACATGTCAATTTCGTAATTAATGTAAGCTGTAATTTTATACATTTTTTTTACATCCAGAAGCTATGAAAGAATTTTCACGACAATGCACTTAGAGTCTGTGAATTACGCACATAAAAATTTTTTTTCGTGGTTTTCTTTAGATCTCTATTCTTTTTCTTTTGTTCATATGGGCATTTCTAATTGTGATTATGTAACAGTCTACTGTGGTTTTTAAATGCAAAGATGTAATTGTGATTATTTCGTTTGCCAATGGATAAATATGTTTCTTGCTTTGTACCTGTGGTAAAGTTTGTAAAGTTCTCTTTTGGAATATTATTAATTGTGAAAAATGCAGTCAATAACATTTATAAAGATTTATGTAATTTACGATAACGATATAACATCTATACACAGGGGACAGCGATAGTGATATCGATAGTCGAAAGGTGGCTGTGTAGTAGAGGGGATGGTAGATGGTGTGTCTGTGAAGCGTGCGCTGAAAAATAGTACTGTGTTTTATGAAAAGCATGCGTAATTGTATGGACAGTGATACCGAACTACCAGATTGTTAATTCTCTTTACCACTGCGGTATGTAATGCCATCGCCAGCGAACTTTAAGAGCAAATAAACCGGACTGTGAAAGTGCCGCTAACAATACTTTGTTGTGGCCGACACGAACAGTGCTTTTATGCGAATGAACTTTGCTGGTATTGGTTTTGGGTGGTGGAACTGTTGTCTGTCACATTATATCAAGCCGTGAAAGTGAAGACTTTAATTAACTGTGCAATATAAATGACTTTCAGTGAGGTTGTCGAAGTTTGAAATGCGAGAACAGAGTGGACATTGTTTACGGTGTGCTTCACACACAAGAACAATTCTATGAACTGTGTATTTGTGGCTAACAAAAACTATATGAATGTGACGAACTGTGTAATTATGGACGATAGCGTCACGGACAGTGCATAAAGTGTAAAAACGAGCGATGTCTAGGTAATGTACTTTGAAAGAGAGGACATGTCAACAATGGTCGTATACTGGCGTCTTGTGGTTTGTTAATCACCACGGGGTTAACGATACAGCTGTGCCGGAACTTTAATTGCGTTTCACCGGAGAAGATTAACCAGCGGAACAGCCTGTATCCTGCTCTCATCATCGTAACTCGCCGACATCGTGCTACCCAACGCAACGCTTCGTATGCAACAAAAAGAGATTTCGCCGAACGCTATACCCTTACCTAGAAACTTTCTTTCTCTATTAAAAGTATAAGAATTACAGACTACATTCAAATAAATTCTTTGTTTAGTTTATGTTTACTTTCTGCTAACGAAAATAAAATTACAGTCAGTGAATTAAAAGTTGCCTGGTAGTCATTGTTGAAATACCAGTAAATATAAACTTCTTCCTCTCATTAGAACTAATTCTCCTTCCATGTCAAAATTATTGTAGTTATTTTATGTAGTTTTATGTATTGTTATGAGACTAGATATATGACAGCGACTAATAAGAGTATTTTGTCGCGAAATATGGCGTCGCGCGAAAATTGCGGCGACCACCATAATTGCTTGCGTTCTGACCAATAACGTAAAAGCTGCTATTCCTGTATTGGTGAATTTCCTGACGTGAGCGTGAATTATAAATGTCAGCTGTCAAATCACGGAGGGACTGTTTACCCAGTAATACAAGTTTTTGATATTGTATTGCTACGAGTCGTAGTATTAAGAGACACTGGTTATACTCGAAAGTGGGTAGATGTATGGTGAACGACCCCCCCCCCCCCAGTGTTCATGCAATTATTAACAGTATTGTGTGTGATTCACGAAATTTTGTCACTTTTTCTAATTCCTTTCAGATATTGTCTTAGATGTCTTTGAAGTTTCAGAGAATATATACACAATTTTGTCGGTTCAGGTTAATTTCAGAGCGGTTTCTCGTGAATATTAGAGTTTTCAGTTTATAAACAAAGTGGGATCGTGACCAATTGAGAAGTATAACAAAGAGTGTGGTTTTCCAACTAGAATTTTGGATGACTTCACAGTTCAGATTTTGCTAATTATTTTTCCTGTGGGTTGAGGTCATCACAAGTCCAATGCATCGTCGTCTCCTTGATGCATACAAGTAGACTGTGGGTATATGGCACCTTTGTGATTGAATGTTTGAGGCAAAAAAAAAAAAATGGCTCTGAGCCCTATGGAACTTAACATCTGAGGTCATCAGTCCCCTAGAACTTAACCTAAGGACATCACACACATCCATGCCCGAGGCAGGATTCAAACCTACGACCGTAGCAGTCATGCGGTTCCAGACTGAAGCACCTAGAACCACTCGGCCACACAGGCCAACCAATGTTTGAGGCAGATTCTAGCGCAGGTGTGAGTTCATACATCACACACACACATCGGGATAAAGTCGTTTTTGTGAAACTGCGAGAGGCATAAGGTCTGAAAACTTGATAAAAGTGTCTCAAAGTTATTTTAACATCCTTTTCCCTAACTGTGAGAAAGAGGCGCACTATGTAACAGCTAGAATTGTTTCGTGTTTCTGGTAGTGACACGATAACGTATCAAAGTGCATCAGTTATCATTACTTCACTCGGGTAGCGAATGCAACATTGGAGAAGCAGTGATGTGGATTTTACGGAGTGATGTGAGGCGGGGATTAGGGCGGCCCCGCCTGCGCCTGCGCCCGGCGCCGTCGCCCCGGGCGCCGCGCAGCAGCCGCGCCAGCAGCAGCTCGGCAGCCAGCGCAGCGGCGGCGGCGGCGCAGCCGGCCACCAGCAGCGCGGCGGCGCCCTGCAGGTGCTGCGGGCTCAGCACCACCAGCTGGCTGCGCAGCGCCGCCGGCCCCGCCTCCTGCTGCGCCGGCGGCTCCGCGCCCGCCACGAACTCTGAGGGCCGCACCAGCGCCGCCTGCACCACGCGCAGCACCGCCGCACTCAGCGCTCCCAGCAACGCGCTGCCGCGCTCCAGCTGCACCGCCACGTCGTACGACACCGTCTCCCTGCAACATCACCACCGCTACACACCTACAGCCACATCTGTGTCTACACTCCACAAACCACTTCATGATTAGTGGCACAGAGTACATCTGGTGAGTGGGTACAGAATAACTAGGCCTGCGCCTGTGCAGATTTACATCTACACTCATGCTCATAAACTAAGGATAATTGCAGAATATGGTGCCACACAACGTGGCACTACACAAAACTGGCGCTAATAGCATAGGCGCAGAGGGAACACACGCCACACAGATTTGTAAGTCCATGGCATTGGTGATAAGTCCCGAAACACACGTACTACAAAACGCCACTCTTTCCTGCGCATGTACCCTGACATCAATATGGGATATGATCACCATGCACATGTACAAAGGCGCACAACGGGGTGGCATACTCTGGATCAGATGGTGGAGCAGCTGCTGGGGTACAGCCTCCCATTCTTGCACCAGTGCCTGTCGCAGTTCCTGAAGTGTCGTAGGGGTTTGAAGACGTGCAGCGATATGTCGACCGAGAGCATCCCAGATGTGCTCGATGGGGTTTAGGTCTGGAGAACAGGCAGGCCACTCCATTTGCCTGATATCTTCTGTTTCAAGGTACTCCTCCACGATGGCAGCTCGGTGGGGCTGTCTGTTATCATCCATCAAGAGGAAGGTAGGATATACTGGTGCAAAATGACGTCCCGATACACCTGACCTGTTACGGCTCCTCTGTCAAAGACATTCAGGGGTGTACGTGCACCAATCGTAATCCCACCCCACACCATCAAACCACGACCTCCATGCAGGTCCCTTTCAAGGACATTAAGAGGTTAGTATCTGATTCCTGGTTCATGCTAGATCAAAACCTGGCGAGAATCATTCAGACTATACCTGGACTCGTCCATGAACATAACCTGGGACCACTGTTCAAATGACCATGTACTGTGTTCTTGACACCAGGCTTTACAGGCTCCGACCAGGGGTCAGTGGAATGCACCTTGCAGGTCTCCGGGCGAATAAACCATGTCTGTTCAGTTGTCTGTAGACTGTGTGTCTGGAGACAACTGTTCCAATGGCTGCGGTAAGGTCCTGAGCGAGGCTACCTGCAGCACTCCGTGGCCGTCCGCGGGCACTGATGGGGAGATATTGGTCTTCTTGTGGTATTGTACACTGTGGACGTCCCGCACTGTAGCGCCTGGACACGTTTCCTGTCTGCTGGAATCGTTGCCATAATATTGAGATCACACTTTGTGGCAAACGGAGGGACCGCGCTACGATCTGCTGTGTTTGACCAGCCTCCAGTCACCCTAGTATTCTAACCCTCATAACGTCATCAATATGTGTCTTTTGAGCCATTTTCAATACACAGTCACCATTAGCACGTCTGAAAACGTCTGCACATTTACTCGCTGCAACTTAATCTGACATGCACCAAAACACCTCTGCATATGTGGACTGCTGCCAGTGCCACCGTGCGACGACCGCAGGTCAAATTCACCGCATGATTATACCCCGAGATGATTTAAACCAACAAACCGCCCACCAGCGCGTTGTTTCACCATGTATCAGCATTATCCTTAATTTATGAGCATGAGTGTATATTCCACAGAATCGTATATTGGCTCAGATAATGTAACTGAGCCATTCAACTGCATTGTATACATCGATATAGAGAGTGATTCCGTAATAATGTTACAGACTCTCAGGAGTGATGCAGAAGAGTAAGTGAGTCAATTTGAGACAAGGGATCCTTGTCCGTAAATGACCGAGTAGGAAGGTACACATGAACATTTATTCTGATTTCGCCATAGCCTCACGCCCCATTCAAACTCACCCTGATCATGACGTGCAGTATTCCCGCTAAATACTACGAACACCTCAGATAATTTCCTTTGTTGTTGGACAATAACGGCGGACATTACTTGATGTGAGATAGACTGAAAATCCTAAGTCTGCTGTACATAATAATTAATTCCATTTACCTACAAAAGTTTCACAAGCTGCTACATTTGCAACAGTTGTTCAAAATAGCGTCACCTAGCGTCAATGCAGGTATGGCATTCGTCACGAACATTTCTGTCTTACACGTTTTAATATCACCAGTGGCGTTTTGAACAATGTTGCAGGTAGCGAGAATTCTTGCCAAGAGATCCTCTTCATTCTCTATGACCGTCTCGTACGCAAGACTTTTCACATGGCCACATAAGAAGATATCAAGTGGGGTGAAATCAGGTGAATATACTAGCCACGGAAAACGACATCCTCTGCCTAGTCACTATTCAGAGACTGCCTGATCCTGGTGTTCCCAAACCCTCAGTCCAAAGTGAGGTGGGACACCATCATGTTGGAACCACATCCGTTGAGGAATAACAAGTGGGATAAGTTCCAGGAAAGTGGGTACTATGTCTTGATAAACTTGTACATGTTTTGTACTGTCAGAGGTACGACAACGATTTTCGCTTTTAACTTTCGATTCGCTCGTTTCCAGACCAGGATACCTTACTTAAAACTGATGCATCAGCTTCTCCATCATCCTGAAAGTTTATATATCATCACAGAATCCCCTGTATATCAGTGCTTATGTTTATTGACACATAAAGAGTGAAAATAAAGTAGTAAGTGGTGTAGAACGCCTCTCTTGTAGAGTCTGCCACTGGAGTTTGTTGAGGATCTTCATGATGATTTTCCTTGTTTGCTCCATCAGGCCTATCAGATACGGGTCCCAGACTGATGAACAAGTATTGGTCGAATGAGGGTCTAGTAAGCTACCCACTGTGTGAGTGGACTTAATTTCCTGAGGATTCTTCCAATGAATCTGTCTTACCCGCTATTAGTTTTATGTGATAGTTTTGCTTTAAGTCTCTCTTTACGTATAGTCCAGTATTTATAGTTGTGAATACTTTCAGTGACTGTTCTGCAGTCAATAATGCATATTATGATGCGTCTTTCTTCCTATTTATCCGCAATGTGTAACATATGAAAATATTGAGGGTCAACTGCCACTGCCTGCACCAAGCATCGAACCTCATCCTATTTCGCTACAATTGTCTATCATTACGACTTTTCTAAATACAACAGGCTCATCCGTAAGAAACCTCCTGGTTCAAATGGTTCAAATGGCTCTGAGCACTATGGGACTTAACATCTGAGTTCATCAGTCCCCTAGAACTTAGAACTACTTAAAACTAAGGACATCAGACACATCCATGCACGAGGCAGGATTCGAACCTGCGACCGTAGCGGTCGTGCAGTTCCAGACTGTTTCGCCTAGAACCGCTCGGCCACGGTAGTCAAGGAACACGCATTCAACGTCATCGTAGTCGGTATCTACACTATGTGATCAAAAGTATCCGGACACCCCCACAAACTTACGTTTTTTATATTAGGTGCATTGAGGTACCACCTACTGCCAGGTACTCCATATCAGCGACCTCAGTAGCCATTAGACATCGTGAGAGAGCAGAATGGGGCACTCCGCAGAACTCACGGACTTCGAACGGAGTCAGGTGATCGGGTTTCACTTGTGTCATACGTTTGTAAGCGAGACTTCCACACTCCTAACATCCCTAGGTCCATTGTTTCCAATGTGATAGTGAAGTGGAAACGTGAAGGGACACATACAGCACAAAAGCGTACAGGCCGAGCTAGTCTGTTGACAGACAGAGACCACCGACAGTTGAAGAGGGTCGTAATGAGTAGTAGGCAGACATCTATCCAGACCATCACACAGGAATTCCAAACTGCATCACGATCCACTGCAAGTACTATGACAGTTAGGCGGGAGCTGAGAAAACTTGAATTTCATGGCCGAGCGGCTGGTCATAAGCCGCACATAACGCCGGTAAGTGCCAAACGACGCTCGCTTGGTTAAGGAGCGTAAACATTGGACGATTGAACAGTGGGAAAACATTGCGAGAAGTGACGAATCACGGTACACAACGTGGCGATCCGATGGCAAGGTGTGGGTATGGCGAATGCCCGGTGAACGTCATCGGCCAGCGTGTGTAGTGCCAATAATAAAATTCGGAGGCGGTGGTGTCATGGTGTGGTGGTGTTTTTCATGGAGGGGGCTTGCACCTCTTGTTGTTTTGCGTGGCACTATCACAACACAGGCCTACATTGATGTTTTAAGCACCTTATTGCTACCCACTGTTGCAGAGCAATTCGGGGATGGCGATTGCATCTTTCAACACGATCGAGCACCTGTAGCGAAGTGGTTACACGAAAATAACATCCATGTAATGGACTGACCTGCACAGAGTCCTGATCTGAAACCTATAGACACCTTTGGGATGTTTTGGAACGCCGACATTGATACCTCGACGCAGTGCAGTACTCCGTGAAGAGCTGCCGTTCCCCAAGAAACATTCCAGCACCTGACTGAGCGTATGCCTGCGAGAGTGAAAGGTGTCATCAAGGCTAATGGTGGGCCAAAACCATATTGAATTCCAGCATTATCGATGGAGGGCGCACGAGCTTGTAAATCATTTACAGCCAGGTGTCCAGATACTTTTGATCACATAGTGTACTTCTTTCTCAGTCACGTGGACGAACAGGGTGAAGTGGGTTTTACATGATCGTTGTTTTCGGAACCGATGTTGATTCCTTCAAAAGAGATCTTCGGTCTCCAGAAATTTTATAATATGTGAGCATAAAACATGTTCAAAAATTCTACATCAGACCAACATCAGAGATATGGTTTTCTGAATCTCTTCGACGACCCTTTGTTGAACACGGGAACGAGCTGCGGTTTTTTCCATTCATTAGGAAAGCTTTGGCCCACCAGCGGTCTACGGAACACTGATGCAAGAAGATGAACAGGTTCTTTGGCATATTCTACGTGTAATTGTATTAGTATGTCGTCAGGTCCAGGGGTCTTTCATCTGCTGAACGATGTCAGCCACGTTCCTGTCTCATGGTAATTTACTTCGACAATATCTCTCATGTCTGACGTTTATGAGACGATATGAAAGAGGAACTACAGTGCGATCTTACTCAGTGAAACGGTTATTGAAAAACGGGCTTAGTATTTCGGTCTTCTGTGTGTCCGCTTCAATACCGGAATGGTCGCATTGTGTCTGGCTTCAATCGTGTTACCCACTTAACATATGAGCAAAACTTCTTAGGATTTTCTGTGAAGTTAGAAGATGGAATTTTACTTTCGAATACTCTGAACGCTTCACGCATAGCTCTCCCTATGCTAATTTAGGTTTCGTGCCGCTTTTGTTATTCTGTGAGAATTTGGCTACGTTTTCATTTGCAGTGGAGCTCTGTTTGCTTGCGTAACAGCTTTCTGACATGGCTGTCAAACCACTCTGGGTGTTTTCTATCCTACACACTTTACTCCGTACATACCTGTCTGAAGCTTTTGAGCTTCGTCCACTAATCCTCAGCATTGTCAGCGCTGGAAATGAGTTTTTCATGTTGACTGCTCAGGTAACCTGAAATCCATTTCAGATGGTACTATAGCGGAGGTGACAAGGTAATGGTAGGGGTCCCGCTGTGCAAAACCCCTGTGTGGTAGGGGAGATGCAGTTCGTCAGATAAGACCTGCGCGGAAAAACGTATCTCGTACAAGTTGTGAGCTACAGTAAGAGAGTCTGCAGACGATAATATTAGCATGTTATGTCAGTACAAGCAATATTTCACCCAATATCGACGTTAAAGTCAACAGTTTATCAAAAGAGTAACGTAAGAAAATCGTTACATAAACAAAGTGTCAATCAAAGCAAAATAAGCCCGAGCACGGGCTACCAAATGGAAGGTGTTAAAATGTGGCATAGTGGGCAGTGTCGCTTACAATGATACTGACAATGAAAATTGAGGAATATGTGTCAAGTGCAAATTACATTGAGATGACAAAAGTAATAGGATACCTCCCAATACCGTGTCGGACCTCCTTTCGCCCAGCATAGTACAGCAACTCGACGTCTCATGGACTCAACAAGTCGTTGGAAGTTCCCTACAGAAATATTGAGCAATGATGCCTCTATAGCCATCCATAATTGCAAAAGTTTTGCCAAAGCAGGAGTTTGTGCACGAACTGACATCTTGATTATGTCCCATAAATGTTCGATGGATAGCCGAGTCATTAGCTCAAATTGCCCGGAATGTTCTTCAAACCAGTTGCGAACATTTGTAGTCCCATGACATGACACATTGTCATCCATTCCACTGTTGTTTGGGAATGTGAAGTCCCTGAATGGCTGCAAATGGACTCCAAGTAGCTGATGATCGGTTCAGTTGGACCAGAGGACGCAGCCCATTCCATGTAAACACGGCCCACACCGTTATGGAGCCACCGCCAGCATATAAAGTGCCTTGGGGTCTGCGCCACACTCGAACCATACCATCAGCTCTTAGCAGGTGAAATCTGTATTCATCTGACCAGGCTATGGTTTTTCAGTCGCCTAGGGTCCAAACGATATGGTCAGGAGCCCAAGAGAGCTGCTGCAGGCGATGTCTTGCTGTTAGCCAAGGCATTCGCGTGAGTCGTCTGCTGTTATAGCCCATTAACGCCTAAACTCGCCGCACTGTCCAAACGTCCAAACGTCGTGAGTCCCACATTGACTTCTGAAGTTATTTCACGTAGTGTTGCTTGTATGTTAGCACTGACGAATCTATGCAAACGGCGCTGCTCACGACGGTCAAGTGAAGGTCGTCGCCCACTCAGTTGTCTGCGGTGAGACGGAATGCCTGAAATTTGGTATTCTCAGCACACTCTTCACGCTGTGGATTTCAGAATATTGAATTCCCTAATGATTTCCGAAACTGAATATCTCATGCTTCTGTCTCCATCTACCACTCCACATTCAAAGTCGGTTAATTCCTGTAGTGTGGCCACAATCATGCCAGAACCGTTTTCACATGAAATGACAGCTCTACCACAGTCCACTGCCCTTTTGTACCCCGTGTACCTGATAATAACGCCATCTGTATATTGACTTTTGTCACGTCCGTGTATGTGTCACACCCTGACAATCTGTTCCATACTAATATCTAAAAATAATATTTTCTTCTCCTTCTCCCACATCTTTTGTGTAGTTATGAAGCTTGTAGCTACGTTTTTTCCTCTAATCCTGTATTCTTTTTATCGTACGATTCCTGCAACTTCCTCAAGCATACTTTTTGATATGATTTTTGCCTTCTCGTTTGTCTTTTCACATATAAAGTCAGTGGCACTGAATATGATCACATGTGCCTGCTTATGAAGAACTTTCCTGCACCGACAGTGTGCTGATACTGCAGTGCAATGCTGCGTAGTAAAGATACAGGAACGAGAATGCTCAGAATGCACAGGTCGGCAGGCGACTGTCTACTGAGGCGGCCACCCCTTCGCAGCAACGGGATAGACTCGCCCAGCGCTCACGATGAGATCGCGTTTCTGAGTTGGAGCCGCGTTATTTTGTGCGAGGATCATTACCCAGCTTCGCTGTTCCGTTCACCAATGGTACACGTGAAGGACGACGGTCAAGAAGCCACTGTATGAACTCTAATTTGTATGATTTTCCCGCTGTTGTCATTGTGTGAGACACATGTGGAAGGAAGTAATACATTGCCGACATCAACATGGAAAGTATCCTGTCGACATTTCAACAGTAAACCTCTCAATGATACTAAAAGCCTCTCATGTAGCTTCTGCCACCAGAATTCATCTAGCACCTCCGCAGCACTCGCACACTTACTAAATGGTCCAGTGACCGCAGGTTATGCTCTTCATTGTATCTTCTCAGTCTCTTCTAATAATCTAGTGTGGTAACAGTTCGAGACTAAACAGCTGTACTCAAGAACCCTAAGGTTCTGCTTTCCCCACAGATGTGTTAATGTGGTCATTCCACTATACGTCACTCATAGGTATTTCACATGTATCACTGTTTCCAATGATTAATTGTCGATAGCATAATCGAACAATAATGGATCTCTGCGCCTGTACTGCTCAGTACATTAAAACTGCCTAACATACTGGCAATTCAACCTGGACCCTTTGCATTTTATGGACAAATTCTCTGCTGAGTTGGTTATCTGTGGAAGTTTCTAATGTGATGTTATACAATAAAAAGTATCATTTCATACTAATGAGAAAGGCTTAGAGACGCAGAAACGAGAATTAATAGTAGATACAAGACTAAAACTTGTGTAACTACAAGTTATAAGGCCCGCATCTCGTGGTCGTGCGGTAGCGTTCTCGCTTCCCACGCCCGGGTTCCCGGGTTCGATTCCCGGCGGGGTCAGGGATTTTCTCTGCCTCGTGATGGCTGGGTGTTGTGTGCTGTCCTTAGGTTAGTTAGGTTTAAGTAGTTCTAAGTTCTAGGGGACTGATGACCGTAGCAGTTAAGTCCCATAGTGCTCAGAGCCATTTGAACCAGCCAAGTTATTATATTTTCATTTATTTGATGATTGATACTGCTGAAGAGCCCCGGTGTGGGTGAGTGGACTGATGGGCTGGTAGGGCCCAGTGACAAATTGGTGGTCGTGGGCAAAATTTTATTAGGCTTCAAATATGCGTCACGTCATTAGCAACGCGAGGCACATACGCCCCATTCCGACGACGACCCAGACTGGCAATGACTCGCAGCCATCTGGCTTCTGCTCTGGAGAAAAGATGCACGTTCAGGCGCCATGCGGTGCTGCTGTGGCTGTGGCTGGTGGTCTGTAGTGGAAACAAAAGAATTATTCACGTTGAAGTGCAGAATGTATGAGACGGGCGACATGTCATCAGACTTTCTGTCATCGGTGCTCGCTTCTTCGGCTGCGACTGTATTCCGCTGCGGAACGGTCACGCCCGGCGACTCAAGTGCCACATGCGACTCTCACGGTGTGAAGACTGCCTTGATGGGAACACGACACTCTGCCCCTGGCTGATGTCTGGTGATGGCAGGCGCAGACGGTAGGTCGGCGACGCTTTGGCTTCAAGTCTCGCAAGGAGACCCGGTGCGGGCAGCGGCTGCCCCGATCCGTTCTCGAACCCACGGTTGCAGCCGGAGGTGCTCATTTGACATGTCGTCTAATGTGGACCTGGCGTCATGGTGGCGTTACTAGACTCTGAACGGATCTGGCTAAAAAATCACAGCTTTCTATATGGCTCTGAGGCGCATTTGTTGCACTATTACACAGCCCCCCAGTCACGCAGCTCACAGTATGGGTCTTGTCCTGGTGTGCTGACATCGTCCTGCCCATTCTAGCTATTACAGCTCTGCGGTGCAGGTTTGACTGAGTACGGAAAATGAAAATTTTCATTTTCGTTATTCCATTCTACAGTCCATGGTTGTCCATATTCGCAATTGCGAATGCATTTAATGTAGGAAATGTTTACGTGCAAATTTGTTTAATACTTATATTAATGAGTAATCTTCTTGAAGTCAACTTGAATTTAACTGAACACATTTACATTATCAAGGTGAGTTTAGAGTGCCTTACAATACTTTCTCAAAAAAAAAAAAAAATGGAAATTTTGTCTTCTACAAGACAGGACACCAAATTATTAACATCTCTATTAGCACGTTCAGATCAAATGCTGAGTACGCTAATAGAAACCACTATCAAAAGCATTTGAGCTACTGGATAACATTCCAGTTGCATAATCGGTTTGAAAACTACTATTTGTATACATGATTTACCTTTTCTTATCGGCTGTTTCACATATCGTTGATTACATTTAAAATGGCCATCACAACGATTGGATGTCAGGGAATTGCCTTCTGGATAATGTATTCAAAAATATATCACACACGCGGCAGAAGAGTAAAACTGCAACCCAAATAAGGATTGAAAATAACGATACTTTACTAATTGTGCGTGTACAGGATAGTAAGAAGAATGTATAATTAAATTCGGTTCGCAGTACGCACCGTGGCATAGCTGCATAACGCACCAAATTGGGGGCAGACGTGTCAGAATATGGTGTACCCAAATTTCCAGCTATGCGAACCTGTGGTGATTGTGTTGTGTACCGAATGGGAACCCATTACCGTCACACGTGTCCCGCTCCTGGATGACTATGGAGAATACCAGCTGACAACGGCCATTCTCATAGTACCCTCCACTCAGGGATATGTGGGCTGTGATACTGTACGTAGAAACAGGAATCGTATGAGGAGATGATGTGCTGTCGCACTATCCATTTATCCAGTCGTCATTGGGCGTACCATTGTCGACGTTTCTCTCTTTGCTGTCATCTTACGGGGAGCCTCAACAATAGTCGCCATGCTGACAATACGAGGTGGTCTTCGCACTGTGTGTATGTATGTGTGTGTGTGTGTGTGTGTGTGTGTGTGTGTGTGTGTGTGTGTACAGATACTTACATTGCCGCACTCTCTGTCCATTTTCTGATGTGGGTATAGAATCCTGTGCGGGCTGTTCTCTCAGGCGCTGTTCGCTTGGTCTGCTGAGATCATTCATGGCGTCGAGTATGGCCGTCCTGAACCCATTGATTCCATATTCTTCTGTCAGTTGTGGGGTACAGACTAACGCGAGCAGCCACAATGACGGAAAAAGAATCGCAGCATCAAGAAGGAAATGTGCGATATAAACGAAATTCGGTAGGCGTGTTTCTACATCTAAAAGATGATGTCTATTCATATTTCGCGCCAGTCGCATAAAAGTGGCGCTAATAGCGTCACTTTGAGGAAGGAAATGAGGTTTTCTTTAAATACACGCTGTAGCAGTAGTAAGCGTTAGTTACCTTTGAGATTGGATGTGGTGAATAGACGTTAGTCAAGAATGTCTTTAAGGCGACAAAAACGCCATTGTCAACACCTCACTTGAGTTTGAACGAGGTTGTGTGATAGGGCTACGACAACCTTGATGTTCCTTCTGCCATACTGCAGAAATACTTGGCAGATATGTACCACTTTATATCGTTGCTGCCGTCGGTGGTCACGAGAATGTACGGTGGCAAGAAAGCCGGGCTCTGGACGGCCACGTACACTACCGAGAGGGAAGACCATCGAGTTCGGCATATGACTGGTGCATTGCACTACACCCGCAGCATCAATTTGAGCAGCAGTTGCCTACCATCGGTTGATGATGTGCTGGGGCGCCAAGGACGCTTGTCATCTTCAACGTCCTCACGACCATGTTCGAAACGCTAATACCACTTGTAAACCCTTATTTTACTCTTTGGAAGAGATTTTGGGATTGCAACCAGTCGTCGTAAACTTTATTCCACGGTATTTCGACTGGACACCTGCCAGTCATCTACAGGTGAGCCATCGGAGACTGACGAAGACGTCCTCCGCTCCACCTCATATAATACACTGAGAATGTTGCCGCGTATGCGTCAGAGTCATGGTCACAGAAGGATCGCACCGCCTGGCGACAGCGCACTCGCTGGTGGAACTGCAAAGATGAACTGCCACCGGCAGTTGCCATGGGGTCCTTCTGTCACCGTGACTCTGGTGCATGCACAGCAAAAAACACTCAACGCGCTATATAAGGCTAAACGGAGAACGTCCTCAAAAGTCTTCGATAGCTCACCTGAAGATGACTAGCAAGTGTCCAGCCGAAACATCGTGGAGTCGAGATTACGACGCCCGGCTGCAATCCTGAAATCTCTTCAAACATTTAATTCAACTTGAAAATTTTAATTTCACCTTAATTTAATCGTAGCGAGCCCACCAAAAGCAATATTTGACGTTTCTAAAACTCCGATCCACTTTATTCCGTTCTTCCATACAAAATTCAATACCAATAAAAAGTTTTATTCTTTTTTACCTTTTATGTCTCCCTCTTATACAATGGAAGTTATTTCCTGACATCTTAACACATGTCCTATCATTCAGTCCCTTCTTTTTGTCAATGTTTCCCATATATTCTATTCCTCGCCGATTCTGCAAAGAACCTCCTCATTCCTTATCATATCAGTCCACCTAATTTTCAACATTCTTCTGTAGCATCACATTTCAAACTCTTCAGTTTTCTTCTGTTCCAGTTTACCCACTGTCCATGATTCACTACTACACGATGCTGTGCTCCAAACATATGTTCCCAGAAATTTCTTCCCCAAATTAATTCCTATGTTTGGTACTGGTAGACTTCTCTTGGCCAGGAATACCCTCTTTGCCCATGCTAGTCTGCTTTTTATGTGCTCCTTTCTTTGCCCATCGTGGCCCCTTTTGCTTCCGAGGTAGGAGAATTCCTTGACTTCGTCTGTTTCGTTATCATCAATTTTGAGCTAAGTTTCTCGCTGTTCTCAGTCTGCTACTTCTCGTTATCTTTGTCTTTTTTTTCATATTCTGTATTCATCAGACATGCCATTCAACAGATGCTTAATCCTTCTTTACTTTCACCCCAAATTTTAATCACACTCTTGATCACAGTCTTGATCCTTTCTTTTATTTCTGATATTGCTGTTTCGATGTAGAGATTGAGCAGTAGGAGTGGAAGACTGCGTACCTGTCTTACATCCTTTTTAATCCTTGCACTCTGCTCTTGATCTTCCAGTCTTAATGTTTCTTCTTCGTTCTTGTGCATTTAATACATTACACGTTTTTCCCTGAAGCTTATTCGTATTTTTCTCAGAATTTCGAACATCTTGCACCATTTTACACAGTCGAACGCATTTTGTGGGTCGTCAATTGCTATGAGCGTGTCTTGATTTTTTTCCACTCTTGCTTCCATTATCAAACAGAAAGTTATAACGGCCTTTCCGGCGACCTTATCTTTTCTAAAGACAAAGTGCTCACCAACTAAGATATCTTCAATTTATTTTCCTTTCTTCTTTGTATTATTCTTCTCAGCTGCCTGAATGTATGGGCTGTTAAGCTCATTGTTCGGTAGTTCTAGCACTTATCTGCCTTGCGATCTTTGCAACTGTGTGACGGTATTTTTCCGAAAGCCTGGTGGTACGTCGCTACTCTCATAAATAGCACACACCATCCTGAATAGTCGTATGCTTTGCCATTCCTCTCCCCCCCCCTCCACCCCAAAATCATTTTAGAAATCCTGACGGAATATTATATATCCCTTCTGCTTTATTTGATCTTATGTCTTCCAGAGCGCTTTTAAATTCTGGCTCAAATACTGGATCCCCAATGTCTTCCGTCTTGGTCCAATTTCTTTTTCAATCACATCATCAGACATCAGATAAGCCCCCCCCCCCCCCCAGATGAGTTCAATGGACACTCGCCACCTATCCGACCTCTCCTCTGCATTTAACAGTGGAATTCCGATCGCACTCCTAATGTTGCCACCCTTGATTTTAGTTTCACCGAAGGTTGTTTTGACTTTTCTGTGCTGAGTCAGTCCTCCCAACGGTCATTTCTTTTTTTATTTCTTCACATATTCCCTGCAGCCATTTTGCCTTGCCCGTGCATATGCTGCACTTCCTGTGTATTTCATTCCTAAGGGATTTAAACAACTGTATACCTGCCTTTCTCTAGACATTTTTGCACTTACTTCTTTCGTCATCAATTCTTACATTCCCAAGTTTTCTTTGCTGTTACCTCCCCTGTACCTACGTTTGTCTGCGATTGCCCTTTTTAGAGATTTCCAATCAACTTCAACTGAACTGCCTATTCTGGTATTTCTTATCACAAGGTCCATGTCCTTAGAGCACTGCAAGTGTGTCTCACCATTCATCAGAACTTCCTTCTGCACTGATTCAGCTCTTGAACTTCAGTCTGCTCTTCATCACTGCTAAATTGTGTTAGGAGTCTATATCTGCACCAGAGTATGCGTTACAATCCAATATCTGATTTCTGAATCTCTGTCTGACTATGGTGTTCTTCAACTGTATTATTCCCACGTCTCTGGGTCTCTTCCAAGTATATGTCCCTCTCTTATGTTTCTTGCATGGAGTATTCGCTATTACCATCTGAAATCTATTGGAGGACTCATTTAGTCTTTCTCCTCTCTTATTCCGACTGCCAGGTCTATATACTGCCAACTCTTTCTTTTATTCCGTCGCCCTACAACTGCATTCCAATCTCGCATAATTATTAGATTTTCATCGTCTTTTACGAGGTACGTTCAAGTTCTAAGGCCTCCGATTTTTTTCCTCCGGACTGGAAAGAGATAGAAACATGCTCATTGTTATAAAATGAGGCCGCTTTCATTGTCAATACGTCCCAGAGATGGCAGAACCGTACGGCAGATGGAATTTTACTGCCAGCGGCAAGAATGAAAACTGTTTTAAATACTTAAAATGGCGACGTTTTCCTTACTTGAACAGCGTGCAATCATTCGTTTTCGGAATTTGCGTGGTGTGAAACCAATTGAAATTCATCAACAGTTGAAGGAGACATGTGTGATGGAGTTATGGATGTGTCGAAAGTGCGTTCGTGGGTGCGACAGTTTAATGAAGGCAGAACATTGTATGACAACAAACCGAAACAACCTCGGGCTCGCACAAGCCGGTCTGACGACATGATCGAGAAAGTGGAGAGAATTGTTTTGGGGGATCGCCGAATGACTGTTGAACAGATCGCCTCCAGAGTTGGCATTTCTGTGGGTTCTGTGCACACAATCCTGCATGACGACCTGAAAATGCGAAAAGTGTCATGCAGGTGGGTGCCACAAATGCTGGCGGACGACCACATGGCATGTTGCCAAGCAATGTTGACGCGCAACGACAGCATGAATGGGACTTTCTTTCTGTCGGTTGTGACAATGGATGAGACGTGGATGCCATTTTCAATCCAGAAACAAAGCGCCAATCAGCTCAATGGAAGCACACAGACTCACCGCCACCAAAAAAATTTCGGGTAACCGCCAGTGCTGAAAAAATGATGGTGTCCATGTTCTGGGACAGCGAGGGCGTAATCCTTACCCATTGCGTTCCAAAGGGCACTACGGTAACAGGTGAATCCTACGAAAATGTTTTGGAGAACAAATTCCTTCCTGCACTGCAACAAAAACGTCCGGGAAGGGCTGTGCGCGTGCTGTTTCACCAAGACAACGCACCCGCACATCGAGCTAACGTTATGCAACAGTTTCTTCGTGATAACAACTTTGAAGTGATTTCTCATGCTCCCTACTCACCTGACCTGGCTCCTAGTGACTTTTGGCTTTTTCCAACAATGAAAGACACTCTCCGTGGCCGCACATTCACCAGCCGTGCAGCTATTGCCTCAGCGATTTTCCAGTGGTCAAAACAGACTCCTAAAGGAGCCTTCGCCGCTGCCATGGAATCATGGCGTCAGCGTTGTGAAAAATGTGTACGTCTGCAGGGCGATTAGGTCGAGAAGTAACGCCAGTTTCATCGATTTCGGGTGAGTAGTTAATTAGAAAAAAAAAAAAAAAATCGGAGGCCTTAGAACTTGAATGCACCTCGTACATATTGAATTACCCGTTCAGTATCTTCATAGACTTTTTCTATCTCTTCATCTTCTGTATGAGTATAGCTGAATTGTTGTTGTGGGCGTTGGTTTACTGTCGAGTCTGTTGAGCACAACTCTATCGCTGAAATGTTCACAGGAGCTCACTCTCTGCCCTGCCTTCCTATTCATAATGAATCCTACTCTTGTTACTAGGGCTAGGCGCGCGCCGATCGCGTATATTTTGGTATGTGCATGCTCGGCAGCTCATTCTGCATCCATCTGTGACAGCGGGAACGTCTCCGCATCTCTGGTTTTTTCGATATTCGAATTTGAAATGTCCGCTGCAACCGAAAATCCCGCCAGTTGTGAGGTGCGGTTTGTGATAAAGATTTTAGTTGGCAAAAAGCCTAAAACCTACAGAAACTTATCGTGGACTGTGCGAAGTGTACGGAAACAACGTAATGAGTGAATGTTCCGTCCAGAAATTGTGCATTCGGCTTAAAAATGGCCGAACCAACGTTCATGATGAAGAGAAGAGTGGACGCCCGAGCATTGTGACTGTGATTGTCGCTAAAGTTGACGTGAAAACAGTCGCTTCACAATAACGGAGCTTTCGCTTTCTTTTCCACAAGTTTCACGGACTTTGTTGTTTGAAATTGTCACTCAAAAGCTAGGCTACCACAAATTTTGTGCACGATGGGTGCCCAAAATGTTTACAGAACAACATAAAGAACAGCGAATGGGGGCAATGTTGACATTTCTTGGGGCCTACCAGAAACATGGTGATTCATTACTGGATCGAATCGTAACCGGTGACGAGACTTGGGTGAAACACGTCAATTGCGAGACAGAATTACAGTCCATGGAGTGGGGGCACACAAGGTCCCTCCAAAAACCAAGAAAATGTTTGCAAACCTAGTCAGCAAGGAAGTTGATGGCGAGTGGCGACAGTGTTTTGGCATAGGCAAGGTATGCTTCTCACTGATTTTCTCGAACGCGGAGCAACCATAAATTCTGCCTGGTACTGTCAAACTTTGCACAGCCTTAGAAGAGCAGTTCAAAACAAACGTCGAGGAAATCTGACGTCCAAAATTTTGTTTTTGCACAACAGTGCCCGACCTCACGCGGTAAACTGCACTAAAGAACTCCCTAATTCATTCAAATGGGAAATTTTCCCTCATCCGTCCTACAGCCCCGATCTTGTACCAAGCGACTTCTACTTGTTTCCCCTGCAACGTAGCGCTTTGATGACGACGCAGAACTCCAGGCGGGCATGGCTCACTGGCTGAAGACTCAGGCGGGAGAATTTTACGACAAAGGTCTTTCAAAGCTTGTCCACCGCTATGATAAGTGCCTCAATGTGTTTGGTGACTATGTGGAAAAGTAACATGTCAGTCGCTCCTTCAGATAGATACACTCCTGGAAATGGAAAAAAGAACACATTGACACCGGTGTGTCAGACCCACCATACTTGCTCCGGACACTGCGAGAGGGCTGTACAAGCAATGATCACACGCACGGCACAGCGGACACACCAGGAACCGCGGTGTTGGCCGTCGAATGGCGCTAGCTGCGCAGCATTTGTGCACCGCCGCCGTCAGTGTCAGCCAGTTTGCCGTGGCATACGGAGCTCCATCGCAGTCTTTAACACTGGTAGCATGCCGCGACAGCGTGGACGTGAACCGTATGTGCAGTTGACGGACTTTGAGCGAGGGCGTATAGTGGGCATGCGGGAGGCCGGGTGGACGTACCGCCGAATTGCTCAACACGTGGGGCGTGAGGTCTCCACAGTACATCGATGTTGTCGCCAGTGGTCGGCGGAAGGTGCACGTGCCCGTCGACCTGGGACCGGACCGCAGCGACGCATGGATGCACGCCAAGACCGTAGGATCCTACGCAGTGCCGTAGGGGACCGCACCGCCACTTCCCAGCAAATTAGGGACACTGTTGCTCCTGGGGTATCGGCGAGGACCATTCGCAACCGTCTCCATGAAGCTGGGCTACGGTCCCGCACACCGTTAGGCCGTCTTCCGCTCACGCCCCAACATCGTGCAGCCCGCCTCCAGTGGTGTCGCGACAGGCGTGAATGGAGGGACGAATGGAGACGTGTCGTCTTCAGCGATGAGAGTCGCTTCTGCCTTGGTGCCAATGATGGTCGTATGCGTGTTTGGCGCCGTGCAGGTGAGCGCCACAATCAGGACTGCATACGACCGAGGCACACAGGGCCAACACCCGGCATCATGGTGTGGGGAGCGATCTCCTACACTGGCGTACACCACTGGTGATCGTCGAGGGGACACTGAATAGTGCACGGTACATCCAAACCGTCATCGAACCCATCGTTCTACCATTCCTAGACCGGCAAGGGAACTTGCTGTTCCAACAGGACAATGCACGTCCGCATGTATCCCGTGCCACCCAACGTGCTCTAGAAGGTGTAAGTCAACTACCCTGGCCAGCAAGATCTCCGGATCTGTCCCCCATGGAGCATGTTTGGGACTGGATGAAGCGTCGTCTCACGCGGGTTGCACGTCCAGCACGAACGCTGGTCCAACTGAGGCGCCAGGTGGAAATGGCATGGCAAGGCGTTCCACAGGACTACATCCAGCATCTCTACGGTCGTCTCCATGGGAGAATAGCAGCCTGCATTGCTGCGAAAGGTGGATATACACTGTACTAGTGCCGACATTGTGCATGCTCTGTTGCCTGTGTCTATGTGCCTGTGGTTCTGTCAGTGTGATCATGTGATGTATCTGACCCCAGGAATGTGTCAATAAAGTTTCCCCTTCCTGGGACAATGAATTCACGGTGTTCTTATTTCAATTTCCAGGAGTGTATAATAAAATGTATTTCTTGTACTTAGATTTTTAATGCCAAAACGTTCCATACTTTCTAAATAGCCGTCGTATAACATTTTCTGTTGCTTTTTATATGATCCTGTATTCGACTGATCAGAAATCCTTATCCTCTTTCAATTTCACTTCAGTGAACTCACTACATTTAGATTGAGCCTTCGGATTTCCGTTTTCAAATTTTCTTGCTTTCCGCTACATTCAGACTTCTGGCTTTCCAAATCCAACTTGTAGAATATCATTTCATTGCTTATTCTGTCTTTTTCTCACGGTCACCTTGCAATCCCATTCCGAAGATTCAAGCTGGCAACTGATCTGGAATCTTTTGCCAATGAAGATATCATCATGAGACTTTTTCAATGGTAGACGAAATATCCTGCTGATAGATATTATTTGTCTGTAGAGCGGTGTTTTCCATTGCCTTCTGCGTCCTCATGCTATTGATAATTGCTGATTATTCCACTTTTTACGGACAAGGGTATGTGATGAGGACTAGGTGGCACTCGAACAAAAAAGAGCAGTGAGACGAACAACACATAGTAAGCAACAGTCTGATATCAATCAACTCTACTAAATGCAGCATCCATATACACAGCGGGCCAGAATGCAAGCAAAGTGTTCAACAAAGCAACTCAGTTCCAATCACTTCAAGTGGAGATCACAAAGTACAAATAACGACGACTGATTAGCAGGCCATTTTAACCGCGAGTGGCCGACCCCATGAATGAACCAAGAACCGCCTACGAGATGGGCGGTCTGTGCCTTTTCAACCCTTCTGACGGGGCACTGCAGTCCCTGCCTGCAGAGCCTCTTACCCCTGGAGAACGCTGATTGGCGGCAGCTCTCGTGGCTGAGGCTGCCAACCTCTATGAGTGACCTGGCTGGTGTTGGAGTCGATAACAAAGGACTCCATTCAATTTTCCCATCCCCAAGCTGAAGAAAGTACACCTTCCTTGACAAGGCCATTGGGAAAATGGCAGTGGCTTCCTGTACCGGACGTCGGGGGAACAGCCTAAATATCCGATATGGCTGACACTGTACAGGTACTTTTCAGACATGTTTACCAACACAACAACGAAAACGTTTTGGGAAGCACATAATACCATACACGAAATTACAAAATTCCCGTCACATTCTGAACACACCTCGCGAATCTCCTTCATGGTGGTGCGATTGCAACAGGCAGAAATACTCTTGAATATATAAGATGGTATAGCAGAATGTCGGTTACGTGTGCAGCGGCGTGAAGAGCGGCTGCCGGCGCTGGTCGCGGTATCTGGTGCGCGCCAGGTGCTGGGGGTAGGCGCGGTCGGCGAGCACGGCCACGTCTGCCCGAGCGACCATGCGCTCCACGCATGCGCGCAGCGAGCTGCAGTTGATGGACACAGGCGGGCCAGCCGCCCCCACCACCCTGGAGTACACCAGCGCCACTGCCGGCAGCGTAGCCAAAGACAGCCCAGACTGCGCCAGCTCCTCCTCTGTCGACACCACGCCCTCGAAGCCCTGCGTACATGCAACCAAAACCCTTGAGCAAAACCGCTGTGCTCGTACAGGGACGGGGAGATATCACAATTTTGGTATTATTGTATTGGTACATGGTGGGAAATAACACCAGTGAAGTACCAACCTGATTTTTGAAGTAGTTTTGTTTCTACTGCATTTGAAAGTAGCCGTGCTCTTAGTGAACCTGACATAAATGCTGTCACCCCAACGAGACAGTTTATTAATAGAGTTCATGCAGAATACATTGGACAATGCGCAGTCACCACTTTTCCTCTAAAGCACTGGGCGAGTTCATTCGGTCATTCAGAGGGGGAGGCCGACATCGTTTGCCTATTTTCAGCCGGTCGGTGTCATGTCGTTATGTAGAATCAATGCGCACACCCTGCAGTCTTTCTCAAACAATTTTACAGAAACTACTCAGTAAAACACACATTTTTTCGTAACTTATGTACACTGAAGCGCCAAAGAAACTGGTAAAGGCATGCGTATTCAAATACAGAGATATGTAAACAGGAAGAATATGGCGCTACGGTCGGCAACGCCTATATATGACAACAAGTTTCTGGTGCAGTTGTTAGATCTGTTACTGCTGCTACAATGACTAGTTATCAAGATTTAAGTGAGTTTGAACGTGGCGTTATAGTCAGCGCAAGAGCGATGGGACACAGCATTTACAAGGTAGCGATAAAGTGGGGATTTTCCCATACAACCATTTCATGAGTGTACTGTGAATATCACGAATTCGGTAAAACATCAAATCTCTGACATCACTGTGGCTGGAAAAAAGATCCTGCAAGAATGGGACCAACGATGACTGAAGAGAATCGTTGAACGTGACAAAAGTGCAACCCTTCCGCTAATTTAAATGCTGGGCCATCAACAAGTGTCAGCTTGTGAACCATTCAACGAAACATCATCAACATGGGCTTTTGGAGCCGAAGGCCCACTCGTGTACTTTTGATGACTGCACAACACAAAGCTTTACGCCTCGCCTGGGCATGTCAACACCGAAATTGGACTGTTGATGAATGGAAACATGTCGCCTGGTCGGACGAGTCTCTTTTCAAATTTTATCGAGTAGATGGACGTGTATGGGAATGGAGACAAACTCATGAATCCATGGGCCCTGCATGTCAGCAGGGGACTGTTCACGCTGGTGTAGGCTCTGTAATGGTGTGAGTTGGCTATAGTTAGAGTGATATGGCACCCCTGATACGTATAGATACATCTCTGACAGGTGACATGTAGATAAGCATCCTATCTGATCATCTGCATCCATTCATGTCCATTGTGCATTCCCATGGACTTGGGCAATTCCAGCAGGACAATGCGACACCCCACACGTCCAGAAATGCTGCAGAGTGGCTTCAGGTACACTCTTCTGAGTTTAAACACTTCCACTGGTCACCAGACTCCCCACACATGAACATTAGTGAGCATATCTGGGACGCCTTGCAACGAGCTGTTCAGAAGTGATGCCTACCCCCTCGTACTCTTACAGATTTATGTAGAGCCCTGCAGGATTCATGGTGTCAGTTCCCTCCAGCACTAATTCAGACACTAGTCGAGTCCATGCCACGTCGTGTTGCAGCGCTTCTGCATGCTCGCGAGGCCCTACACTATGTCAGGCAGGTGTACCAATTTCTTCGGCTCTTCAGTGTATATGGAAGCTTCATGATGAGGGCCCATTAGTTCGTTAATGGTCATAGTTATTGTGATATTTGCACTTAAGTAAGACACTGCGCAAAATTTAAAAAAGTTTGCAATGAAAGATAGGGGTTGCTATGATTTTGCGTTTGGTGCATATTACATACTATGTGCTAGATATGACATTTAGCTGACATATTGAATTTCTCTTTAGAGTTGCGTGGAGGTCTCTATGTGTCACTAATTTCGAGAAAATTGATCTGATGTAACAAACTCATTAGTGATCGCACATGTCAGCAATGAAGCAGAATGAAATATCCACAACATTCCTCATGTTTTATCAACGGTTTGAGATATCGAAATGATATTTTAGCAAATGATAGCACCTAATGAGGAGAGAATTTTGTCATGTGGTTATTATGCTCAACATTATCTGCCGTGTTATTCCATTAACTACAGAGTTTTCGATGAAAGAATGTAATTTTTAAGGGACATCGACAGCTGGTGAAACGAGTAATGCTGTGGATTTTGTAACAACATAAGTGAAGACGTTACATGTTTATTTTTTTTTACAGGGGACTTGCTTTTTCAAAAGCTACAGATCTTACTTTTCCTCACTTAATAAAATTAATAAACCACTGTTTCAGAATTCTCTTGCATTTGTATCTGCACAACATGTTAGTGAGGCGACAGTGTGTAAAGTCCGCTGTGTTTCGGTAACAGAAGTAAATTTTAACGTGGCAACAAGAGAAATGTAGGTTTTACTCAAATTTCGCCACCCATGACACTTTTCTGTAAGTTATAAAAATGGTTAACAGGCCAGGCGAAAACAAATCGCTGCACTTGTTGCACTTTCAGCTGAATTCTTTTTAGATACTAACGGAAGGAGAGGTGACAGTAGCTCTCTCTTTTTGGATAGTCACCAGGCAAGTGTGGGTGTGAATGGGCTCCACCTAATATGTGAGCATGGGCTTCAGTTTAGAACAGCACTCGGTATTTCCCCTACAACTCCGGCCCTCAATGACCACCACTATTGCTCTCCCTAGAAATGGGCTACTGAATGCGCATCTACCTGCCACTCATTCTGCACGCACTATACCGAGTAATACCGCCTTTGCCCTTGACGATAGTCTCAGTTCAGCGAGGAAGAATTCACAAGTTTCTTCACGTGTGCCATATCTGGTGGAAAACATTTATTAATGACTAGATCCAGTATCCTGTCAAATTGAAGAGATATTGATTGCTCTGCAAATAGTGGTTCCAAACAGTTCCAATGTATTCTAAGGTATTAATTAAGTTTGGGAGAGTTAGTGTGCCAGTAACGGTGCGATAGGGCTGCCGTGTGTTCATCAAACCAGGAGCATATACACACAGTCCTGTGAACATCACTGTTGTCATTTTGGAGGCTATAAGTGTCCATAGCACACTCATGAAGATCTAGAAGAAAGGACAACATTTAGCCACCAGCGAAGCTGAAAAATACACTCCTGGAAATGGAAAAAAGAACACATTGACACCGGTGTGTCAGACCCACCATACTTGCTCCGGACACTGCTAGAGGGCTGTACAAGCAATGATCACACTCACGGCACAGCGGACACACCAGGAACCGCGGTGTTGGCCGTCGAATGGCGCTAGCTGCGCAGCATTTGTGCACCGCCGCCGTCAGTGTCAGCCAGTTTGCCGTGGCATACGGAGCTCCATCGCAGTCTTTAACACTGGTAGCATGCCGCGACAGCGTGGACGTGAACCGTATGTGCAGTTGACGGACTTTGAACGAGGGCGTATAGTGGGCATGCAGGAGGCCGGGTGGACGTACCGCCGAATTGCTCAACACGTGGGGCGTGTGGTCTCCACAGTACATCGATGTTGTCGCCAGTGGTCGGCGGAAGGTGCACGTGCCCGTCGACCTGGGACCGGACCGCAGCGACGCACGGATGCACGCCAAGACCGTAGGATCCTACGCAGTGCCGTAGGGGACCGCACCGCCACTTCCCAGCAATTTAGGGACACTGTTGCTCCTGGGGTATCGGCGAGGACCATTCGCAACCGTCTCCATGAAGGTGGGCTACGGTCCGCACACCGTTAGGCCGTCTTCCGCTCACGCCCCAACATCGTGCAGCCCGCCTCCAGTGGTGTCGCGACAGGCGTGAATGGAGGGACGAATGGAGACGTGTCGTCTTCAGCGATGAGAGTCGCTTCTGCCTTGGTGCCAACGATGGTCGTATGCGTGTTTGGCGCCGTGCAGGTGAGCGCCACAATCAGGACTGCATACGACCGAGGCACACAGGGCTAACACCCGGCATCATGGTGTGGGGAGCGATCTCCTACACTGGCCGTACACCACCGGTGATCGTCGAGGGGACACTGAATAGTGCACGGTACATCCAAACCGTCATCGAACCCATCGTTCTACCATTCCTAGACCGGCAAGGGAACTTGCTGTTCCAACAGGACAATGCACGTCCGCATGTATCCCGTGCCACCCAACGTGCTCTATAAGGTGTAAGTCAACTACCCTGGCCAGCAAGATCTCCGGATCTGTCCCCCATTGAGCATGTTTGGGACTGGATGAAGCGTCGTCTCACGCGGTCTGCACGTCCAGCACGAACGCTGGTCCAACTGAGGCGCCAGGTGGAAATGGCATGGCAAGCCGTTCCACAGGACTACATCCAGCATCTCTACGATCGTCTCCATGGGAGAATAGCAGCCTGCATTGCTGCGAAAGGTGGATATACACTGTACTAGTGCCGACATTGTGCATGCTCTGTTGCCTGTGTCTATGTGCCTGTGGTTCTGTCAGTGTGATCATGTGATGTATCTGACTCCAGGAATGTGTCAATAAAGTTTCCCCTTCCTGGGACAATGAATTCACGGTGTTCTTATTTCAATTTCCAGGAGTGTATTACCCTGGTTCACATTCACATTACCCTGAATGAGTGGATCCAAGTTATGGTGTGAACAGCAGCCCCAGAATATCATAGAACCATGTCTGGCCTGAAATACACTCTTCACAAAATGCATTAGGCCATTTGTGCACTTTATGGCTTGTCTCATTTGAAAAGAGCCTAATCACAACTAATTGGGCCACAGTATACACCTCCAGTTGGCTTCTGTTTTGTACCCATGTTTTGTGATTCAGAAGATGTGCCGAATTATGTACTGCTTTATGCAATGATCTTTTATGATGTGCCCTGCTCCTAATGCACACCTCCACAAATTTCACTTGAAAACTAGTAAAGATGGACTTGCATTCACAGACAGCAGAAGTAATAGGGAAAGAAGAGAATGAGTCCTAAAGGTGCTGACATCAGCATCAGCACTTTCTTATCTGTGGTGTTGTATCACAGCTGAGACAACTGTGCAGTATTTTTTTCATTATTAACCTCAACTAGCAGTGCAAAAATCGTACTTTTTGTGCTGCCTCAGAAATATAGTATTTTAGGGTATGTTGTCAGTAGGCTTAATTAGCTACATTCAGTCAGTCTATTTACCTGCTTAGCTAGCACTTATTATTCTGCTGGTCAGGTAGTTTTATGACATTGAATATTTAGGCCTAACATCTAAAATGACAGCTGTTGTTCGATGTTGAAATGTACCACGGGATACATATTTTAGAATTTTGGGTACTAATCTGATGAATGCATATATATGTGGAAAAGAGATTGTGCTTTCTTTTACAACACAGACTTTTTTTGGAATGTTGTGACATCAAACAGCATTTTTCATGTATTAACCTTAACAAGCAATGTAAACATCGCAATTATTCCCATTGATGACGTATTTTGCAGAAATTTTAGAATTTTTTTCAACATCTTAGATGTCTAAAATTATTTATTTACAATTATGTTGTGTTTTTTAACTGTGTAGCAGTGTATTGGCAACAGAACAAAATCGTGATACAAAGAACGAACTTCCATGTTTTACAATATGGCCATCTACTGGTGGCACTATGCTCTTGTTCTGTACAGTGAAGCAATCTGATGATGACAGTGGCAAGTAGGATGTGACAGTGGACTTTTCTTCATTTATGTTTCCTGAGCTTGTGAGATAATATTTATTGTAAAAAACTTATTTTGAATAAATACAAACATCAATTTCGTTATTTCTGTTTGCTAAGCAAATGTTGTTTTTTATTTATAGTGAAATATGCTACCTACTTGTTCTGCTTTTCCATGGCAAATGATCCTTAAGCGAATTTTTGGAATACAGTAATCCAAACATAGTTGCCAAATTGGTGGTGCTCAAAGTGGAGGGTGCTTCACGCAAAATTTGCAGAACTGCACGGCAGGCAGCAGGGCCTTCCCCTCCTACCCCTGACCCCCCTCTCATCCCCTCTTTGATTGTGGCATGTAGCAGCATGTTGTGATTCTTTCAATGATCTTGGAGATACAGAAATTCTAATGCCGCTGTTAGTGAAATAGGATATGCACAAGTGTCTCAGTTATAACATGAAATCACAGATAAGAAAATGCTGATGCTGATGCCAGCACTTTTTTGGCTCACTCTCTCCTTGCCCTACTACTAGCAGCACTTCCTCTTGGGTTTGAAAATTGACAGGATGTGCCACTCGTTTTCGGTCCGTATCACATAGGTAATTTCTGTGACCACTCCCCTTGTGCCATGTTACAAAGCTGATCCAGCAAGTAAGTACCATCTCCAGTGCATCTGACTGAATGATGGCCAGACATGCGCTTTTACGTCCTTCAACTCGAGGAACAGCTAGCCTAGCCATTTTGTGTCATTACATTAATGTCTGAAGTCACTGTTCATCAGTAATCATATTTAAAATGATCGGTCGGTCTGCCAGCCCCAAAATAAAAGCCGTTATCAACTTTTTAAATACAGAAAGTGTTCGACCTTGTCAGATAATTGAAACTTATGAAGAGAACGTGACGAGTGGGAAAATGGTTTAGGATGTTTAAAGAAGGAATGGAAAATGTCCATGATGAGGGAGTGCAGCGGATCCCCATCACTGCTCACCAAAGAATTGGAGCACAGCATCATCAAATAATTTTGTTCCAGCCGCTGGGTAACTATTCATGATTTTAGGTAATTGATTTGCAAACTATGAATGACATCATCTGTAGTATGTGAAAATATGTGCCAGATCGGGACTCAAAACTGGAATCCCCACTTCTTGCAAGTGGTCACCTAAACCACTCCGGATGTCTGTGAAGGATCACCCCAATTTTCTATATGCTCACAAATTATGTGATTACTGCAGCAGGGAGAAAGAATTTTGCTATCATCGTTTCCAGCCCATCAAGACATGTAATACATATTTTAGTTTAACATGATTGTGTTTTACAGTATACTGTTCTATACACTCCTGGAAACTGAAATAAGAACACCGTGAATTCATTGTACCAGGAAGGGGAAACTTTATTGACACATTCCTGGGGTCAGATGCATCACATGATCACACTGACAGAACCACAGGCACATAGACACAGGCAACAGAGCATGCACAATGTCGGCACTAGTACAGTGTATATCCACCTTTCGCAGCAATGCAGGCTGCTATTCTCCCATGGAGACGATCGTAGAGATGCTGGATGTAGTCCTGTGGAACGGCTTGCCATGCCATTTCCACCTGGCGCCTCAGTTGGACCAGCGTTCGTGCTGGACGTGCAGACCGCGTGAGACGACGCTTCATCCAGTCCCAAACATGCTCAATGGGGGACAGATCCGGAGATCTTGCAGGCCAGGGTAGTTGACTTACACCTTCTAGAGCACGTTGGGTGGCACGGGATACATGCGGACGTGCATTGTCCTGTTGGAACAGCAAGTTCCCTTGCCGGTCTAGGAATGGTAGAACGATGGGTTCGATGACGGTTTGGATGTACCGTGCACTATTCAGTGTCCCCTCGACGATCACCAGTGGTGTACGGCCAGTGTAGGAGATCGCTCCCCACACCATGATGCCGGGTGTTGGCCCTGTGTGCCTCGGTCGTATGCAGTCCTGATTATGGCGCTCACCTGCACGGCGCCAAACACGCATACGACCATCATTGGCACCAAGGCAGAAGCGACTCTCATCGCTGAAGACGACACGTCTCCATTCGTCCCTCCATTCACGCCTGTCGCGACACCACTGGAGGCGGGCTGCACGATGTTGGGGCGTGAGCGGAAGACGGCCTAACGGTGTGCGGGACCGTAGCCCAGCTTCATCGAGACGGTTGCGAATGGTCCTCGCCGATACCCCAGGAGCAACAGTGTCCCTAATTTGCTGGGAAGTGGCAGTGCGGTCCCCTACGGCACTGCGTAGGATCCTACGGTCTTGGCGTGCATCCGTGCGTCGCTGCGGTCCGGTCCCAGGTCGACGGGCACGTGCACCTTCCGCCGACCACTGGCGACAACATCGATGTACTGTGGAGACCTCACGCCCCACGTGTTGAGCAATTCGGCGGTACGTCCACCCGGCCTCCCGCATGCCCACTATACGCCCTCGCTCAAAGTCCGTCAACTGCACATACGGTTCACGTCCACGCTGTCGCGGCATGCTACCAGTGTTAAAGACTGCGATGGAGCTCCGTATGCCACGACAAACTGGCTGACACTGACGGCGGCGGTGCACAAATGCTGCGCAGCTAGCGCCATTCGACGGCCAACACCGCGGTTCCTGGTGTGTCCGCTGTGCCGTGCGTGTGATCATTGTTTGTACAGCCCTCTCACAGTGTCCGGAGCAAGTATGGTGGGTCTGACACACCGGTGTCAATGTGTTCTTTTTTCCATTTCCAGGAGTGTATTTCCACATGTAACGCATTGGAAACAGGACCTAGCCAGAAAAGAACAAACAAATGCGAAAGGTAAAATTTTGATTTTTATATTACTACACTTACACAGTTTGTTCAGTATGAGCGCTGGAGACGTCGACAAGATCCCGTACAGTTCCAGGTTGGCACCTGGTGGCCAAAGCTGGAACTATTTTTTTTCCAACGTAGATCGGTTCCTCATTAGCACATTAGCATATCTGCCAAATTTCGCTGCCATTGTATAATTACAGCCCACACTGCGCCTCCGCGAGTAGCTGCACTTTAGTTATTACCACATGGTATTTCTGTTTTGTCAATGCATTTGCAAGACATATCACCATCTTTATTACATGAAATTGTGACTTAAGATTTGCACTGCAAAAAATTATGAGGCAATGGGTACCAAAAACACTAACAAACGTTCAAAAACAGAAACATATGGTTCCAGCCATGGAGTTTTTTCGTCATGTGACAGAAGGAAATATTTTTTGAAATGGATTTTCACACGCAATGAGATACGGATTTGTTGCAAGACACCTGAAACGAAACGACAGTCACTAGAATTGCGGCATACTGGTACCCTGAAAATCAAGAACGCAAAGCCATAATAAAAATCACGTGCACCTTGTTTTGGGACTGTCAAAGAATATTGTTAGTGGACTGGATGGAATGACTTGCGACAATGAACACTATAGTTCACTGTGATACATCAAATAAGTTACAATACGCGATGAAGAACAAAAAGCATGGACTACTGAATGCGGACTTGAGGTTCTGTGTTCGTCTATGACAACGCGTGACCACATACCACACGTTTAACGACAACGCTGCTTGAATAATTTCGCTGGGAACAATCCTGTCGCCTTCTTACAGTCTGGTCCTAGCTTCATCCGGCTTCCATTCATTTTCTCATTTCAAGAAAATTTTGCCAGCCAGCACTTTGCAAGTGATGGTAAGATCAGGAGGCTGAATTCTACAAAGCGGGTAGGTTGGAATTAGTGCCTTAATTCATATGGTGAATATGTCTAAAAGTAGTTTAAGTTGTGTAGATTTCCTATTATAAAATACAAATGAAGAAGAATTGCTAATGTTTTCTCACACCTAAAAGGTACTTAGTTTCTGGATCAGTTTTGCAAATGGCTGCGTGTGGTACGAGGTGCATTCAAGTTCTAAGGCCTCCGATTTTTTTTTTCCTCCGAACTGGAAAGAGATAGAAACAGGCGCATTGTTTTAAAATGAGGCCGCGTTCATTGTCAATACGTCCCAGAGATGGCAGCACCGTACGGCAGATGGAATTTTACCGCCAGTGGCAAGAATGAAAACTGTTTTAAATACTTAAAATGGCGACGTTTTCCTTACTTGAACAGCGTGCAATCATTCGTTTTCTGAATTTGCGTGGTGTGAAACCAATTGAAATTCATTGACAGTTGAAGGAGACATGTGGTGATGGAGTTATGGATGTGTCGAAAGTGCGTTCGTGGGTGCGACAGTTGAATGAAGGCAGAACATAGTGTGACAACAAACCGAAACAACCTCGGGCTCGCACAAGCCTGTCTGACGACATGATCGAGAAAGTGGAGAGAATTGTTTTGGGGGATCGCCGAATGACTGTTGAACAGATCGCCTCCAGAGTTGACATTTCTGTGGGTTCTGTGCACACAATCCTGCATGACGACCTGAAAATGCGAAAAGTGTCATCCAGGTGGGTGCCACGAATGTTGATGGACGACCACATGTCTGCCCGTGTGGCATGTTGCCAAGCAATGTTGACGCGCAACGACAGCACGTATGGGACTTTCTTTTCGTCGGTTGTGACAATGGATGAGACGTGGATGCCATTTTTCAATCCAGAAACAAAGCGCCAGTCAGCTCAATGGAAGCACACAGATTCACCGCCACCAAAAAAATTTCGGGTAACCGCCAGTGCTGAAAAAATGATGGTGTCCATGTTCTGGGACAGCGAGGGCGTAATCCTTACCAATTGCGTTCCAAAGGGCACTACGGTAACAGGTGCATCCTACGAAAATGTTTTGAAGAACAAATTCCTTCTTGCACTGCAACAAAAACGTCCGGGAAGGGCTGCACGTGTGCTGTTTCACCAAGATAACACACCCGTACACCGAGCTAACGTTACGCAACAGTTTCTTCGTGATAACAACTTTGAAGTGATTCCTCATGCTCCCTACTCACCTGACCTGGCTCCTAGTGACTTTTGGCTTTTTCCAACAATGAAAGACACTCTCCGTGGCCGCACATTCACCAGTCGTGCTGCTATTGCCTCAGCGATTTTCCAGTGGTCAAAACAGACTCCTAAAGAAGCTTTCGCCGCTGCCATGGAATAATGGCGTCAGCGGTGTGAACAATGTGTACGTCTGCAGGGCGATTACGTCGAGAAGTAACGCCAGTTTCATCGATTTCGGGTGAGTAGTTAATTAGAGAAAAAATCAGAGGCCTTAGAACTTGAATGCCCCTCGTATACCATCTAATGTAGACACGTTTGACAGCCCGTCGTGATACACTAACAAATCAGGCAGATTCATTCACTGTGTGAACACAACACACGAACACAACGCTTCCTTTCCGCCATTCTGCCACATCTGAACATTGACCCAACTTACTGCACTGATTCCGCACAACTATCTGTCACATACACGTGATATTACTGTCATGACTTAATGTCAGGTGGTTCACATCACCGTCGGGTACCAGTTCTGCACCATCCAGAGAGCTTTAAAGCAAACGGCGAGCTGTTGTAAAGAGATGACTAACACTTTGTCCAATGAGCTTAGATAATCTGAATTACAGTGCAGCCATAAAATTCTTTCTTCTGGCTGATTTCAGTAAAATGAAATGATCGTATGGCATTGCTGGGCGGGAGGCCCCATGTGGGGGAGTTACAGAAGTTCGATTAAAGGTGGTTAACATTTATACAGAATTTGTAGCATTGATATTAACAATGTGAGACTTGAGTTTCTCCTGGCGTGTACAACTTTCAAATAACTTCCGGGAATTCAGCCAGGTAACACTTTCAGCGACCGCCGATATTTCGGCGGAAGAACACCCCGCCATTTTCAAGGCAAACTGTAGCACTTTCTTATCTGTGATGTCATGTTACAACTGAGACAGTTGAGCATATCATATTTCACTAACAGCAGCATTAGAACTTCCTTACCGGAAGTTATTTGAAAATTGATATTAACAGTTAAACAAAGAAATCTTGCATGGTTGTTAAGTCAGGGGCTCCAAATCAGTATTAGGATGGTTCCTTTGAAAAGTAAATGGCCTATTTGCGTACCTGTTCTTATCCAGTTTGAGGTTGTGCCTTGTTTTCAAAGACATCCTTGTCGATGGAACGTTACACTCTAAACACCCTTCCTCCTTTCTTGCTTTTACCGTTGTTGTGTCATCATAATACTTCACTCACAAGGGAATGGCCCAATCCGACATGTCGAAACATGCCCTGACATTTTTTATGCAGGAACAATATGTTGTATTTATGCAGGAAGAATATGTTGTACCTCGGGTGGTCGCAACAGTAACTTGTAGACAAGGAAGCAGGAGACACACCAGAATAGCTGGGCACACTGCAGAATGTCAATAGACACTGATATAACTGAATAATCAAATACATTTACTTGTCTTTTGAGAAGCGGTCATGTAGAACATAACGAGCATTTCCAATTTCTGAATAAAGTACTTTGTCAACTCAACAATAAACTATCTTTTAGCTGCGCTGATTCAAAAATGGTTCAAATGTCTCTGAGCACTATGGGACTTAACATCTGAGGTCATCAGTCCCCTAGACTTAGAAATACTTAAACCTAGCTAACCTAAGGAAATCACACACATCCATGTCCGAGGCAGGATTCGAACCTGCGACCGTAGCAGCAGCGCGGTTCCGGACTGAAGCGCCTAGAACCTCTCGGTCAAAACGGCCGGCCTGCGCTGGTTCTCGCAGACCTAACTACCTATGGCGCAACCATTGTCCGAGGCCCACGAGAAAGACAGGCCATGGCGCGTACGTCACAGCACGTGACACTGCAGGTCTTATGAGTGCCAGCAGCCGTCTCTGGTGGGGAGTGAGTAACTATTTCAGACGAGTTTTTAATAATCCTTACTGCTCGTATGAATGCATGTAAGCTCTCGATAGCACACGAGAAATTCAAGACCTTTAGTGCCTACCTTTTCAATTACGTATTGATTTGCAGTGTGCCCAGCACGGAGTCGAGCGATCGCGAAGTGTAGTGCACAAGATTACTAGTGTGACTTCACATATTAGTTGCAGGGACTGTATATATCGTTGGCCCCACTGCTGCTGCTGTCCCATAGAGCTGAGCTTTATGCCAGCGCCAGAGAGGGCTCTGGTATCGTGTAATCTTTCTGGAGAGGGTAGGTGTGGCGGCTGATTAGCGTATACCGCCACGCTGGAGCCACCCATCGGGGTCCACAATACTGAAATCCGCGCTGGCAAGCTTTTGACGGCCAGCCCATGAGTGGAGTCTTACGATGACGCCACAGAACACAACGAAAGAAAGATCCTGTTAAATTTTAGGTGCTAAGACGACTGCAAGTACCTAAAAAAGTTGAAAATTGGCAAATTTGTAGCTCGCTATTCAGCTGAAGAAAAGTGCATCTCTACTGTAACTGTAGCGGACAGTGCATGCGCAACAAGGCAGGTGCACTGGTAAACATAACACTACTTAGCGCGATTGTAATTTGTAAAGCGAATTTCAGTTTCCGTTGACAATTTCTCCGAGACAATTGTCGGCAGTTACTGTTCACTTAAATTTGCAACTCATTTAATACCCACAACAATTACCAGCTGCTTTTATGATAGCATAAGTGTTAACAATGGAGGTAAAACTGAATTAACATTCATAGTGTTTAAAGTTCAGTTTTAAGCAGTGTGCAAACGAGTTTTGCTTCCTAAAATCTGACCGCGAAATGTGTAAATGGAAAAAAGGTTTACACGAAGTAATACATATGCACAAAATTAAATTCGCAAAACTGTGAAAGAATAACTGTCTGAAAGATTTACTGTACAGGGTGGCCACAAAGTCCCCTTACTCCTTATTAATAGCCAGTATAAACCACTGAACTTAAGTAAATAACACGCACAACAGTTCTTTATTTTTATTTTACACATCTAGTTCCGTAGGATCAAATAGAGAAGCAGATCTGCAAGGTCATGGAACGTGTCGTCAGTACATGAAATTACAACATAAAAGTAATAACAGATAAAATAAAATGTTTATGAATCCAAAAAAAGACAAGCCATCAGTTTATGCAAACGCAGTCAACAATATAACACAGGAATCATCTTAATTTTTCAAGGATCTCCTCGACAGAATAAAAGGAGTGACCCATAAGGAAAGTCTTCAGTTTCGATTAGAAAGCGCGTCGATTACTGTTAAAATTTTGAATCCTTGTGATAGCTTATTGAAAATGGATGCAGCAGTATACCGCACGCCTTTCTGCACAAGAGTCAAGGAAATACGACCCGAATGCAGAATGGATTTCTGCATAGTATTAACTGAATGGAAGCTGTTAATTCTTGGGAATAAGCTGGTATTGTTAACAAGAAACGACAATAAAGTATATGTAGAGAGAGAGGGAGGGGCCAATGTCAGAATATCCAGCCTAATGAACAGGGATCGACAAAAGGTTCGCGAACTTACACCACTTATTGCCCGAACCGCCTGTTTCTGAGTCAAAAATATCCTTTGAGAATGGGATGAGTTATCCTTAAATATAATTCCATACGTCATGTTGTTGTTGTTGTGGTCTTCAGTCCTGAGACTGGTTTGATGCAGCTCTCCATGCTACTCTATCCTGTGCAAGCTTCTTCATCTCCCAGTACCTACATCCTTCAGAATCTGCTTAGTGTATTCATCTCTTGGTCTCCCCCTACGATTTTTACCCTCCACACTGCCCTCCAACACTAAATTGGTGATCCCTTGATGCCTCAGAACATGTCCTACCAACCGATCCCTTCTTCTGGTCAAGTTGTGCCACAAACTTCTCTTCTCCCCAATCCTATTCAATACTTCCTCATTAGTTATGTGATCTACCCACCTAATCTTCAGCATTCTTCTGTAGCACCACATTTCGAAACCTTCTATTCTCTTCCTGTCCAAACTATTTACCGTCCATGTTTCACTTCCATACATGGCTACACTCCATACAAATACTTTCAGAAATGACTTCCTGACACTTAAATCTATACGCGATGTTAACAAATTTCTCTTCTTCAGAAACGCTTTCCTTGCCATTGCCAGTCTACATTTTATATCCTCTCTACTTCGACCATCATCAGTTATTTTGCTCCCCAAATAGCAAAACTTCTTTACTACTTTAAGTGTCTCATTTCCTAATCTAATTCCCTCAGCATCACCCGACTTAATTCCACTACATTCCATTATCCTCGTTTTGCTTTTGTTGATGTTCATCTTATATCCTCCCTTCAAGATACCATCCATTCCGTTCAACTGCTCTTCCAAGTCCTTTGCTGTCTCTGACAGAATTACAATGTCATCGGCAAACCTCAAAGTTTTTATTTCTTCTCCATGGATTTTAAGTGAATGTTAAGTCATAAGTGAATGAAAATAAACAAAGTAGACTACTTTTCGTGTAGAACCATCTACACTATTTTCTACAAGCCTTGAACTTATATCTTGAATTATACTATTTGAAACAGTACCAATATTTCACCCAACATCCTTTACTACCAAGCTAGTGTTATCAGCAAATAGAGATATTAGAATCACCCATAATACTAGAGGGTATTTCAAGTACACAAGTAACAGGAGTGGCCCCAGCATTGATTGTGCCTCACTCAGACCTCACATCACAGCCAGTATCAACAATGTTCAGAATGACCTTTTGCTATCTGGTGTTAAAGTAACATGCCAACCAGTTCTGAGCTACTCCCCGTATTCCATAATGGCCCAACTTCTGGAGCAATATTTTGCGATCAACACAGTCGAATGCCTTTAAAAAAAAAAAAAAGGCCTAGCGTTCGAAACCTTTTATTTAACCCATCCAGTACCTCACAGAGAAAAGAGAATATAGCGTTTTCATTTGTTAAACCACTTCTGAAACCGAACTGTACGTTTGATAGCAAATCGTGTGATATAAAATGATCAATTATCCTTACATACACAGCCTTTTCAATAACTTTAGCAAACACTGATGGCATATAAATAGGTATAAAATTGTCTATATTATCCCTTTCTCCCTTTTTATAAAGCGGCTTTACTACTGAGTACTTTAACCATCCACGAAAATGACCATTCTCCAAGGAAAAAATTGCAATTATGGGTATGTACAGGGCTAACATGTGCAGCACAGCACTTTAATATTCTGCTAGGTACTCCATCATATCCATGAGAGTCCTTTGTCTTCAGTGATTTAATTATTTACTCAGTCTCCCCCTTGTCAGTATCACAGAGGAATGCAATTTTGTCATATGATGACATGTTGGAGACCGTGGCTGTTGTTTGAAGACAAATGTTGATGGTGTTAGGACAGCAACCAGCCACAAATTTACTTTGAGTTCCTTTATTCAAAGGAAACCAAAGTAAATTTGTGGCTGGTTGCTGTCCTAACGCCATCAACATTTGCCACAGAGGAATATTTCACACATCAGTCTCGGAAAAGCATTTTCCAAGAGAGTTATATGATTCCCTGTAGAAACTGAGTTTGTATTTAATTCAGCAGCAATGCTTAGGAAATGATTGTTAAGTACTGTACGTATATCTGACTTATCGGTAACAGAAACTTTTTTACTACGAACTGACTACATCGTAGACCTTGTGCTGCTGACCAGACACTTCCTTCACGACAGACCACATGGTTTTAATTTTATCCTGTGAATTAGCTATTCTATTTGCGTGCCACATAACCTTTGCCTTCCTCATAACATTTTTAAGCACCTTATAATACTGCTTGTAATGGGATACTGTAGCTCAATTGTAACTATTTCTAACATTCTAACGCAATTCCCACTTTGTTCTATATGATATCCTTATCCCGCAACTCAGCCGGCCACACCGGTTGCCGTTTACTGCAGATATGAACCACGTGGAGCTGCCCGTGGGAGGCAATGCACTGTTACCAATGGAGATCTACGAGACTGGGCCCTCCAAATTGCAACTGAGGTGAATACTGCTGATTTCAAGTCTTCCTCGACCTGGTTAAGTAGATTCAAGAAATCATACACTATAGGAAGTTCGCAAAATAACGAAGTTTACTTCAAGTAAAAGTGTAGAGCAGAAGCCGTTAATTCGTAGCTAATGTGAAGACGAAGGTTGCTGTTATCCTCACACCTGCTGTGTCTAACACCGATCAGTCATGTCTCATGAAAAGACTGCGAGCAAACCACTCTTTATCATTTTGAGAAGAAAAAGGCAGTCTTTTGTGCAATCGATTAATGGTATGACACATTCATATACGACAATGACAGTTATAAGTATGCGTGAACTACTGTTTCCGTAGCTTGTAGCTGTCTTTAGGGACTTCAAGCCATATTAGGACAAAAACGAAAAAGAAAAGTACTGTTCAGTGGCATTAATCTTATAATCGACCTATTAAAATTTGGAAAAATAGGAGACAATAATTAACGTTTCATTCGAAGCGGTTTCTAACCAGTTAGAGAAATTAATTCATTGCTTTTGTTGGACTCTTGGCCTGGACATATCGATACCTCTCTCTCAGGAGGACGACGAAAAGACTGTTGATATAATTCAGATTCCATCTGGTACAACCACTTGATGAAGTGTTCCTTCTACTGTGGAAAGTAGGACAGTATAATGTCTGACAGCTCCATGTCATTTGAGGTTTAGCAGGAGAAGAGTGTTCTTATATTTCAGTTATTTGTGCATTATTAGTTTGTATCGGCACATTTTACGAATTAGTTTAAGTACACGCTTGGTATGCAGCACAGTAAGCAAAACAACGGTCAGGACCATTTCTTACACCGCTACAATTTAGTCTAACTAAAACTAATAATTACTGTGACGTGGCTGAAAGCACTAATTTTTCTTTCGTCAGATGTGCCTGGCGTAAGGAAAATGTTTCTTTTTGTCATTCAAACGATACTTCGCATTATTGTGACGATTATGGAAAATAAACAAGGAACTGTTTCATTGTTACTAAAATTTACGTTATTCGAAAATTACCACAATAATTGTGCTACTGGAATTGTTACAAAGTGATATATGTGTAAGAAACATTACAGTTCCATAAATTAAAGTTACGACTGATGGAGATCGTCTGCAATGTAACAACAAACGCTGCCTTGATTTATTGGTTAGCACTGACTGTCCGGGTCTGCAGAGTGCTGTTGACAAGTCCTTGTGAGGCCAGTTGAGGAGCTACTTGACTTGGAAGTAGCTACTTCGGTCACGAAAGCTGACAATGGCGGGGAGAGTGGTGTACTGACCATACGCCACCACCCCGCCACTCCCCCATAACCGCATAAACGACGCGTGTCGGCTGGGGATGACACGGTCTGGTGGCACCGTTGGGCCTTTCGAGGCCTGTGCATACGGATTTAGTTTAGTTTTAGTTATCTTTGTAAGAATTACATGTGCAATAGTTCAGCTGTCGACACGAATTGCCTCTTATTCAAAACATTAATGATAGGTGAAATTTTTTGTATGGCTTAGGTGCTCAAAAACGGTTGTGGCACTCCAGAAATAAGCACTACCCAGCGCTACGTTATCTTGTTACGGCCGATGGCGCGCTACGCACGAAGGACTGTACAAACCGCTGTTATGATGTGTTGTTCGTGCGACAAAAAACGAAAAAAAAAATCAGTGTGGGCTTCGACATGTCAGATTCGACTGCTCCCTTGTCAGCCGCATTTATCTGTAGAACTACGCCGGCGACAGAGTGACTCCTTGAGGGAGCTGTCTGCGAGCGCACGGCGATACCAGGAGCCGGCGAGAAGCGGCGTGTGATACAACCTGGATGGAAAAGTGGAAGACGGGGCGGAGCACCGAAGGAGCAACGGCACAAGGAACCTGGAGGCACCGCCGAATGTGTGGTGCGTGAGGTGGGTAGATCTGACGGCATATCTGAGTAGCCGTTGAGTTGGGAGCCATTAAGAACAGTGTGCTACCCGAACTATCGCAGTACGGCACGTCCGGGGCTGTCTGTCATAAAGTTGTCTGTCCTGCCTCTTCCTGGTAGACACAATTTGATTATGTTGAGCAGTGCTTTCCTAAACTTTTGCAGCAAGTGTTTGTTAATTATCTCCCAGATGCAGTCTGTTGTGTGCTCATAGAGCAGAGCTAGTTTTGTGTCCATATGTTTCCAGTCAGTGCTATGGTGACTACTGGTTATTTCCAGATGAAGAAGTATGAAACCGGAATTTAGTTGCAATAATTACACGTCTGTTGTTTGAAACAGATAAACAATGTTTTATTCAAAATAATCTCCATTGCTATTTGTACATTTCTCCCACCTTTCCGGTGAGCTATAAGTGCCACATCAAAAAAACAGTTCTTCTTTTGAAGCGAACCAACCAGTGAGCAATTTTCGTACGAATTAAAACATTGTTCAGCGAGAGCGGGTCCCAGTGATAGAAACAGATGATAATCAGATGAGCCAAGTCTGGAGAATAAGCCGGCCGGTGTGGCCGAGCGGCTTCAGTCTGGAACCGCGCGACCGCTAAGGTCGCAGGTTCGACTCCTGCCTCGGGCATGGATATGTGTGATGTCCTTAGGTTAGTTAGGTTTAAGTAGTTCTAAGTTCTAGGGGACTGATGACCTCAGATGTTAAGTCCCATAGTGCTCAGAGCCATTTGAACCATTTCTGGAGAATAAGTCGCATGACCTAGTATTTCCCAACTGAACGTCTCGATAGTTTCCCTGACCCGTTTTACTGTGTGTGTATGTTGGGGGGTTATCGTGCAGCAATATAAATTTGTGTTGCCTTTTTCCAAATTCCAGTTTTTTTTCACGTAATGCTCCATTTAAAGCGATCATTTGCTGTTGGTAGCGATCAGTGTTAATGGTTTCATCAGGTTCTAGCAGCTCATAATAGATGACACCCTTCTAATCCCACCAAGCACAGAGGACTGTCTTCTTTCCAAAGCGATTTGGTCTTGCAGTGGATGTCGATGGTTTGCCTGGATTCACCCATTATTTACGACGTTTAGGATTCTCAAAATATATTCATTTTTCGTCACCTGTCACTATTCGATGGAGAAGCGACTTTCTTTTGTATCTGGCGAGCAGCATTTCACAAGTGGTCTTTCGATTTGCTTCTTTCAGTTCATGCTGAAACCATCTTCCCACTTTCTGCACCTTTCCCATAGCTCTCAACCGAAGATAAACGGCTTTCTGCGTCACATTCAGTTGTTCCACAAGTTCCTGTTGAGTTTGAGTATCATCTTCATCCAATAAGGCCTGCAATTCGTTGTCGTCGAACTTTTTCGGTGGTTTCCCGCGCTAGTCGTTTCTCAAGTCAAAATCACCACTTTTGAATTTGTTTAACCACCCGAAACACTGTTTTTTCCCAAGACGATGCTCGCCGAAAGCATCGACAAGCATCCGATGCGATTCTGCAGCAGTTTTCATCAAATGATAGCAGAAAACCAATGTTGTCCACCAATCGTAGTTGTTAGGCACAAAACTCGACAGTTTACGTGTTTAAAACAGACATCGATGTATGCTACTTGGGTCACAGTGCGTTGACATTCGTCGTCAGCCGTCACAGGAAGCAGATGGCGCTGCAGACGCGGACTCACAAGCCCTATACTGACGACTAGCACCATCTACAGGGAAATTCCGGTTTCATAATTCTACATCTGGTACATACATACTAAGTCTTTTTATGCATAAGGTGAGACATAGTATTGAGTGTTGTATCTATTGGCAGGTCATGTGAGCATGATAACTAAAACAAACCCTTAGTATATTTTCTCCTACAGTACTCGTGTGTCGATCAGGCTCCCTCTTGCAATGATTGTTTTTGAAGCTTTGGCTCTTCTCATTAATGTTGTTGTTATAAACCCGCTCTGAGTACAAGCCGTAAATTCTTTTGAGAACTTGTCAAAGCATTTGATCACTTCGGTGTATTTTCAGTGTTTCAGTACTGCTAGTATCTAATAATATTGTCGGTAAATTATACATGGTCCAGTAACATCACTATAACGATCGCCTTTGTTTGACGTCAACGTGCAATAACCACTCACAGATAGCGGGTGACAGCGCAAGCCGTGGAGGGCATATGAAGGGTTTTGGGAGGGCACAAAAAACAATACAGTCGGTGTCGTAATGCGGAACGAAGCAATTTATCTTACGTCCTAAAGGGCATAATCAAAAAAATAATTTGTGTTGTCATACATCCAGATGAGCGGCAAAAATGTTCAAACGTGTGTGAAATCTTATGGGACTTAACTGCTAAGGTCATCAGTCCCTACGCTTACACACTACTTAACCTAAATTATCCTAAGGACAAACACACACACCCATGCCCGAGGGAGGACTCGAACCTCCGCCGGGACCAGCCGCACAGTCAATGACTGCAGCAAGGGCATAATCATTTGCTTTCGGGACAAGGGTGCAAGCCTATCTGAAACGGTTAAAATTGAAAACTATTCGCGTCCCGCCGTGGTTAAGGTACGCCGTGCATGGTAAAATGGCTCTATCACTGATCCCAGATGGGCTGCATTGTTAGATGGTAGGTGGAAAACCACTTTCACCCGAAATCAGGAAAAGGAGCACGACACGCCGGCAAAATTTTTATCTTTTCTGCCTTTTGTGGGCAGCGTTACGTTGCAGATAGCAAGAATCCTCCGTGAATTTCAAGTGAAAGTGATTTTACGTCCGCCAAAGACCTCAGACATTCTGGGGTCAGTAAAGGACGATTTGTTGCTGCAGAAGGCCGCTATGTACAAAATATATTGCCAACGTTGTGTGGCTTAAAGAGGTCAGACAGCAGGCACCGAATTATAAAATTCTCATTCTAGGATTATGTTAATTTGACCTTCAAGTATGGAAGAAGGCAACTGCCCACTGTTGAAGAAAATAGACTACTTTGAAGCCGTGAATCTCGCAGGAGTGCACACCACAGAGTAAAAGCCATATTGTGGTTACAAAACCACTGACAGATCTCACAGGGAGTCACATGATGGAAATGGTAAGGAATGGCATCCATTCAGTGAATTTGAACCCAAAAGACCTAGTTAGCCAGATCTACCCATGTCAAAGTTAATACTGGTACTCCCAGATTCTCAGCTTCTGTGGAGTTTATTGGTGAAATTTAGTATTGAACTCTCATGCATAGTGTTGGACTCAGGTGACCTCTCCCCAATTATAAGGGGACTTCTCCATAGTGTAGGAGAAATCCTGAACTAATCGTACATGTGGTTTGGAGTAAGGCACAGCAAGAGCGTATCACTGGCAACACCGAGGCCGTCGTGGCCCAGGATCTTTCATTCAGACGTTACAGCCCTAATTCATAGTTATCTGCCACTGTAAAGAGTATTTGGCATTCTGCTTCCTAACGTCCATCTAATAGCCCGACGATAAGCCCTTAGTGTCCCTTGCTTCGTGGGCTTACTCTGATAACAGATGATGGAGAGTCCAAAACGAGAAGGATCGCCACGCTAGGTACTGAAACTAATTTATACTCAGTCCAGTCATATTAATGTGAGGACCAGTGAAAACTCTGAATAACCATATTTTGCAGCGTGCACTGCTGCGAGAAGTGCAGGAAGAGAGTCAGTGAGATTCTGGAAGGTACCGACAAGGATGCGGAGCCATGCTAGCTCCAGTGCTGTGCTAGGTTTCTCAGTTGGGGACCCATGGTGCTTACTGCCCGATCGAGTTGCTCTCATAGGTTCTCGATTAGGATTATATCCACGGAGTGTGATGGCTTTGGGAGTACAGTAAACTCATCGTGGTGCTCTTTGGACCTCGCACGTGCACTGTGAGCTGCCTGACGTGTTGCATTGACCTGCTGGTAGATGCCATCGTGCCGAGGAAAAACAAATTGCGTGTAGGAGTGGACATGGCCGCAAAGGATAGATGCAAGCTTGTGTTGATCCATTTCGCTTCCCAGAATGACGAGATCAACCAGGGAATGCCACTAAAACATTCCCCAGACCATAACGCTCCCTCCTCCGGCCTGGATCCTTCCGAGGATTGTTGCAAGTTATTTGCTTTCAGAAGTTTCACGCCGTCCATGCCATAGTCGTCTGTCGGATGGAGCATAAAATGTGATTCATTTGGAATGGCCAAATGTCGTCACTCGATGGAAGTCCAGTTGCGGTATAAGGGTGTAAATTCCAGCCTTCGTAGCCAATGAATAGCAATCGGCATGAGTGCATGAAGGAGGTGCCCGCTGTGGAGGCCCACACACAGCGATGTTCGCTGAATGGTCATTGAGAAGACAATATTGGAACCCCTTGGTTCATCTGGATGGTCAGCTGGTCAACGGTTGCACATCTATTCGCCCATACACATCTCCGCAGCCATCATTCACACCTGTCATCTATGGGCCATGGTGCATCACTGTTGCTTCAGTGCCGGTTTTGGGGTAGCGCCATTTTGCCATGCAGGATATACTTTGACCACAGTGGGATGCAAATTTTTTGCAGGCTTAACCGTTTTGAAAATGCTTACACCGTTGGCATTGAAGCCAATGATCATATCCTTTTGGACGTCAGATAATTCACTCATTTTCCACATTAAAATAAGACTGCACTGTTTTCCGGGTCCCCCATCCGCTTTATGTACCCTGTTAGTGCTGCCATTTGCTTCTCTTATAGATTATTACACGCTGATGTCAAACGTAGACGTTAGTCACAATAATTTGGTTGGACCGTGTGTAAGGTGTGGCCAGATGGATAGGACACTACAGTTATAGGTAAAGAAATTTTAATAGCAATGTTACAAACCTAATTCATGTGGATCAGCAGAACCATACATAATTGCCATTGACACTGGAACATTGGGTCCAGGGTGTAGGAAGGGAGTGGATGGCTTCAGTGCTGAAATTCCTGCGTTACTTATGGACCCAATTTACCATTGTGTGCTGCACTTCCCTGTCACAGGCGAGCTCCTGACCTTCAAGAGATTGTTTTAAGGGCCAAAGATATGCAAGTCAGATAGGGACATATTGGGTCTGTAAGGAAGGTGTTCCAGGAACTCACATTGAAATTTTTGAGGTATCTCGAGGGTCTTCTTCGATGTGGCCTTTCATTGTCCTGGACAAGCCTATCTTATTCGCGAGATTTTCCTTCTGCTTGTTCTTGATGCCCTGTTTGAACCGCAGCAACATGTTGCTCAGCATTAACTGTTACGCCCCATGGTAGCCATTCGATAAGCACAGAGGTCCTTCTTCATCGAAAAAGAAACTCAGCATTAACTGCTACGCCCCATGGTAGCCATTCGATAAGCAGAGAGGTCCTTCTTCATCGAAAAAGAAACTCAGCATTAACTGTTACGCCCCATGGTAGCCATTCGATAAGCAGAGAGGTCCTTCTTCATCGCAAAAGAAACTCAGCATTAACTGTTACGCCCCATGGTAGCCATTCGATAAGCAGAGAGGTCCTTCTTCATCGAAAAAGAAACTGAGCAACACAGTCTTTGGGGCACAGGAAAGTTTTTTTGACTAGGGGAGCTAGGTTGTCACCAATACATGCTCATCTGCTTGGCGGTTGGTTGGTTGGTTTGGGGAAGGAGACCAGACAGCGAGGTCATCGGTCTCATCGGATTAGGGAAGGACGGGGAAGGAAGTTGGCCGTGCCCTTTGAAAGGAACCATCCCGGCATTTGCCTGGAGCGATTTAGGGAAATCACGGAAAACCTAAATCAGGATGGCCGGGCGCGGGATTGAACCGTCGTCCTCCCGAATGCGAGTCCAGTGTCTAACCACTGCGCCCCCTCGCTCGGTCTCTGCTTGGAGACGAGGTCGAAATGGTGCCAGCACTTTTCATCACAAGCTACAATCTGAGCAATGAAATTCGTTCCTTGCTTCAGTTATCTCAACATACAGATCAGGAAAACGGGCATAATCACTGGTTTCTGATTCTCTGAAAGATGCTTGGGCCCCCACTAAGCACGAAAGTTGCTGTAACGAAACTTCTCGTTGATTATGTGTTGCACAGTTCCTTTGCTTATCAACAGTTCAACACCAATGCCACGTTTGATGATCTGACGTTTCGTATGTATGAGTTCCTCCACAGCAGAAATCGTGACACTGGGGGTGAGAAAGTGTGCCTGTCCAGGGCATGGCCTGCCTTCGATGTTTACACCTACTAACCTCATGATGCTGACACCATCGGAATATTGTTTACCATGCAACACACTCCTACCCATTCATCTCTTTTGTCCTGCGATAAATTTGTGAACCATGCTCTCCTTCGCCATGAAAAAATTGGATAACTTCTCTTTGTACTGATTGGGAAACAACACTCCTAAAATGAAGAAGCGATTAACTTCACTTGTATAAATGGGAATACCACCACGCTATTTCTCAGTAACCACATTCACTAACTGACATTACATATAACGCCACTACATCAAAGGTCTCTTTTTCAGTTGGGCATACCTTACACAGAAAAGGAAGGCCTTTCACAGGTCACGTACCGGATGTACAAGTGAGCTGATGAGCCCTGACTGATAGAGGCTGTTGACTTGGTAGCTGTAGAGGACCCAAGCGAGGAAGACGAGGCGCATGACGAGGTTGGTTGGCTTGCGGGGCACAGAGAAGCCGAGCAGCACGAGCAGTGCACTCAGCAGTGAGCCGCAAGGGCTGCGGAAAGTGGACAGGTCCCTCATCCGCCAGCGCCGCCGCCACGCCAGCAGCCACAACGACAGTGACGCCAGCAGGTAGCTGCCTGCCACCGAGGACCACACGCTGCACGGCAGCACCACCACCACCGTCTTCCAGCCCGGCTCCCTGCAACACAACACCGTGTTCACTGTGCCAGCGCTGCTGACACGCCAGCAGCCACAACGACAGTGACGCCAGCAGGTAGCTGCCTGCCACCGAGGACCATACGCTGCATGGCAGCACCACCACCACCGTCTTCCAGCCCGGCTCCCTGCAACACAACACCGTGTTCACTGTGCCAGCGCTGCTGACACGCCAGCAGCCACAACGACAGTGACGCCAGCAGGTAGCTGCCTGCCACCGAGGACCATACGCTGCATGGCAGCACCACCACCACCGTCTTCCAGCCTGGCTCCCTGCAACACAACACCGTGTTCACTGTGCCAGCGCTGCTGACACGCCAGCAGCCACAGCGACCACGATGCCAGCAGGGAACTGCTCGTCACTGAGGACCAAACGCTGCGTGCCACCACCAGCACCATCATCTTCCAGCAAGGCTCCCTGCAACGTTACACCATGACCACTTACCACTTACCACTGTGCTAATGCTGCTACCATAGTAGCAGCCAGAGTGCCAGAGGTGCCAGCATGTATTTTTTATTTTATTTATTTATTGTTCCGTGGGAACAAATTAAGGAGAAATCTCCATGGTCATGGAACGAGTCAATACATGAAATTATAACACGATAGTAGAAACAGATAAAATGAAATATAAGTAAGATATTCACGCGACAATTCGTAAGTTTAAATAAAGAAAATCAACAATGTAACACTGGAATTTGCTTAATTTTTCAGCTCTTCCAGGAGCTTCTCGACAGAATAGAAGGAGTGAGCCATGAGGAAACTCTTCAGTTTAGACTTAAAAGTGTTTAAGCTACTGCTGAGATTTTTGAGTTCTTGTGGTAGCTTATTGAAAATGGATGCAGCAGAATACTGCACTCCTTTCTGCAAAAGAGTCAAAGAAGTGCATTCCATATGCAGATTTGATTTCTGCCTAGTATTAACTGAGTGAAAGCTGCTAACTCTCGGGAATAAGCTAATATTGCTAACAACAAACGAGATTAAAGAAAATATATACTGTGAGGGCAATGTCAGAATTCCCAGACTATTGAATAGGGGTCGACAAGAGGTTCTCGAAATTACACCACCCATAGCTCGAACAGCCCGTTTTTGAGCCGAAAATACCCTTTTTGAATCAGAAGAATTACCCCAAAAAATAATACCATATGACATAAGCGTATGAAAATATGCGAAGTAGACTGCTTTTCGTGTTGAACTGTCACTTATTTCAGATACTGTTCTAATGGTAAATAAAGCAGCATTTAGTTTCTGAACAAGATCCTGAACATGGGCTTTCCACAACAGCTTACTATCTATCCGAACGCCTAGGAACTTGAAGTGTTCCCTCTCGCTTATAATGTGCCCATTCTGTCTGATCAAAATATCGGTTCTTGTTGAATTGTGAGTTAGAAACTGTAAAAACTGAGTCTTACTGTGATTTAGCATCAAATTATTTTCCACAAGCCACGAACTTATTTCATGAACTACATTATTTGATACTGTTTCAATATTACACACAAGATCATTCACTACCAAGCTGGTGTCATCATGAAACAGAAATATTTTTGAATCACCTGTAATACTAGAAGGCATATCATTTATATAAATAAGAAACAGCAGTGGCCCCAGCACCGACCCTTGGGGAATGCCCCACTTAACAGTGCCCCATTGCGACTGAACATCACTACCACTCTCAATATCTCGGAGAATTACCTTCTGCTTTCTGTTCTTAAAGTAAGAGGCGAACCAATTGTAAGCTACTCCCCTTACTCCATAATGGTCCAACTTCTGCAGTAATATTTTGTGGCCAACACAGCCAAAAGCCTTCGTTAAATCAAAGAAAACGCCTAGCGTTCGCAACCTTTTATTTAATCCGTCCAAAACCTCACAGAGAACTGGCTATGACTGAGGACCACATGCTGAATGGCATAATGGCAGTGGCACCACCACTACCACCACCACCACCACCACCATCTTCTCCCAGCATGGCTCCCTGCAACACGACACCATGATCACTGTGCCAGCGCCACTGTCATGTTAGCAGCCGCAGCAACAGCGACATAAATGATGAGCTGCCCACCACTTAGGACCGCACACTGCATGGCAGCACCACCATCATAGTCTTCCCGCAAGGCTCTCTGCAATGGGACAGTGGTGGGTCACTGAAGTGTAGCTTAAAGTCGGCCTATCACAAGAGCATAGGAGAAATTGTCTGTCTACTCAACTCGCTCTGTCACAGACCTGGAGGTGGAGTGTCTTTTTGTCTGTAATACACGTATTTCATTCTACTTTCTGTCTCATCCTCTTGACCACTTTGCCTCTCCAACTCTCTCTTCTTTTTCTCAGTTCTCCTGCTTCTCCCTATCTACTCCATATTTCTTCTCGATGCTCTCCCTAACTCTCCCTAACTATCATTCTTGGTCTCAAAAAATGGTTCAAATGGCTCTGAGCACTATGCGACTGAACTTCTGAGGTCATCAGTCCCCTAGAACTTAGAACTACTTAAACCTAACTAACCTAATGACATCACACACATCCGTGCCCGAGGCAGGATTCGATCCTGCGACCGTAGTGGTCACGCGGCTCCAGACTGTAGCGCCACTGCGGCCGGCTCTTGGTCTCAGAAAACCTCTTTAAGACTTCCTAATTCTTCATTCCTACTCCACCCCTGCTTTCTGCATGTCTGTCTCGCCAACTCTCCCTACTCAACATCTGCTCTCTACAGCCCCCTTTATCTCATGTCTCTCTCTCTCTCTCTCTCTCTCTCTCTCTCTCTCTCTCTCTCTCTCTCTGTGTGTGTGTGTGTGTGTGTGTGTGTGTGTGTGCGTCTTCTAAACACTTCCCTTCCAGATCATTATATCTTTTGCACTCTCCCTCTTCTCTTTCACTACTTCCATGGTTCTTTCCAGAAAACCTCACTTTCACTCATCAACATTTTAACCCTCTTTCTTCCCATCCACGCCCCTCTTCTCCTTCTGATGCACTCCGTCGTGTTTCTTCTTGCTCTCACTTCTTTCGTTAGTTTTCGTAACCTGTCCTTTTATTTCAACAACTCTCTCCCCCTCATAGACCCCTTCCCCTCTATCTCCTTCTCTTCCATCAGCCTCATTGGCCCCCTCCCCTCCCTTCTTGTCCCTTTCCATCCCAATCAATTTTCTCTCGGCCTCCCCCGTCCCTCACTCCCATACACTCTTTAATGTCATCACCATCTCGACCTATAGCACTGCCCTTGTTCTTCCCTTTGTCTCCATTTCAGTCCTGCACCTCTGTCTATGCCCCTACCTTCACCTTCTCCTCCATCTACGTTCAGTACTCTGCTTTCATCTCCCTGTTCACGTCTACATCTCTATATCCATCAACCTCATCCTCGCCCCTTCCATCACTTTCACCTTCTCCCACTCTTCAATCTTCTTCTATCCTCTGTCTCCACTTCTGCCTCTGCTCTGCCCCTGCTTTTGATCACATCTCTGTTCTTCTGTCTCTTTCTCTGCCTCTGTCTTTTTCTATATCCTTGCCTTTCTATCTGTCCACTTCCATTACCATCTTCCTCCTTTCATCTTTTTACGTATGTTGATTTTAGAAACAGGAAAAATAGTCCGCCGTGTCGTAGTTCGGCAAGAAAGTTTCCACTGGCCTGTACATGATAAATACACTCCTGGAAATGGAAAAAAGAACACATTGACACCGGTGTGTCAGACCCACCATACTTGCTCCGGACACTGCGAGAGGGCTGTACAAGCAATGATCACACGCACGGCACAGCGGACACACCAGGAACCGCGGTGTTGGCCGTCGAATGGCGCTAGCTGCGCAGCATTTGTGCACCGCCGCCGTCAGTGTCAGCCAGTTTGCCGTGGCATACGGAGCTCCATCGCAGTCTTTAACACTGGTAGCATGCCGCGACAGCGTGGACGTGAACCGTATGTGCAGTTGACGGACTTTGAGCGAGGGCGTATAGTGGGCATGCGGGAGGCCGGGTGGACGTACCGCCGAATTGCTCAACACGTGGGGCGTGAGGTCTCCACAGTACATCGATGTTGTCGCCAGTGGTCGGCGAAAGGTGCACGTGCCCGTCGACCTGGGACCGGGCCGCAGCGACGCACGGATGCACGCCAAGACCGTAGGATCCTACGCAGTGCCGTAGGGGACCGCACCGCCACTTCCCAGCAAATTAGGGACACTGTTGCTCCTGGGGTATCGGCGAGGACCATTCGCAACCGTCTCCATGAAGCTGGGCTACGGTCCCGCACACCGTTAGGCCGTCTTCCGCTCACGCCCCAACATCGTGCAGCCCGCCTCCAGTGGTGTCGCGACAGGCGTGAATGGAGGGACGAATGGAGACGTGTCGTCTTCAGCGATGAGAGTCGCTTCTGCCTTGGTGCCAATGATGGTCGTATGCGTGTTTGGCGCCGTGCAGGTGAGCACCACAATCAGGACTGCATACGACCGAGGCACACAGGGCCAACACCCGGCATCATGGTGTGGGGAGCGATCTCCTACACTGGCCGTACACCACTGGTGATCGTCGAGGGGACACTGAATAGTGCACGGTACATCCAAACCGTCATCGAACCCATCGTTCTACAATTCCTAGACCGTCAAGGGAACTTGCTGTTCCAACAGGACAATGCACGTCCGCATGTATCCCGTGCCACCCAACGTGCTCTAGAAGGTGTAAGTCAACTACCCTGGCCAGCAAGATCTCCGGATCTGTCCCCCATTGAGCATGTTTGGGACTGGATGAAGCGTCGTCTCACGCGGTCTGCACGTCCAGCACGAACGCTGGTCCAACTGAGGCGCCAGGTGGAAATGGCATGGCAAGCCGTTCCACAGGACTACATCCAGCATCTCTACGATCGTCTCCATGGGAGAATAGCAGCCTGCATTGCTGCGAAAGGTGGATATACACTGTACTAGTGCCGACATTGTGCATGCTCTGTTGCCTGTGTCTATGTGCCTGTGGTTCTGTCAGTGTGATCATGTGATGTATCTGACCCCAGGAATGTGTCAATAAAGTTTCCCCTTCCTGGGACAATGAATTCACGGTGTTCTTATTTCAATTTCCAGGAGTGTATTAATGAAACAGTCTTAGGTTATTAGTCAAGTGGTGGCGTCATGTTATCTCAACATTTGATGAGTTTCCTACCCATCATCTACAGGCAAAGTGAAGTGTTCATGTCCAGTTTGTTCCTTCATTCATTAGACTGCAGACTCCTCTGCTGAGGCCCCACCACGTAGGGCCTCTGGGAGAGATGTCACGGTTGAAGATAAGGGGGAGGGGGCAGCCCGTTAGGATGGAGGGGTTCCAGATGTCGAGTTTTAGTGCTGCGTGTCTCTTCCACATGCTACCTGCACCACTTTCATACCAGAGTGTTCGTGGCGTACTTTTGATAATTCCACATCCAATGCGGAGCTCAGCTGGAAACCGCTGTCACGTTTGACAAGATCGTCTCTAATGTTAAAGTGGTGGAGGTGGTGGAAGGACATGAACCTCACACTTTGCCTGAAGGTGAGGAATAAAAAACTCGTCGATGCATTGTGACACTATGACGCCATGATCGGCTGATAACCTCAGAAGGTTTCATCAATGAAAATCGCCAAAATAGCCTGCATTCCTACAAACATGCTATATACAAATGTGAATTAAAGTCCCCCTCCGCTGTTTCTGCTTATTCCTTGAAGGGAATTTCCAGGAGTGTAATTCTTTACTTATTTCTTGTTTTTAATTTTATATCAATATGTGCAGTAATAAGCTGATTTGGGAGCAGAGTAGGAAAATATTTTCATTTTTCATTCTCGTGACATTTCGTGGCAGCCATTTTGTAATTAGGCAAGTAGCGAAATATGAGCATCTCTGCCAGCACGTTGAGTTCGATATCCAGATAGTATAGAGATCACTCATCTATTGCGTTGTTTATAGAGAGGATACCCTGGCTTTTGTCAATCGTCTTCTAGAATCTGACGATGTGGCTATACAGCTGTAATACGTAAGTGTAACTTTTTGTGGCAATTGTAGCTTAGGACAGGTAGTACTGATGTTGTGGTTCCATGCTTCTGAGAGATCTCGTTTACGATCTAGAAGGTGAGTATTTTGAGAATAAAATAACTATGATGCTAGGTCCATTTCTGTCCCCGTTTGTAAATTATTCTTTTCTTGTGATATTTTATAATGTTCAGTCCATAAAAGAAATTTCGTTTCTTTCTTTTCCCATGATGCATCAATGAGTTGCACATTATTTTTTCACTCCAAACCTATGAACTTAATGAACTATGAAAGACAATAGTCCACGTTTCGCTACGATAGTGGCAAACGTTCCTTAGTTAGTTGAAAGATATCGTCCTCCCCCCCTCCCTTCCTCCTGTACCCATGCCTACCTACGTTTGGCTTGTTACGAATGTGTGGCAACGGTTTCGTTATGAGACATGTGCAGGAAAAATCGTTTATATGAAAAAAAGGCAGTAATTAACTGACAATGGTAATAAGTAGGTTTTTGTTTTGCAACATCGAAGGTCGATAAAGCATTTTTATAGTCGAGTGTTATGGTGTTTGAAAGACTTCTATATCAATACTGAAATATCAGTGTTTGGACTCCAAAAAGCGATATTTTGTAAGCATCGTTGATCGTCGAAAATTTATACTGTGTTTGTTGCTACGCTCTGAAGGGGAAAACAGTTACGGGAGCACGCTACCAAAATCGCCTCACGTGATTACGAGACAGTGGACGAAGCTGTCCATGGGGGAATCTTTGCTCCACGGCAGTGTCCCTGCTCATTCTGCTCAGCCCACAGCCACACATCCTGCTTCCTCAGGCTATCAGATTTTGCCCGACGCCACTTATCTGCTGACATGGTACCGAGTGACTTCTCCCTCTCTCCTCAGATCGTGTGACATGCACTATGACATGGTGATTTTCAAGGTGAAGGGCCACAGTGCAAACTTGTATAACCAAGGTCTCTGCCACGTCATTCATCGTCGGAAAAAATTTTCTCATCGAGGGGTGAACGTGTAGAGGAGGGGTACGACGTCCCAGCTTGATTTTTTTCGAAGTGATAATTCGAGGGGCATGAAAGGGAAGCAGCGGTGGGGAAGGGAGTAAGACAGGGTTGTAGCCTCTCCCCGATGTTATTCAATCTGTATATTGAGCAAGCAGTAAAAGAAACAAAAGAAAATTTCGGAGTAGGTATTAAAATCCATGGAGAAGAAATAAAAACTTTGAGGTTTGCCGATGACATTGTAATTCTGTCAGAGACAACAAAGGACTTGAAAGAGCAGTTGAACGGAATGGATGGTATCTTGAAGGGAGGATATAAGATGAACATCAACAAAAGCAAAACGAGGATAATGGAATGTAGTGGAATTAAGTCGGGTGATGCTGAGGGAAGTAGATTAGGAAATGAGACACTTACAGTAGTAAAGGAGTTTTGCTATTTGGGGAGCAAAATAACTGATGATGGTCGAAGCAGAGAGGATATAAAATGTAGACTGGCAATGGCAAGGAAAACGTTTCTGAAGAAGAGAAATTTGTTAACATCGAGTATAGATTTAAGTGTCAGGAAGTCATTTCTGAAAGTATTTGTATGGAGTGTAGCCATGTATGCAAGTGAAACATGGACGGTAAATATTTTGGACAAGAAGAGAATAGAATCTTTCGAAATGTGGTGCTACAGAAGAATGCTGAAGATTAGATGGGTAGATCACATAACTAATGAGGAAGTATTGAATAGGATTGGGGAGAAGAGAAGTTTGTGGCACAATTTGACCAGAAGAAGAGATCGGTTGGTAGGACATGTTCTGAGGCATCAAGGGATCACCAATTTAGTATTGGAGGGCAGTGTGGAGGGTAAAAATCGTAGGGGGAGACCAAGAGCTGAATACACTAAGCAGATTCTGAAGGATGTAGGTTGCAGTAGGTACTGGGAGATGAAGAAGCTTGCACAGGATAGAGTAGCATGGAGAGCTGCATCAAACCAGTCTCAGGGCTGAAGACCACAACAACAACAACACAATTATAAATTAGTTACTACCACTGGAATATGCTTCCCAGGCCACTACGTTGACTCTACTTTTGCTACTGTTCAAAACTCGAGTTTTATGCATGCAGTATAACTAGCGACCCACTGTGGCTTCGCACTGCTAACACTAGGTACCTCCCAACAGACAGTTTGTCTTGTGTAGCAGTAATTTAGTTTGCGGACCACCATGTAGGACTCTGATCGAAATTCATAGAACACCGCTGGGGAAATGAATGTCATCACTTAAACAATCTAAGCAGCGCACTCCAGGAAAGTTCTGAGAAGGTACGAGTGTTATCTGCACCATATCTGACTGGCGTTTGGCGTGACGTATGGTGGCAATGATTGGAGCTGCGAGCTACGCAATCCATCTGACCGCAGCACTATTCGGCGCTAGCTACGGCTACTTTCCAGTCACATGACACCAGCCCCACTCCGTAATGAGCTACATTTCTTGTGTGAACTTTTCCAATATTTCGCAACTAAACATAGCTACGAAGTACCCTTTGCCATGCAACATCACTATGAACCATCCTCTGCCGCGCAACATCAGCACTCAGTACCTTCTGTCACACAACATTAGTATGTAGCACCCTCTGCCTTCTAACACTGGAAAGCAGCCTCTGCCATATTGTATTGTTAGGATGTACCCTCTGCAATGAAATATTGATACGAAGCACCCTCTGTCCCAGCAACAATGATACAAAGCACCGTCCACCAAACAACATTGATATCGAGCAACATTTGTGACACAACATCGGTACGAAGCACCCTCTGGCACACACATTTGTTAGAAACACCCCTTGCCACATAACAATGGTGTGGAGCACACTGTTACATAACTTGTCACATAGCCGGCCGAGGTGGCCGAGCGGTTCTAGGCGCTACAGTCTGGAATTGCGCAACGGCTACGGTCGCAGGTTCGAATCCTGCCTCGGGCATGGATGTGTGTGATGTCCTTAGGTTAGTTAGGTTTGAATAGTTCTAAGTTCTAGGGGACTGATGACCTCAGATGTTAAGTCCCATAGTGCTCAGAGCCATTTGTACCATTTGAACCTTGTCACATAACAATGGTGTGGAGCACACTATTACGAGAAGAAAAATATGCTGACACTGGTAAGGACGCTCTATGTGCACAGAAGATGTATATCGCCAGGCCGGACGCCGGACTAGCTACTGTGATTCGATTAAGGACAATCATGAACCACTACCTGTCAATGGCAATGTTTTCGTAGTGGTGGGGAACATTCGTTCGTCACATTTTAGCCAATTCGCGTAAAAACATTGAAAGGTGGCTACACTGAGTCACAGCGCCAGAGATTGCGCCAAAGAGTATTATTCATCCGCCTCCACAGGCAGTGCCTGTCGAGAAGTCGTCGTGGAGAGTGCTTATTGAGAAGTGGGCAGTAGGAGTTCTGATGTAGCCGTGACTAGTTGTGAGCATGTTGTATGTAGTTGTTCTGATGGGCTAGACAGCCGATGCTATTCGATTGCGGATGTTGTAATGATCAGAGTGTATGTTTCGTCAATATATATGAAGGTAAAGAAATTTTTTTTATTTCAAATGTCCTAACTAGCAATGTCTCTTGCTCACAGGTTCAGTCAACAAAGCATCTGGCTTGTGTTCATGTATTAGAGTGTAATTCTGGTTTCTATGTGCAATTATAGTATTTCTGTTTTTTTAATTACTTCAGTGTAAATGGTGCTTAAAATACCTTGTCTTATTGAGGAAGAACCGTGCCAGATGTGTACGTTGAATCACACTTCCACACACGGAACAGTTACACTTGTGCTTTGTTGTTTCGTAGGTTTTATAGTTGCTGGGGACTTAATTAACTAATTGTGTTAACGGAAGTTTTCTTTCATTCTTTGTTGTTATTCTATGCAGTCAGATTGCGTACAAATACTGGTCAGGGCCAACCGGTTACGAGACTGCGTAACCGCACAAAGACTAAAAATTAAAATTATTTGCATATTATTTATTTAATTAAGCCCCCATGCACGTGGCGACCGCTGCTTCGGATCGTCCTTTGGAAATCTTCTGATAGTAAAATAGCAGACAGTAGTATTGTTGTAGTAATTTGTAGTTTAGTAATTGTAGTCTATATTGCTTCTGTAGATTTGGTAATGAACACTTGTAGCTGTCTTGTCTTTCTTTTAATGGTATCTTGGCAGAATCTAATTTTATGTCTTGTATACAGGTTTGACAATTTTGTGCAATTGTGAAGGTTCTAATTGTTCGTTAGACGTGTTTGTCGGGAAGCATTTCGTGTGAATGGTATTGTTGGAAATAAAGTGTCATTGTGTGTAATTTTCGTATAGTGACGAGTTTTGTATGTTTTGTAAATGATTACGCGATCGATGAAAAAGGCAAACATGATGGATAGTGAGAATGACGAAATTGTTGGCATGGCGAACTCGCCAACACAGGAGAACAGGATGATGAATAATGAAGTGGAAAACAATTTAATAAGCAGGGAAAATACTCCGGAACCAGTTCAAAAATTTTCTCAATCAAAAAATTTACAGAACACGAGATTAACGCTAGAAGATTCTGAAATGGTATCGAACACAGATAGCTTTACTGCTATGACGAAGGAAACTGGTTTTGCGGGAAATGTTAGGGGCGAAAAGAATTTCGAACCAGTCATTGTGGAGCAGTTGATGGGTGCTATATTAAATTTGGGATCTGAATTAAAAACAATGGGATCTCGGTTAGACTCACAAATGGGAACAATGGAGCAGTTACGATCTGAATTAAAAACAGATAGGGGAACAATGGAAACACGGTTAGACTCACTGGGATCGCAGTTAGGATCTGAATTAAAAACTGTGACAACACGGTTAGACTCACAAATAGGAACAATTAAAACGGAGATGGAAACATTGGAAACACGGTTAGACTCACGAATAGGGACATGTTTCAAAAATATGAAAGATGAATTAAAGAAAGAAATTAGAGAAGAAGTACAACCTATTTTGAATGCTCACAATAATAGATTAATTTCAATAGAAATCAGACAAAAGGGACAGGATAGAGAACAGGAAGAAAGAGATCGCGCGATAGTACAAAAATTTTCAGAGTTAAATTTACAATGTGCACATGATAAGGAAGAAATATTTGAAAAAATCGAGGAATCCGTACCAAATGACAGAATAAATAACTTAACGCAACAGTATGAACAGTTAACTACTAAATGTGACAATACTGAAACCCGAGTCGCGACACTTACGGAAGACGCAAATAAACAGAAGGAACAAATAGGTGACTTATCGGAAAGAGTTGAGGAGATTGCAGATAAACTGACAAGTCTTAGTTTAAATGGGGACAGAGATTCAGATGATACAGCACCATTGCCATTTGCAGAAACCGAAGAGTACCAGAACATAAATAAGCATGTTGAAAAACAGGGAAAATTTAATGAACGCGTTAAAAGGGAATTTGAGGCATTACAAAAGCAAGTCAAACAAATTGAAGGTGAAATCGTAGGAAAATACAGCAGAAGAAATTTAGAATCACAGATAGAATTTGTTTCATTTACGAGATGCAACAAGAGAGCACCAGGTGCGCGAACTTGACAATAATCGACATTGGGACTGGGACAGACGCGGTAGGTCTTTGTCGCCACGAGGAGAAAACTTTGACTATAAACACTTCTTAACTGTTCGGGAATTTAAGATCTTTCACAATTCTAAGAACGACATACATCCATGTTCATGGTTAGATCAATTTATGTACGCACTTCCACCAAATTGGCCACTAAGTCACAAACTGGAATTTATGTGCGGCTATTAAAGTCCTCAGGGGATTCGCTATACTAGTGAATATGTGCCGTAGCGTGCACAGGGCCCCGAGCTGTAGTGGTGCTATTTCCCTTTTAGTTTTCTGCACTGCTGCCTACTCTTTTACTATTCTTTGCATCTATCGAAACTACTCTTCTATCTAGAGAGACGCTTAAGAATAACCAGATATGACTATTTTACCCAAAAGTGATTTCGGAAATTACCGTTTGGACTTACTGTATCTTCAGCAGCATTCATTCGTAGTTTAAACGAAATTTTACCTGTTTATCTTCGTGACAATATTACATCAAATGTTGACGATATTCTTATTGCTAAACGTTCTTGGAGTGAGCACAACAAAATTTTGGATTCATTATTATGTATTTTAGCAAGAGTTGGCATTACGTATTTTTGCAAGAGTTGGCATTACAGTGAACTTGAAAAAATCTGAATTTGGTCGTTCTCAGGTGAAATTTCTTGGTCATATTATTTCTACAGAAGGTATTCTTCCTGATCCAGAAAAAATAGACGCTATTTGTAATTATGCTGTTCCTACTACAAAACGTGATGTTCGTAGTTTCCTTGGTGTCTGTAATTTTCTTAGACGCTTTGTTAGATTGGACAATTTGGCCACACCTCATTTTTGCGAACTACCTGGAAAGTTCTTTTTAAACGAAAATCGATTGACAACTCTTTTTGGTTAGTTTGTATTCCTGATGAGTGGGTTAATAAATTGATTTGGTACACACATTTCAGTTATGCACACTTTGGTCCCAGAAAATGCTTTCATAAATTACGAGAAAATTGCTACTTCAGTAATATGGAGAAACGTATTCGATCTGTTCTTGCCAAATGCAAATTATGTCAAAAGGCTAAGCCGCCAACTATTTCTCACAGAGCACCGTTGTTTCCTATCATTCCAGCGAAATTAAAGGAGATGGCTGCAGTCGATTTGTTCGGTCCAGTGGTTCGTTCTACTAATGGTTTTGCGTACATCTTGGTAGCAGTGGAATTGACATCAAAATATGTGTGTTTTACACCTTTACGCAAAGCAACAGCTCGTTCAGTATCTAATGCTTTCATCAAACATTTTCTTAAAGAAGTGGGTCAGGTTTATAAGGGTATATCAGATAATGGATCACAGTTTCGTTCTAAAATTTGGCTTCGTACTCTACGGCGACGTAAGATTAAACCAATTTTCATTTCACTTTTTCACCCTCAATCTAACGCTTCAGAGAGATGGATGAAGGAAATCAATAAATTGTGTCGATTTTATTGTCATCAGAATCACAGAACGTGGGATCAGTATCTTCATATTTTCCAAAACATTCTGAATGAACTCCCTAATGATTCAACTTCTTTACCGCCTATACTGATATTAAAAAATAAAGCACCGAAAAATCACATTTCTGAAATCGTTCCTTTTCCGCCTACACGGAAACTGCGGCATTCTGAAGTTGTCAACATGGCTCTAAAAAATATTGCATTTGCGGCTGCTAGAAGAGAGAAATCAGCTAAACGTACTGGTCGTTTAAAAACCTTGTCAGTTGGTCAAAAAGTGTTAATTAAGTCTCATCGTTTGTCTCACAGAGGAAAAAGCTTGTGTCGCAAATTTTTTCTGCTTTATAACGGTCCATATAGGATTCGCAAAATTATTCATGATAACACTGTCGAAGTAGAAACTCTTAAATCTCGGCGCTCTAAGGGAATACATCACATATCGAACGTTAAAATTTTTGTGGAATGACATACTTTCGAGAAACCAACAGTTACACGTAAACATGAAGAGAATACAAGGATACCGCGCTGTGTTTTGGCGGCGGCACATACTCAAAGCAACAGTCAAGTCTGCGCGCCGCACAAGGCAGTCGTTGACCGTAAACAATCACTTCCTACGTCACACGCCTACAGCTGATCGAGCGCTCAATGCGAATGCACTGACAGCCGTAAACAAATACACAGTCTAATTTTTCCGATTAAATTCAGTATAAAGCTATAGTGACTTCATAAATTATGTTATTAACGTTAAGTATTTTTCAGGATACGGTTGTATAAAATATTTAAGAACTTCAGGTAAATTCTGTGTGTGTCTGACGTTAAGAGGACTTGCTATCGAGAAATCTTCAGGAAGAATGTAATTTCGAAGAAGAACTAATAAACTAAAAAGGTAAATATTAATTGAGTTTGTTTTTCAGGTAACATATTTCCACTTAGGTACGTACTTTAGACGTAATTTGCTGCTCGCGATTACGTGACTCATACTTCGTGTTAACTGATATTGACAACGATTGATTAATGAACAGGGTTGTTAATTATGTATATTATGCATCGCTTGGCTGCACTGCTTTTTCACTGATGTCATATTTTTTATTATGTGCCTGCTGTGCTTATTTATTTAAATTATAATTGTCACCTGATTAATTGTGCTGATGTGGTTATGTATGTAGGTTACACTTTGTGATTTATCTGCTTGCTTCTTCATGTTTACTTATTAAGATTACATATGAACATTTATTTGCTTATGCTGATATGATGCTAATGACGTGTTTATTACGTGAGATATATATTTGCTGCATTGCATATGGATTGCATATTTACACATTTCTGCTTTGTTGTCATAACTACTCTTTAATTTGGTATATAGAAATGCTGATATACGGTGTACAAACATGGAGCTTAGGTCACACTATGGTATTAATTATAGATTGTTCGCTTGGCAGAGCCTCGTTGTAGGGATTGTGCTTGACATTCTGTTCTCTACTGGTATATTTACTCGCTATTGCTTGTTTTGCTTACGCTCAGTGCCTTATATTTTAAGATAAGAAAATGAACTGCTATAATTCTACGAACGACATTGGTACAAGAAACTTCATTGAAGTCACATGAGCTGGAGGTTTTGTGGAAGCTGTATAAATTTATGTTACTAGGAAGAAAGCTAACGACATGACATACCAACAATTGGTTTAGACCATTGACAGTTATTACACTGCATTCTTCGTGAGCAATTGAAATAGCAAGTGACACTTGACGCAAGGAATACTTCATGTTTGCTTCTGTTTTGCCATGATTCTTGAAGTGGTGTGCACAGTGTGAAATATTACGATCATTAACACTCCGTACTCGTACTTACTTACTGAAAGTTATTCAAACTAAAGGCTGTTAGAGGTCATGTATGCATTTCTTTTATTTAATGGTGGACAAGGTAACCAAAATGTATTTTATAATTCATAATGAGTAGAAGATTTGGGTCAGATGGATTACACAGAGGTTGTGTGTGGATATTGTGTCTTCGGATTGTATGGGATGATGAATTGAAGTTTGCACTAGGATTTTATCTGTACTTGTTCGAGGAGACTGACTAGAGGAAAGAGTTGTTATGGAAGTGAAATGATATTGGCGATAAGGTTTATATGTATCGACGTATTGACGAGTTATTATTGAGGTATTGAGATTGTGTGAAGTTGATGATTATTGGAGTTTTGGTGGACAAGAGGTAAGGTAAATGAGATTGATGATAAGGTTTATATGTATCAACGTAAGAGGTATTATTGAAGTATTAAGATTATGTGATGATGATGATTATTGGAGTTTTGGTGGATAAGAGGTAAAGTAAGTGAGGAGCATTTTTTTTTTTTTTTTTTTTTTGTTGGTTTGTATGGAACAAGGAGGATGAAGGTAGCAGACTAGAACACTCAAGTGGAAAGAAAATTGTCTACACACACACTTTGTTAAATCAATAAGCATTATATACTTTTTTTGGAGTGAGAAAGTATTTGCATATCTTGCCACACTGACAGCTGTTCAGCAACCGTACATTTTGATCTGGCTTGGCAAACATTGGTCTTGACATGATGACTACGACATTGACTAACTACTACTTGATACACCAGTTGAACATAAAATTTTGGACAGAATTGCATTTACACAGTTAACACTATTCAATTACACAGTAGAACTTAATGTGGATGAAAGATGAGTGAGGGTGCTTTGTGTGTTTTCCTTTCCTAATCCCAAATAATTGGTACCGACCTATCTCCTAAATATTATTTTGCTTGTTTGTTGTGGCTTGCACTGACACCCATAAATATAATAGGTTTACTGATATTTGTGTATTTGTAATATTTAATATGACAATTATCTGATATCATTTGTGTAAGAGCATTGATAATAATTTTGTAAAAGCAATTGTGTGTGCCTTCAAACTGTTGTTCGTGCTTGCACCTGCTGAACATTGCTGGGTGCCACTGATGGACTGCTTCTACTGAAATGATGTCCCTTGTTGGTGTCTGCACCTGCTCAACATTACTGGGTGCCACTGTTGGAACTGCTTCTACTGAGATGATGTCACTTGTTGGTGTCTGCACCTGTTCAACAATGCTGGGTGCCACTGATGGAACTGCTTCTACTGTAATGTCACTTATTGGTGTCTGCACCTGCTCAACATTGCTGGGTGCCACTGATGGACTGCTTCTACTGAAATGATGTCACTTGTTGGTGTCTGCACCTGCTCAACATTACTGGGTGCCACTAATGGACTGCTTCTGCTGAAATGATGTCACTTGTTGGTGTCTGCACCAGTTCAACATTACTGGGTGCCACTGTTGGAACTGCTTCTACTGAGATGATGTCACTTGTTGGTGTCTGCACCTGTTCAACAATGCTGGGTGCCACTGATGGAACTGCTTCTACTGTAATGTCACTTATTGGTGTCTGCACCTGCTCAACATTGCTGGGTGCCACTGATGGACTGCTTCTACTGAAATGATGTCACTTGTTGGTGTCTGCACCTGCTCGCCATTTTTGGGTGCCACTGTTGAAACTGTTTAAATACTGCTGATGAAATGTTATGAGACTGCTATTTGCACCTGTTGATCATTGCTGGGTGCTACTGTTGGAACTGTCAACTACTCTGAGGAGTTCTACTTGTTTATTGAACTATTGAAAGGATCTTATGTGAATATTTGTATAAACTGATTTTTTGTGTGTTTACTGTTTATGAAATGTTATGAGATTCTTACCTGCACCTGTTCGTCATTTCTGGTGCCATTGATTGAATAATACTTATGTAAACTATTATGTAAAATCACATGTATGCAAGCATTTGTATTCCTTACTGTATTTTATATATTAGGTTATTGAAGGGTCAGTGCAAAGCCAAAATTTATTTAGTTATGTGATATTTACTTATTAATATTACCTTTTAATTTTTGTCTGTATTTTTTGGACGAATTTGGTGGTATTTTCACCACCAATGCTGGCAAAAATACCATCAAATTCTAGCCCGTGGAGGAGGGGCATATGAAAGGTGGCTAACTGAGTCACAGCGCCAGAGATTGCGCATAAGAGTATTATTCAGCCACCTCCACTGGCAGTGCTTGTCGAGAAGTCGTCGTGGAGAGTGCTTATTGAGAAGTGGGCAGTAGGAGTTCTGATGTAGCCGTGACTAGTTGTGAGCATGTTGTATGTAGTTGTTCTGATGGGCTAGACAGCCGATGCTATTCGATTGCGGATGTTGTAATGATCAGAGTGTATGTTTCGTCAATATATATGAAGGTAAAGAAAATTTTTTATTTCAAATGTCCTAACTAGCAATGTCTCTTGCTCACAGGTTCAGTCAACAAAGCATCTGGCTTGTGTTCATGTATTAGAGTGTAATTCTGGTTTCTATGTGCAACTATAGTATTTCTGTTTTTTTAATTACTTCAGTGTAAATGGTGCTTAAAATACCTTGTCTTATTGAGGAAGAACCGTGCCAGATGTGTACGTTGAATCACACTTCCACGCACGGAACAGTTACACTTGTGCTTTGTTGTTTCGTAGGTTTTATAGTTGCTGGGGACTTAATTAACTAATTGTGTTAACGGAAGTTTTCTTTCATTCTTTGTTGTTATTCTATGCAGTCAGATTGCGTACAAATACTGGTCAGGGCCAACCGGTTACGAGACTGCGTAACCGCACAGACAAAGACTAAAAATTAAAATTATTTGCATATTATTTATTTAATTAAGCTCCCATGCAACATTTATGTAAACTGTGTACACAAACATTCCTCACAAATCAGTCTGTCTATTAGTGAAAACCATATCAAAATCCATACAGTAGTTTCAGAGATTAACTTAAGAGGGGTAGGACGTCAAACGGGACGACTTGGAGCAGGAGAGACTGCACAGAAATTTTTAATTTCCACTGTCTATACTTTTAATAATAAATTAATAAAACTTTGTCAGAATGACCAGAAAGGATTCAAGATTTACACTTATAGTGGTGGAAGTTCAAAAATATAAGAAAAGAATTTATTTTTTTACATTTGTATTTCACATTTTGTTCACTTACCATTGGTTGCATTTGTTGCTAGAGATACACTTTTCTTCATAAGTAAGGGAGAGTTTTCGATGAATTTTGCACAGCATATAAACCATACTTACCGGTGTATGAAACTCTAGAATTTTCCAAATCTATTAAAAACTGTGGTAAAAATTGAGATAATTAACTATAAAATTTGAGCTTTTTCTAAACATGAAGTTTAAAATGTAACAGCACATTCATTTTTTCATACATTAAATAATTTCTAGAGTTTCATACACCTGTAAGTATGGTTTGTATGCTGTGCAATACTCATCGAAGAATCTGTCTTACTTATGAAGTACCTATAGCAACAAACGCAACCAATAGAAGTGAAAAAATGATGAACTTTCACATGTAAAAAAAATTATTTTGTTATTTTTTAGAACTTCCACTGCTATGATTGTGAATCCTAAATCTTTCCTGGTCACGCTGACAAAGTGTTATGAATTTATTCGCAAAAGTATAGACAGTGGAAAATAAAATGTCCTGTGGTGTCTCTCCAGCTCCAAGACGGCCCGTTTGACGTCCTACCCCCTTCAAGGAATAAGCAGAAACAGCGGAGGGGGACTTTAATTCACATTTGTATATAGCATGTTTGTAGGAATGCAGGCTATTTTGGCGATTTTCATTGATGAAACCTTCTGAGGTTATCAGCCGAGTCATGGCGTCATAGTGCCACAATGCATCGACGAGTTTTTTATTCCTCACCTTCAGGCAAAGTGTGAGGTTCATGTCCTTCCACCACCTCCGCCACTTTCACCTTAGAGACGATCTTGTCAAACGTGACAGCGGTTTCCAGCTGAGCTCCGCATGGGATGTGGCATTATCAAAAGTACGCCACGAACACTCTGGTATGAAAGTGGTGCAGGTAGCATGTGGAAGAGACACGCAGCACTAAAACTCGACATCTGGAACCCCTCCATCCTAACGGGCTGCCCCCTCCCCCTTATCTTCAACCGTGACATCTCTCCCAGAGGCCCTACGTGGTGGGGCCTCAGCAAAGGAGTCTGCAGTCTAATGACTGAAGGAACAAACTGGACATGAACACCTCACTTTGCCTGTAGATGATGGGTAGGAAACTCATCAAATGTTGAGATAACATGACGCCACCACTTGACTAATAACCTAAGACTGTTTCATTAATACACTCCTGGAAATTGAAATAAGAACACCGTGAATTCATTGTCCCAGGAAGGGGAAACTTTATTGACACATTCCTGGGGTCAGATACATCACATGATCACACTGACAGAACCACAGGCACATAGACACAGGCAACAGAGTATGCACAATGTCGGCACTAGTACAGTGTATATCCACCTTTCGCAGCAATGCAGACTGCTATTCTCCCATGGAGACGATCGTAGAGATGCTGGATGTAGTCCTGTGGAACGGCTTGCCATGCCATTTCCACCTGGCGCCTCAGTTGGACCAGCGTTCGTGCTGGACGTGCAGACCGCGTGAGACGACGCTTCATCCAGTCCCAAACATGCTCAATGGGGGACAGATCCGGAGATCTTGCTGGCCAGGGTAGTTGACTTACACCTTCTAGAGCACGTTGGGTGGCACAGGATACATGCGGACGTGCATTGTCCTGTTGGAACAGCAAGTTCTCTTGCCGGTCTAGGAATGGTAGAACGATGGGTTCGATGACGGTTTGGATGTACCGTGCACTATTCAGTGTCCCCTCGACGATCACCAGTGGTGTACGGCCAGTGTAGGAGATCGCTCCCCACACCATGATGCCGGGTGTTGGCCCTGTGTGCCTCGGTCGTATGCAGTCCTGATTGTGGCGCTCACCTGCACGGCGCCAAACACGCATACGACCATCATTGGCACCAAGGCAGAGGCGACTCTCATCGCCGAAGACGACACGTCTCCATTCGTCCCTCCATTCACGCCTGTCGCGACACCACTGGAGGCGGGCTGCACGATGTTGGGGCGTGAGCGGAAGACGGCCTAACGGTGTGCGGGACCGTAGCCCAGCTTCATGGAGACGGTTGCGAATGGTCCTCGCCGATACCCCAGGAGGAACAGTGTCCCTAATTTGCTGGGAAGTGGCGGTGCGGTCCCCTACGGCACTGCGTAGGATCCTACGGTCTTGGCGTGCATCCGTGCGTCGCTGCGGTCCGGTCCCAGGTCGACGGGCACGTGTACCTTCCGCCGACCACTGGCGACAACATCGATGTACTGTGGAGACCTCACGCCCCACGTGTTGAGCAATTCGGCGGTACGTCCACCCGGCCTCCCGCATGCCCACTATACCCCCTCGCTCAAAGTCCGTCAACTGCACATACGGTTCACGTCCACGCTGTCGCGGCATGCTACCAGTGTTAAAGACTGCGATGGAGCTCCGTATGCCACGGCAAAATGGCTGACACTGACGGCGGCGGTGCACAAATGCTGCGCAGCTAGCGCCATTCGACGGCCAACACCGCGGTTCCTGGTGTGTCCGCTGTGCCGTGCGTGTGATCATTGCTTGTACAGCCCTCTCGCAGTGTCCGGAGCAAGTATGGTGGGTCTGACACACCGGTGTCAATGTGTTCTTTTTTCCATTTCCAGGAGTGTATAATGTATTGCCTACTTCGGATAAGTTTCAGTGCATTGGCCACAGGCCACCTGTGTATTTCAGTGGTTGTTTCTCTTAATTCATGGAAAGCGCCGTATGCGGTTAGTGAGAGTGGCAGTGTACCTGCGCGGCCGGGGCACGAACCAGACGAGTGCGTCCCTGGCGTGTGGGGCGGTGGCGTCCGTGACGCGGGCGCGCCTCTGGGAGAAGCGCAGGCCTCCAAAGGCGACGTCCGCGGAGCCGTCGAGCAGCCGGCCCACCACCCCGGACCAGCGGCCGCCCGGCTGCGGCTCCCCCCACGGCGGCCCCTCATCCCAGGCGGTCGACACCAGCTGCGTCTCCAGGCGGGCATCTAGCGACTGCGCTGCCAACTCCACCAGCTGCACCTGAGCCAGATAGTTAGCCAAAGCACTGTGAGACTGAATGTCACCTAGGGGCGTCCTGCGGACGTGACAGCGTAAACAAATAATGCAGGGTGATTTTGCTGGCCAGCCGCTGTGGCCGAGCGGTTCTAGGCGCTTCAGTCAGGAACCACGCGGCTGCTACGCTCGTAGGTTCGAATCCCGCCTCGGGCATGGATGTGTGTGATGTCCTTAGGTTAGTTAGGTTTAAGTAGTTCTAAGTCTAGGGGACTGATGACCTCAGATGTTAAGTCCCATAGTGCTTAGACCCATTTCAACCATTTTGATTTTGCTGAATGGGGACAGACTGAAGGAAACGATCCTCAAGGGGATAAGAAGCAAATACACTCCTGGAAATGGAAAAAAGAACACATTGACACCGGTGTGTCAGACCCACCATACTTGCTCCGGACACTGCGAGAGGGCTGTACAAGCAATGATCACACGCACGGCACAGCGGACACACCGGGAACCGCGGTGTTGGCCGTCGAATGGCGCTAGCTGCGCAGCATTTGTGCACCGCCGCCGTCAGTGTCAGCCAGTTTGCCGTGGCATACGGAGCTCCATCGCAGTCTTTAACACTGGTAGCATGCCGCGACAGCGTGGACGTGAACCGTATGTGCAGTTGACGGACTTTGAGCGAGGGCGTATAGTGGGCATGTGGGAGGCCGGGTGGACGTACCGCCGAATTGCTCAACACGTGGGGCGTGAGGTCTCCACAGTACATCGATGTTGTCGCCAGTGGTCGGCGGAAGGTACACGTGCCCGTCGACCTGGGACCGGACCGCAGCGACGCACGGATGCACGCCAAGACCGTAGGATCCTACGCAGTGCCGTAGGGGACCGCACCGCCACTTCCCAGCAAATTAGGGACACTGTTGCTCCTGGGGTATCGGCGAGGACCATTCGCAACCGTCTCCATGAAGCTGGGCTACGGTCCCGCACACCGTTAGGCCGTCTTCCGCTCACGCCCCAACATCGTGCAGCCCGCCTCCAGTGGTGTCGCGACAGGCGTGAATGGAGGGACGAATGGAGACGTGTCGTCTTCAGCGATGAGAGTCGCTTCTGCCTTGGTGCCAATGATGGTCGTATGCGTGTTTGGTGCCGTGCAGGTGAGCGTCACAATCAGGACTGCATACGACCGAGGCACACAGGGCCAACACCCGGCATCATGGTGTGGGGAGCGATCTCCTACACTGGCCGTACACCACTGGTGATCGTCGAGGGGATACTGAATAGTGCACGGTACATCCAAACCGTCATCGAACCCATCGTTGTACCATTCCTAGACCGGCAAGGAAACTTGCTGTTCCAACAGGACAATGCACGTCCGCATGTATCCCGTGCCACCCAACGTGCTCTAGAAGGTGTAAGTCAACTACCCTGGCCAGCAAGATCTCCGGATCTGTCCCCCATTGAGCATGTTTGGGACTGGATGAAGCGTCGTCTCACGCGGTCTGCACGTCCAGCACGAACGCTGGTCCAACTGAGGCGCCAGGTGGAAATGGCATGGCAAGCCGTTCCACAGGACTACATCCAGCATCTCTACGATCGTCTCCATGGGAGAATAGCAGCATGCATTGCAGCGAAAGGTGGATATACACTGTACTAGTGCCGACATTGTGCATGCTCTGTTGCCTGTGTCTATGTGCCTGTGGTTCTGTCAATGTGATCATGTGATGTATCTGACCCCAGGAATGTGTCAATAAAGTTTCCCCTTTCTGGGACAATGAATTCACGGTGTTCTTATTTCAATTTCCAGGAGTGTAGGTGTGATGGAGTCTTGGCTGGAAATGTGTTCCAAAGGCGGTACACTGACCTGATGGTGGAACCAAAAGGTCTCTGACATTGACCCCAGTTTCAGCACCAGTCAGGTGGCCCACCAACATGTGATAAGGCAGACGACCATGGGGGAACCTCTCTACAACAACTGCCACTATCTGTACCATTTATAATGCGTGCAGGTCTTATTACCTACGAACTTCCATCCACAGTGATGGTTTTGTTACTGGTTTGTCATACAAGCCACCATAGTGCTGGGATTCTGTAATCGAACTTGTTCAGAGATAAGGATACTTGTATGAGGGGTAGTAATGTCAATGTCCGCAACACCTACTTATGGACTACTGAGACTCTCCATAGTATGGTAGCAGTGAACCACTAGCACCAGTTCAGCCTCAATGTGTAGGCATAAATTACTTGCGACTGTCTCATAGGACATTAATTCACAGGTGAGGCATATCTGCACTTCCCGCAAGTCACCTTAACTCCCCAGCTTCAAGACGTGCCTTTGGTGGTACAGAGGATACTGTGGGTACTACATGATGGTGCTCCAGCTCGTTCTGTGTTCTCATGTGTGCTATCAATCATGGAAGCCTAAAATGTCAAAGACTTTTTATCTCCACTTTCAAGTGGATGCACCTCTTATAGAATACCTATGGAGTGAGTGTTGTCTACTGACCATGTTTTCAACATGAAACTGGGCTAGTCACGTGATTTTGGGACGGCGCTGCTAGTCAACAATTTGCGATAATAGCCAAACTTCAATATTAAACGTATTCGCCTTGTTTTATATACATTTCTGCACGTTTGAGTTTTAGTTACAGCTATGGTGCAGTATTGTTGTTGCTACTGATGCAAAGAGAAGTATGTGAAAGGAGGACCAGTTACCTTTCGTAGGTATGTGCAACAAATGCATAATTATAAATGTCATATTGATATGAGGCACTTTATATGTTGAAAAATATCGAGACACGGTATTTTAGAGATAATTTCTGCGATTTTATGGCCATGTGTTTATAAGACAAGTGCTAGATAAATTTGCAAGTGTGTCTGACTAAATTGCCAGTCAGTGTATACATCTGGTGCTACGTTCATATGCAGATAAAATTTATACATAACACTCTTATTAATTTCCTCCAGTTTTTTTGCAGGTTTTCAAACTCTTGTGTGTATCGAAGTGTTTCTGCATAAGACATATTCAGTGTCATTGTAACGTAATTACTTAGAACATATTCGAAAATATGAATCAGTGCAATAGCAAACCTAAAACAAAATGTTCGCTGTCTCTTCTTTTGTTACTCCAAAATTAGAGCATTGATCTCGCACATTTTATTTTTTGTGTGTAATGTACAGTTTTACTTTTCTGATGATATGGCGAAAAAATGTTGTAGATCTTTACTTGTCTATAAAATCAAGAAGGGTAAGTAAAGAAAAAAATGAAAATAATAATGGACAAGCAGGTGATGCAAGGTTCCAAATGTGTCGTTTTTCGTGACACTTCGGCGCCGTCTACAGCGTCAATCTAACGTAATTGATTAGAACATAGATTCGACAACACGAATAAATGCAAGGAAAAAAGTAAAAAAAATTGTTAGCTATCACTTCTTATCCAATTACCGAAAAAATGTAAATAAATAGAAGTTTTAGTTGTGATACTGTGGCGAAAAAGCACAGTACCACTGCTCTTCATGTATTTAAGCCAAGTTCAATTTCTCTTATCAAACTGTTAAGATGTCTAAAACGCGTATACAGTCTTCACGGTACTTCTGAAGGTGATCTGTCTGTAGCAGCGAAGTAAAAACACTCAAAATACGCTAACTGCTGTACAGTCTAAAATGCGCTGTCCCAAAATCACGTGACTTGAGTTGCAGATGTTGCGGACAGAATTCTCGTTCTGCGCATCCGAATGCTCATTCCATGGATATTTATATTCTACGGTACCTTCTTTGGAACGTATTTCCGGCCATATCTTCATATGATCTCTTATGACTTTGAAGTAGATATCCTTGGTGTAGCGAAGCAGCTTATAACACTTACAGAAAGGCAAGGTTTCCGGTCTAGACTTTATGCCAGTCAGGTTCGTTTCAGAGTATGTTGATACAATAGCTCGTAGAAAGATCCGTATTCAAATTGCAGACCATACCAGCGTCTATTTGAAGTAGGATTTTGATACATATACTGTGCTAGAACATTATGAATCACCTCGAAGAAAACAATTTACTGAAAAATAGACAACACGGCTCCAGAAAATATCGTTCTTGTGAAACATAACTAGGTCTTTATTCTTACGAAGTAATGAATGCTATAGACAGATGACTTCAAATTGATTCCATATTTTTAGATTTCCAGAAGGCTTTTGATACAGTTCCTCACAAGCGACTTCTAATTAAATTGCATGCCTATGGAGTATCGTCTCATTTGTACGAGTGGACTTGTGATTCCCTGTAAGAAAGGTCACAGTTCGTAATAACTGACAGGAAGTCATCGAGTAAAACAGATGTAATATCTGGCGTTCCCTAAGAAGTGTTACAGGCCATCTGTTGTTCCTGAAATACATAAACGATTTAGGAAACAATCTGAGCAGTCTTCTTAGACAGTTTACATATGATGCTGTCATTTACTATCATGTAAAGCCATCAGCTGATCAAAACCAATTGCAAAATGATTTAGACGAGATACCTGTATGGCGCAAAAAGTTGCAATTGACTTTAAATCATGAAAAGTATGAAGTCATCTACATGAGCACTAGAAAGGATCTGCTAAATTTTAGTTACACACAAATCTAAAGGATGCAACTTAACTAAATACTTTGAGAGTACAGTTCGGAATGACTTAAACTGGAACGATCATGTAGATACGTTGTGAGGAAAGCAAGCCGAAGACTGTGATTTATTGGCAGAACACTTAGAAACTGTGACAGGGCTACTAAGGAGGCTGTTTGCGCTACGCTTGTCCACCATCTTCTGGAGAACTGGTGTGCGGTGTGGAATCTGCATCAGATAGGATTGACGGAGGACACCGAAAAAGTTGAAAGGACGGCATCTCGTTTTGTATTATCGCGAAATTGGAAGAGACTGCGACGGATATGATACACGTAATAGTGTGGCAGTTTTTAAAACAGAGGAGTTTTTCGCAACGACAGAACCTTCTCGAGAAATACACTCCTGGAAATTGAAATAAGAACACCGTGAATTCATTATCCCAGGAAGGGGAAACTTTATTGACACATTCCTGGGGTCAAATACATCACATGATCACACTGACAGAACCACAGGCACATAGACACAGGCAACAGAGCATGCACAATGTCGGCACTAGTACAGTGTATATCCACCTTTCGCAGCAATGCAGGCTGCTATTCTCCCATGGAGACGATCGTAGAGATGCTGTATGTAGTCTTGTGGAACGGCTTGCCATGCCATTTCCACCTGGCGCCTCAGTTGGACCAGCGTTCGTGCTGGACGTGCAGACCGCGTGAGACGACGCTTCATCCAGTCCCAAACATGCTCAATGGGGGACAGATCCGGAGATCTTGCTGGCCAGGGTAGTTGACTTACACCTTCTAGAGCACGTTGGGTGGCACGGGATACATGCGGACGTGCATTGTCCTGTTGGAACAGCAAGTTCCCTTGCCGGTCTAGGAATGGTAGAACGATGGGTTCGATGACGGTTTGGATGTACCGTGCACTATTCAGTGTCCCCTCGACGATCACCAGTGGTGTACGGCCAGTGTAGGAGATCGCTCCCCACACCATGATGCCGGGTGTTGGCCCTGTGTGCCTCGGTCGTATGCAGTCCTGATTGTGGCGCTCACCTGCACGGCGCCAAACACGCATACGACCATCATTGGCACCAAGGCAGAAGCGACTCTCATCGCTAAAGACGACACGTCTCCATTCGTCCCTCCATTCACGCCTGTCGCGACACCACTGGAGGCGGGCTGCACGATGTTGGGGCGTGAGCGGAAGACGGCCTAACGGTGTGCGGGACCGTAGCCCAGCTTCATGGAGACGGTTGCGAATGGTCCTCGCCGATACCCCAGGAGCAACAGTGTCGCTAATTTGCTGGGAAGTGGCGGTGCGGTCCCCTACGGCACTGCGTAGGATCCTACGGTCTTGGCGTGCATCCGTGCGTCGCTGCGGTCCGGTCCCAGGTCGACGGGCACGTGCACCTTCCGCCGACCACTGGCGACAACATCGATGTACTGTAGAGACATCACGCCCCACGTGTTGAGCAATTCGGCGGTACGTCCACCCAGCCTCCCGCATGCCCACTATACGCCCTCGCTCAAAGTCCGTCAACTGCACATACGGTTCACGTCCACGCTGTCGCGGCATGCTACCAGTGTTAAAGACTGCGATGGAGCTCCGTATGCCACGGCAAACTGGCTGACACTGACGGCGGCGGTGCACAAATGCTGCGCCATTCGACGGCCAACACCGCGGTTCCTGGTGTGTCCGCTGTGCCGTGCGTGTGATCAATGCTTGTACAGCCCTCTCGCAGTGTCCGGAGCAAGTATGGTGGGTCTGACACACCGGTGTCAATGTGTTCTTTTTTCCATTTCCAGGAGTGTATTAATCACCAGTTTTCCTCAGAGTGCGAAAATGTTTTGTTGACGCCTACCTACATAGGGAGAAATGATCATCATAAAAAAATAAGGGAAATCAGAGCTAGCACGGAAAGACTTAAGTGTTCGCTTTTTCAGCGCGCTGTTTGAGAGTGGATCGGCAGAGAAGTAGCGTTTCCCGTGTACTTAATTGTGAATTGCAGAGTAGTCGTGTAGATGTAGATGTAGATGTAGATATGGATGTTATCCTCTCAGGGATGGTTTCCTGAAGTTTGTCCCGATTTAGAAAAATCACCCTGCATAAGCAAAACAGAGGAAAATGGCAAATCATTCTACCGGCAATACGGACAGCGACTGGAGAAATCCACTGACGTAAGCGACTTTGACAAGGAGGGGACTTTTATGGTCTGCACTGGAGAACGAGCATCTCCGTGACGCAGGTCGGCTGTTCGTGCGCTATTGTCGTGAGCATATACGGAAAGTGCCTGAACAACGGTGAATCCTCGTTTAGGCGACAGGTGTTGGACGTCTACGCCTCACCACAGAATATGGAGGTCAAAAGCTTGCCCGCTCTGTAAAGCGGGATCTGTGGCACATCTGAAGACACAGTACAAATCTGGCACAGGCCCAAGTGTTTGAGAACACACTGTTAAGTGCATGTTGGAAATGGGGCTCAGCTGCCGACTCCCACGAGTTCCTATGCTGACCCAACAACATCGTCAAATACGATTGCAGTGGACACGGGATTACCAAGACTGGACCGCCAATGGAAACATGCATCTAGTCAGATGGATCACATTTCTTAATACGTCCGCTCGATGATTGTTCCAGATACATTGTCATCCAGGTGAATGACAGCTGGAAACAGGCACTGAGCCACAGTCGCAGGTAGGTGCGACAATAATCTGCCATGCAGGACATTCACCTGGGCTTCCATGGGACTTGTGGTAGTAATTAGAAACACCTTGACAGGTGTGGACTACGGGAACAATACAGGGCTATTACAAATGATTGAAGCGATTTCATAAATTCACTGTAGCTCCATTCATTGACATATGGTCACGACACACTACAGATACGTAGAAAAACTCATAAAGTTTTGTTCGGCTGAAGCCGCACTTCAGGTTTCTGCCGTCAGAGCGCTCGAGAGCGAAGTGAGACAAAATGGCGACAGGAGCCGAGAAAGCGTATGTCGTGCTTGAAATACACTCACATCAGTCAGTCATAACAGTGCAACGACACTTCAGGACGAAGTTCAACAAAGATCTACCAACTGCTAACTCCATTCGGCGATGGTATGAGCAGTTTAAAGCTTCTGGATGCCTCTGTAAGGGGAAATCAACTGGTCGGCCTGCAGTGAGCGAAAAAGCGGTTGAAAGCGTGCGGGTAGGTTTCACGCGTACCCCGCGGAAAATTGGCTCATGCCACAACTGGAGACCCACAGCGCCGACTTCATCTTTCAACAGGATGGTGCTCCACCGCACTTCCATCATGATGTTCGGCATTTCTTAAACAGGAGATTGGAAAACCGATGGATCGGTCGTGGTGGAGATCATGATCAGCAATTCATGTCATGACCTCCACGCTCTCCCGACTTAACCCCATGCGATTTCTTTCTGTGGGGTCATGTGAAAGATTCAGTGTTTAAACCTCCTCTACCAAGAAACGTGCCAGAACTGCGAGCTCGCATCAACGATGCTTTCGGACTCATTGATGGGGACATGCTGCGCCGAGTGTGGGAGGAACTTGATTATCGGCTTGATGTCTGCCGAATCACTAAAGGGGCACATATCGAACATTTGTGAATGCCTAAAAAAACTTTTTGAGTCTTTGTATGTGTGTGCAAAGCATTTTGAAAATATCTCAAATAATAAAGTTATTGTAGAGCTGTGAAATCGCTTCAATCATTTGTAATAACCCTGTATTATCAGCTTCCTGCATCCCATCGTGCCTGATGTCATCCCCAACAGCGAAAGCATCTTCCATTTGTCCACGTCACACGGCTAGAATCGTGCTGCACTACTTTGAGGAACATGACGGTGAACCCGCGTTGATGTCTTGGCCAGCAAATTCGCCTGATCTGAACCCAAACTAACAGGTCTAGGATGCTACCGTCAGCAGTTCCCATGACTTGTGCATAGAAATCTGGTGCGCGCGTACTTCCGAAAATCTGTCAATGACTTGTTGGGCCCGGCGATCTAGTGGTAAAGCGATTGCCTTGACAGTTTCACATCATGCAGAATTGCTGCTGTATTGCATTAAAGTGTTGGACCAGCATACTATTAAGTAGGTGTTCATAATGTTTTGACTCATCAGTGTATCTGCATCTACATCTACACTCCGTAAGCCACTGTGAAGTGTATTACAGAGGGTACTTCCTGTTGAAATACTTACTAGGAATTTTTCCCGTTCTGTTCGGTTAAGGAGCGGCGGAGGAACGATGCGTGAATGCTTGCGCTGTAGTAAGTACAATCTTGTCATGGCGATCCATATGGCGTCGATACCTAGACGATCGTGATATAGCCCTACGTTCCTCAATGAGAACTCATTTTGTGGTGCTTTGTAAAAAAGTACTCTTTCACGGGATAGTTCGTGTTTATCTTGAAGCGCCTGCAAGTTCAATTTCTCGAGCATCTCCGTGAAGCTTCCCCGTCGGCCATACCAACCCGTGACCAAATGTGCTGATCTTACCTGTACACTTTCAATGTACTCTGTTAGTCCTATCTGGTACGGGTCGCACACACTGGGTAATTTTCTGGGGTGGGTCACAGAGTACTTTGTAGGCAATATCTTCTGCAGAGTGATTGGATCATCCTAGTTTACTACAGCGTTATCCACCGTTATTAATCTTCAGACTGAGCAGCGGCGCGCTATTATATGCGACCGAGGAACGAATCGTTGACCACACTCCTCCGTGTGCGGCCGCTGCTAGCATCGCAGGCCGCCTTCGCGCGCACAGGAATTGGCCATAACATTCAGCAACTGGTCGGCCAAAATATACAGCGACCCCAGCCGCCTGCTTCGTTAAATATGAAGCCTTATTTAACTCCGCTATTGACGTCTACAAGCCATTTCTCATCGCGCTATATTTTATTCCACAGCTAGGAAGTGCTACGCTGTGGTGGAGCTGCTGTTCGATGTTGATTCGACTCCGCTCTGGACTTGGAATCCGAATGCTATACTGGAACTTGCACTTCAACGTTCACTAGGCTTAATATGTCAACGGACTTGTGATTTCCGCCTGAATTCTGCATGTCACTTGCACTTCCTGGACGTTAACTTGGCGCTTGGAAACAGAATTATTTTGAATCAGTGTTGTGTCAATAAACAGTAGAACGGTGATATATTTATTACGTTATTTCTGGTTATAACAACTACCAATGAACAGAAGTCCGAAACTTGCTTTACCTGCGACTTATCCTAAATGTCACTTCCGTTTGATATTCCTGCAATCTGTAAACGAAGGCATCTTTTAGAATTAATTGACTCCAGTTGTGACTCATTCATAATGTACTCATAATATACTAAACATTTCTGTTTTCTGAAGTGCATAATTTTACATTTCTGAGCATTTAAGGCAAGCTCCCAACCTTTGCACTTCTTTCAAATTTTATCAAGATCCGACTGAATATTTGTGCAGGTGTTTTTCAGACAGTACTTCATTATAGGAAACTTCATCATCTGTGCTGATGGAAAAACTGGTAGAAACCGACCTCGGGGAAGATCAGTTTGGATTCCGTAGAAATGTTGGAACACGTGAAGCAATACTGATCCCATGACTTATCTTAGAAGATACACTCCTGGAAATGGAAAAAAGAACACATTGACACCGGTGTGTCAGACCCACCATACTTGCTCCGGACACTGCGAGAGGGCTGTACAAGCAATGATCACACGCACGGCACAGCGGACACAACAGGAACCGCGGTGTTGGCCGTCGAATGGCGCTAGCTGCGCAGCATTTGTGCACCGCCGCCGTCAGTGTCAGCCAGTTTGCCGTGGCATACGGAGCTCCATCGCAGTCTTTAACACTGGTAGCATGCCGCGACAGCGTGGACGTGAACCGTATGTGCAGTTGACGGACTTTGAGCGAGGGCGTATAGTGGGCATGCAGCCCGCCTCCAGTGGTGTCGCTACAGGCGTGAATGGAGGGACGAATGGAGACGTGTCGTCTTCAGCGATGAGAGTCGCTTCTGCCTTGGTGCCAATGATGGTCGTATGCGTGTTTGGCGCCGTGCAGGTGAGCGCCACAATCAGGACTGCATACGACCGAGGCACACAGGGCCAACACCCGGCATCATGGTGTGGGGAGCGATCTCCTACACTGGCCGTACACCACTGGTGACCGTCGAGGGGACACTGAATAGTGCACGGTACATCCAAACCGTCATCGAACCCATCGTTCTACCATTCCTAGACCGGCAAGGGAACTTGCTGTTCCAACAGGACAATGCACGTCCGCATGTATCCCGTGCCACCCAATGTGCTCTAGAAGGTGTAAGTCAACTACCCTGGCCAGCAAGATCTCCGGATCTGTCCCCCATTGAGCATGTTTGGGACTGGATGAAGCGTCGTCTCACGCGGTCTGCACGTCCAGCACGAACGCTGGTCCAACTGAGGCGCCAGGTGGAAATGGCATGGCAAGCCGTTCCACAGGACTACATCCAGCATCTCTACGATCGTCTCCATGGGAGAATAGCAGCCTGCATTGCTGCGAAAGGTGGATATACACTGTACTAGTGCCGACATTGTGCATGCTCTGTTGCCTGTGTCTATGTGCCTGTGGTTCTGTCAGTGTGATCATGTGATGTATCTGACCCCAGGAATGTGTCAATAAAGTTTCCCCTTCCTGGGACAATGAATTCACGGTGTTTTATTTCAATTTCCAGGAGTGTAGATTGCATTCGTAGACTTAGAGAAAACTTTTGGCAGTGTTGGCTGGAATACTCTCTTTCAAATTCTGAAGGTGGCAGGGGTAAAATACAGCGAGCGAAAGACTATTTACAATTTGTACAGAAACCAGATGGCAGTTATAAGAGTCGAGGGGCATGAAAGGGAAGCAGTGGTTGGGAAGGGAGTGAGACAGGGTTGTAGCCTATCCTCGATGTTATTCAATCTGTATATTGAGCAAGCAGTAAAGGAAACATAATAAAAAATCCGGAGTAGGAATTAAAATCCAAGGAGAAGAAATAAAAACCTTGAGGTTTGCCGCTGAAATTGTAATTCTGTCCGAGACAGCAAAGGACCCGGAAGAGCAGTTGAACGGAATGGACAGTGTCTTGAAAGGAGGATATAAGATGAACATCAACAAAAGCAAAACGAGGATAATGGAATTAGTCGAATTAAATCAGGTGATGCTGAGGGAATTAGATTAGAATATGAGACACTTAAAATAGTAGATGAGGTTTTGCTATTTGGGCTGCAAAATATCTAATGATGGTCGAAGTAGAGAGGTTGTAAAATGTAGACTGGCAATGACAAGGAAAGCGTTTCTGAAGAAGAGAAATTTGTTAACATCGGATATACATTTAAGTGCCAGGAAGCCTTTTCTGAAAGTATTTGTAAGGAGAGAACACGGACGATGAATAGTTTAGACAAGAAGAGAATAAAAGCTTTCGAAATGTGGAGCTACAGAAGAATGCTGAAGATTAGATGGGCAGATCACGTAACTAATGAAGAAGTACTGAATAGAATTGGGGAGCAGAGGAATTTGTGGCACAACTTGACTAGAAGCAGGGATCGGTTGGTAGGACATGTTCTGAGGCTTCAAGGGATCACCAATTTAGTATTGGAGGACAGCGTGGAGGGTAAAAATCGTAGAGGGAGATCAAGGGATGAATACACTAAGCAGATTCAGAAGGATGTAGATTGTAGTAGGTACTTGGAGATAAAGAAGCTTGAACAGGATGGAGTAGCATGGAGAGCTGCATCAAACCAGTCTCTGGACTGAAGACCGTAACAACAACACATCATCTGTAAGAAGTCTACGTTCGCTCTGCGAGGTTATTAATATAAATGTGAACAGCAAATGTTCCAACACAACGGCAATGGCAATCTCGTGTAAGACATTAGGATTCCCAAGACATGGGCTGAAATTGTGCAGCCCACAGTAACAAGATGTCTAAATGTCACCCAGTTTCAGATTATGTAAAAAGCGGTAATGATTTACAGTTTCACACCTACTCAGAAACTGTTTCGCTAAAACGCAGCATCAAGTGTTGACTATTTAGTAAGACTGCTCCCTTAGAAGTACCTATCTGGCCAGGGTGACTGGAGGAGGAATTATCACATAAATTTAGTCGTGAGGAACAGTGTAATTTATCCATGGAGGGATTCACTCACTAAATTTTTCTCTATCTATCAAATGTAAGTTAAAGAAACGTATGTAGAAGATTAACTGAATTTTCCGTCAGTGCTTGGCAGAATAGTATTGAGCACTTCCTAATGTTCTGCTAAATCATATTTGTTTGGTAATGACCATTGACCTGATACTTCGTCACAAGTTCGCCAGTAACAAAGACATCAAACAAGCTTCATTGCGGGATGTTACAAAAGAGACATTACTGCACGCTGCGAAGAGCCTTCTAGCTCCAAATCTGGACAGGAATTGTACTACGTCCTCCAGTGTACATCTTGCGTAATAACCACGAGCACAAAATTCGAGAAATTCGGGCTGATACAGAGTGGTACTAAAACCCCTCTTCCCAGTAACTTCCTCTGACGAAATAGGAAAGGGGCAACGATTATGGTATACTATCAAGGGTGTTTCAAAAGACTGCGCACAGATTGAGAGCTGATAGAGGAGCCGAAATACGGCAAGTTTGGAACAGGAACTTATAATATAGGAAGTAATCTGAGCCATTGACACCTTAGGAATTTCAGGAAAGGCAAGTGGTGAAGGTGGTGTGGTTCTGTTCCCTTGGCCCACCAGTTCGGCTGACCTAACGCCTTGTGACTTTTCCCTTGTGGGCTACATTAACGACCGCGTTATTACGTGCCCCCACAGTCAAGAACTCTGGACCAGCTTAGAGAACGCATCAATGCTGCTGTCACCACCACCGACAGGATGTTGCTACATAAGGTATGGAACGAACCTGACTACCGCTTGGACGGTGTCGCGTGACTAGAGAGGTACTTATAGAACGTTTGTAAAGTGCAATATGAAAACTTGAGTTTACGGGTCTATTCATGCACCAGTCATGTTTGTATACTTAATACTTTGGAAAATACAGAGCTTCGAAATGAGTGAATAATTTTTAGTAGCCTTGCATTGTTGTACTTTTCGTCTGATTCGTGGTACAGCGTCATCATGTCAATAGTATTAAAATACTGGATGTCATGGAGACAAGAGCAGAAAACCAGTGTTTCTGTTGGTCACCCTCTGCAAATTTCTGACGACCTTGGCAGTGGAACACAAAAAGTAAAAGTGATAAATTTTGACAGAAAAACTACTATCTCCTCAGCCGAATCCAATGAAAAAATGGCGTAAGAACATTATCTTTAAACATTTTGTGGATAATTCTTGCAAGTACTGCACCGATAAATATGAACGGTATTACATAGTGCAAATTGGGAACAGTTAGTTCAAATGGTTCAAATGGCTCTGGGGACTATGGGACTTAAAATCTGTGGTCATCAATCCCCTAGATCTTAGAACTACTTAAACCTAACTAACCTAAGGACATCACACACATCCATACCCGAGGCAGGATTCGAACCTGCGAACGTAGCAGTCGCGCGGTTCCGGACTGTAGCGTCTAGAACCGCTCGTCCTCCGCGGCCGGCTGAACATTTAGTAAGGGGTAACCAGTCCCGGCTTTTGAGTTACCTGCAGGGAAGCTGCCCGAGTACTTCGGAAACTGTAATTATTCATAATTATGCAGTTGACGTACTACAGCAAAATTACTGATACATCATTTCTGGACGTAGTCCCCATAACGCGCAACGCAACTATTTCACTGCTTCGAACGTCTCATGGAAAGAAACCTTTTGGTTGCGAATGCAGCCAATCGTGCACCGCGGTTTCCTTTGGCTGTTGTAAGGCGTACGCACCTTGTTTGCGTCTCGCCTGTTGTGCTGCTTGTGAGCGAGCGCGCGTTTGTTTACTTCTGCGTAACGGCTTGTCTCACAAGGGGAGACCACGACGTTTGGGACGCGGGTTTACTGCAAACTTCGTACACTCGTAGTACTCCATAAGGACAACAAAATGTGTAAGCAGTAGCGCGTACTTCTCAAGCGTTATTGAGAAAGTCGCAAGATAATTTCGGTCGGCGAATATATATTTGTGCGTGCCTATTTTAACTCCGCGTGGTGCTGGCACGGTAGCTCATCGTGTTTGGTCAGAGCGTTAGTTACCCTTTATAATAAAAAAAACCTGAGAAAACGGATGAACGAACAAAGTGCACGGGTGGCATCGGACGTCCACCCTGAACAATTTCAACGAACAATATAGAACAAAATGTTTTTTTTTTTTAAGTGTTTGGCGTTCAAGCCGCTGGATCGCTGGATCGAGTTCCGTTCGTCAGTTTTTTTTTTATTTTTTATTTTCAACACAGTCATTTTCTTTAATACTTATATTATAGTTGATATAATGGCGAAAATACGTGTAATCGGATGAACTTTTATTAAATTTACAATGTTATTTGGCAGCCTACTAATTTTTATTATCATTAATAATGTAATATTCATAACTATCGACTAGTAAACGACCAGACGCATAAAGTGATACTGAAAATGTATGCTTGTCCGTGATCTGAGAAATCCCGTATACCTGGAAGGAGCCCGAAACGACTTGTTACCTCCAAGTTTTCACCGGCACAGACGGCTTTCGAAAGACGTACAATTAATCTTCGCTTTCGACATTACGAGTACAAGTTGCAGGATGGAATTTCTCGTAAAAACATGGAAAACATAAAGTTAAACGGCACCAGCTGCATTGAATAAATGCTTTGTTTCCGCATACGCAGGGTCTTTTGACGGTTTCCGTGGAAAAACAAATTTCGTTCACATTTTCAAAAACCTCTCTTTCAGACGACAGTTTGGAAGCAAACCATGCATAACGCAGTATTTCCTTAAAAATCGGCGCTGATAATTGGTTATACAGTATCGAGTGTATTTCAATAGCGTCTTCCGAGTAGCAATTTCTCGTTCTCTTTCGATTAAATACGAACAGTTTTGAAGACATGGACAAGCATACATTTTCAGTATCACTTTATGCGTTTGGTCATTTACTAGTCGATAGTTATGAATATTACATTATTTGTGATAATAAAAATTACTAGACTGCCAAATAACATTGTAAATTTAATAAAAGTTCATCCGATTACACGTATTTTTCCCATTATATCAATTGTAATATAAATAGTAAAGAAAATGACCGTGTTGAAAATAAAAAAAAAACTGACGAACGGAACTCGATCCAGCTATGGCTTGAACGCCAAGAACTTAAAAAAAAATGTTTTGTTCTATAGTGTTCGCTGAATTTGTTGAGGGCGGACTTTCGATGACACCTGTTACGTTTGTTCGTTCATCTTTTTTTTTTTTTAGTCTCATTTTGTTCGCTTTTGTTCGTCGCAACTGCTCGGGGCAGACGTCGCAAGACACCCGTTTCAGTTCGTTGTTGATCGATTATCTCAGTTTTTTTATTACAGAGGGCAGCTACCCCTCTGACCGAACACGCTGAGCTTCCGTGCCGGGTTCGTTCATCCGTTCGCTCAGTTCTTTTATTATAAAGGGTAGCTAACGCTCTCACCGAACACGCTGCGCTACCGTACCAGCACGACACGCGCGCACGCTTCATGGTTAAAATAGCCACGCCGACCGAAATACTAAATGTCTTTTTCCAAAGTTGTTTCACAGAGGAAGATTGCACTGTAGTTTCTTCTCTAGATTGTCGCACAGACGACAAAATGGTAGATATCGAAATAGACGACAGATGGATAGAGAAACAATTAAAATCGCTCAAAAGAGGAAAGGCCTCTGGACCTGATGGGATACCAGTTCAATTTTACACAGAGTACGCGAAGGAACTTGCCCCCCTTCTTGCAGCGGTGTACCGTAGGTCTCTAGAAGAGTGTAGCGTTCCAAAGGATTGGAAAAGGGCACAGGTCATCCCCGTTTTCAAGAAGGGACGTCGAACAGATGTGCAGAACTATAGACCTATATCTCTAACGTCGATCAGTTGTAGAATTTTGGAACACGTATTGTGTTCGAGTATATTGACTTTTCTGGAGACTAGAAATCTACTCTGTAGGAATCAGCATGGGTTTCGAAAAAGACGGTCATGTGAAACCCAGCTCGCGCTATTCGTCCACGAGACTCAGAGGGCCATAGACACGGGTTCACAGGTAGGTGCCGTGTTTCTTGACTTCCGCAAGGCGTTCGATACAGTTCCCCACAGTCGTTTATTGAACAAAGTAAGAGCATATGGACTATCAGACCAATTGTGTGATTGGATTGAGGAGTTCCTAGATAACAGGACGCAGCATGTTATTCTCAATGGAGAGAAGTCTTCCGAAGTTAAGAGTAATTTCAGGTGTGCCGCAGGGGAGTGTCATAGGACCGTTTCTATTCACAATATACATAAATGACTTGGTAGATGACATCGGAAGTTCACTGAGGCTTTTTGCAGATGATGCTGTGGTGTATCGAGAGGTTGTAACAATGGAAAATTGTACTGAAATGCAGGAGGATCTGCAGCGAATTAACGCATTGTGCAGGAAATGGCAACTGAATCTCAATGTAGACAAGTGTAATGTGCTGCGAATACACAGAAAGATAGATCCTTTATCATTTAGCTACAAAATAGCAGGTCAGCAACTGGAAGCAGTTAATACCATAGATTATCTGGGAGTACGCATTAGGAGTGATTTAAAATGGAATGATCATATAATGTTGGTTGTCGGTAGGGCGGATGCCAGACTGAGATTCATTGGAAGAATCCTAAGGAAATGCAATCCGAAAACAAAGGAAGTAGGTTACAGTACGCTTGTTCGCCCACTGCTTGAATACTGCTCAGCAGTGTGGGATCCGTACCAGATAGGGTTGATAGAAGACATAGAGAAGATCCAACGGAGAGCAGCGCGCTTCGTTACAGGATCATTTAGTAATCGCGAAAGCGTTACGGAGATGATAGATAAACTCCAGTGGAAGACTCTGCAGGAGAGACGCTCAGTAGCTCGGTACGGGCTTTTGTCAAAGTTTCGAGAACATACCTTCACCGAAGAGTCAAGCAGTATATTGCTCCCTGCTACGTATATCTCGCGAAGAGACCATGAGGATAAAATCAGAGAGATTAGAGCCCACACAGAGGCATACCGACAATCCTTCTTTCCACGAACAATACGAGACTGGAATAGAAGGGAGAACCGATAGAGGTACTGAAGGTACCCTCCGCCACACACCGTCAGGTGGCTTGCGGAGTATGGATGTAGATAGATAGATAGATCTTGCGATTTTGTCAATAACGCTTGAGAAGTACGCGCTACTGCTTACGCATTTTGTTGTCCTCATGGAGTACTACGAGTGTACGAAGTTTGCAGTGAATCCGCGTTCCAAACGTCGTGGCCTCCCCTTGTCAGAGTCCGACTTCATTGACCATCATGGCGTTTTCGTACCGCGTCGCCACAATTAAATTAACGTCTCCATTAGATCATGAAAGACCGAAGGCGTATGAAATTGAACGTTTTATGAAATGCGTCTCCCGACACAAGACATTCTGGGAATACATTTTTCAATTCTTAGTACTAATGTGTACATAAAGGTCGCGAATGACGAGAGGGCGCCGACGTTGTGCGGTGCCACGCTAACGATATCAGGTTTCGATACTCTGACCGACGTACAGGGACTATAGTGGTTGATCACGCTGTTTTGGCCTCCGAACGCTGCTGGTCTTGGAACTCCCGTTTTGAAGTACAGGGTGATTCAAAAAGAATAACACAACTTTAAAAATGTGTATTTAATGAAAGAAACATAATATAACCTTCTGTTATACATCATTACAAAGAGTATTTAAAAAGGTTTTTTTTTCACTCAAAAACAAGTTCAGAGATGTTCAATATGGCCCCCTCCAGACACTCGAGCAATATCAACCCGATACTCCAACTCGTTCCACACTCTCTGTAGCATATCAGGCGTAACAGTTTGGATAGCTGCTGTTATTTCTCGTTTCAAATCATCAATGGTGGCTGGGAGAGGTGGCCGAAACACTATATCCTTAACATACCCCCATAAGAAAAAATCGCAGGGGGTAAGATCAGGGCTTCTTGGAGGCCAGTGATGAAGTGCTCTGTCACGGGCTGCCTGGCGGCCGATCCATCGCCTCGGGTAGTTGACGTTCAGGTTTCATAACTAACCTTTTTCGTAGGACTCTCCATACAGTTGATTGTGGAATTTGCAGCACTCTGCTAGCTCTGTGAGTCGATTTCCATGGGCTGCGAACAAATGCTTGCTGGATGCGTGCTACATTTTCATCACTCGTTCTCGGCCGTCCAGAACTTTTCCCTTTGCACAAACACCCATTCTCTGTAAACTGTTTATACCAACGTTTAATACACCACCTATCAGGAGGTTTAACACCATACTTCGTTCGAAATGCACGCTGAACAACTGTCGTCGATTCACTTCTGCCGTACTCAATAACACAAAAAGCTTTCTGTTGAGCGGTCGCCATCTTAGCATCAACTGACGCTGACACCTAGTCAACAGCGCCTCAAGCGAACAAATGTACAACTAAATGAAACTTTATAGCTCCCTTAATTCGCCGACAGATAGTGCTTAGCTCTGCCTTTTGTCGTTGCAGAGTTTTAAATTCCTAAAGTTGTGGTATTCTTTTTGAATCACCCTGTACCGTCGGACGCTATGGTGGCCTCTCTTAAACCTTACAGCATCGTCGTCAGTCACGTGGCTGAAACGTGGAAGGCGTCCGAAACGTACCGTCTCCTCAGTGGTGTCCGTCAGTCAAAAATTGAACTATGGAAACACGTGCCTACCTGCTTGGTTATTGCCGGCTGCAGGGCTGTCGTCATGTACGGTGGCCAGCGACGCACCTGTTCGGGCTGTGGCCAGGAAGGCCATGTCCGTTCTGAAGGCCTCCGGCGTAGACCTGTTCAGACGCCGATCGGAGCGTCGCTCCTCTGGACGACGCGATGGACGTTTCGCCTGTCTCTCCTACACCCCTGCCGGAGGCATTACAAATGAACGACGACCCTCAGCAGGCACAAGCTGTCTGTGCCGGCCCGTGGTTGTTGATCATGGAGCTGTACCTATCTCTGCCTTTCCGCCATCTGCCCACATGTCGGACGATAGCTGCCAGCCATCCGTCACGGAGCAGCGTGTTAGAAAGCAGCGGTCGCCGAGGAAACGGAAGAGACAACGCCTTACCCCTTCTGATGACTGCGTCCGTGGGATGTTGTAAGTAGGCTGTTTAGATTTTTATGTTGGTAATGCCACGTAGCGCTCTGTATGAAAATCACTGGCTGTGCTGTGTGCAGTCTGTGGCTAGTTTGCATTGTTGTCTGCCATTGTATTGTGGGGCAGCTGCATTGCCTCGTCCCTTAGTTTAGCATCTGAGCTCAGTAGATTTAAGTTAGCTTAAGAGGGGGTAGCCCATAAGACAATGAGTTATGATGAATTGGAAGAAATGCATTGAGAAGCTATACGAAAAAGGTATGGCAAAAAAAAAGTAGTGTACAGTGGAGAAAAACTATTTTTGACAGAGGATGTGAACAGAATACAGAAAGCAGGCTTAAATAGGACTTTTGGGAATAATGATGAACGAAGGGAGATCTCCATGCAAAATACTGCAGTAAAACAAACCCTGTCCTTTCCTTTTGTGTTATCCCACTATGTGTTTGTGTACCCTTGTGTATTTGTTTTCTTCCTGTCTCTGTGTAGTTTCATAGAATTTTTTCTTCTTTTAATATTAAGCTACATTCACTATGATGAGGAATACAGTTATCCTCAAATATAATTGGCATTAATAATATGTTATTGCTTAGACATTATTTATTCTGTTTTGTTTTAATGCTCATGTGTGAAGTTGATGTTTCAATAATTATTCTGATCTTTTATGTATGTACTCATGTCATAATTCCTGTAACACTGATGTATATGTTTATTTCTATTCTGTTGTAAAGCCTGTACTACAAATGTTATCTGTATTGTTATGTTTTTAATGATGTATTTTGTACCTTTGTAATTGTATTCTCATGTTATAATATTGTAATTGACGCCAGTTAATCAAATTAAGTAACTTGTAAGCATTCATTTCACTGCGCACATTTCTGTTGGTCATAGTATATGGACAATATGTGAGAAGTTGGGGCTCTTAGTGTTTACATGTGTGTTGATAATTCAGCAAGGGACTGGATAACAGCATTGCTGGTTCTAAGGACAATTCCAAAAACTTTGTGAGTGCACAAGTGGTGGTTATGGACTTGCTATTTTCTCTGCAAGACTCTTCGATGGTGATTGTGCACCTGCACCGTCGCAGCAGATGGCTGCTGGCCATCTCTACCAGGACTACAGTGAGTCTACACCTTTGCTGACTCACCAGTACCACAATTTCTACAAGGACAGCAGTGGGTCTGCACCTCTGGTGGCCCACCAATACCACAATCTCTACCAGGACTACAGTGGGTCTGCTCTGTGATGACCTACCTACCAATATTCGTCAGAACTTCGAATGACTCTGCTGTGGGTTTGCTCCATTGTGGCCCATTACATGTCAAGAGTCAGCACTGTCTTTCCGTTGGGAGGACACCACTACTTCTTCAAGACTGCATGGAAATCCACTACTTCTGTGTGCAATTTTTTTTACTAATGAGACTTTGTGAAAAAAACTGTAATTGCTATTATGATGAATGATCAGGACTGTCTTTATGGACTGTGAGAAAATTTTAGCTTTTGACCAACATTGTGTTAATAAGTGTGTGCATTTGATATCTTTGTTATTGTAATTATGAAAAATTTTTTCAAATCATTATTGGCCACTGCCCAAAAATATTATGTAAAATTTTTTGTGGGGAGCATGGGGGCTATGTAAGTAGGCTGTTTAGATTTTTATATTGGTAATGCCACGTAGCGCTCTGTATGAAAATCACTGGCTGTGCTGTGTGCAGTCTGTGGCTAGTTTGCATTGTTGTCTGCCATTGTATTGTGGGGCAGCTGGATGTTAACAGCGCGTAGCGTTGCACAGTTGGAGGTGAGCCGCCAGCAGTGGTGGATGTGGGGAGAGAGATGGCGGAGTTTTGTAATTTGTCATGAACTGCTATATATATTATGACTATTAAGGTAAATACATTGTTTGTTCTCTATTAATATCTTTCATTTGCTAACTATCCCTATCAGTAGTTAGTGCCTCTGTAGTTTGAATCTTTTATTTAGCTGGCAGTAGTGGTGCTCGCTGTATTGCAGTAGTTCGAGTAATGAAGATTTTTGTGAGGTAAGTGATTTCTGAAAGGTGAAGTTTAATGTTAGTCAGGGCCATTCTTTTGTAGGGATTTTTGATAGTCAGATTGCGTTGCGCTAAAAATATTGTGTGTCACTTTAGTGAATGTTTGAGTACGTTCAGTTTTGCTCAGCTGTTTGAAAAGCAAATAGTGTAAGAGGTTTATCAGCACAGTCGTGTATAATTGTTCTAAGGGGACGTTTCAATGTGTGCACAGGATGACGACCCTGTTACTGATGACGCGTTGTCCTCTGACGCCCTGACACTTGACGATGCGACGTCCTTCCCTGCCTCCATCTCCAGCCAGCGTCCACCTCCCGACACCGACCTTCCCCCGCTTGCGTCTGATGCGGTTGCCTCCCTTTCTGGGTCTGACGCTGAGGGTGCACCTCTGATAATTTTCCACTGAACCAGCCCAAGAATAATATACAGAAGGATGGAATAGATATTGCGTGTGAGTTTCGTATAGAAGATGTAATTTCGAGTTTTAGTTACTGTAATCGTAAATTCAGGCAGATTGTAACAGTAACTGTTGTTCAACATCGATTAGAATGGACAGGGACTGTAATTGCTGTGTTCGGATGAGGGCTGAGTTGGCATCCCTTCGCTCACAGCTGCAGGCGGCACTGACTTCGGTCGCGCAGCTTGAGACTGTTGCCAATGGGCACCACTGTGGGGAGCCGGACTTGGGTATCACGGGGATGTCAACCTCGTCCTTTCTGTCCCCAGATCAGTCTGCCGTTGTGGTTGCCCTGGTTGCTGCCCGCAGTGGGGCTGAGCCGCCGCCTGTGGTTAATTGGGAGGTCGTTCCAAGGCGTGGCAGGCAGCAAAAGATATCCCCAGAGGCTGATCAGAAAGCCTCCCCGGTGCGTCTGACAAACAGGTTTCAGGTACTGTCTCTGGCTGAGCCAGATGCAGCTGCCTACCCTGTTTCAGAGGATGATTCTCAGCCTTCAAGGTCCGGGCAATCGCAGAGGGTGGGCTTATTGGTAGTTGGGGGCTCCAATGTTAGGCGCGTAATGGGGCCCCTTAGGGATATGGCGGCTAAGGAGGGGAAGAAATCCAGTGTGCACTCCGTGTGCATTCCGGGTGGGAAAGGGTCCTTCCGGATGCCATGAAGAGCACAGGGTGCAGTCAGCTGCAGGTGGTGGCACATGTCGGCACTAATGACGTGTGTCGCTTTGGATCTGAGGAAATTCTCTCTGGATTCCAGCGGCTATCTGATTTGGTGAAGGCTGCCGGTCTTCCTTACGAGATGAAGGCAGAGCTCACCATCTGCAGCATCGTTGACAGAACCGACTGCGGACTTTTGGTGCAGAGCCGGGTGGGGGGTCTGAATCAGAGGCTCAGACGGTTTTGCGACCGTGTTGGCTGCAGATTCCTTGACTTGCGCCATAGGGTGGTGGGGTTTTGGGTTCCGCTGAATAGGTCAGGAGTTCACTACACTCAGCTGGCGGCTACACGGGTAACGGAGGCTGTGTGGCGTGGACTGGGCGGTTTGTTAGGTTAGAAGGCCTCGGGAAAGTACGGGGTGGGCTGCAATCTCAAAGGGTGCTTGGATCAAGGAACAGTCGGAATTGTAGTTGTAGATAGTTGTGCTGGGAAAGTCCCTGAGCTTCAAGCGCTAATAGAAAGCACAGAAGCTGAAATCGTTATAGGTACAGAATAAAATAAAGCCTGAAATAAGTTCTGCAGAAATTTTTACGAAGTCTCAGACGGTGTTCAGGAAAGATAGATTAGGCAGAATTGGTGGTGGAGTGTTTGTGTCTGTCAGTAGTGGTTTATCTTGTAGTGAAGTCGAAGTAGATACTCCGTGCGAATTAGTATGGGTGGAGGTTATATTTAACAGCCGAACTAAGTTAATAATTGGCTCCTTCTACCAACCCCCAGACTCCGATGATATAGTTGCTGAACAGTTCAGAGAAAATCTAAGTCTCGTAACAAATAAATACCCCACTCATACGGTTATAGTTGGTGGGGACTTCAACCTTCCCGCGATATGTTAGCAAAAATACTTGCTCAAAACCGGTGGTAGGCAGAAAACATCTTCCGAGATTGTCCTAAATGCTTTCTCCGAAAATTATTTCGAGCAGTTAGTCCACGAACCGACGTGAATTGTAAATGGTTGCGAAAACACACTTGACCTCTTAGCCACAAACAATCCAGAGCTAATAGAGACCATCATGACTGATACAGGGATTAGTGATCACAAGGTCGTTGTAGCTAGGCTCAATACCGTTTCTTCCAAATCCACCAGAAACAAACGCAAAATAATTTTATTTAAAAAAGCGGATAAAGTGTCACTAGAAGCCTTCCTAAGAGACAATCTCCATTCCTTCCGAACTGACTATGCAAATGTAGACGAGATGTGGCTCAAATTCAAAGATATAGTAGCAACAGCAATTGAGAGACTCGTACCTCATAAATTGGTAAGAGATGGAACTGATCCCCCATGGTACACAAAACAGGTCCGAACGCTGTTGCAGAGGCAACGGAAAAAGCTTGCGAAGTTCAGAAGAACGCGAAATCCCGAAGTTGGCTAAAATTTACAGACGCGCGAAATTTGGCACGGACTTCAATGCGAGATGCCTTTAATAGGTTCCACAACGAAACATTGTCTCGAAATTTGGTAGAAAATCCGAAGAAATTCTGGTCGTATGTAAAGTACACAAGCGGCAAGACGCAGTCAATACCTTCGCTGCGCAGTGCCGATGGTACTGTTACCGACGACTGTGCCGCTGCTGGCCGCGGTGACCGTGAGGTTCTAGGCGCTGCAGTCCGGAACCGCGGGACTGCTACGGTCGCAGGTTCGAATCCTGCCTCAGGAATGGATGTGTGTGATGTCCTTAGGTTAGTTAGGTTTAAGTAGTTCTAAGTTCTAGGGGACTGATGACCTAAGATGTAAAGTCCCATAGTGCTCAGAGCCATTTTGAACTGTGCCGTGAAAGCGGAGTTATTGAACGCAGTTTTCCGAAATTCCTTCACCAGGGAAGACGAATGGAATATTCCAGGATTTGAAACACGAACAGCTGCTAGCATGAGTTTCTTAGAAGTAGATACCTTAGGGGTTGCGAAGCAACTGAAATCGCTTGATACGGGCAAGTCTTCAGGTCTAGATTGTATACCGATTAGGTTCCTTTCAGATTACGCTGATACAATAGCTCCCTACTTAGCAATCATATACAACCGCTCGCTCACCGATAGATCTGTACCTACAGATTGGAAAATTGCGCAGGTCGCACCAGTGTTTAATAAGGGTAGTAGGAGTAATCCATCGAACTACAGACCTATATCATTGACGTCGGTTTGCAATAGGGTTCTGGAGCATATACGGTATTCAAACATTATGAATCACCTCGAAGAGAACGATCTATTGATACGTAATCAGCATGGTTTCAGAAAACATCGTTCTTGTGCAACGCAGCTAGCTCTTTATTCGCACGAAGTAATGGTCGCTATGACAGGGGATCTCAAGTTGATTCCGTTATTTCTAGATTTCCGGAAAGCTTTTGACACCGTTCCTCACAAGCGACTTCTAATCAAACTGCGGGCCTATGGGGTATAGTCTCAGTTGTGCAACTGGATTCGTGATTTCTTGTCAGGAAGGTCGCAGTTCGTAGTAATAGACGACAAATCATCGAGTGAAACTGAAGTGATATCAGGTGTTCCCAAGGGAAACGTCCTGGGACCTCTGCTGTTCCTGATCTATATAAATGACCTTGGTGACAATCTGAGCAGTTCTCTTAGGTTGTTCGCAGATGATGCTGTAATTTACCGTCTAGTAAGGTCATCCGAAGACCAGTATCAATTGCAAAGCGATTTAGAAAAGATTGCTGTATGGTGTGGCAGGTGGCAGTTGACGCTAAATAACGAAAAGTGTGAGGTGATCCACATGAGTTCAAAAAGAAATCCGTTGGAATTCGATTACTCGATAAATAGTACAATTCTCAAGGCTGTCAATTCAACTAAGTACCTGGGTGTTAAAATACCGAACAACTTCAGGTAGAAAGACCACACCGATAATATTGTGGGGACGCTGAGCCAAAGGTTGCGTTTCATTGGCAGGACACTTGGAAGATGCAACAAGTCCACTAAAGAGACAGCTTACACTACACTCGTTCGTCCTCTGTTAGAATATTGCTGCACGGTGTGGGATCCTTACCAGGTGGGATTGACGGAGGACATCGAAAGGGTGCAAAAAAGGGCAGCTCGTTTTGTGTTATCACGTAATAGGGGAGAGAGTGTGGCAGATATGATACGCGAGCTGGGATGGAAGCCATTAAAGCAAAGACGTTTTTCGTCGCGGCGAGATCTATTTACGAAATTTCAATCACCAACTTTCTCTTCCGAATGCGAAAATATTTTGTTGAGTCCAACCTACATAGGTAGGAATGATCATCAAAATAAAATAAGAGAAATCAGAGCTCGAACAGAAAGGTTTAGGTGTTCGTTTTTCCCGCGCGCTGTTCGGGAGTGGAATGGTAGAGAGATAGTATGATTGTGGTTCGATGAACCCTCTGCCAAGCACTTAAATGTGAATTGCAGAGTAATCATGTAGATGTAGATGTAGATGTAGATGACGATCAGTTTGGCTTCAGAAAAGGCAAAGGCACCAAGAGGCAATTCTAACGTTGCGGTTAATAATGGAAACAAGACTAAAGAAAAATCAAGACACGTTCATAGGATTTGTCGACCTGGAGAAAGCGTACGACAATGTAAAATAGTGTAAGAGCCAAGAGGGAATAATAAGAGCGGAAGATCAAGAAGTGCTCGGATTAAAAAGGGTGTAAGACAGAGATGTAATCTTTCCCCTGTACTATTCAATCTGCACCTCGAAAAAACAATGATGGATATAAAAGAAAGCTTCAGGAGTGGAATTAAAATTCAAGGTGGAAGGATATCAATGATACGATTCGCTATGACATTGCTATCGTGAGTGAAAGTGAAGAAGAATTAAATGATATGCTGAATGGAATGAACAATCTAATGAGTACAGAATATGGATTGAGAATAAATCGAAGAAAGACGAAAGCAATAAGAGGTAGCAGAAATGAGAACAACGAGAAACTTAACATCAGGACTGATGGTCAAGAAGTAGATGAAGTTAAGAAATTCTGCTACATGGGCAGCAAAATAACCAATGATGGACGGAGGAAGGAGGATATCAAAAGCAGACTAAAAATGGCAGAAAGGGCATTTCTGGCCAAGAGAAGTCTACTGGTATCAAACATAGTCCTTAATTTGAGGAAGAAATTTCTGCGAATGTACTTCTGGAGCACAGCATTGTATGGTAGTGAAGGGTGGACTGTGAGAAACCCGGAACAGAAGAGAATCAAAGCCCTTTAGATGTGGAGCTACATACGTATGTTGAAAATTAGGTGGAATGGTTCAAATCAAATGGCTCTGAGCACTATGGGTCTTAACATCTGAGGTCATCAGTCCCCTAGAACTTAGAACTACTTAAACCTAACTAACCTAAGGACATCACAGACATCCAAGCCCGAGGCAGGATTCGAACCTGCGGCCGTAGCAGTCACGCGGTTCCAGACTGAAGCACCTAGAACCGCTCGGCCACACCGGTCGGCGGTGGACTGGTAATGAAAGGAATGAGGAGGCTGTGAGCAGAATCGGAGAGGAAAGGAATACGTGGAAAACAGTGATAAGGAGAAGGGACAGGATGGTAGGCAGTCTGGTAAGACATCCGGGAATAACTTCTATGATACTAGAGGGAGCTGTAGAGGGCAAAAACTGTAGAGGAAGACAGAGATTAGAATGCATACAGCAAATAATTGAGGGCGGAGGTTGCAAGTGCTACTCTGAGATGAAGAGGTTGTCACGGGAGAAGAATCCGTGGCGGGCCGCAACAAACCAGTCAGAAGACTGATGACCCAAAAGGAAAAAATTACATTTCAATCATACTTATTACAGTAAGTATGCTTCTTATTGCCATAGTGCCTCATTCGCCGCATTTTTCGCCCCAGTGCGACCAAAATGGTACTGAAACAGAGGATGACAGACTAAAGGCCGAAATACTAAATATCTTTTTCCAAAGCTGTTTCACAGAGAAGACTGCACTGTAGTTACTTCTCTAGATTGTCGTACAGATGACAAAATGGTAGATATCGAAATAGACGACAGAGGGATAGAGAAACAATTAAAGTCGCTCAAAAGAGGAAAGGCCGCTGGACCTGATGGGATACCAGTTCGATTTTACACAGAGTACGCGAAGGAACTTGCCCCCCTTCTTGCAGCGGTGTACCGTAGGTCTCTAGAAGAGCGTAGCGTTCCAAAGGATTGGAAAAGGGCACAGGTCATACCCGTTTTCAAGAAGGGACGTCGAACAGATGTGCAGAACTATAGACCTATATCTTTAACGTCGATAAGTTGAATTTTCGAACACGTATTACGTTCGAGTATAATGACTTTTATGGAGACTAGAAATCTACTCTGTTGGTATCAGCATGGGTTTCGAAAAAGACGGTCGTGTGAAACCCAGCTCGCGCTATTCGTCCACGAGACTCAGAGGGCCATAGACACGGGTTCACAGGTAGATGCCGTGTTTCTTGACTTCCGCAAGGCGTTCGATACAGTTCCCCACAGTCGTTTAATGAACAAAGTAAGAGCATATGGACTATCAGACCAATTGTGTGATTGGATTGAAGAGTTCCTAGACAACAGAACGCAGCATGCCATTCTCAATGGAGAGAAGTCTTCCGAAGTAAGAGTGATTTCAGGTGTGCCGCAGGGGAGTGTCGTAGGACCGTTACTATTCACAATGTACATAAATGACCTTGTGGATGACATCGAAAGTTCACTGAGGCTTTTTGCAGATGATGCTGTGATGTATCGAGAGGTTGTAACAATGGAAAATTGTACTGAAATGCAAGAGGATCTGCAGCGAATTGACGCATGTCGCAGGGAATGGCAATTCAATCTCAATGTAGACAAGTGTAATGTGCTGCGAATACATAGAAAGAAAGATCCCTTATCATTTAGCTACAATGTAGCAGGACAGCAACTGGAAGCAGTTAATTCCATAAATTAGCTGGGAGTACGCATTAGGAGTGATTTAAAATGGAATGATCATATACAGTTGATCGTCGGTAAAGCAGATGCCAGACTGAGATTCATTGGAAGAATCCTAAGGAAATGCAGTCCGAAAACAAAGGAAGTAGGTTACAGTACACTTTTTCGCCCACTGCTTGAATACTGCTCACCGGTGTGGGATCCGTACCAGATAGGGTTGATAGAAGAGATAGAGAAGATCCAACGGAGAGCAGCGGGCTTCGTTACAGGATCATTTAGTAATCGCGAAAGCGTTACGGAGTTGATAGATAAACTCTAGTGGAAGACTCTGCAGGAGAGACGCTCAGCAGCTCGGTACGGGCTTTTGTTGAAGTTTCGAGAACATACCTTCACCGAAGAGTCAAGCAGTATATTGCTCCCTCCTACGTATATCTCGCGAAGAGACCATGAGGATAAAATCAGAGAGAATAGAGCCCACACAGAAGCATACCTACAATCCTTCTTTCCACGAACAATACGAGACTGGAATAGAAGGGAGAACCAACCGATAGAGGTACTCAGGGTACCCTCCGCCACACACCGTCAGGTGACTTGCGGAGTATGGCTGTAGATGTAGATGTAGTGCTATGCCGTTTATTATTTGTTGACCACTTCCCCTCTTCATGAGTCTGGATTCCGTGACTATGAACGTTGGGGTCGTCTTCGTGAGCTAATTTATGTGATACTACTGTAAGTACTTTTTATTTCAGTTTATTTTTGTTGAACGTCCTTAATTTTTTTAATATATAGGTTACAAGAATGCTTTCCTTTCCACGTAGAACCAGCTGAAGATGTGCTTTAACACAGCGCAGCCGATCGTCAATAAATTGTCAAATAACAGTTGTTTGCAGTTTTATTCAAGTTCTACCTGCTGTTTAGATTACGCTGTGAGAGACAGGCCTAAAACTCTGTTCGGGCGAGTAGGAGTGTGTTTTGTACTTTGGAACACTTTTCAGAAGTTCAGTATACATTGCCGGAAAAAATTACAGCAAACTCAGGAAGAAGATTATTTTATTGACAAGTGAGGCGACGGGTAGTTTATCACTCTAGGAGTGTATGGTAACGAATTCAGTCCATGTGTAACACACATGCCACAGCAAAGGGTGCCCAAACAGCCACGTCATTACACAGTGAACCCTGTCTGGCGGCAATGCAGGCATGTGTCCCTGCATGAGAACGACCATAAATGTGTCGAATGTTATCCTGTTATAGGTTGTCCCGAGCATCTTGCGCCTTTTGTTGCAGTTCGACAATGATTCTTTCAGCCCTTTGAGAACGAGTAATTTTCTGCTTCATCATGCCCCGTACGCGTTCCTGTTACAAGAGGACGGTTCCCAGTGGTCCCTGATGACACAGTAGATGCAACATGTGCCTGGATTTCGTCACTGGACGACGTTTCTGGATGACGTTTAGTCAGCCGCTGCTGCTCGCTCATTGCGTTGATCTTGATGTGCGTCATTACTATGTAGACATCCAGAACCTGGCCTACAGCTGTGGGAACAGTCCGCAGACCACTGATGAAAGCAGCAATACACCACCGGTGCATCGTGCTCAACTTGCGCGGAAATCCGCCGCTACGTCCACCCTGCTTCCCGCTGGCCGACAATGCGACCCCGTTGAAATTGCTGAAGCTGTTCAACAGGAGTGCGTGCTGTCGACGGGGCATGGTTGTATCACAGAATGAATGTTGCAAACACTGTTCACCTCTATACTCAGCACAGTTACTACCCCCAGAGTCAAAACAGAGGGTGCACTGACAGGCCTTCCGAGTGTCGCCGATCGTCGATGATCGTAACAAATGAATCACTAACACTCTAGCCCCTCAGCACGCACGTGGCGACTAACACAAATTTCCATGCCACTGGGCACAGTCCTTGAGAGTGTTGCATTTCTTTCCGGCAGTGCATTTTCTTATTCCGCTCTGAAAAGATTTCATTCGCTCTATGTTGCAGTCTTTTTGTGAAATAACAAAAATTGTTCCGGAAAAGTAAAGTTTTTCCAGACCTGAAAAATTATTCTAAGGTACAACATGATCATGTACCTAGAAACAAATATTATATTCCAATTTAAAATTGTTGCAATCGAGGAAAGCTTGTACTGTATTAAAAGTCTATATGTTACATTATTGCTCTGCTACACACTATGTTCAGTTAAGTGAAATCAGTTTAAGTAGTAGTAATATGAACTACCAATTACAACCTAAAGACGTTTTGAAATAGAAGCTATTGGCAACTAACACAAATATCCGTTTTCAAGACAGGGAAAATTGTTAAGATATTAAAGAAACTCAGTTCATTTGTCAATACTGCGTGCTCCGTGGCAGATGACCTTCTTCCGTTTCAAGGCACCACGTGGTGCACGACTGATGAAGCCTGGCTCAGCCATCCACACATTATGTAACTATTTTTTAAAATATGCAGAATTTTACTCACCACAAAACTAACTGAAGAATTAACAATGTTCTCCGTATAAGTAAGGTATGTTACATATCACTTACATACACAGAACTTATAACATAAGCGCCTAGAACCGCGAGACCACCGCGGCCGGCTTTTGAGAACTCTGGGGAACCATGTTAAGTAACGAATTCGGGACAAATGCTAAGTAAACAAATTTTCTTTATTTTTTATGTGATTTCGTACTAAGAGAGGTGTGGTTTCTTTGAGGAGAGCTGTAATGGCTTGTTAGTAGAAGCAGTGGACGGGCATCCGGGAGAACTGCTGTTTGTTGAAACCTCTGTCTGGTCATCCACATTTGGGTTTCCCATGGTTTCCCTAATCCATTATCATGCATGTCGGGATAATTGTTTTGAGAAGAATACGACATATTCCCTGACGAATCTCCACTCAGGTTCAGATAAAACAAAGCATCTTGAACGACTAGAGATAGGACATACGTATTTACAGGCCATGTACATTAGTATGTTCCGCAGAAATGATTAGCATCTGAACCAGCAGGTTCAAGCGCATCATCGATATCGCGGTGCAACAGCATCTACCGGTAAAATGCGCCTGCGGCTCTCGTTTTTGCTGTAAACCGAAGATAATTAGTCAGTGTGACTATAGCAGACGTGCAGGATGGCTCCCAGAAGTATGTGCGAACCGTACCGTCAAATCAGTGAGTCTGAAAGAGGGAGCATTACTGGCATGAGAGAATGTGATGCTTCCATCTTGCAATTGGTACTTGTGTGGGACGAAGTTTTCGGCAGCGCAACGGGCGTGTGCAAAATGGTACACGCAAGGCCGCATAACATGACGAGATGAGGGAAATCTCGCCATCCAAGCACCCCGTCCTCCTCCCGAGAAGATCAACAACTCATCCGAATGCCATTGCACGACAGATCTGCGTTGTCCTCGGCTCTGCCGCAACAGTGAAACACTCTAACACATCGAACACTAACAGGGGGGACATTCCACTGCCTGTTATTACGACATGGGTTATGTGCGCGCCGTCCACTTCTCCACCTACCTTTGACGAATGTGTAGAAACATGCTAGACGGTGATGGTGTATGGAACGACGTCACTGGGGACAGGAATGGCATCAGATAGTGTTTTCGGACGAGTCCGGTTCCGTTTGTTTGAAAATGATGGCCACATTTTGATTCACTTCACTGCAGACAGGGGGAGCAGCATTACAGTGACTACATTCGCACAAAATATGCAGCACTAACGCAAGACATTATGGTGTGGTGTGCTATTGGATACAACCGCAAATCACAGGTGGTGTGTGTCCAGAACACTATGACCATTGTTACCTACATGAATGACACCCTGCGACGGATAGCTATACCATTTTTGCTCAACACCCCAGACGCCATTTTTCAGCACGATAATGCATGACCACATGTTGTTGCACGAACATGTACCTTCTTGGTGTCACAGGATGTCAGCGTTTTGCCCTGGCCCGTAAAATCACCAGACTTGTCGCCAATCGAAAATGTGTGAGATATGGTGAAACAACAGGTGCAGCATTGTGGTCCAGTGCCAACCACCACAAATGAACAAAGCAGGTGAATGCAGCATGTACAGCTATACCACAAGACACCATTCGCGCCTTATATGCGTTGATGCCATCACACATGGAACAAGTTATCAGGGCTCATGACAGCCCTGTGCCTACTAGGCAACAGGACACATGCTGAACCGAGGTGACTGAAATGCTAATCATTTCTGAAGAACGTACTAATTTACATGTCCCGTGAACACGAACGTCCTATATCTAGTTGTTGGTAGTGTTTTGTTTTCTCTGATAGTGAGCGTATGTTCTGTTCGAGCTGTGCTTCTTTTATAACCGTGCCGTAGACGGTATGTTACGTCCTAATGTGCTTCCTTCCATAGAACTCGTGGTTGATGAGGGGTTGTTGAATCCTGACCTCCATCCCTGCTTTTTTTTTATTGGCAAATTAAAAGTAACGGAAAATGAACTACCGTACCCCGTATCTATCTAAAAAGGTTTAACCAACCCTGTTCTTATTAAAACTAGAATATCTGCGGCCATAAATGTCCGGCAAACTATAAAAAATACGATTTATCATCACGTCTGATAATCCCGTTGGTTACAACAACACGGTAAACACATATATCTACATCTAAGAACTCCATCTTTGATCCAGAAAACTGTTATGTAACTTCTCAGCACACTGAAAGTGTGTGGTTCAAATGGCTCTGAGCACTATGGGACTCAACATCTTAGGTCATAAGTCCCCTAGAACTTAGAACTACTTAAACCTAAGGACAACACACACACCCATGCCCGAGGCAGGATTCGAACCTGCGACCGTAGCAGTCCCGCGGTTCCGGACTGCAGCGCCAGAACCGCGAGACCACCGCGGCCGGCCTGACTGAAAGTGTGTGCCAGACCGGATTCAAACCCAGAACTTTGTCTGTGGTATCATACAGAGATCGCGTTGTCACATCGAAGAAGGCAACGCGAATCGGTACCGTGGACATTAGCTAGGGCTCGCTGCAACCCGCAGTGAGGACTTATGGGGGGCGCTCGTGGAGACCACACCTCCCCTCTCAGTGCAGCAGCGCTCTCACACTGAGATCAATATAGTATTGAGATAGCACGAGCTCTGCCCCAGTTCGTGACCTCGGCTACAGCAGTCAACATCATCGTCTAGGACCAACGTGATAATTAAAGTTTCAGATGAACTTTTAGTGTTGTTTCAGACTTCAAGAAGAATATAATAATTCCAATCCCAAAGAAAGCAGGTGTTGACAGATGTGAAAATTACCGAACTATCAGTTTAATAAGTCACAGCTGCAAAATACTAACGCGAATTCTTTACAGACGAATGGAAAAACTGGTAGAAGCCGACCTCGGCGAAGATCAGTTTGGATTCCGTAGAAATGTTGGAACGCGTGAGGCAATACTGACCTTACGACTTATCTTAGAAGAAAGATTAAGAAAAGGCAAACCTACGTTTCTAGCATTTGTAGACTTAGAGAAAGCTATTGACAATGTTAACTGGAATACTCTCTTTCAAATTCTGAAGGTGGCAAGGGTAAAATACAGGGAGCGAAAGGCTATTTACAGTTTGTACAGAAACCAGATGGCAATTATAAGAGTCGAGGGGCATGAAAGGGAAGCAGTGGTTGGGAAAGGAGCAAGACAGGGTTGTAGCCTCTCCCCGATGTTATTCAATCTGTATATTGAGCAAGCAGTAAAGGAAACAAAAGAAAAATTCGGAGTAGGTATTAAAATCCATGGAGAAGAAATAAAAACTTTGAGGTTCGCCGATGACATCGTAATTCTGTCAGAGACAGCAAAGGACTTGGAAGAGCAGCTGAATGGAATGGACAGTGTCTTGAAAGGAGGATATAAGATGAACATCAACAAAAGCAAAACGAGGATAATGGAATGTAGTCGAATTAAGTCGGGTGATGCTGAGGGAATTAGATTAGGAAATGAGACACTTAAAGTAGCAAAGGAGGTTTACTATTTGGGGAGTAAAATAACCGATGATGGTCGAAGTAGAGAGGATATAAAATGTAGACTGGCAATGGCAAGGAAAGCGTTTCTCAAGAAGAGGAATTTGTTAACATCGAGTATAGATTTAAGTGTCAGGAAGTCGTTTCTGAAAGTATTTGTATGGAGTGTAGCCATGTATGGAAGTGAAACATGGACGATAACTAGTTTGGACAAGAAGAGAATAGAAGCTTTCGAAATGTGGTGCTACAGAAGAATGCTGAAGATAAGGTGGGTAGATCACGTAACTAATGAGGAGGTATTGAATAGGATTGGGGAGAAGAGAAGTTTGTGGCACAACTTGACTAGAAGAAGGGATCGGTTGGTAGGACATGTTTTGAGGCATCAAGGGATCACAAATTTAGCATTGGAGGGCAGTGTGGAGGGTAAAAATCGTAGAGGGAGACCAAGAGATGAATACACTAAGCAGATTGAGAAGGATGTAGGTTGCAGTAGATACTGGGAGGTGAAGAAGCTTGCACAGGATAGAGTAGCATGGAGAGCTGCATCAAACCAGTCTCAGGACTGAAGACCACAACAACAACAATGTTGAACACTGTATCTCAAGAGAACAGTTTGTTAATTAGTGCATCAAGTGATGCTTTGCTAGCCCATGGCAGTTGTAAATTATCCAGTACTCCTGTGGCAAAGAACTGTGGTAAAGTTAAATAAATCTTTTATTTGTTTATGTAATACAGTGATCAAATATTTCATGTGTTCTAGTTTGATTTGCCAACTCAGCACGCAATCAGAGTAACCACAGTTGTGCCCGCCGAATGTACTTCGCTTGATCACAACATTGTCTTTCACAGGAAGATATTGTTCCAAAATTAGCTATCCATGAACTGTTCACTACATGCACTCACACTTGCTATTCTGCCAGCACATCTTTCCTACTTATCAAAGTTATTTAGAAAACCATTAAGGCTATTTTGTCCTTGTGGAATTATATCAGAACGCTGTTCTAATGTCACATTGCTTTGATGTAAACAGATAAACTCAGTACAGTGATCTGCCACAGTTTTACGACCAGGGACACAACTGCGCGTTGTCTTACATCTGGTATTCGAAAGAACAGCAAGTTGTTCTAGCACTGGATTCTCAGGCCTTTCGTATGTAATAGGAGATACATTGTATCATAAACTTACACAGAAGTCACGCAATACTTCTGGAGTACAAAGAGATGATTTTTCTGTTCTGCGGTGGCACTTTCTTAGATATATAATTGACACTCTCCACATCTTCCATGCTACCTTAAAAAAACGACGCAAAGGTCAGGATAAGAAATTTCAGCCTTTCCCACAGGGTAACGCGGCAGCCATCTGTCTCTGTCCAATGACTCATTTATCGACCGAATGTCCTCGTGGAAGACGTAGCACTTGACTAGATCATCAGTGTGATGTAACAGATTCCATGATTCGTTGATCTAAAACTCTTTTACTATATCGAGATTCGTTACTGTCTACCAGTTCTGCCTCAGATTGCTACGTGTTCTGGTTTAAAAGGCGGTCAACGGCCATTTTCGGCAATGAAGTTCGGGCATTCAACGCCTTTACGACCGCATTCAACGCCTTAAAGACCCCTAGCGATTTCGCGGTCATTCGCTCGCTTTCGAAAGACGTAAAAGAAAACAACAAACAGTATCTGATATCTCTTGCCGTTTTATGGCGCTCCTGTAGATCCACAAATCCCTAACGATTCGTCTTTGTCAAAGGTACACAAAACAGCAAATTTATCTGTTCTTTGCAGCGTAATTCTGTCGAATTATTTCCTCCCAGCTCTGGCATTATTATATGCTCATGGTACCGCTTTACTTTCCCTCTGCATGAGCTAGACGAACTTGTTTAGATGGTAGAGCGTTGGACATCATTTTCTTAGTAGAACGTCATCATCTAACACACTGAAATGTCTATAAATATTTCCAACGATTTGTTAGAAATCGGTGAATACATTTACTGTGTGCTAATCATGTGAAGTCCTTTTCAGACTGAAACTAAATGGAGTCAGAGACGACCATTCTAAGTAACGATGGGACAGTTCACTTCACAAATATTACTAATCGCTTCGCTTTCGGTTTCAACCAAAAGATTCAGACGATAAGGATTGTAGAACGGCGTGGATAGAAATGGCGTGAAAAACTTAGCAGCTGTCATAAAATCATAATGAGAATCAAGATTCGGAACCTCATTTGGGTCGCTATTTAGGGGTTGCATATCACTGATTTAAAATATCAAAACAGCCACAAGCGGCGTTCTCAGAAATGTTAGGATAGAGTGTGTTTTAACAAAAATTACTATTGCCGATTGTTATAATGTCCGTTAGGGTCAGGACAACAATACCTTTCCCTCGGTTTCCTCGGAAATGGCAGCTTAACAGAGCCGCGTGGCTATATAAGGAGAGGTGCTGCCTCTGAAATTCAGACCACTTCAGAAGCACGAGAGGGCAACACGGGACGGCGGCAACTTTACTCGGCGGAAACTTCTCACGTAAGTACGAGTATAGGTAAGTACGTGACTCCACAGGTGTGTCGGCGAATACGTGTCTTCGATTCTTCACTTCTGCGAATCTTCACACCTGCGGCACTCTTAAACACCTCGACAACAACACGCTGGCTGTGGCTACACATCTGATTCATACGCGTCTGGGACGGTACGTCTGACTTACCTGTTACAGGCTACAGGTCTTGACTTCGTGTGTGTAGGATTACGATTCTGGAAAGGCTTCGCGTCCGAACGCTTCACATCCGCCAGTCAACTCGGCTGGGACTGTGAGCTACTTGATCTCGAGTCTGCGCTACGCATCTACGAGTCTAATCTTCGCAGCCACGAGTCTACACGTCACGCCGACGAGACTATGCTACGCGTCCGCGACTCTGCGGTGCACGTCCACGAGTCTACGATTTACTTTGGCCCGTCAAGATGCCGCGTTGACCTGCCTGGGACTTGCTTCGCTACTCGTTGGCCTAATAGGCTGTATCCTGCTAAGGCACTGTTCCGGCCATTTTAGGCTGTGCGCTGGCCATGTTGCAGGTACAGAGCTTCGGGAAGTCAAGGCCGTAGAGGAGTGAGCGTTCAGCGTCGATGACGAACGTACAGAATCGACGAGCGGACGTGTACTGTCGATTGGACGTACGGTGCGGAGAGGATGCACCCAAGAATCTGTGCTACGTGTCGGCCACACTGCGCAGCGGCAACTCTACCCACTGCTACGCGTCTGCCACGCGCGGTTGACCACGAGGACGGCGTCTCTACATTACTGCAACTCATCGATGTGATCCCATACAGTGCGACTACAGACACTTGGTCCCTAAGTTCCGACCAGGGTTTTCGGGAGGTTTTCCTTGGTTGTAAGGCAAATGCCGGAACTTCATATCCCCTCCCATCGACAGCTAATTCATGTAAGAAAGAAATTGAGAAATAAATGCTATAAGCTCACTTTCCTTGTCTTTCAATGACTTTTGACATCTATAAACTGAGTAAAACGGGACCTTAACACATTTACTGTACCTGCAAGAGGAAGCTTCATGATTGCTGTAGTGCACAGAGGCAGAGATCATTGGACGTCTCGCAAGTTCTAGCAAAAAATAAAAAAAAAAAACAACCTTTGTTTTATATGTCCTTGACAAATTCGATAGCTTCGGTGGATGACTTGTATCATTGAGAGAAATACAACGCTGGTTGCTATCCTCTCAGCATTTTAGAATTTAGTAAGCGAAACTTTTTCTACTAAACTTTTGGTTGGTACTCTCTCAGCACGTTGGAATGTATTAAGTGAAATATTTTTTCCTGCTACTCAGTTGTTTGGATTTCATCGAAAAGTCGGGTGTAATTTGTGGACTAAGCAATCACTGCCAGGCTGTTTATTTCTGCACCTGCAAAAGTCTGCTGCCTTCAATGCCAGTTACTTAACGTGACGACCTCTTAAATTTCGCTGGGACGAAGTGTACACATTTTTATAGAAACGAACGACTACAGTTAAACTGAGATCGCAGTACATCTGCGTATGCGGTAAAGCAACTGACATGGCTGACAACACTCAACATTCATAAACAAATTATTCGGAGCGCTTAAAAATATCGGACTTCGTCCGTTTAGCTACTTCTGTGGACTTCTCTCTGTTCATTACGTTTGACCGAAGTATATTTCACTGCGTTTCGTCAACAAATTATACATAACTTATGTCTACTCTTACACTGACTTACGACAGGGAAAATAAAACACGTACTGTGACACGTGACACACATTGAGTACCAAGCTGGCAAAATTATTTCACTGTCGTGAATGCTGAAATATTCAGTGCTTTAAATTACAGAATCCTTTGCTCGTATGGTGCATAGTGACATTTTGAAACAAGGAAATTTTCCAATATCGATACGAGATTTAGCGCCGAATTGACGACCATTGCTCTTGTATTCTAAAAAGGCCAAGTATCCAATATTCTCACGGCAGTTTAGAAAAAGTTAGGAATACAAAAATATTTTAGTGTCTTGTCCTAGTGGACGAGAATTTTGCAAAACCTTATACGTATAAAAAAAAAGAAGGGAGCTCAGTCAGGTACGTAGAAACAACTAGTTTCTAGAAATGATAAATGCTGGCTGGTCAATCCCATCCCCGACCGATAAAAGATGCTAATTGCAGAAAATTGAGTGTGGTTAATTCAAAATGGTTCAAATGGCTCTGAGCACTATGGGACTTAACATCTGAGGTCATTAGTCTCGTAGACTTAGAACTACTTAAACCTAACTAACCTAAGGACATCACACACACCCATGCCCGAGGCAGGATTCGAACCTGCGACCGTAGCAGCAGCGCGGTTCCGGACTGAAGCGGCTAGAACTGCTCGGCCACCACGGCCGGCTGATTAACTCACTTTAAACAAAACATAAAAGAATAATGGTATGCTGATGGCATGTAGGTGGACGTCAACAACATATTTTCACCTTCGGAGGAGAAAGTTGGTGGTTGAAATTTCGTGAAAAAATGCCACCACAACTAAAAAAGTCTTTGCTTTAACGATTGCCACCGCAACTGGCTTGTCATACCCGTAACACTTCCATTTTTTCTGATCATACAAAACAAGGTGCCCTTCTTTGGATTTTTGCGATGTCCTGCGTCAATCCTATCTTGTGAGGGACCATACCGCACAGCAGCACTCCAGAAGAGGACGGATTAGGATAGTATAGGCAGTCACTTTAATAGACCTGTTGTATCTTGTAAGTGTTCTGAAATAAATTGTAGCCCGCATCTCGTGGTCGTGCGGTAGCGTTCTCGCTTCCCACGCCCGGGTTCCCGGTTCGATTCCCGGCGGGGTCAGGGATTTTCTCTGCCTCGTGATGGCTGGGTGTTGTGCGCTGTCCTTAGGTTAGTTAGGTTTAAGTAGTTCTAAGTTCTAGGGGACTGATGTCCATAGATGTTAAGTCCCATAGTGCTCAGAGCCATTTGAACCAATAAATTGTAATCTTTGGTTCGCTTTCCCCGCAAAATTACCTATGTGATCGTCCCACTTTCAGTTGTTCGTAACTGTAATCAGCATATATTTGGTTGAATTGGGAGTCTTTAGATTTGTGTGATTCACCGTCTACGCGAAATCTGACGGATTACTTTTAGTACTCACGTGTATGACTACACACTTTTCATTGTTTAGAAGCAATTGCCACTTTTCGCACCGTGCAGATATGTTGTCTAAATCATTTCGCAGATGATTTTTTTCCTTCTGATGGCTTTGCTAGATGGTGAATGACGGCATCGTCTGCAAACAGACTGAGAGGTCTGCTCAGATAGTCTCATTGTCTCCTAAATTATTTATGCAGTTTAGGAACAGCAGAAGGCCTATAATATTACTCTTGGGGAACGCCAAATATCACACTCTCTTCTTACTCGATGACTTTCTGTCAGTTATTAAGAACTGTTATCACTCTCACGGGAAGTCACAAATGCAGTCGGATAACTGACAAGGAACCCCATGAGCGCGAGTAGCAAAAGGCCATTGATGTTTACGGCATTCGACGTCCCACATATTGTCTACCATGCAACCACAATACTGACTGCTAATGGCTACAGGGGGCGGGACTGGAGGTGTCCAATGGTGAGCACAGGGAGAGGTTAGGGAGCGCAGTTCAACTGATTCGTCGACGACTAACTCACAACAGTGCTATAGTGCTAGTGGTGTTGATACAGAGCAGAGCAATGACGACGATAAACAAAGCAAACACTGCATATCTACAATTACAGTTGCCGAAGTTGACATTTCGTCAGAGGGGAACCCGAGGAATTTTACAGGATGAGAAAGAAGTGGCAGATGATAAATTAGCGTAAATGCAAGATGCGTCAGTGGAATGTGTGGTATCGTGTACACTCGACTGTGCGGACAATGTACAGTACATGAGGAGTACACTGAAGACGATATGTGCTTAACAAGTGAAAGTGATAGTGAAACAGGTGTCGAGCCATGTAGCTCATCATCCTTTGTTGGACAGGGAACCACGAATACCGTCTCCAGTGACAGGACAATCGTTGTCCAGAGTGTGGGTGCTAAATATCATTACGTAGCATAATAGAAAAACAATTATGAACACATTTCGAATGAGTCCGCAGCAATATGACCCTGTAGCGAAAGAGAAAAACTACGGGCATTCAAGGGAGGACAAGGCGCACTTGTTACAAAAATTGATGTTTGCATGATGCAACTTACAGGATATGCATGATAGTGACCTACTACGTTTATGCACAACAAATTGCACCTGACATAAATTATAGTGATTTCAGGGGAAGTAGTGGATGGTTGCATAATTTCAAACAGTGCTACAGAATAGAAAACCGCAAGATAACGAAATTTCAAACAAAGCTTCAACTTGAAGATACACAACAAACTACGGAATCGGCCCGAAAATTTGTAGATGAGATAACCAAACTATCCCATCGTTCAGTAAGGAATGTTTCAACTCCGACCACTCGAGATTTGAAGGAGAAATGCATATGAAAGGATACCTTGAAGTTAGAGGTATCAAGAGAAACGTATCAAGGTCAACTAACATCAATGCCTTAACTCATTCGTATACAATTACGCCGATCGTTAATGTGGATGGTAGATTGACTGGAAAGTTATTTATTGTGTTGCGAGAAGTTGGAGGTGCTCTCTCCCCTACGATTCTTTCTCATGCGCGTGAGCTTGCGGGACCAGTAATGGATATTTACGTCACAATAAGCAAGAGTGGAAAAATGTGAGTCAGAAACTAGAACTATTGTATGAGCATTGCTTTTGGAAAATAGCTAGTCAAAAGAACTTGCTTTTACTTGATTCCTGGTCTGCTTATAAAAATGATACTCTTTCATAGCGAACTATCTCTACTGGAAGTGTATGACGTTTGCAAATCACACCAGCTGTAACCACTGGACAAATTCAGCCTCTGGATGTTTGTTTTTTCTGCGCCTATAAAACATATTATTGCACTACCTGCAGCTACGCCTTAACGGACAACCAGTTTCACTATAAGCTGTACGACAGACTGTTCCTCATTCGGTTGCATGCCGTCACATTCCATCAGTTCTCATCACCCTGTTACACGAATATCATTCTACACTCCTGGAAATGGAAAAAAGAACACATTGACACCGGTGTGTCAGACCCACCATACTTGCTCCGGACACTGCGAGAGGGCTGTACAAGCAATGATCACACGCACGGCACAGCGGACACACCAGGAACCGCGGTGTTGGCCGTCGAATGGCGCTAGCTGCGCAGCATTTGTGCACCGCCGCCGTCAGTGTCAGCCAGTTTGCCGTGGCATACGGAGCTCCATCGCAGTCTTTAACACTGGTAGCATGCCGCGACAGCGTGGACGTGAACTGTATGTGCAGTTGACGGACTTTGAGCGAGGGCGTATAGTGGGCATGCGGGAGGCCGGGTGGACGTACCGCCGAATTGCTCAACACGTGGGGCGTGAGGTCTCCACAGTACATCGATGTTGTCGCCAGTGGTCGGCGGAAGGTGCACGTGCCCGTCGACCTGGGACCGGACCGCAGCGACGCACGGATGCACGCCAAGACCGTAGGATCCTACGCAGTGCCGTAGGGGACCGCACCGCCACTTCCCAGCAAATTAGGGACACTGTTGCTCCTGGGGTATTGGCGAGGACCATTCGCAACCGTCTCCATGAAGCTGGGCTACGGTCCCGCACACCGTTAGGCCGTCTTCCGCTCACGCCCCAACATCGTGCAGCCCGCCTCCAGTGGTGTCGCGACAGGCGTGAATGGAGGGACGAATGGAGACGTGTCGTCTTCAGCGATGAGAGTCGCTTCTGCCTTGGTGCCAATGATGGTCGTATGCGTGTTTGGCGCCGTGCAGGTGAGCGCCACAATCAGGACTGCATACGACCGAGGCACGCAGGGCCAACACCCGGCATCATGGTGTGGGGAGCGATCTCCTACACTGGCCGTACACCACTGGTGATCGTCGAGGGGACACTGAATAGTGCACGGTACATCCAAACCGTCATCGAACCCATCGTTCTACCATTCCTAGACCGGCAAGGGAACTTGCTGTTCTAACAGGACAATGCACGTCCGCATGTATCCCGTGCCACCCAACGTGCTCTAGAAGGTGTAAGTCAACTACCCTGGCCAGCAAGATCTCCGGATCTGTCCCCCATTGAGCATGTTTGAGACTGGATGAAGCGTCGTCTCACGTGGTCTGCACGTCCAGCACGAACGCTGGTCCAACTGAGGCGCCAGGTGGAAATGGCATGGCAAGCCGTTCCACAGGACTACATCGAGCATCTCTACGATCGTCTCCATGGGAGAATAGCAGCCTGCATTGCTGCGAAAGGTGGATATACACTGTACTAGTGCCGACATTGTGCATGCTCTGTTGTCTGTGTCTATGTGCCTGTGGTTCTGTCAGTGTGATCATGTGATGTATCTGACCCCAGGAACGTGTCAATAAAGTTTCCCCTTCCTGGGACAATGAATTCACGGTGTTCTTATTTCAATTTCCAGGAGTGTATATGCCTCCTTTTAGAGTTGATACCTAGGTGAATGTGCTGCACGGTTTGCAACTCCGAAGGAGTTCGACTTCGATCTTGATGTACGAACTTCTGTGATCACTGTGACGCGCCGTGATTCATTCGGTTTTCATGGAGCAAGTTAATGGTTTGTTTCGAACATTTCTTGAACGTCGACGATGTTCATTTTGTGAAATGTAATACGAGGGCAGTTCAATAAGTAATGCAACACATTTTTTTTTCTGAATCAGGGGTTGTTTTATTCAGCATTGAAATACACCAGGTTATTCCCCAATCTTTTAGCTACACAACACTATTTTTCAACGTAATCTCCATTCAATGCTACGGCCTTACACCACCTTGAAATGAGGGCCTGTATGCCTGCACGGTACCATTCCACTGGTCGATGTCGGAGCCAACTCCATTGATTGCCGTTTTGTTTCAGATTCGAAGTGATGAACCCATGTTTCATCGCCTGTAACAATCTTTGACAAGAAATTGTCACCCTCAGCCACATGACGAGCAAGCAATTCCGCACAGATGGTTCTCCTTTGCTCTTTATGGTGTTCGGTTAGACAACGAGGGACCCAGCGGGAACAAACCTTTGAATATCCCAACTGGTGAACAATTGTGACAGCACTACCAACAGAGATGTCAAGTTGAGCACTGAGTTGTTTGATGGTGATCCGTCGATCATCTCGAACGAGTGTGTTCGCACGCTCCGCCAGTGCAGGAGTCACAGCTGTGCAAGGCCGGCCCGCACGCGGGAGATCAGACAGTCTTGCTTGACCTTGCGGCGATGATGACACACGCTTTGCCCAACGACTCACCGTGCTTTTGTCCACTGCCAGATCACCGTAGACATTCTGCAAGCGCCTATGAATATCTGAGATGCCCTGGTTTTCCGCCAAAAGAAACTCAATCACTGCCCGTTGTTTGCAACGCACATCCGTTACAGACGCCATTTTAACAGCTCCGTGCAGCGCTGCCACCTGTCGGAAGTCAATGAAACTATACGAGACGAAGCGGGAATGTTTGAAAATATTCCACAAGAAATTTCCGGTTTTTTCAACCAAAATTGGCCGAGAAAAAAAATGTGTTGCATTACTTATTGAACTGCCCTCGTACATACATCCCACAGAAGGTTGATCACTGCGCCTTCCGGACACTCATTCACTGTCGCCTTCCTGATGCACGTGGTGAGTCATTAGCAGCTAATATTTTCCCTGTCATAATAGCTAACACAACACTTTCAAAGGAGCCGTACTAAAGACTGAACTTGCGATCTTGCACTCAGCATGTACCTTGTGAGACGATACTCCATAGGCATGAAGTTTGATTAGACGTCGTTTACTAGGAACAGTATCAAAAGCCTTCTGGAAGTCTAGAAATGTGGACTCAAAGTGAGATCCCCTGTCGACGGCACTCAGCACTCGATGTGAATAGAGAGCTGGCTGTGCTTTACAAGAACGATATTTTCTGAATCTGTTATGACTATACGTCAGAGGATAGTTTTCTAATTCACAGGGCAATTTTATTTATTCTGTGAAATATACTTTGAAAAATGTCCACACGACTCTGCACGCTTCCTAACCTCTCTCACTTCACAGGCATGTCTCCTATGTGTGAGATAAGGTGGAGGCAGTAGGGTTGTTGAACAGTATTTTTCGAACAGCGGTCCTCGAAATTCATCCAACGGGCTTTCGCGGCAGCTACATCTTATACTTTCTTCTCAAAAGACTCCTGTTTAGTTGCCAGGGCAATTCTATTGAGGTTTCTTTTGAGCTGTACTGACTCGATGCGACCATAGCAGCTCAGTTTTCGAAGTCTGTTGTCACGACCCCTTGATAAGAATGTGAAACACAGCAGCAGTGTTCCAGAACGGGTTGCACCAATCTTTTGTATGTGGCTTCAGTTAAAGATGCAACGCTTCTCTCTAATCCCTCCCAATAAACCAGTCGACTTTGCTACCACTGATTTCCTGTATTCGTTACAAGGTATTTAAATGGTGTGGCAGACTCCTGAAGTTTAACAACAATCACGTAACCTAATACTAATGGGTTTCGATTTGCTGTGATAAGCACCTCATAAAACTAATAAGAAATCTTACGAAACTGTGACATTCAGTGCACCAGAAAGAAATAAAATAAGCCGTTATGCATTCCCCATCCAGTGACGATGCGTTCTTATATAGTACGCCATTGTCAACGAACAATCTGAAACTGCTGTGGATCCTATCCGATAAATCGCTTTTGTATATTCAGAATATTAGCGGGCTATGACGGTTCATAACAGTTTCAGACCCGATGTTACTTTCGCTTCTGATGAACATTCCACCTTTCGGTGGAACGCACTGGGCTCTAACAGTGGAACATTTTTCTGTCAAATTACATATGCCGGAGTAATTGTGCAATGAGCTTTGCTTCATGAAAAATAATTACATACAATAGACGATGTGCATTACTGATGTGCTCGTCACTGGGTTACGACTGACCGGTTCTTACGTGGCTGTAGAGGACACTATCAGTTTTACTGACATACTTGTCAATGGAACACAATTTACGGGTGCTTAAGCGGATGTTTCGAACAACGACAAATTAAATGAGTGATGTGGTGGTGCAGTGGTTAACACAGTTGAACCTCAGTTGGGCGGATGGTGGTTCAAATCTATTTCCGATCATCCAGATTTACGTTTCTTGTGGTTCCCAAAATAGTTCAACACATGCTAGCCTGTTTGAATGCATAGTCTCCCGGCGATATTAATTAATAAAATCTTCTCGGGCTACAAGCCGGGACCACATCAATTAAGCATCAACGTGTTGGGGAAAGTGACATAATGGTCAGCTTTGATGTGGTCTCCCTATTTACGCGTATTCCACGTATTTGACAGAGCGACTGTGAGATTTGTTAAGCACGTTGTTTTCTTATATGGCGGCCAGTATTTTGATCATTTGGGGGGCGCGGCAGCCGTCCACTGTGACCTCAGATGTTAAGTCCCATAGTGCTTAGAGCCATTTGAAACATTTTTTGGGGGTGAGTCAAAGGGAAGTCCGTTAGCTCCATCCACAGGCAAGCTTTCTACGGAGAAATTTGAAGACAATCAACTTGGACATGTATCCTGCTAAACCAAGTTGCTTTTATTGTTTCGTGGATGACGTATCATGTCATCTGACACAATGGACGTGAAAAAATGGGAGAATTCTTAGAACACCTGAACGGCATTCATGATCCCATTAGATTTACAGTGGAGGTAAACATAGGGAGCGCGTTGCCCTTCCTTAACGTCCTCGTTCGCAGAAAAGCCAATGGGCACCTCAGCCACTGTCTCTCCTGGAAACCTAAACACAGGGATCGGAATCTTCACGCCTTCAGCCACCACTAGTCGGCACAAAAACGTGGTGTTCTGAATACCCTAGTCGATTGTGCTACAGTCGTGTCAGACGAGGTAAACCGGCCACTAGAGCTAAGCAACCTTCGAAGAGTCTTCCGGGAAAATTTCATCCGCCGCCAGGTATCACAGGCTTTTTCTGGTGCGACATGCATGAAAAAGAGAGCAAGAAACTTGCATTTTTTCCTTTCTGTGGCACAGTGTCGGGAAAGATTACCCGGCTCCTGAAAAAACGCAATATTTCATCGGTGTGCAGGTCCCCAGCAGATGTAAGAGATAGCTTATGAGGCTCGTCAAAGAGTATCTAGGGCTCAGAACGCCTGGAATATCCAAGATATTAGATTGGTGCATAAGTTCCTAGCATTTTCATTTTGCATGTTAGTATTCCGGTTGCTATGGGTTTATGTATCGATTGTCATTTTTTATTTGTAGTGTACTGTTGCTATCTGAGTTCACGTATTGTCATTTCGTCATTTGGAGATAGTGAGTGAAGATGTGGATGCCGGAAAATGGAGTGCCAAGTGGAGAAACTGGAATATTTCCGACATACTCGTATAATCCCGTTTGAGTTCAGAAGAGAGGTGACAGCAGCAGAGGCAGCGAGAAACATTTGTGTCGTGTATGTGGACAATGCCACTTGACAGAGCACACCAAGAAAATGGTTTTCTCGTTTTAAGGAGGCTCGATTAGACATTAGTGATTCTCCACATTGAGAAAGACATTCAAAGATTGATGAAGATCGTTTAAATCCACGATGAGCCACATCAGTATACGAGGGGTACCCCCCCCCCCCAAAAAAAAGAAAAGAACTGGAATAACATTGCCGTGGGCGGAGCTCGTACAGTATGCATTTCTGCCGCTAGGCGCGTAAAGCACAACTGATTGCCAGTTTAGTGCGGCCTGCCTTGTCGACCTGGTTTGTTCTGTTTACCTGCAGTGATTGTTTTTGCTAGTGCTGTTTTGTTCTTGTTTCGTTTTTTATGACGCAAGTTTAAGTGAACAACGTGCAGCTGCGAAAATTTGTTTTCTACTGGGGAAAAATGCAACTGAAACTGTACTAAAGTTAAAAACAGTTTACCATGATGACACTATGGGAAAAACTCAGGCGTACGAGTGATTTGCTCGATTTAAAAATGGCGACATAAGAATATGACAATATGTAAACTCAGATAGCAACAGTACACTACAAATAAAAAATGACATGTCGATTGATGACAAACCTCAACCATTTACTGCCCAAATCGACGAAAATATTGAAAAAGTTCGAGAGCTTGTGCTCACAGACTGTCGACAAACAATTGATCAATTGTCAGAGATTAGTGGCTTATCTTGGAGCATGATTCAGCGAATTTTAACATAAGTCTTAGGAATGAAAAGATTTGCTGCCAGTTTTGTTTCTCGGCTTCCGATACAATCAAAAAGAGCGCCGAGTGGAAACATGTCATGCTTTGAAACAACAGCTTGAAACTGATCCAGGTTTTCTGCGAAATGTCATTGCTGGTAATGAGTCATGGTGTTACGACCCAGAAACAAAGCAAGTAAAGCCAGTGGAAGGCGTCATCGTCACCCGGCCCAAAATAAATGTCAAGTCAAATCAAGCTTCAAAACAATGCTGATTTGCTTTTTTGATGCCAAGCGCATAGTTCATTGAGAGTTTGTTCCCCCAGGTCAGACCGTTAATCTCACTTTTCACGCGGAAGTTTTAAGAAGATTGTGCAACAGTGTTCATCAAAAAAGACACTATTTGTGTCAGACAGGAAACTGGTTCTTCCATCACGACAACGCACCTGCACATACAGCCATCTCTGTTAAAGAGTTTTTGGCTAAAATATGGCATGGTTCCGCTACCCCACGCACTTTATTCGCCGGACCTGGCTCCGTGCGACTTTTCCTTATTTCTATGCATGGAAAGTGACCTAAGAGGACACCAATGTGACAACATTGAAGAAGTCAAGAGAAAAGAAAGGAAGAATCTGTCAGGCATTGCTAAAAACGACTACAAAAAATGTTTCGAACAGTGGAGGCGCCGGTGGGACAAATGTATTAATTGTAATGGAGAGTATTTTGAAGAGGAAAAAGGGTTTTTTGTAAGCAATTTGAAAATATAAAGCTTTTAAAAATAATTACGTTTTTTGGGTACCCCTCGTACTCTAGAACTGGCAAATACGATGATGAACTGTGATCATTCCATCATTGTGCAACATTTTCATGCAATAGGGAAGGTTCAAAAATCAGGTGTATGGGCACCGAATGCTCTAAGCCAAAATAACAGAAATCAGTGGGTAACCATAAGTGTATCTCTGCTTGCTCGTCATCAATTGGCATGAGAACAACACCGACCATACCTGTCCTGTATCGTTACTGGTAACGAGAAATTGTGACTTTATACTAACATAAGGAAAAGAAAGGAATGGTTCAGCCCAAACATAGCAGCAACTCCCCGTACAAAGACCTGCACGCATAATATTATGCATCTAGTGGGACAGCGACGGTGTGTTATACTACGATCTGCTTCGCTGAGGTTTAACCATCATTGCTGGCATTTATTGTCGACAACTGAGGCGTCTTGTTGATGCAATCCAGGAACAACGACCAGGAAAACAGCGAGAAGTGATGCGTCTCTACGATAGGGCCTGTCCGCATTCTGCTAGACTGACAAAAAAAGCTATAAAGGAGATGGGTTGGGAAGTCATTCCACACCCACCCTATTCACCTGATCTTGTGCCCTCAGATTTTCGCCTTTTCCTTTCTCTATCGAACAACCTTCAAGGAACTTCCTTTCCGGACAAAACTGCTCTCCGAACATGACTCGACGAGTTCTTCTCCTCAAAACCGCGTGATTTTTACAGTTTCGGAATCGAAAAGCTACCCCAGCGTTAGCAGACTGTTGTATAGTAAATAGTGAAGGAGAAAATATGATTGATGACTGAAGTTTCTATTATGTGTATCTGTCGTGTTTATTAACCTTATGGAAAAAAGCTACAAACTTATGCACCGACCTAACAGATGTCAATGTAACTGCTACTATTTTGGTCAAACAGTACGCATTTTGGACTAGCGCCAGATTGAACACAAGAAGCACTTTCGCCTACGCTATCCGAAAAAATCAGCCGTGGCATAGCACACTTCGGAAAATCGGAGAAAATCGGTGAAACATGTTACTACGAGGAGGAACAGACATTGGGATAGCATTATGAAAGAAGGTATAGAAATAAAAATATCTGAAAACGTCATCATTAAGGACGGTGGTTTGCAGCTCAGCACTGCCTGGGACGCAGCAATCACGAGGTTGATATGGCGCGACGGACTCGCAACGAAAACAATACCATATTTGGGGAGGAAGCGAGCGCCAGTGGCGTCACAGCCAGCAACGTGGCTAAGTAACGGCGAGGCCACGGTGACACGGCAGCCATTTACGACTTGGCAATGTCGGGGGGAGAGCTCGGTCGAAAGCTTGTGGGATTTTAACGACTTGACACGGCTGGAAGCACTAGGAGCTTTTATTAAATGCTTGGCTGATTGTTCACTTAAGGACACAGCTGATTTCCATCTCCACGGGGAGCTTTTTCTCCTATCTGATGATCTGGTTGTCTCTGGAATATTAAACCCAAATCTGCCATCTTTCTCCCTCACTGCCATAGTCGCTAACGTAATCTCAATGGACCATGAAAAAATCACTGTGTAACATCATCCAAGGTGGTTTCTGATTAACTTAATTAAGTATGCGTGTAAGTGCTTTGTAAAAAGTGAAAGAGCGAGTGCGGACTGAAAGCCAGATGCAGGTTATGTATCTGTTGCCTCCAGTTGCCGCTGAAGGCACTTGACTCACATTTGGTGGCTGCCACAAGATAAAATGGGGTCAGCCTTGATCACTGTGAAACCCTACACTTGCTGCATCCATCTCTTATAGGATGGGCAAAGTAAAAGGGGCCTGGAAAATCTTTCAGGCATCTTGAGATGAGCTACCCAGCTTACATCACATGTGCCGTGTCATGTAAATTGAGTTGCCTGTCTTAAGCTGCATGAAACACTTTTACGGTCAGTTTTATTATGCCCTTCCTGTACCACGGTAAGATGGTCAGCATGAATCATTTCTTTATACTCCCCGGTCATGACTATACCCAGTGTCTGATGAGGTAGCTTTTAATATTCCTGTTTTCAGAACACCGTATTACAATATCGTAAGATCACCAGACAAAATGTTTGCCACCGCCTGAAGCAGCACACTGGTTACTTTGAAGTGCAGCAGATGGTGTAGAACACGTAGCAGGAGGTTATGTGACACTCCACAGGTGACGTACGTCACGAGAGTGAGGCCCTGTTTATGTGGCAGTAGACTGTATGGAGGCAGCACAGCCACATTTGTGAACGTGGAGACATGCCAAAATGGCAGAAAGCATCTATTATGTTTGAATGTGTCCCTGACCATACCGTGATAGAAGTGTCTCGATTTGATGGAGACCAACGTGGAACATCCAATATGTGCACAAGGGCTGGTGTAGCACTCACACTTGTTTAATGTGGCATATGAACAGTGCTTTCAGAAATATCCCAACAGTCATGGACTGGAAATGAATGTTTCGCCTTCTCAGTGACAAAAATGGCTCTGAGCACTATGGGACTAAACTGCTAAGGTCATCAGTCCCCTAGAACTCGGAACTACTTAAACCTAACTAACCTAAGGACATCACACACATCCATGCCCGAGGCAGGATTCGAACCTGCGACCGTAGCGGTCGCGCGGTTCCAGACTGTAGCTCTTAGAACCGCTCGGCCACCCCGGCCGGCTCTCAGTGACAATCAGTTTCAATTCCGACAGGAATTGTTGCTGCAAGTAGGAGTAGAATGACTATCGACTATCAAACGCAGCGAGGATCGGTACTACTTCACTACCTGGACATTCTGGCGCACTATTAGTCATTTACTTTCCCGTTGCATTCGCAAATAAAGCGAGGGGAAAAGACTATCTGTATGCCTCCCTATGAGCCCTAATTTCTCCCATATTATCTTCGTGGTCCTTAAAGTGCAATGTATGTTGGCGGCAGTAGAATCGTTTTGCTGTCAGCTTCAAATGCCGGTTCTCTAAATTTTCTCAATAGTGCTTTTCGAAAAGGACGTCGCCTTCCCTCCAGGGATTCCCATTTGAATTCCAGAAGCATTTCTGTGATATTTACGTGTTGTTCGAACCAACCAGTAACAAATCTAGCAGCGCGCCTCTTAATTGATCCGATGTCTTCTTTCAAGCCTACCTGTTACGGCTCCCAAACACTTGAGCAATACTCAAGAATAGGTTGCACCACCGTCCTATATGCGATCTCCTTTACTGATGAGCCACTCTTTCCTGAAATTCTCCCAAAAAAACGAATTCGACCATCTGCTTTCCCTACCACAGTTTTCACATGCTCGTCGCATGTCAAATCACTTTGCATCGTTACGCGAGCATATTTAAACGACTTGACTATGTGAAGCAATACACTAGTAACACTGTATCCGAACATTGGAGGTTTGTTTTTCCTACTCATCCGCATTAACTTACATTTTTCCACATTTAGGGCTAGCTGCCATTCACCACACCAACTGGAAATTTTGTCTAAGTCATCTTGTATCTTCCTACATTCAAATCAAATTGAATTCATGCAACAATTGCTTGAAAGTAACGTGCTCCTAAAATAGCGTAAAACCTCTTTATTTTATGAGCATAATATGTAGTCATAGGAAGAAGGAGGAACATAACATAATTTCCTGCTAAAGAATCATCCGTAAAATACTTGAAAATGACCTGAGGCCGAAATTGTACAATCGTACTTGGGAAGGAGAGAATGGCAGTTGAAGGAATGACGAAATCATTCAAAAAAATTATACAATTTATACGCGGTTATGATAATAATGTTAATGTTACTACACTTAATTTTGCCCAAATATTGTCAATTCAAAGTGAAATTCATGGAGTTTTTAATATTGATGTCACTACACCTAATTTTTGCTTCAGTATTAATACTATCGCTTTTAGACTCAATATCCCTATGCGAACATCCGTTAGGCTTTCCTGATTTCTCTGTACAACGTTTCAAAAACGTTTAATTTCTCAAAATGAGTAAAACTGATTTGCACAGTTTAGCAATAAACCCGCAAGATAGGAGAAATTGAGGGAACAAGACACACCAGGGCAAAAGCACCAAGGGCGCAAAGATGCGAGCTGGTGCCACTGCCCCTCGCGCGAGTTCCAGCAGCGCCACGGGCGGCGGTGAGGGTGAGATATCGACTTCGCCTCGGCCAATTGTCGGCCGAATACAATCCGCCAATGACCGGACGACAACGGACAGAAGCCTGCTCGGAAGAAAGAAGAGTACTTCTCGCCCACTTGGCGATAGATCATCGTCCAGGGTTGACTTAGACAGGGAACGTCGTCTAGTGAACTCTTAGAAGTGAACACAATTGTTACAAATTGCATTTGCTATGTACTGTGACGTTTACCTACGATTATTTGCACTTAGCCATTGAGGGCTTTTTTTGTGTTATATTACATGCAGTGTTGCAGACTTCGTTATTCGATAAGTCACGAAGACATTGTGTGGCTTTGTTACTAATTTGTTGGAGTGTTGTAGAAACTTCGTTCTCCTATACTTTTATCTGACCCTGGGCATAGCTGTGTAATAGTGGCAGGGAGAAATTGTGTTACGGTGCACGCTTATTTCCAAGTCCGTATCGATCTTAGTGCTGAGTTTTCACTCAGATGGCGCTTTGACGTTCGGCGGTTGTTTCCGTGTGTGATGGCTGGCTGGGGCTTAGCTGGAGGCGTGTAAGGAGGTGAGAGGTGGCTGCCTTGGCGTGAAGACAGTTTGGCTCGGCTGGGGTTGTTTGCGTCTGGACGCCGAGTGGGGCTCGATGGGAAGACTTAACCGTGATTTTACGGTTAATAGTGTGGGCAGCGACGTGGTGCGCCGTTTAACTTGATTCGCAAGCGGAGCAAACTCTTGCCTGTTGTAGTTTGTCGAGCCTGAGTTTGAAATACCTTCTATGTGCGGCGGGATGTCATTTCGTCCTCCTGTCTCTCCGTCGCTGCCGGCCGGTGTGGCCGTGCGGTTCTAGGCGCTTCAGTCTGGAACCGCGTGACCGCTACGGTCGCAGGTTCGAATCCTGCCTCGGGCATGGCTGTGTGTGATGTCCTTAGGTTAGTTAGGTTTAAGTAGTTCTAAGTTCTAGGTGACTGATGACCACAGATGTTAAGTCCCATAGTGCTCAGAGCCATTTGAACCATTTTTCTCCGTCGCTGGGATTGCTATCCTCGTTTACCGTCCCATGGATGTATATCGATGGGCTACGCTGCTCACCGTGCTCTACTAGACGCTGGTGATGGAAGTGCGTCGTTCAGCGGCACGTTAGTCTGGGTCGTTTATGTTTGATCTTCAAGTGCATAGTCTTCGAGTGGCACTCCTTACAGTTTGCCTTGCGCAGTTAGATTGGAGTTTATTTTGTCTTGTGGTGCTTCCGCTTTCCGTTAACGAAGGTTCAGCTTGATTCGGCACTCCGTACGACGCTTGGCACCTCAGCAGGCGGGTCGAAGCCACCTTCGCGACTAAACGGAAGCCTTTGGACTGAGAGGTCTTGTGTTTTGCATATTGTTCATAAATTGTTGTTTTGGTATTAATTTGGCTGAGGTTTCTTATGGATTTCCCGACATTTGGTCTGTTGTCCGGCCCGGACTAGTTCTCGTTATTTTAAAAGTCGGTCCTTGTTTTGGTTTAGTACGATTTTGGTTTACTGCCTGATGGTTCTGGTAGTACGCCGGGTCGCTGTGGTTGTGCTGCATTTTGTACGGGGCTGTGTGCTCGGAGCCGTGGAGTACCATTTGTGTGAACTGCTTCACTGGAGAGTAATGATCGGGCCATTCTTGGTCCTCTTTTGTATGAAATAATTTTATTATTATTTTAAAGTAACATTATCACTTAAATGATTTAATTCTTGTTGCGTTAATTGCAACTTGGGTACTGAGAAATTTAGCAGTGTAATTACGCAAGATTTAATATTGGCAAATGCCCCTTTACCTTTCGTAATCTGTTAATTACCGAAAGACCTTAAGCTTATACTCGAATAATGTGATTTTCTTAAATTATTGTATTTTTAAGTCATGTTATTGTTTTTTAAATTTGCTGATCACTGGTGCACTGTTCCAAGCATTAAAATGTTTCAGGTAGCTATTACTTGGGTGGAACGCGCGGAACCGCAACGGAGAGAGTAGCTGCGTGCCTTACGTGTCCGTTGTTGGCGCGGCCTGGTGTCCGTTGTTTGTTTTGGTGCACCTGAGTTAAGTATAGCGCTGCCCCGTCGTGTTCTTCTCATAAACATTTCCTCCAAGGCACTTTAGTTAATTTTATGCTGGTATTATTTTAATTTCTTACACTGGTAAAATTGTGCGGCCTTCATTATGCTCACTGTTTGTCATAATGTCTCAAAAAAAAAAAATGGCTCTGAGCACTATGGGACTTAACATCTGTGGTCATCAGTCCCCTAGTCTTAGAACTACTTAAACCTAACTAACCTAAGGACATCACACACATCCATGCCCGAGGCAGGATTCGAACCTGCGACCGTAGCAGTCCCGCGGTTCCGGACTGCGCGCCTAGAACCACTAGACCACCGCGGCCGGCCATAATGTCTCATATATCATGATGTGCATGTGTAATGGTGCAATAAATGGATGATTGTTATTTCTGTTTTGGCGCCCTTCATGCCGCCTTTCTCGTTCCTATTGGTACGCTATCCTTGTACTTGTGTTGGTAACCCACATCAGGGGATGATTGTTATTTCTGTTTTGGCGCCCTTCATGCCTCCTTTCTTGTCCCTATTGGTTCGCTATCCTTGTACTTGTGTTGCTAATCCACATCAATTGTCTTAGCGGTGTGCTGCACCAAAGCCGTATCACGAACTAACTAACTCTGCCTACCGTAACAATAGTGGTAACTCGGTCTCTCCAGCAGTAGCGGCGAGGCCATTACAAAACTGGCGACGAGAGTTTTTTACAAAACCATCTCAAAAAGAGAAGCGGAAGGAGAGAACGGCTTGCGTACGTACCTCGGTCCCTCGGATTTCCGTGGTGTTGGCGCCCACCGAGGTGACGCTGACGTAGGGCGGGATGTTGTAGGTGGCGGCCACCAGAGCGCAGCCGCGCAGGCCGCCCTCCGTGTGGTCAGGGAAGAGCCGAGGCACCTGCAGGCGCCCAGCGGAGCCCAGCGACCAGCTGGCCACCAGCTGGGGAGGCTCACCAGAGCCGCGACCGCAGCGCCGGCCCGGGCCGAAGGGCTGCCACGACCACGCGCTCGCCTGCCTGCGCACCGCAGCGGGTGCGAGATTTTGTTAATTTCTCTTCACATAAACATCTACATGAGTACTCTGCAATTCACAATTATGTGCTTGGCATACCGTTCATAGAACTACACTCCTGGAAATGGAAAAAAGAACACATTGACACCGGTGTGTCAGACCCACCATACTTGCTCCGGACACTGCGAGAGGGCTGTACAAGCAATGATCACACGCACGGCACAGCGGACATACCAGGAACCGCGGTGTTGGCCGTCGAATGGCGCTAGCTGCGCAGCATTTGTGCACCGCCGCCGTCAGTGTCAGCCAGTTTGCCGTGGCATACGGAGCTCCATCGCAGTCTTTAACACTGGTAGCATGCCGCGACAGCGTGGACGTGAACCGTATGTGCAGTTGACGGACTTTGAGCGAGGGCGTATAGTGGGCATGCGGGAGGCCGGGTGGACGTACCGCCGAATTGCTCAACACGTGGGGCGTGAGGTCTCCACAGTACATCGATGTTGTCGCCAGTGGTCGGCGGAAGGTGCACGTGCCCGTCGACCTGGGACCGGACCGAAGCGACGCACGGATGCACGCCAAGACCGTAGGATCCTACGCAGTGCCGTAGGGGACCGCACCGCCACTTCCCAGCAAATTAGGGACACTGTTGCTCCTGGGGTATCGGCGAGGACCATTCGCAACCGTCTCCATGAAGCTGGGCTACGGTCCCGCACACCGTTAGGCCGTCTTCCGCTCACGCCCCAAAATCGTGCAGCCCGCCTCCAGTGGTGTCGCGACAGGCGTGAATGGAGGGACGAATGGAGACGTGTCGTCTTCAGCGATGAGAGTCGCTTCTGCCTTGGTGCCAATGATGGTCGTATGCGTGTTTGGCGCCGTGCAGGTGAGCGCCACAATCAGGACTGCATACGACCGAGGCACACAGGGCCAACACCCGGCATCATGGTGTGGGGAGCGATCTCCTACACTGGCCGTACACCACTGGTGATCGTCGAGGGGACACTGAATAGTGCACGGTGCATCCAAACCGTCATCGAACCCATCGTTCTACCATTCCTAGACCGGCAAGGGAACTTGCTGTTCCAACAGGACAATGCACGTCCGCATGTATCCCGTGCCACCCAACGTGCTCTAGAAGGTGTAAGTCAACTACCCTGGCCAGCAAGATCTCCGGATCTGTCCCCCATTGAGCATGTTTGGGACTGGATGAAGCGTCGTCTCACGCGGTCTGCACGTCCAGCACGAACGCTGGTCCAACTGAGGCGCCAGGTGGAAATGGCATGGCAAGCCGTTCCACAGGACTACATCCAGCATCTCTACGATCGTCTCCATGGGAGAATAGCAGGCTGCATTGCTGCGAAAGGTGGATATACACTGTACTAGTGCCGACATTGTGCATGCTCTGTTGCCTGTGTCTATGTGCCTGTGGTTCTGTCAGTGTGATCATGTGATGTATCTGACCCCAGGAATGTGTCAATAAAGTTTCCCCTTCCTGGGACAATGAATTCACGGTGTTCTTATTTCAATTTCCAGGAGTGTACTTTTAACTATTTCCCGACTGTTCTTTTCTCGAAAAGCGCATAAGTGAACATCCAAATGGTTCCAGAAATAACTGCGACCAGTAGCCTATTGCGATCCTTCAATTTTTATTTACCATGAGCGATTCTGAATCGCCTACCAATTCATCATCTCATGGTAGACATTTAATGAATGTCTGGAGCACTGTGGGGGTCATGTGCATGAGACATGATGTAATAACGAAATAAGTAAGCACTGAATGAGGCGACAATTATTTACAGCCGGCCGCTGTGGCCGAGCGGTTCTAGTCGCTTCAGTCCGGAACCGCGCTGCTGCTGCAGTCGCAGGTTCAAATCCTGCCTCGGGCATGGATGTGTGTGATGTCCTTGGGTTAGTTAGGTTTAGGTAGTTCGAAGTCTAGGAGACTCATGACCTCAGATGTTAAGTCCCATAGTGCTTAGAGCCATTTTAATTATTTATATCGTGAGATCGACTTTAAGACATTATTAGCATCCACTGGTTTATCTCTGGTGCACACATTACTCTGGAAAATACAGTGTGTGTTTTCCAGTATGGTAACGTTAAACCTATAACACTACACAAACTTTGCCACAGGTAGCAACTTCCACGTGCTTTACAGAATGTGAATAAATCAAAGAACGTGACTAAAGTTACGTTCAAAGCATTTATTTTGGAACAGAGACTTTCTCTACTCAGCACTCGTATCGTACATTGGTGACAGTAAGTATATTTAGAACTACTGGCCTTTACAATTGCTACATCAAGAAGAAATGTAGATGATAAACGGGTATTCATTGGACAAATATATTATACTAGAACTGACATGTGATTATATTTTCACGCAATTTGGGTGCATAGATCCTGAGAAATCAGTACCCAGAACAACCACCTTTGGCCGTAATAACGGCCTTGATACGACTGGGCATTGAGTCAAACAGAGCTTGGATGGCGTGTACAGGTACAGCTGCCCATGAAGCTTCAACACGATACCACAGTTCATCAAGAGTAGTGACTGGCGTATTGTGACGCGCCAGTTGCTCGGCCACCATTGACCAGACGTTTTAAATTGGTGAGAGATCTGGAGAATGTGATGGCCAGGGCAGCAGTCGAACATTTTCCGTATCCAGAAAGGCCCGTACAGGAGCTGCAACATGTGGCCGTGCATTATCCTGCTGAAATATAGGGTTTCGCAGGGATCGAATGAAGGGTAGAGCCACGGGTAGTAACACATCTGAAATGTAACGTCCACTGTTCAAAGTGCCGTAAATGCGAACACGAGGTGGCCGAGACGTGTACCTATGGCACCCCATAGCATCACGCCGGGTGATACGCCAGTATGGCGATGACGAATACACGCTTCCAATGTGCGTTCGCCGCGATGTCGCTAAAGACGGATGGGAGCATCATGATGCTGTAAACAGAACCTGGATTCATCCGAAAAAATGACGTTTTGCCATTCGTGCGCCCAGGTTCGTCGTTGAGTACACCATCGCAGTCGCTCCTGACTGTGATGCAGCGTCAAGGGTAACCGCAGCCATGGTCTCCGAGCTGATAGTCCATGCTGCTGCAAACGTCGTCGAACTGTTCGTGCATATGGTTGTTGTCTTGCAAACGTACCCATCTGTTGACTCAGGGATCGAGACGTAGCTGCACGATCCGTTACAGCCATGCGGATAAGATGTCTGTCATCTCGACTGCTAGTGATACGAGGCCGTTGGGATCCAGCACAGCGTTCCGTATTACCCTCCTGAACCCACCGATTCCATATTCTGGTAACAGTCATTGGATCTCGACCAACGCGAGCACCAATGTCGCGATACGATAAACCGCAATCGCGATATGCTACAATCCGACATTTATCAAAGTCGGAAACGTGATGGTACGCATTTCTCTTCCTTACACGAGGCATCACAACAACGTTTCACCAGGCAACGCCGGTCAGCTGCTGTTTGTGTATGAGAAATCGGTTGGAAACTTCCCTCATGTCAGAACGTTGTAGGTGCCACCGGCGCCAACCTTGTGTGAATGCTCTGAAAAGCTAATCATTTGCATATCACAGCATCTTCTTCCTGTCGGTTAAATTTCGCTTCTGTAGCACGTCATCTTCGTGGTGTAGCAATTTTAATGGCCAGTAGTGTATTTGATGTAAATTGTATTCACTATTACAAAAGTAATGTATGTTCAGATTGCAAATGAAATGAAGAAGACATTCCGTACGCCTCGCTCGAAGTGTACATACTTTAATGTTCCAAGACGATCTGTTTGAACAGACTTATGCTGCCATCATTGATTTTAAACAAATTGTTATAAAATTGCCATGTTGTAAAACTGCTTTGTTACATTACATGAAGTCAAAGCATAAAAGGCTCTCCACACGTATACATGTGTGCCTTTCACATGGAAAAACTGATTTATGCTGTTTATAAAGTCTGTTAAACTAAAAGTTTGTGATAATATTTCCTCTTCACTTTTAGTACTGAAATTGCGTTTGACAGATTTCTTTCTGCGTAATAAACATTGATTTTTGCTTATGTATAAAACATTAGTGTTTAGCATGTGAATTCATTTAATGACATATTGAGTTACGTGGGCATGTTTCCATGGCACCTCTGATTTGTCTTACTTGATAACAATGTTCATTTCTCTCTTTGTAGGAGGGAGACCACAAAACATTTTCGCATTGGAAGAAGAAAGTTGGTAACTGAAATTTCGTGAAAAGATCTCGTCACAATGAAAAACGCCCTTGTTTTAATTATTGCCGTCCCAGTCGCAATCATATCCATGACACTCTCTCCCTTGTTTCACGATAATACAAAATAAACTTGTGTGTATAGACTGAAACGCCAAGCGAAAAGTTCTACCAACGCCGATAATCGAAACCGGGTCTCTTGCTGACTGGGCAGGTGCGTTAGCCGCTAAACCCCCGTGGTACAGCGGTTAGCCCGACTGCAGGGATCCCTCCTCGATCCAGTTCCCCTTTACACCCATACAGAATTGCCGAGGCGCTCCGTGTTCTGGAATAGCACCTCAGCATCGAACGTAAATGGGGCTCCAGCCTGAAGCCCAGATGCAGGTACTTACACAAATGAAATGACACAGTTTCAGAGACTTTACTGGTGTCATGTGGATTTTATGTATGCAGACTGAAGTGGAGGACGAGTGCATGCCAGGCTAGTCCGAGCAGTGGTCTGAATCGCTGAGCCAAGCTGGTATAGCGGCTAACGTACCTGCCTACTAAGCAAAAAAATGGCTCTGAGCACTATGGGACTCAACATCTTAGGTCATAAGTCCCCTAGAACTTAGAACTACTTAAACCTAACTAACCTAAGGACATCACACACACCCATGCCCGAGGCAGGATTCGAACCTGCGACCGTAGCAGTCCCGCGGTTCCGGACTGCAGCGCCAGAACCGCTAGACCACCGCGGCCGGCCCTACTAAGCAAGAGACCGGGTTCGATATTCGGCCTTGGTAAAAATTTTCGCTCGCCGCTTCAGTCTATATGCATAAAATCATATCTGTATGAGACCAGTCCCTGAAATTGTGTCATTTCAATTTACAAAAGGAACTGCCCTTCTTTGAACTTTTTCGATGTCCTCAAACAATCCCATAAGGCAAGAATTTCTTCTTCTTCTGTAGCGGTCAATCCAAGGATTGGTTTGCAACAGCTACAATGGCAACTTGTCTCCATTCTGTGCGTCTGTCAGCTTTTCTCTTCATTTCTTTACAGACGTTACATCCTATATCTTTCACGATTTGATCCATGTACCTCAGCCGTGGTCTTCCTCTTGGACTTTTTCCCTAGACAAAGAATCACCCACCGCGCAGAAATACTACAGAAGAGGACGGGCGATCCTATTGTAGATAGTCTCTTTAGTAGATTTGTGGCATGTTCTAAGAATTCCAACAATAAAATGCCTCCTCTCGTTCACCCACAGCACAACATTTTCTACGTGAACGTTTCAACTGCAGTTGTTCGTAATTGTTATCCCTAGGTATTTAGTTGAATCAATAAGCTTTAAATTTGTATCATTTACCCTGTAACCGAAATGGACTGAATTCTTTAACACTCTTGTGGACAACTTCATAGTTTTTATTGTTCAGGATCAGTTACCACTTTTCGTATCATACAGATACATTGTGAAACTCGTTTTAATTCATATTGACCAGTTTACTAGAAACTAAACGAGAAACGGCAGCATCACCTGTAAACAACAGGGCTGCTCAGATTGTCCCCTAAATCGTTTACATGTGAGAGGCAGTCAAATGAAAACGAGACAGATTGGGAAAAAGTAAGTAAACTGTTTGTTATTTTAAAAGCAGTCGCCGTAACAGTTAATACATTCACCCCATCAAGACAGTCAGTTCCTCCATGGGAAAATGTTTGCTGTTGCCTGTAGAACCATGATTGCACCCAGGCGTGCGCGTCTTCGTCCTAAGCAAATCGAAGGCCACGAATGTCTTTCTTCAGGCCCCCAAAATTGTGGCAACAGCATGGGGAGAGATCGGGACTGTGTGGAAGACGTGTAAGGGTTTCCCAGCGAAACTACTGCAACCTCAGTAATATGTGCGTGGGGATTATCCTGCAACAGAATGATGCCGTCCGTCAACATTCCTGGGCGTTTGGACTCTATGGCACCCTTCCACTTACCTCTGTGAGTTACACTACTGGCCATTAAAATTGCTACACCACGAAGATGACGTGCTACGGAAGCGAAATTTAACCGACAGGAAGAAGATGCTGTGATATGCAACTGGCTCGTCACAATACGCCACACTACTCATGATGAACTGTGGTATTGTTTTGAAGCTGCATGGGCAGCTATACCTGTACACGCTATCCAAGCTCTGTTTGACTTAATGCCCAGTCGTATCACGGCCGTTATTACGGCCAGAGGTGGTTGTTCTGAGTACTGATTTCTCAGGATCTATGCACCCAAGCTGCGTGTAAATGTAATCACATGTCAGTTCTAGTATAATATATTTGTCCAATGAATACCCGTTTATCATCTGCATTTCTTCTTGGTGTAACAATTTTAATGGCCAGTAGCGTAATTGTGGAGCTGTGTCTCACAAAATCAATGAGCAGCGGTTTCTTGCAGTCAAATTAAATGATGATCCTGACTTTCCCGGAGATGGCGTGCATGTTCTTTCGAATGCACTGCAGAAGTTTCGCTGGAAAGCCCTTGCCCATCCTTCGTACTGCCCCGATCTCTCTCCATGCGATATCCGTACTTTTAGTGCCCTGAAGAATGACTCGTGGCAGTCGATTTGCGTCGGACGAAGAGGTGCACTCCTGGGTACAATCATGGTTCCACTGGCAACCACAAAAATTTTGCCACGAAGGCACTGACCGCCTTACCTCAAAGTGGGGGAAATATATTAATACTTCTGGCGTTTACTTTTGAAATAATTAAGTTTGACAAACTGCCTGTTGGCGTCTGTCTCGGATTCTCCGGCCGACGTTAGTTTGATGATTTTTCTGACTTGCTGGTGGTGGACTGAAGGTGAACCTTTGACAATGCCAGCCACTCGTCCTGGCGAAACGTCAGAAAAATCACCAAACAAACATCGACCGAAGAACACGAGACATAAGCCAACAGCCAATTTGTCAACAAGTGGCCACGAATGCCTTAACAATTTTGGAATAAAAAGTTAACTTACTTTTTTCCATCTGTCTCGTTTTATTTGACTGTCTCTTATAGATTAGAAACAGCAGAGGACTTATAATCTGCATCATTTTCTTCTTGGGAATGCTACATATCACTTCTGTTTGACTCGATGAATTCGCGTCAATTACGACGAACCTTCACCTTTCTGATAAGAAACCATGAATCCAGTCGGACAGCTGAGACGATATTCCATAGGAACGCAGTTTCATTAGGAGACGAACATCCAGGTGAAAACGCCAAGAATATGGGACAGAGTAACTAAGGAGCCTATCAAAATAAAGATGTTGGAAAAATTAATAAAGTAAGACGGATATTTTAGTTTGAAAAAGGCTTGAGGACTGTCACCTCGGTAGCCATCTCATCCACCAGACCTGGGAGAATGTAGGTCTTGCGGCATGAAATTGCTGGCTCTGAAAAAGAATTGATCATCAAGGAGCATAGCAGACGTCGGGATTCGAATTCACCTACAAGTGCCCTCACGGTCCAGGCAACGAGTTTGCATAACAAAATAAGTCGCAGCGCCAGAAAGGACGGCTGAGTCTCTAGTCAAAATATTTGGATAAAAATGAAACAATAAATCAGCTGAATAGGTGAAAGCTCGCTATTGGTTGAGAGTGTGCACATAAATGGCCCCTACCCTTTATGTTCTAGACTCATAAAATGATAATCCAAAACATTATGACCACTGTCTACCGCCACATTGGATGCTGCCTGGTGACGTTGCGGGCACGTGACGCGGTAACCAAAGTATGTAAGCGAAGCAGACGCGGACGGGGAATCACCCTAGCGAAGATATGGACTGCAAATGGGGAAATCCATTGAGATAAGCGACTTCGACAAAGGGCAGTATAGCGAAAACGGTGAAGCTGGTCGAATGTTCACGTGCTACTGCCGTGAGCATCTATAGAATGAGGATGAAGGACGGTGAAAGTAACTCTAGGCGCCAAATGGTTGGACGCCCACGCCTCTTAATAGAACGTGGAGTCCGGAGGCTTGTCTGCTCAGTAAAGTAGGATAGATGGTGATCTGTGGCATCTCTCTCGAAGGAGCACAGTGCTGACGCACACACAAGGGTTTCGGAGCACACCGTTCATCGTAAATTGTTGAACATTGAGCACCGCAACAGACCACCCCTACGTGTTCACATGTTGACCCAACGACGTCCTCAATTACGATTGTAGTGGCCACAGGACCATTGGGATTCAACTGTCGGTCAGTGGAAACGTGTCGGCTCTTCGGGTGAATCACATTTTTGCTACACTACGGCGCTGGTCGTCTCCACAAACGTCGTCATCGAGGTGAACGGCGGCTCGAAACGTGCAGCGCACCACGGACACAGACTGTTGGGATCAGTATTATTCTAAGGGAGACATTCTCCTGCACTTGCATTGCACATGTGTTAGTAATGGAAGACACTGACAACTGCGGACCACCTGCATCCCTTCGTGCTTGATGTATTCCCCGATGGCGGTGTCATCTTTCAGCAGTATAATTGCCCGTGTCTCGGAGCCAGAACCATGCTACAATGGTTTGAAGGGCGTTATAGTAAACTAACGTTGATGTCTCGCCTAATGTACACTCCTGGAAATGGAAAAAAGAACACATTGACACCGGTGTGTCAGACCCACCATACTTGCTCCGGACACTGCGAGAGGGCTGTACAAGCAATGATCACACGCACGGCACAGCGGACACACCAGGAACCGCGGTGTTGGCCGTCGAATGGCGCTAGCTGCGCAGCATTTGTGCACCGCCGCCGTCAGTGTCAGCCAGTTTGATGTGGCATACGGAGCTCCATCGCAGTCTTTAACACTGGTAGCATGCCGCGACAGCGTGGACGTGAACCGTATGTGCAGTTGACGGACTTTGAGCGAGGGCGTATAGTGGGCATGCGGGAGGCCGGGTGGACGTACCGCCGAATTGCTCAACACGTGGGGCGTGAGGTCTCCACAGTACATCGATGTTGTCGCCAGTGGTCGGCGGAAGGTGCACGTGCCCGTCGACCTGGGACCGGACCGCAGCGACGCACGGATGCACGTCAAGACCGTAGGATCCTACGCAGTGCCGTAGGGGACCGCACCGCCACTTCCCAGCAAATTAGGGACACTGTTGCTCCTGGGGTATCGGCGAGGACCATTCGCAACCGTCTCCATGAAGCTGGGCTACGGTCCCGCAGACCGTTAGGTCGTCTTCCGCTCACGCCCCAACATCGTGCAGCCCGCCTCCAGTGGTGTCGTGACAGGCGTGAATGGAGGGACGAATGGCGACGTGTCGTCTTCAGCGATGGGAGTCGCTTCTGCCTTGGTGCCAATGATGGTCGTATGCGTGTTTGGCGCCGTGCAGGTGAGCGCCACAATCAGGACTGCATACGACCGAGGCACACAGGGCCAACACCCGGCATCATGGTGTGGGGAGCGATCTCCTACACTGGCCGTACACCACTGGTGATCGTCGAGGGGACACTGAATAGTGCACGGTACATCCAAACCGTCATCGAACCCATCGTTCTACCATTCCTAGACCGGCAAGGGAACTTGCTGTTCCAACAGGACAATGCACGTCCGCATGTATCCCGTGCCACCCAACGTGCTCTAGAAGGTGTAAGTCAACTACCCTGGCCAGCAAGATCTCCGGATCTGTCCCCCATTGAGCATGTTTGGGACTGGATGAAGCGTCGTCTCACGCGGTCTGCACGTCCAGCACGAACGCTGGTCCAACTGAGGCGCCAGGTGGAAATGGCATGGCAAGCCGTTCCACAGGACTACATCCAGCATCTCTACGATCGTCTCCATGGGAGAACAGCAGCCTGCATTGCTGCGAAAGGTGGATATACACTGTACTAGTACCGACATTGTGCATGCTCTGTTGCCTGTGTCTATGTGCCTGTGGTTCTGTCAGTGTGATCATGTGATGTATCTGAACCCAGGAATGTGTCAATAAAGTTTCCCCTTCCTGGGACAATGAATTCACGGTGTTCTTATTTCAATTTCCAGGAGTGTATTTCATTCCCAAGACGGAGAAACAAGCCATTAAGCATGTGGTCATAATGTTTTGGCTCATTTGTGTAATATTTTGTTTGTTTTTCTGGAAAAAAGAGGATCGTCTGCCAGCTACTGAAGAAAAGATTCGAGATTCGACACATACTTGGTAGTAACTAATCGATACTTTGAGTCTTATGGAATAAACGTTATTCAGCAGTGGATACATACAGGGTGGCGGATATTGTATCTACCTTTTTCAGTTGGCAATTCTGAGCAAATGCACTTTGAATGCTCTGCATGTGCACATCGGTAAATAGAAGGGAAAACGACAATTAGATTGCAATGGATCGGCGATCTTTCCGTAAGCGAATTTATCCAAAATGGTTTTGTCGCAGAGGCTAAGCAGGCATTGCGACGGAACAATAGCGATCGTCATTTCGCTGTACCTGAGAGGCACCATGGAGGTGCATGAGAGAGTGGAGGGCCACAGGTAGTGTTTGTCACCGGCAGTCTGCAGGCGAGGGAGACGTTCCGACATGTGAGAGCCTGGAACGAGTGTGGATATTAGTCGAATACAGTCCCAATTGCTCAGTGTGGGGAAATCCACAGAAGTTTGCATCTGTCGCGACATTCAATGGACTGCGTGCTGGATGATTTCAAGTTTCATCTGTATAAACTGCAGGGTGCGCATTAGTTGGAAGACAAAAAATGGTTCAAATGGCTCTGAGCACTATGGGCCTTAACATCTATGGTCATCAGTCCCCTAGAACTTAGAACTAATTAAACCTAACGAACCTAAGGACAGCACACAACACCCAGCCATCACGGGGCAGAGAAAATCCCTGACCCCACTGGGAATCGAACCCGGGAACCCGGGCGTGGGAAGCGAGAACGCTACGGCACGACCACGAGATGCGGGCAGTGGAAACCCGAGGCCACTGTTGGATCACCTGCTGCACTAGCTGCGCATTGCCCTCTGTGGTTGCCGTACGCGGTCGCCCTACCTTTCCAGCACGTTCATCCGTCACGTTCCCAGTCCGTTGAAATTTTTCAAACAGATCCTTTATTGTATCGCTTTTCGGTCCTTTGGTTACATTAAACCTCCGTCGAAAACTTTGTCTTGTTGCAACAACACTGTGTTCTAGGCGGTGAAATTCCAACACCAGAAAAATCCTCTGTTCTAAGGAATAAACCATGTTGTCCACAGCACACTTGCACGTTGTGAACAGGACACGCTTACAGCAGAAAGACGACGTACAGAATGGCGCACCCACAGTCTGCGTTGTCTTCTATATCGTTCACATCACTTGCAGCGCCATCTGTTGTTGAAAATTGTAACTACTGTAATTTCGGAAGTTTGTCCGCCTGAAAATGTACTGTTGTCCCAAGCATATTGCAACAAACTGTGTATTTCTATCGCTGCTCGTTTAGTTTTTATTGCCGTTTCAAATATACCGGTCATTTTTGAAACACCCTGTAGCTGCATCATCAGGTGCAATAAAATGAAGTCACGTTCTGATCAAAACAGAGAATGAACCCATTGTCCATAGTCAGCATTTTTCGCTATGTAGTGGACGTCAATTATAAAATAACTTAAATAACATAGAATGTTCCCGTGAGACCCCATCGGTCATACCAGTACCTGGTGAGCTAACTGGCCTCCATAGTGGTCAAAAACAGGTCGTATATGATCATTTAAGGGATTACTTAAAACTGATCAGCATCTGTCCCTCATTTACCATCGCAATCACATGCACTGGATGTGTAACAACAGGCGGCATGTCCAGACGGATATGGGGACCCTGTTAGCTCACAAGGTACTGCGGGGCACCTATCAAACGGGATAGTGTTTACCGGGTAGTCCCTCATCCACAATAGCTGTTTACACAGTCGCAGACGGTGCAGTGTGGCACAGAGAAGACGCCCATCAGGCTCTCTGCGGTGGACGGCTGTGGGAAGAGTGGAAGCTGGGTGGCCCGATGGCTTAATGTGAATCCTTCTGTTGTTTTTCGTATTTGGCGACAGTTTATAGAGGCTGAAACTGTGTCCCGAAGAGTCGGACGAGGTCGATCACGTGAAACATCAGAAAGAGAGAACCGTTATTTGGCTGTAAGGGCACGACGGTACCGCCTTAGCACTGCACAGCAATTGGCATGCCACCTGGACGATCGAACAGTGAGCCAATGTTCTTTTCACAGATGAGTCCCGGTTTGGTCTGTACAGTGATTCTTCACGGATTCGCATCTGGATGGAACACGGAACCGATTTCAGGACCCAAACATTGTGGAAAGAGACTGATATTGAGAATGATCTCTAATGGTGTGGGCAGGTATTATGTTGACCAGTCGAACACCTCTTCTTGAAACTGTATGGGGGAATCGGCAAGGTTCAGCTGACGTCAGGTATCGTGAGGAGATCGTGGGACCTCATGTGTGGCTGTTGCGAGGTGCTGTGGGCCCAGGCTTCGTATTGCTGGACGGTAACTCGATCTCACACATCAGGCTTGGTTGATGTTTTCTTGGTGACGGAAGATATTGCACTCATGGCGTCGCCTACTCTCTTCCGATTTGAATCCCATAGAGAACGTCTGGGACGCACTAGGGACACAGGTTGCATCAAATAAGCACCCACAAACCACTCTCCAAGACTTGCGCGCAGCGCTGCAGGAAGCATGGGCGTTATTGCCTCAACATCAGACTGATGACATCATTCACAGCATGCCCCGTCGTTCGCAATGCCTGTATTGGTGCCAGAGGTTGTTACACCCCACACTGAGCACATTAACCAGTTGTCGGAATGAGTGTGTAAATCCGTTAAGTTGGGAAAAACGAAGAACATTTTTGTCCACCGTTATGCGTGTTGTAGTTGTTTACGTGCTGTATTCTTTATATTGTTTCTACTTCACTATAACCTGATTATATTGATCTGTGGAAAAATAAATGCAGCCTTGCAAAATTTCGGTTTATTGCTTTAATTTTGTACACCACTGTAGGGATAGTTTACCACATTTACAAAAATATCTTACTTTGCTGGAATAATTTTTGTAATTTCAGAAAAAAGAGTGCAGCAAAAGTAAAGTGAATAGCATCATCTGAACTTTGAATAAGAAGCTATATTAAACTTCTATTATGAGGCTTGCTAATGGTGCAAGTCTGAAAAGTGTTCAAAGACATGACACACTGCTCTACTTGTATTTCATGGTTGTTTTACATTACTTGTCGTACTGATTACGTTTCTTTTATTACACTGACGAAAAAATTACAACACCAAAAAATTATTAATTTAGACTAACGAAATTTCGGGAATACATTTTTCTAAGTAACAAATTTAAGTGATCAACATTGCAAAATCACGGGTTAATATAAGTGCGGAATAAGACACTGCAGGTGTGAAATGCTGGTATACAAAGAACTAGTGTAACCGCCAGAATGCTGAATGCAAGCATACAAACGTGAATGCATTGTGTTACACAGGTGCCGGATGTCAGTTTGTGGGATGGAGTTCCATGTCTGTTGCACTTGGTTGGTCAGTACAGGGACGGTTAATGCTGTTTGTGGGTGACGCTGGGGCTGTCGTCCGATGATGTTATATGTATGCTCGACTTGAGACAGATCTGGCGATCGAGCAGGCCAAGAAAACATCTGAACCCTCTGTAGAGCATGTTGGCACAAAAGCGGTATGTGGGCGAGCGTTATCCTGATGGAAAACAACCCCTGCAATACTGTTCATGAATGCCAGCACAACAGCTCGAATCACCAGACTCACATAAAAATTTGCTGTCTGGGTGAGTGGGACCCCACACCATAGTTCACGATGTAGTTCCAGTGTATTAAGCTCACAGAGACTTTGGTTACAGGCCCTCTATTTGTCTCCTTCTAACCAACACACGACCAACACAACAGCAGACCTCCACCCTGCCCCCATAATGTTTGTTTTTCTTTAGTGTTATTTCACTCCCCAAAATGGGGCGGGCCGGCAGCGGCACAGTACACTGCTCTTCAGCCAAGAGAGTTACAGAAAAAAAACATAGTCAAATGAGAAAAAAAGAACTCATAACATAGAATGGTATAAAGTGATGATTAAACAAGAGAAAAAATAGATGAGTGTAAATGGTAGATTTAAAAACATCATAGACAAGAGCCACACACACACATGTGGAGAATGAACACTGTGAGTCGACACGAAAACAAAGAATACCCCACAGTGGGAACACAAATGAATGATGCTGGCGACACTCTTGGTGCTGGTGGAATGTATCACTGCACACGACACTGAAGAAACACTGACTCCACAACGAAAACGTTAAAAATCACTGCACCAAAGGGGACCTACCACCAGGTGAATGGAGGAGGGGGGGGGAAGAAAAGGGGAGAGAGATGGTAGGGGGAAACCAGGAGGGGGGTAGGAGGGCGGGCAGTGGAGGGGAGAAGGAAGCCCTGGGAGAGCGGAGGTGAGAAGGAGAAAGAAGGTGTTCGGCAGGGAAAAAGGAGGAAGAAGGGAAGGGGGAGAGGGAGAGAGAATGGGAACCCTGAGGAGGGAGGGGGGGAAGAAGGAGGGATTAGATCTGGTAGGAGGGGTAGATGGAAGGCACGAGGCCCCCCCTAATGAGCTCTCGTTTGACACCACTGAAGTCGCAAATGGTGGTGATTTGGGATCAATGGAATGCACGCTACTTACGTCTGGCTTGGAGCTGTTCTTGAAGTAACCGATTTGTAACAGTTCGTTGTGTCACAGTGGTGCTGCTCAAATAACTGCTACAGATGCAGTACGATGTGCCAGAGACTTATGCCAAACACCATGGTCTTCCCTCTCGATAGTTCCACTTGGCCATCCGGAGCCTGGTGTTTTTGTGCTGTACCTTCCCGTGATCACCAGTGCCAACAATCGTGTACAGTGGCTACACTCCTGCTAAGTATTTGCATATACCGGAAAAGGAGCATCCAGCCCTATTACACGACCTTGTTCAAACTCAGTGAGGTGTTGTTGGTAGTGGCGTGTTTGTCGCCTTAATGTCATTTATGACTAACATTAAGTCAAAACGTCCAATCTCAAAGGAACTAACGCTTACAGTGTGTATTTAAAGCAAACCTGATATCCATCCTCATAGTGGCGCGAAATTCGAATAGACATCATCTTCCAGAGGTAGAAACACACCTTCCAACTTTCGTTTATGTCGCACACTCCTTTTTGGTGTTGCGATTCTTTTCGGCCAGTGTATTTGAAGCTGGTAGGTACAACGTGTGCCAGTTTGTATAACTCGAGACAGGCGTACTCACCATCCGGCAAGAGTGACGACAGTAGTGCGGGAGGCGACATGGTGGTGCAGGCCAGCGAGGAAGTCGGAGGCGTGGCCGCGCTGCCTGGAGGCGGCGCTCTGAGGCGCAAGCAGCAGCACAGCCAGCAGTCGCGGGGGCGGGCTCTCCGGTCGCAGGCACGGCCCGCCGCCCCCAGCTGCTGCCCCCGGCTGCGCCTCTGTGCGCAACAGGATGCACGCCCCAGGGGGCGGCCAGCTGCCACCCGCAGCTCTGCCGGCGGCCAAAGCCATCAGTCGCAGGGAGGGGGCGATGTCAGTGATGAACCAAGACGCCATTACGAGGGCAGACATAAAGTTACAGGAGCTCTACCTACTGGTAGGACCAAAATTCCACCGACAAATATTCAGAGATGGTAGTACAGACCAAAACAAGTGTCCAGTAAGCATGGGCTTCAAAATGCATACCTTAACAGCTATGAGCATTTGTTTCGTAGGAGAGATTTGTTTCACAGCAGCAGAGATGAAAAAGTGCTCAAAACTCTTAAGTATCCATATTATAGCCCATATTTGCTTGTCACATTCTCTTGTTTTGGTCTGTACTATCACCTCTTGTTTCTGAAGTTCTGCTTCACCTTGTATACAATATTACTAACCCGATTCACGGCTCATGGCTCGTTTTTCTTGGATCAAAGACCCAGTGACAGGTAGTCTATCTCACGGTTTTCGAGGGCAGCAAAAATTTTATTTTCAATATTTCAAATACTTTTTTAAATTGAAAACGCTGTCATAATCTATTCATTAAGAGTTACAGCCTTATCTTAAGGATGTGACACAGCAGAATAAATATTGCAGTTAGAAAATGTGTACATGTCGTGAGGCCATTAGCTCACTAACTACACTCCTGGGAATGGAAAAAAAGTACACATTGACACCGGTGTGTCAGACCCACCATACTTGCTCCGGACACTGCGAGAGGGCTGTACAAGCAATGATCACATGCACGGCACAGCGGACACACCAGGAACCGCGGTGTTGGCCGTCGAATGGCGCTAGCTGCGCAGCATTTGTGCACCGCCGCCGTCAGTCTCAGCCAGTTTGCCGTGGCATACGGAGCTCCATCGCAGTCTTTAACACTGGTAGCATGCCGCGACAGCGTGGACGTGAACCGTATGTGCAGTTGACGGACTTTGAGCGAGGGCGTACAGTGGGCATGCGGGAGGCCGGGTGGACGTACCGCCGAATTGCTCAACACGTGGGGCGTGAGGTCCCCACAGTACATCGATGTTGTCGCCAGTGGTCGGCGGAAGGTGCACGTGCCCGTCGACCTGGGACCGGACCGCAGCGACGCACGGATGCACGCCAAGACCGTAGGATCCTACGCAGTGCCGTAGGGGACCGCACCGCCACTTCCCAGCAAATTAGGGACACTGTTGCTCCTGGGGTATCGGCGAGGACCATTCGCAACCGTCTCCATGAAGCTGGGCTACGGTCCCGCACACTGTTAGGCCGTCTTCCGCTCACGCCCCAACATCGTGCAGCCCGCCTCCAGTGGTGTCACGACAGGCGTGAATGGAGGGACGAATGGAGACGTGTCGTCTTCAGCGATGAGAGTCGCTTCTGCCTTGGTGCCAATGATGGTCGTATGCGTGTTTGGCGCCGTGCAGGTGAGCGCCACAATCAGGACTGCATACGACCGAGGCACACAGGGCCAACACCCGGCATTATGGTGTGGGGAGTGATCTCCTACACTGGCCGTACAACGCTGGTGATTGTCGAGGGGACACTGAATAGTGCACGGTACATCCAAACCGTCATCGAACCCATCGTTCTACCATTCCTAGACCGGCAAGGGAACTTGCTGCTCCAACAGGACAATGCACGTCCGCATGTATCCCGTGCCACCCAACGTGCTCTAGAAGATGTAAGTCAACTACCCTGGCCAGCAAGATCTCCGGATCTGTCCCCCATTGAGCATGTTTGGGACTGGATGAAGCGTCGTCTCACGCGGTCTGCACATCCAGCACGAACGCTGGTCCAACTGAGGCGCCAGGTGGAAATGGCATGGCAAGCCGTTCCACAGGACTACATCCAGCATCTCTACGATCGTCTCCATGGGAGAATAGCAGCCTGCATTGCTGCGAAAGGTGGATATACACTGTACTAGTGCCGACATTGTGCATGCTCTGTTGCCTGTGTCTATGTGCCTGTGGTTCTGTCAGTGTGATCATGTGATGTATCTGACCCCAGGAATGTGTCAATAAAGTTTCCCCTTCCTGGGACAATGAATTCACGGTGTTCATATTTTAATTTCCAGGAGTGTATTTAAGAACGTCAGCACTTAGATACTTCCAACAAATTTGAAAGAAGAGAGTGACGGGAAAGTTTCACTGGGCACAAAGCAAAAAGAATCTCTTTTACCAAAGATTATCAAAGTTAAGTTCTGTCGGGCTGGGCTAACACTTGGGTGGGTGACCATCCAGTTTGCCTAGCGCTGTAGGAAAGCGGGGTGTACTCAGCCCTTGTGAGGCAGTCTGAGGAGCTGCTTGATTCAGAAGTAGCGGCTCCGGGCTCGTAAACTAACAACCGGGAGAACGGTGTGCTGATAACAGCCAGGAGAGCGGTGTGCTGACCACATGCCCCTCTGTATCGTTATCCAGTGACGCCTGTGGGCTGAGGACGACACGGCGGCCGGTCGGTACCGTTGGGCCTTCGTGACCTGTTCGGGTGGAGTTAAGTTTGGTTTAGACAGGGGAAAACACGACACTGGTAGTGCGGGGCCCGGCCATTAGGCCTGAAGGCTGCCATTTGGAATATTTGTACAAAATTTAATAAGAAGCTCCCTGACTGGCTCATGGCAACTATTTTGCTAGTTGGGGAGAGAGTTCACATACTTGTATACATGAACACATTCTCATTCGTCTTAACTAGTCTTAACTAGGAATCTGTTACATAGTGAGGGTGATTTTCTGCCTTCTATTAAACTCCAAGAGAGAAATAAACTTCGTTCGTTAAGCACAGCAGAACCCGTAACAATAAGGGATTTGTTAATGTGTTTGTTAAATAATAATTGGTCGGAATTTACAAGCTTTGTTGCAATTGGCTGGCGAGTTTCCGATGTTGGCAGAACCAGCAAAGTTTCGCAGACGGGAGGAAGAAAGCAACTGTTCCAGTTGAAGCGACATTGTAGAAGATACTTTTCCACAGGGCTTGATACAGTACACTTTGTCTTGAGAGCTGCAGAGCTGACGTCCCCACCTTAGAGCAGAACTGAGAAGCCAGGGATGAACTTGGAATTATTAGGCATTACTGCAACTATCTTCTGCTCTCCTACAACGTTAGAGTGGTGAACTTGGGCAGAATTTGCCTTCACCGAGATGAGGTGAGTGTAAAGTCATTTCTCTTCCATCAAAGTTGCATTTTTCTGATCTAATTTTTACAGCTAGATAGAAGCACGAGCTATGTGCTTAAGTAGGAATTAATGCTTTTCTGGGACTTTTTATTATCTCATTAACTTTTTCCGCAATCATTAGTCATATCTGTGACCACAATTTCATATCACTACTGTCATGTATCGATCTACCTGTGCCAAGGCTATCATATTGTTTTCAGTCCCTTCTTCCCTTAATAAATGATTGTATTCTTGATTCAGAGGATAAAACATTTTTTGATGTCCTTTAGCAATAAAATAGGACGTAGTAAAATGTGAAATAAAGTGTAAAGCTTAAAATATGTGCTAGAAATTGATTCACGGTTGAAACTGGCTAACTACAGCCTACGTGGACCATGTTTTCATTCTCATAACACCCTGAGGCTGTGAGCCCCTACAAGAATAAAATTTTAATAAACCAGATTGTTATAGTGACCCTTAGTTTCTTTCCATGGTTTGATGGATCCCATTATCAATACATCCATGTGAGGTGAGGTACCCATATTTTCATGTTTAATTAGGACACCTCTGGTGATTTAATTAGATAAGCCATTGTCAGCTCCACAACAGAGTTTTCTTTTAATTTGTACGATCATGTGGGGAGTTATTATCACTGTAATCAATGGGGATACGTTCTATAGTATCTCAGGTGTAAGAGAACTGCTTAACCGGCACCTGACTTAAGAATTTGGTGTCCCTGGGCCAGGATTTTTGCTATCCCTGCCACTCCTCTGTGTGTGTGTGTTTATGTGGTTTTTCTTCACCTGCTGTTCCTAATTACCATTCCCCATATATTATATATAGAAAAAAATGTAAATACTTTATATAGAATGATGAACGCATAGAAAAAAATGATTAAAACTTAAATACTGTATAAAAGAACGTGTACAGAGTGGAAAAAAGTTCGTATTCAGTGAGAAATTTTCACCTAAAATTTGAATACATTATCAATTCATTTACTTTTTTGGCCTGGAAAAGCATATGCGAACACCATAGTAATAAGAACGTCAAGCAAATGAATTTGACTTAAGTTGCATGTGCTGTGCTAATTTGTGAACTCATCCACATGAGTACTATAACATTCCGATAAATTTCGGTTACACTATAAATCACACAAATCTAAAAGCTATAAATTCAACTAAATACTCAGGTATTACAATTACGAATAACTGAAATTGGGACGATCACATAGATAATGTTGTGGGGAAAGCAAACGAAAGACTGCGATTTATTAGCAGAACATTTAGAAAGTGCAACAGGTCTACTAAAGATACTTACACCACACTTGTCTGTCCTCTTCTGAAGCATTTTTGTACAGTGTGGGATCCTCTCAGATGGGGCTAAGGAGGAGGACATCATGAAAGTTCAGAGAAGGGCAGCTCGTTTTCTATTATCGTGGAATGGGAGAGAGACAGTGCTACGGATGTGATACGCTAATTTTGGTGGTAATCATTAAAACAAAGGCGCTTTTCGTTGCTGCAGAATCTTCTCATGAAATTTCAATCATCAACTTCCTCCCCTGATTGCGAAAGTAATTTGTCGGCGCCCACCTACATAGGGAGAAATGATCATCATAATAGAATAAGAGAAATCAGGGCTCACTCGGAAATATTTAAGCGCTCGTTTTTCCCTCGCGCCATTCGAGAGTGTAACGGTGGAGAAACAGCGTGAACGTGATTCGATGAACCTTCTGTCAGGCACTTAACTGTCAATTGCAGAGTAATCGTATACATGTAAATGTAGATGTCCTTGTTTTACAACAGAAAGAGGGCTGAAAAATAGAGTTAGTCGATGTCCTGAGTCGCGATATTGTACTTTCTGGGGAATTATTCTGTGTATTTATGATTTTAGTAGGGTTTTATTGTGATTCGCTGGTGTGGACAGTTTAGAACTTTCGTAGGAGGCGGGAAGTACTTTACTTGTGTCAGTATTTGGGTATGACAGACGGTTGATGGGTGAGGCCGGACCTGGGACTCTACCTTACTCACACTATTCATTGAGTGATTGAGTGTGTGGTTGTTTGATTAATTTATCTGTGATAACTGATTCTGTGAGCGAGAGTATGTGGAATAGTTGCATTAATTGCTTATCATAGATCTGTGTATATTTGCATGTGAATGTATGAATGACTGCACACTATGTGTTTGTGTGTGTAAATATTGTATATATTTGTGTGCATCTGAGTGTGTGTGTGTGTGTGTTTATGTGGTTTTTCTTCACCTGCTGTTCCTAATTACCATTCCCCATATATTATATATAGAAAAAAATGTAAATACTTTATATAGAATGATGAACGCATAGAAAAAAATGATTAAAACTTAAATACTGTATAAAAGAACGTGTACAGAGTGGAAAAAAGTTCGTATTCAGTTGGAAACATAGTATTTAAGTTCTGCTTCTCTCTGCAGGTTTTAGTGTATATAAATGTGTTTCATGGTATTAATTTCAAAAATTTCAAATATATATATATATATATATATATATATATATATATATATATATATATATATATATATATATATATATAAGTCATCAGAAACAATTTGTAAGAAAATAGCTTTGCAATTTATTATAAATGAACCAATGTCTATATGTCATCAGAAAAATTAATTGTAAAAAAGTAGCTTTGCAAATTACTGTAAATAAAACAATGTATATAAGTCATCATAAAAAATACCTTCGTAAGTAAGCCAACAAAAGGATTGCAAAAATTACTGTTAGTAAAAAATCAAACAGAAGTAATAAGAAATTGTACTGCCAAAAAAATTTGTTAACAATAAACAACAAGTTAATTTGTTAAATTATTGTTATTATTTTTCGACCCTTTCGCTATTGAACATAGAGAAAACATTATTGTCAATAACAATCTGTTTATAACAAACTTAAACCTGTTCCTATGATGCACAGACCTCGTATGAAGATGGTCATGCCGCTGAACTAGTAATAAATGGATGAGGAGTGGGTTCCCACCATTTTAATATTCTCCCATTGATCGAGAAAGATTAGGGGATGGAAGGGGTTTCTGCGAATTTTATATCACACGAGTGGCCGACGACCACGTAACCGGTATCAGATTATGTCACGACAGTGAATATACCTCTCACAAATGCCTCAGCTGCGTGGATAGAATGGTGCTTCCCGAGGAGCGAGGGGACTGTGGGGCGTGGGGTGATTTCGCCCAGTTTTCCCGGGTGTAACCTGGTATCACTGACCTTGAGATAAGAATCTGGTTACAACCATATCATGAGCAGAACTCGTACTGCATTTGTGTTGACATATGAAGCTGTTTCACATTTACGTGAGCAATGGCGGCTTTAATTTTGGCGGGCATGGCATTCCGCTGGTGCCACTTACTACTTCGGCTGCCGATATCTATCCTGATCATATGTCGGTGGCTCTGGTCTTTGGTCGAGGCATGTGTTATTGGTTTTTGGTGGCCTCTGGTACTGACAGTTAGCTGGAGGGCTAGTGGCTGGCAAATTGTTGGTTTTGGGGGACTCCTGCTCTCCACGGTCCTCGAGAAGCCACAAGCGGTTAAGTCGGTCGGAGGCAACCCTTGCCGGCTCGCTGAAGAACTGATAGCGACGAGTTGCGGGAAGAGCAACGGACACAACGTGCAACTTTGTCAGGAAGTTCCAGGCTAACTCTCCAAGCTTAAATTTTACGGCACCTGGTAGATCACCTGTACGGACTGCTTGAAATCCTGGAAGTTACGGCTCCTTCACATGTCAGTGGAGTTAAGTGTTGTTTTTTATTGGTATCTGTTATCGTAACTACGTCTGTGTTAGTGTGGAAATAGATCTGTAATAATAACGCGCTCCTGAGAGATTGTGCGGGTGGTCATTGGTCAGTGTAACTGATAATGGTTTGTTGTTCCAGGCCAATGTACAAGCATTTCTGTTGTAAATTAACTTGATCAAAATTGAAATTGTAACATAGTCCGTGTCGAAGGCAACACACAGTTTTAAATGAGTATGCCTTAGTAATTGGATTTGCAGGTGTTGGAATTTCAACTTGTTATTTTCAAGTAATTTTAGGGAGTGTTAAGCTTGTAACTTGTATGTGTAGTCACTTCAGGAATAAGTCAATATTGCCTACATTCTAGACATTCTCGCTTGTAGCCTTATTTGGGTAGATTAGTGGTCCCTTCTGATGTGTGTTGACAGGGTTGTTTTGGCAGCGGACGACGCATTCCTGTTTCCGGGGCGCATAGCAGAGACGTGTTTTTTCTTCCGCTGTGGCGACATTTTCGTCGTCGGACGACGTCTATGTTGGCCCGCAATCTGGTGCCCCTACCAGCCCCCTCATATTGGCGCAAGTTAAGTAAATTTGGTCGTCTGATACGTGCCATGGCAGAATGTCGCCAGTTAATTTCGGATCTCTTGATCTATTCTCGCTTGAAGTGGGTTCTGCAAGTCCAAAGTTCCTTGTCACTATACTTGCTCTTTAACTACTTGTCTAAATCTTGCACCCTTATTGCTAATTCTGGAGCGTATTAAGTTTTAAAGCTGTTTATTTCCCACACAATCAAAAAAAAATTTTGCATCATCTCGGTTCTGAGAGTTCGGGAACCATTACAGATAATTGGAATAGAGATCAACATGAACATTATTTCCGCCCTTTTTATTGCTCATGGAAACCGTACATTTTATTTTGTACGACCATACAGTGAGACCTTCAGAGGTGGTGGTCCAGATTGCTGTACACACCAGTACCTCTAATACCCAGTAACACATAATCTTGCATTGGTGCAGGCCTGTATCGTCGTGGCATACTATCCACATGTTCATTAAGGCACTGTTGGTCCAGATTGTCCCACTCCTCAGTGTCGATTCAGCGTAGATCCCTCAGAGTGGTTGGTGGATCACGTCGTCCATAAATAGCCCTTTTCAATCTATCCCAGGCACGTTCGATAGGGTTCATATCTGGAGAACATGCTGGCCACTCTAGTCGAGCGATGTCATTGCCCTGAAGGAAGTCAAACACAAGATGTGCACGATGGGGGCGGGAATTATCGTCCATGAAGACGAATGCCTCGCCAATATGCTGCCAATATGGTTGCACTATCGCTCGGAGGATGGCATTCACGTATCGTACAGGAATTAAGGCGCCTTCCATGACCACCAGCGGCGTACGTCGGCCCCACATAATGCCACCCCAAAACACCAGGGAATCTCCACCTTACTGCACTCGCTGGACAGTATGTCTAAGGCTTCAGCCTGACCGGGTTGCCTCTAAACACGTCTCCGACGATTGTCTGGTTTAAGGCATATGCGACACTCACCGGTGAAGAGAACGTGATGCCAATACTGATCGGAACATTGGGCATGTTGTTGGGCTCATCTCTACCGCGCTGCGTGGTGTTGTGGTTGCAAGGACGGACTTCGCCATGGACGTCGGGAGTGGAGCTGCACACAGTTTGAATCGTAACATGACGTCCTGTGGCTGCAAGAAAAGCATTATTCAACATGGTGGCGTTGCTGTCAGGGTTCCTTCGAGCCATAATCCGTAGGCAGCGGTCATCAACTGCAGTAGTAGCACTTGGGATGGCTGAGCGAGACATGTCATCGACAGTTCCTGTCTCTCTGTATCTCCTCCATGTCCGAACAATATCGCTTTGGTTCACTCCGTGACGCCTGGACACTTCCCTTGTAAAGAGCCCTTCCTGACACAAAGTAACAATGCGTACGCGATCGAATCGCGGTATTGACCGGCTAGTCATGGTTGAAGTAAAAGACAACACGAGCCGTGTACCTTCTTCCTGGTGGAATGACTGGAACTGATCGGCTGTCGGACCACTTTCGTCTAATAGGCGCTGCTCATGCATGGTTGTTTACATCTTAGGGCGGGTTTAGTGACACCTCTGAACCGTCAAAGCGACTGTGTCTGTGAAACAATATCCACAGTCAACATCTATCTTCAGGAGTTCTGGGAACCGGGGTGAAGCAAAACTTTTTTTTATGTGTGTATATTTTCCTTTTTCATCGACAGTCATTAGCTAAATCTTTTTTTGTAAAACTTGCCTCCTTGTTGCCTGTTGGCTATGATAGCTGTCTGCTGTAATTTGCCACCTTTCTTGTATTTAGGGGGACTGCATATTTATTTCAGGGTCATTGTTAATGTTTCTGTTGGTGTGTACCAGCTGGGCGTCATAATTAAATTGCGTGTCTTCCCAGCTGATATTGTATTTTGGGGATTGTACTATATTTATTTCAGGGTCACTGTCAATGTTTCTGCTGGTATGTACCAATTGGCAGACACATTTAAATTGTAGGCCTTCCTCAATTTTCTTGTATCTTGGGGGATTGTGTATCTTATTGCTTAAGAGATTTCATTACTGTTTATAAATAAAGCGCTTTCCAACAGCTTCAGTCAATCACATGACTTGTTATTCTTTCTGAATTTGGATGGGCGTTGTCTGTTTAAAATTTACCGATGCTTGGGAATTTTTAGTGCCTTCAGTGGCAGTCATTTGTAATTTATTTTACTAGGAAACACAGTTTGTTGAACAAGCTTACAGTCACATCTTATTGGTGTGACTTCTTAGTTGTATTCGTGGTCTGTGTATTACTTGTTTCAAGCCTTGTTCTTAATGGTGTAGATTGTTAAAGTTTGTTGTTAATGAATTGATCCTGTTAAAGTTCTTTAAATTATTGTGAGCTTTGTTATTCTTTTGTTAAGGCTTTTAATTTGTAATCATAATAACTGTTGTTAAGCAATAAAGTGTATTCAATGAGCTGACAAATGACGAAATATGTGGGTCCACCTATCACATTTTTTTCCTTAAAATTATCCCAACCCTTCTTGCGAGATATCAGTTGGTATACGCAGCGTGTGGTTATGTTCTGTTTGGCAGGGGGCATTACAGTTGCCTACTCTTTGTCATTTGTTGTTTCTTGTGACTATCGTGGTAGTATATTTCTCCTTTTCCAGGTATTGTACTCATACGTTGTCATTGTTTTCAGGGGGCCGTTACTTATCATGGAACCCAGAGGGTGTACCGGAATTTCGCATCTAAAAGTGGAGTTCTTGCAGTATGAATTGAGAATCCGTTAACTGCCAACCGAAGGTAGCGTCCTGGAATTGACAATCAGGTTGCGTGCGGCGCTGGACAGCCCGCTTAGTCTTTTGTTAGATATCATCGGCGGGGGGGGGGGGGGGGGGGGGAGGTGGCGGGGGGCGGTAGGTGCCTCTTTTCATAACATTTCAGCTGCGATAGATCAAGTACAGCGAAATCTCTCGTTTCTGGAGGATAGCCAGCCCACGAGTAGGCAGTCTTCGGTAGGATTCAAGGTTGTCTGGCGCTTTTAGGAAATCGCTTGTTTGATTTGAGCCGTATTGAGCTTGACAATCACGAGAGACTGAAAGTAAATCAGTTGAGTGATCAGGCAAGAGACTTGCAGGTTAGGGTGGCATCCGTGAGTTTAGAAAGCGAGGATGTAGGCTTAGGGCAAGAAATTTTAAGCCATAATCAATTCAGTGCCTCCCGACCGGTATTTCAGAACTGTATGTTAATAGTTTAAAACAAATGCAGCATATCTTGTAGCTGCTTGTGCGGTTTGAGTCTCATGCTGATGCCTTACGCAGGCATATCGCACCACGTGATCCTGTCCTTGTTTTATCCTTTAGCTAAGGAGACATTGCGTACTTTGGTTTCAGAAACTTTGACACATCAGGATTCCATAGGGCAGCTCAGGGCTCTTATTATACGTAGAAAGCTGTTGGCGTGTATGCAGTGAGCTTGAGCGGAAGTATTATTGGCAGGTTCAGACATCGTCAGAGGCATTGAACCAATACGTGGAGCGAATGTGTACAGCCGTCCTAGCCCTTTGTTATGTCCTGTACCGAATCTGATAACATTTCTAACATCTTAGAGGGCATGAGCCCCAAGGATGGATTACGTTTAGTGTTTGCTCGCCGACCCACCGACTTTGACGAATTACAAGAACTAGTAGATTCTATTGAGGCCCTCACTTTTGCTGATGAGCAGTATAGAATATATGTAAGTTCAGCACCAGTGTCTTCAGTTTCCATGGGAGACAAAACGTTTCTCAAATACGATTCACTCGCACACGGGCGTTGTTTTTGTTGTGGCGCTGACGACCGTTTCGTAAGCGAGTGTCCGACTGCGAAGTAGCCGAGGCCAAACAGCTGTGGCCGGAGGGGAGGGGGGGGGGGGGGAAGAGGGTTTGTACGTGTCAGAGGTCAACCCCTTGGTGTGCACATATCCTTGCTGCAACAAGATCGTCCCTACCTTATGTTTGCGCCTGTGGCAGACAGGAACCATTATTGGACCCCATTAGTACCATCTCGTTACTTGACCATAAGTGGTATTTGGAGTTCGGTATTTGTGTAAATTATCTCCCGTGCCCCCTGCCCTCAGAGATGTCGTGTGGCCAATGGGGAGGAGTTGCCTCTGGTTGGGGAGCTGCGCGGTAGCTTGTACATTTGCAATTTTCCCTGTCTGGTTACTCTGCTAGTTGTAAAGAAACTAACAGTAAATGTGTTGCTCGGCCGTGATTTTATCAAAGAATCTGGTTGGTCCTTGATTTTGCTAGTCGTCCCTTTTTCTTTAAATTTTCCCCAGGTGAGAAGGTAGCTCTCTGTTCTTGTCACAGTCTGAGCGTGATTAATTCTGTAAGTTGTGAGACTGGAGAATTTGACATAGCTCATCTTCAGTTGGGGCTGGCCACGCATTTGTTGTGTCTGTTGTGGAAGTTCCCTGATGTTTTGTCTAGTCGCCCTTGGAGTGACTAGTGTGATCCAATATGGTATACGTCTGATTGGTGATGTCCCTTTTCGGGAGTCTCCGTATCGCCTTTCGCCCCTTAGAATGTAAATATTGAGGCATAAACTGGCTAAAATGTTGCAGGATGGGGTGATCAGGCCTTCTACTTCTCTTCGTCGATTTTTCTTGTCCCCAAGGCTCAGGGTCGGAACTATACGTCTGTTGTGGATTAAGGCTGCTGAACAAAAAGTTCGTTTCAGACTCATCCCCCTTGCCCGACCTCCACAACTGTTTCAAGTGGTTCTCTAGGGGTAAATGGTTCACTGTGCTTGACTTGATCAGACCCATTATCAAATCTTCTCATCGAAAAATTTAAGCAAGTCATGGGGTTTTGCACCGCCTGGAATCTCTGAGTTCAATAGGGTGCTGTTTGGGTTGGCCACTGGAACTGCTGTTCTTTCTCGTTTGTTGGGTCGTATCTTGGGGTACTTTAAATTCGTCTGTGTATTTAACTACCTGGATGACAAGGTAATTTGTAGAGTTTCGTCTGAGGAACATCTTTCCCATCTTAGGATGGTATTAATATTGACCAAGAGCCAACGAGGGACTTGAAGAGCTTCCCCCAACCTCGAACTAGGAAGGAGATAGATAGGTTTATTGGAATGGCCAACTTTTTCCATAGGTTCGTTCCCAGTTTTGTTCAGCTTGTTGTCCCTCTTCATAATCTGTGTATGAAGGGAGAAAATTTGGTATCAGGTGAAAGCCAACAGTGTACCTTTAAAGCTATTAAGACCGCTATCACGAACCCTCCAGTATTGGCTGTACCCGACTTTGGTAAGAGATATGTTGTACAGACCAATATGTCCATTGCAGGGATTGCTGCGTTTCTGCTCCAGAAGGATCAAGGTCAAAGGTGCCCTTTAACTTTTGCATCAAGGAGGCTATCTGCCCCCGAGTTGATTTATTCTGTATATGAATGTGAGGCGTTGGCCATTCTGTTCGCTCTAGAACGATTCCAGTTCTATTTAGAACATAGGGAGTTAGATTTAGAGACTGGTAATCAGGTGTTAAGTTGGGTCTTGGCCAGACTCAATAAAACTGGTAGAATCACGAGGTGGGCTTTCCGGATTTTGGCGTTGCATTTTAAGGTGAGTCATATTGAAGGTTCTGATAATCACGCAGCCAATGCGCTAATCCCCCTGTTTGAGCAGGGAGATACCACTGAGTAAGATCAAACTGTGGCCCCAATGATCATGCTCGTACTGTTCTGAACAAAGTGCCTAAATTATTTGCTCATCTTAAAATTAAGCATGATCAGAACACATTGTGGGGACTGATTAGGAGGCAATTGTTGTCCAGGAAGGTGGTTTCCAGATTTTTACTGAAGAATGTTATATTGTGTACATAAGTGGGCAAATCTGAGGAATTCAGGATTTCCTTGCCTCTTGAGTTAGTCCCCTATATCTTTCATTACTTCCACCGTTCATTGGTCAGTGGGCATTTGGGACTGTACAAGACATTAGCGAAGATAAGAGCTCACCTCACCTGGCCATCATTGCACAAGGATATCCGGCGTTTGTTTGGTGATTGTAACATGTGGAAACCCAATAACAACCCACTGATGGGGTTAATACAATCCGAGCACGAACGGTCCCCTACAGATAAAATCATTATTGATTTTGTGGGACCCCTTCCCCAGACTAAGAAAGCAAACGATTATATTGTTGTCGTCATTGAAGTGTTTCCGAGATTTGTTTGGCTCCTTCCTATCCGATTGGTTACTGCCCTTATCACTGCAGGATACCTGACCAACATCTTCTCCTGGTTTGGCCCCCAAAGGCTCTGGTGGGCGATAACACTCTGGCGTTTGTTTCTAAGCAATTTAAACAGTTCGGCTTTCACAATGCCATTAAGCTCATCACTGCCACGCAATATTATCCTCAGGCATCCTTTGCCGAAAAAATGAACCGTAACCTTAAGTCAGCATTGATTATATACCATGATAAGTTCCCGAGTAAATGGGATACTACCCTCCCTTGGCTCAACTTTGCATTTAATTCCGCTTAACACGAAGTATCGAAAGCTGCTCGGGCTGTCCTTTGTTGTCGTATCCCCTCAATTCTCCAATATCTAAATTGAGCAATATTAATGATCTTCTGCCCGCATCTATCACTCCTGATACCCTTAAGGAAAATTGGTAACGTTCTAGGAACAATATCGAATCGGCCCACCGTCGACAGGCAAAGTGCTATGACCAGGGTAGACGTCTCTTTCAGAGCAAGGTAGGCGATAAGATCTTTTAAATTTTTTGTATTTGTCAGTCATGGACTGTGCGGCTGGTCCCGGCGGAGGTTCGAGTCCTCCCTCGGGCATGGGTGTATGTGTTTGTCCTTAGGATAATTTAGGTTAAGTAGTGTGTAAGCTTAGGGACTGATGACCTTAGCAGTTAAGTCCCATAAGATTTCACACACATTTGAACATTTTTTTTGTATTTGTGGGGATCTACAGCCTCCAAATGTTTAATAAACCTAAACATGGTCCTTAGGAGGCTTTAATGTGATTTTCATTTGATCGTGTGATTAGCTAATTGTCAAGCACCTGTAAAACCAACATGGAAAAACACCACATTGTCTCATACGTCGCCTTCTAGAAATAACACTTTACACGCCCACATTAAGATAAAACATTACTACACAAATTTCTTACGTGGTAACTGACAGCAGCATTGTAGTGCTTCCCACGTTGGTTTTACAGGTTCTTGACAATGACAAGTAGTCGAAATTAGCTAATAGCACGATTAAGTAAAAATCACATTACAGCCTTCTGTGGACCATGTTTATGTTTATTAGATAACATCTTTGTTAGAAACTATGCCAGGCAAGCCCAGGGTGGCATTAGACTTGGTAATTTCACCTCCCACTACATCGGTCCATGTTCCAGTGTTAAGGTTCTGGGGCCGATTAACTTTCTGGTCAATGTTTTAGCCACGGGCAAGACCCTCAGAATCCACCTTAGTCAAGTTAAGCTGCTTAGTTGATCTCTCCACCTCTTCTCAGCGGGTGAGAGGGGGCTACTGAGGGGGGAATAATTGGTTTAAGAGGAGGAGGTTGAGCTGTGAAGGCATTAATTTTGGCCGGCATGGCACTTCGCTGGTGCCACTAACTACTTGGGCTGTCGATATCAATCCTGATCATATGTCGGTGGCTAGGGTCTTTGGTGGATAGCGTGTGAAGTTGGTCTTTGGCGGGCCCTGGTACTGACACTTAGCTGCAGAGCACGTGGCTGGTAAGTTGTTGGATTTGAGCCACTCCTGCTGTCTGGTATGGGCCTCGAGAAACCACGAGTGGTTAAATCGATCGGAGGCAAGTTTTGCTGGCTGGATTAAGGATTGATAGCTGTGAGTTGTGGGAAGAGCAGCGGACGCTGCTTGCAACCTGGTCAGCAAGTTAGCGGCAACTCTGCAAGCTTAAATTTTACGGTACCTGGAAGGCCACCTGTATGGATTGGAGGTAATAACATTCCTGTTTGAAATCCTGGAAGTCACGGCTCCTTAACATCTGAGTGGTGTTAAGTGTTGTTTTTTGATTGGTACTTGTTATCGTTTTTTTTGGAAAGTTGTGGTAAGTTCTTATGGGACCAAACTGCTGAGGTCATCGGTCCCTAAGCTTACACACTACTTAATCTAACTTGCACTAAGGACAACACACACACCCATGAGAGAGGGAGGACTCGAACTGCCGACGGGAGAAGCCGCGCTAACAGTGACAAGACGCCTTAAACCACGCGGCTACACCGCGCTGCACTTAATATCGTAACACCACGTCTGTGTTAATGTGTAATTAGACCTGTCATATTTACGGGCTTGTGAGTGAGTGTATGGGTGGTCAACTGATAATAATTGGTGTTCCAGGCCACATTCCGTGCAAATTTGCGAGCATCCTGTTGTAAATTGACTTGATGAAATTGAAATTGTAACATAGTCCGTGTCGAAGGGAAGACACAATTATAAATGAGTATGCCTTAGTGAATGGATTTGCAGGTGCTGATATTTCACCTTGTTACTTTCAAATACTTTTAGGGAGTGTTAAGCTTGTAACTTGTACGTGTAGTCACTTCCGGGATAAATTAATATTGCCTACATTCTAAACATTCTCGTTTGTAGCCTTATTTGGTCTGATTAGCGGTGTGTTGGCAGGGTTGTTTTGGCAGCGGACGACGCATTCCTGTTTCTGGGGCGCATAGCAGAGACGTGTTTTCTTTCTGCTGTGGCGACATTTTCGTCGTCGCACGACGTCTATGTTGGCCCGCAATCTGGCGCCCCTACCAGCCCCCTCATATTGGCGCAAGTTAAGTAAATTTGGTCGTCTGATACATACCATGGCAGAATGTCGCCAATTAATTTCGGATCTCTTGCTCTATTCATATTGTGAACTCAGCAATCACATAAGCTTTGAAGCATGTTCTACAAGTTCAAAGTTCCTTGTCAGTACATTTGCTCTTTAACTACTTGTTTAAACCTTGCAGCCTTATTGTTAGTTCTGGAGTGTGTTAAGTTTCAAAACCTTTTACGTGTGAGTATAAACTTTTGATATTTTCTTTATTGTCAGTAATTGGCTGACTTCATTCATTGTAAAACTTACCTGCTTGTTGGCTGTTGGCTGTGATAGCTGTCTGCTGTAATTTTCCACCTTTCTTGTTTTTTGGAGGGCTGCATTTTTATTTCAGGGTCGTTGTTAATGTTTCTGCAGGTGTGTACCTGCTGGGAGTCTCATTTAAATTGCATGTCTTCCCAGCTTATTTTGTATTTTGGGGGACTACATTTATTTGAGGGTCATTGTCTGCTGATGTGTACCAGTTGGGAGACACATTTAAATTGTATGCCTTCCCAACTGTCTTTGTATTTTGGGCTATTGTGTATCTTGCTGCTTAAGCGATTTTATTAATGTTTATAAATTACGGGCTTTCCAACACCTACATCCGTCGTATGACTTGTTATTATTTCTGTATTTTGGGTGGGTGTTGTCTGTTTGAAAGTTACCGATGTGGCAGTCATTTGTAATTTATTTTACTGGTAAAACAGAGTTTGTTGAACAAGCATACAGTCAAATCTTGTTGGTGTGTCTTTTTGGTTGTCTTCGGGGTCTGTATATTCTTCGTGTCAAGCTCTGTTCTTAATGGTGTAAATTGTTAAAATTTCTTGTTAATGAATTGATCCTGTTAAAGTTCTTTAAATTACTGTGAGCGTTGTTATTCTTTTGACAAATTTTCAAATTTGTAATCATAATAATTGCTGTTAAGCAATAAAGTGTATTCCATGAAATGATAAATGACGAAATATGTGGGTCCACCTCCTTCCATGTGTTTTTCCTTAAAGTTTCCCCAACGCTTGTTGTAAGGTATCAATAAATTCGACTCTTTAAGGTATGAACGTTGGGGGGGGGGGGGAGGGGGGGATACTAATTGTTTTCTATTCTATACAATATTTCCTTGAGTGTTGGGCAGACTTAACATGAAAGAAAAATGTTGAAAGATGTCTGCATTGATTCGACGGGAGGGCAGCACCTCAGACGAGATGAGACGGTGTGAGGATGTGGCGCCATAGAGGAAGTATGCGGTGTAGAGATAATGGCGCCTCATTCTGCATTAGGACACGGTAACATTCTGGTTTCCACACGCACGGATCTTTAAGCAACTCCAGCCAGTTACGTAAACAGAGACACATCAAGTTGCTGCAAGAAGAAATCGACTCGCACACTCTGTTGCCTAGGAAGAGAACATGAGTAGTTTTCGATCACAGATCATCCCATTTTATATTTTCCAAAATAATTTTGAGTCTACTTAGTACACGTCACACTTCAATATCTCGGTATTTTTATAGTGGAGTGCTACAGATGAGAATATTTACGTACAGTGAAGAAGACAGTCGTCTAGTTAAGTAGACGAGATTTACACGCTAACACCAATATACCATCATCTTCAATCAACGACTTCTTGTATTCCAACCTGGTATTAAACTGCAGTCGCCTGTGGAGTGCTAATGCCTCAGAGGAATGACATATACAATGTTCTTGTAAAATTGATTCACATTTGAATACGACTTCTGCTACTACAACTATTACTATTTCAGGACTTGTTGGGTGCTAATTGCACTTTACGAGACCAGACCTGCCATCTACAGGAAAGTGATTGCTTCTAACAAGAAACCCTGCTCATTTTAAAATGCTCTTGGGAAACGTCAGATAGGTATCAGCAGGAGTTGAAAGTACGACGATTCGTGTTCAATCAATGGGACACACACAATTTGCAGCAACGCCTTTTATCACCTAGAATGATAATACCCCCACTCATATTGCCAGGAATGACCCAAGATGATATTATGAGTGCGGTTATAACATAACGGGTTTTCCATTGATTTCATAACTGCAGATTATTTTGTATTTATGCCAATGGAAACTTTGTCCACTTAGCTTCATTACTCCTCTTATCATTAACATTTGTGAAAGCTACGCACTCGTACTATATGCTTCTTGTAAATTATTTTGCTATAGGTTTCAGTCACATTATTTACACTGTCGAGTCACATTCATGTGGCTACGTGTCAAAATCGTGAATAACCACTCTTGCAGCGCAGACCGTTGCAAGACGTGCAGAAGGAGAGTCAGTGAGTTTCTGGAAGGTACCGACAGGGATGTGGAGCCATGCTGACTCCAGTGCGATGGCCATCTGCACTGGGTTTATTGGTTCAGGTTCCATCGCTTGAACAGCCCGGTAGATGTGGTCCCACAGATTCTCGACTGGGTTTGAAGCTGGGAGCCGGCCGTTGTGGCCGAGCGGTTCTAGGAGCTTCAGTCTGGAACCGCGCGACCGCTACGGTCGCAGGTTCGAATCCTGCCTCGGGCATGGATGTGTGTGATGTCCTTAGGTTAGTTAGGTTTAAGTAGCTCTAAGTTCTAGGGGACTGATGCCCTCAGATGTTAAGTCCCATAGTACTCAGAGCCATTTGAACCATTTTGAAGCTGGGAAGTTCGGTGGCCAGGGCAGTAGGGTGGACTTACTCTGGTTCTCTTTGAACCACATACGTACACCGTGAGCTGCGTGACACGTTGCAGTGTCCTGCTGGTAGATGCTATCATGTCGAGCAAAAACACACTGCACGTAGGGGTGGACGCGATCCCCAAGGACAGATGCATACTTGTGTTTTTCTATTGTACCTTTCAGAATGACGAGTTGTTGTGGTTGTTGTGGTCTTCAGTCCTGAGACTGGTTTGATGCAGCTCTCCATGCTAATCTATCCTGTGCAAGCTTCTTCATCTCCCAGTATCTACTGCAACCTACATCCTTCTGAATCTGCTTAGTGTACTCATCTCTTGGTCTCCCCCTACGATTTTTACCCTCCACACTGCCCTCCAATGCTAAATTTGTGATCCCTTGATGCCTCAAAACATGTCCTACCAACCGATCCCTTCTTCTAGTCAAGTTGTGCCACAAACTTCTCTTCTCCCCAAGCCTCTTCAATACCTCCTCATTAGTTACGTGATCTACCCACCTTATCTTCAGCATTCTTCTGTAGCACCACATTTCGAAAGCTTCTATTCTCTTCTTGTCCAAACTAGTTATCGTCCATGTTTCACTTCCATACATGGCTACACTCCATACAAATACTTTCAGAAATGACTTCCTGACACTTAAATCTATACTCGATGTTAACAAATTCCTCTTCTTGAGAAACGCTTTCCTTGCCATTGCCAGTCTACATTTTATATCCTCTCTACTTTGACCATCATCGGTTATTTTACTCCCTAAATAGCAAAACTCCTTTACTACTTTAAGTGTCTCATTTCCTAATCTAATTCCCTCAGCATCACCCGACTTAATTTGACTACATTCCATTATCCTCGTTTTGATTTTGTTGATGTTCATCTTATATCCTCCTTTCAAGACACTGTCAATTCCGTTCAACTGCTCTTCCAAGTCCTTTGCTGTCTCCGACAGAATTACAATGTCATCGGCGAACCTCAAAGTTTTTACTTCTTCTACATGAATTTTAATACCTACTCCGAATTTTTCTTTTGTTTCCTTTACTGCTTGCTCAATATACAGATTGAATAGCATCGGGGAGAGGCTACAACCCTGTCTTACTCCCTTCCCAACCACTGCTTCTCTTTCATGCCCCTCGACTCTTATAACTGCCATCTGGTTTCTGTACAAACTGTAAATAGCCTTTCGCTCCCTGTATTTTACCCCTCCCACCTTCAGAATTTGAAAGAGAGTATTCCAGTTAACATTGTCAAAAGCTTTCTCTAAGTCTACAAATGCTAGAAACGTAGGTTTGCCTTTTCTTAATCTTTCTTCTAAGATAAGTCGTAAGGTCAGTATTGCCTCACGTGTTCCAACATTTCTACGGAATCCAAACTGATCTTCCCCGAGGTCGGCTTCTACCAGTTTTTCCATTCGTCTGTAAAGAATTCGCGTTAGTATTTTGCAGCTGTGACTTATTAAACTGATAGTTCGGTAATTTTCACATCTGTCAATGAATGACGAGATCACCCAGGAAATGCGACGAAAACATTCCAAAGGTCATATGTTGCTGTACGGTGTTTGCTTTCAGACGTTGCACGCCATGCACTCCATTGGCCATCTGTCCAAAGGATCATAAAACGTGGTTCATCCGAAAAACACACCTGTCACTATTCAGTTCACGTTGGGTTCCGGTATTGGCGTGCAAATTCCATCCTTCGTCGGTGATGAATATCAGTCAGCAAGGGTCCATGGACCTGGCGTCTGTTAGGGAGGCCCATTCACAGCAACGTTAGCTAATTTGTCGTTGAGGAGCCATTGTTGGTAGCCACTTGGTTCATCTGGGTGCTCAGTTATTCAACAGTTGCACATGTATTCGCCGTTACACATTGCAACTTTGTTATTGATATTACCTATAATTATATTAACTAACTTCTTGGTCTGTTTTTGCTTTACGTCACTTCTGTATAACTATGCTTTCTGATGTAATATCTATGTAAATATTTTATTCAATATTTATTACAATTTATGTAATTGTAATTAATCTTTGGCTGTAGTTTGAAAAGTAATATACTGTGAAAGAATGAAAATGTTAAAACTTTAATAGCAATACTGGTGCTGCGTAGGAAATGTAGATCTGCAATCATGAAAAACTTGGAAGGAAGACCCTCTGCAACGAACCTGACTTGGCGGGGATAGATAAGGTGGATCTGGTGGTCGAACTGTAAGGCTCCTTTGTCGCAAGACAGTCGGTGGCTAGCAGATGTGGATGTAATTTGGCTCCTCGTTCAAGGCCTACGTTGGTTAGCTCTGTGCTGAGAAAATACTTCGCTAAGAAGAGAATTTTCAGAGCATGTTGCACAGCAACAGCCTCGTATACTTTTGCCGTCATTTTGAATAGCCGCAGGAGATCGACATTGAACCACCACCTTCATCTCAAAGAGTCAGTTGACCACTGTATAACTGCTTATACCAGTTATGTGTTTTCTTCTTCAATAAGTTTCTGTTCTTTAAACTTTGTGATGAGCACCCGTATTTATTCTTAGTCAGTTGCCTACATAGGATCATATCCCAAGTACTACGATATTTCCAAGTATTCTTGTAAGATGTCAAACAAATAACACACCTTACATCGAATTCCTGAAACAATTCTGGTTAACTCGATATGTCACATGACATAGTTACTTGTAAATGTATGAATTTTACTGATAGGAAAAGTGAAGTAAATAAACAACCTGACATTTCATGAATGTAAATCACTAACACACCCTAGTAATTACATGCAAGTAATTTCCTCGACCCAAGCTACGAGACGCAGTTCTGAGGGAAAGAAAATTTTTACGACGGAATGCCCTCCCGTGTTTGGCTGACACAGTGGGACATCTAGCAGACAATAAGACACCACTGCGTAGGCCACCGACAAAAGCAGCCCTTGTCCTTGCTTTTGACGACGACCCTTTGGAAAGCCTTTGTACAGGAACACAGCCAGAGATCGCAGATAAACGTCCAGAAAAACCCAACTCAAAACATTGGTGATTCATTGTAGCGACCTGCGTTAAAACTCGCATGAAAGAAAATGCTGTTTATCTCAGTATTACGTAGCAGAAGTTAAAGTCTGCCCTACAAAAGAAACGACGCGTGTGATAGGCTACAAAAACTCTATTGGGTGGAGATGTAACAAGTACGAACACCCTGATTGGCCAGAAAGAAATGCTTGGCCACGAACTTCGATATAGGTAAATTACAGACAGTAATTGGCTTCTTCTCTTGCAGAAAACTGTCAAGTGCTTGAGCAAGGTGACTCGCACCGCAATGAGACGATTTCGAGAGTCATTGTGTGAACACTTGTTCACGGGCTCGTCTTAGCTCGTAAGGAGTTACATTGCAAAGTCTCCTAGTATGGAGAATCGCACCGAGCACTGATAGTTAACGCTTGCGAGCGATTTGAGGGCAATGACGTACACGCTGTTCCAGCCAAATAGCATGTACCATGCCAATTAACTTAGCTAGGGAATAAATAGGAGTCTCGGCTCCACCGAAGACGTAAGAGACTTATCAGACTGGTGTTTGACAGTCGAGAGAGATTTAGAACAGATTCTCAGACTCACAACTCGCGCCGATGGCCACCACTGCCGCCGCTCGCGCCGCACCAACAAGTGATATTCAACTGACACTCGAACTACGGTCGTCTCCGTCTCTCCTTATTTTCGTACATTCAACCATGACCTGTAGTTAAACATATTCACGATTGTTGGGCTTAATTGAAGCAGTCCGATCTAAAGAAAAAGATTAATCAGCCACTGCAGAGTTAAGAACTGTTTCTATTGTGTACTTCTTTCTGTTTGCCATTTACCAACCCCCATTCAATTTTGGGTATTTTCATTGTGTATTTTAGCGTAATTGATGTCTGTGGCCCCAATTGTTTTTAATTTGTTTGTATTTTTATCGACCCCCAGATATGGTCATCAACCATCTTATCCTTAAAGAACCTTATAATAGTTAGGAATTTCGCTTCACAATTGTGAACACCCAGTATCAATATTTTACCATCCTGTACATAATTTTGCTTACATTGCTATGTCATGAAGTCATACTTAAAGTAACCTTAATAACGAAAATCTCAGATTTTCATTTTTGCTAACATATAGTTACATCTGTACACTAATTTCTGTTAGCAATAACGTTTCCTTTACAACGAGTGTAATGCAATCGACATTGAGATCATTGTCTGATTACATCAGTGTTCATATTGCTGCTGAGATGGTATCCTCCTACCTTGCAGGCCGTAGGTTCAACCCCAAATTCCTAAACCACACACAGAGAGTCCTTGCGCAACTGTGATAGGAAGATAGATCAGAACCAGTCTTACATTTGTTGTATCCCATCTTATTGAACTGAAAAGTCATTTCAGTAAACTTTCACTAAGCTAAATAAACTTTGTAGAATAACAAATTACATAATTATCAGTAAGCATAAGTTATGAAGTACTCCAAGTATTTTTCATAAATGTATAGTTAAAGTTTCTCCAGAGTTCAATTGCCAACAAACGATTTACAATATTCAGCTTAAAGATTACTCATATTGAAATCTCTGTACAATATTGCAGTTAGCTGCAATAACAGTGATGATGCAAAACAGTTACTGGCTAGTACACTTTGAAGTGCCACCGTGTGAATTAATTATTATGCAGCTTTGGAAGCAACAGCGTTTATAATTTCATGTGTATACAATTAATTGTGTTTCTCATATTGTGTTGGGACTAAAGTGTTCAGCCTTGATCTAAGTCTAATGATACATTAGTTTTCGGGTCCCCATGCTAATATCTGAGCCAGATTTAAATTTCATATTACAATAACAGTAGTCTAGAAGTACAGCTTTCATCCTTGTAACTCGTGTGTACTACAGTAAGCAGATAGCTGCAACTATTCAAACTACAACAGATATAGGTACCACACATCTCATTTGAGCTAAATAGTATAAGGAAGTGAATTCTCCTTGAGAATATCAGTAATAATCTCAAGAATTAATATAGTATTTTCCAATAATTAAACTCATAAAAGAACCACATGTCGAAGTTAGTGGTGCCATACAGCCCCTGATGTACGATATTTCTGAACCGAGGAAAAAACTTGATAGTGGCGTCCTCCACTCCCAATCAAGCGTTTGATATTCATGCCTACATGGAGGCACTCCAGCAGCCCCGACAGGCTGCCGCTGGCGCGCCACAGCGCCCCACCTGCAATGCTCGGTGTCGCCGCACATTCTACTAGCCATTTTTTTCTCTACGCCTGATCCAATATTTTTAATGACGTTGTAGTCGACTTAAAAATAATCGATTTTCAAGTATGTGTTCATTTGGTAGCGCATATCTTTCTGAACAGTTTGATACATTAAAACTTATGTGTTTGAGGAAATGTAAGACATTTTATTTGATCTTAAGTGTGCCAAAGTGCAGTGTGTGGAATTCAAAAGTGTATATTTTTGTAATGGAAGCCACCAAACCTATTTTCATGATAGTGAAAAAATTCCCTGTGGTGCCTCTCCTGCTCCTAGTCGTCCGTTTTGACATCCTACCCCCTCCCCCCGCCCCCCCCCCCCCCGTAAAAAAGGTTCCGAAAATTAACACTATTTATTTCCTATTAGCTAATAACTTTCTCCTCTTGTGACATAAAATTAAATATAGCAAACATAAAAACAGTAAAGAGAAGAGGCAGGCAAGACGGAACGCATTTCTTCACTCCTTAGGTCCCAGCATTTTTTTCTCTCTAATATTGTTACGGATTTACTCGGCGTGCCTTCCTTTCTGTGAAAGAATATATTACATCATCAAAGTTCGTCAACGTTTCGCTACATGAAAACCCAAAACGTCGCTCTCTGATACTGAAAAAGCTGTTAATAAGAGTAGTACCGAATACTGGTGTGGTTTCTCGATATGGTTACGTCTATTTTGTCACCATCTTCTAGATAAAACGTAATAGGCGTTCCTAATATTTCAGCAATTGTAACAGACGATAAATAAGCGAGACTGTTTTGGCACAAATGATCATTTTATCTACCTCATTGACATAAATAACACGACAGAATATAATTCACAAAGTACCAATATTAAATGCCTGTGAGGTCTATTACAAGCAAAAGGTTTTTTGTCAAGAAATAGTTTTACATTTCATTCATATGCTCCACTTTCTCAAGCATGTGATGGAAAGTATCAGCAGTACGAAATTTTTGTATAAATTTAGAAACGTCATGTTCTTCCACATAATTTGTGTGATGCTCCTTCATCGTTCTGACAAACAATCTTATCATCATTAAGCGCTGTAACAATTCCCGCCATTGTCAAAACGTATTCTCCAGTTAACTTCACAAGCCCTTCCAGAATCACCGGTTCAGTTATCCCGCAGTTATTCTCAGTTAGGTATTATTATGTGTATGTACAACACGTTTTCCGCGCGATTCCGAGAATAGAACTGGGAAAGAACTGGGAACTGGAGCTTAGCCGTGTAGCGATTTGGCAAAAAATTTTCTGCCAAAATTTCATTTTCTTGGAGACACCGAGAAGATAAAGGTTGCGGCAGCTTTCATAGTGTAATTTGACTTGCGTTGTACAATGACGTACTGCAGGAATGCGCCCCAGCTCGTCCCACATTCGTGTACTACTGAGCCGCCATCTCGAGTGATATGGAGCGGTGGAGTGCACTGCATCGAGCCTTTGCTGTTGTAAGTTATTTCAAGAATAACGACTCTGTTGTCCCTACCCAGCGACTATTTCGGCAACATTTCAACTTGGGAAGTCATGGGAAAAATCCAGATGGACGGACCATTGTTAGGTGCGTTCGTGCATTTCGAACAGCCGGTTCTGTCTGCAATGACAAACCCGGAAAAAGTGAAAGATCTGTGCGGACACCAGAAGCCGTGGAAAATGTTCGTGCTGCACTATTGCGTAGCCCAAAAAGATCTGCTCGCCGTCAAGCGCAAACTGTGCATATGTCCGATCGCTCATTCAGGAGAATATTGCACGAACATCTCCATTTTTACCCATATAAGCTGGAGATTGTTCAGGAAATTAGGCCTCGCGATTGGGTTTCACGCGAAACATTCTGCTTAGCCATGCGTGATCTCCTTCGTCAAAATCCACAAATATTGCGCACAATCCTGATGTCAGACCAAGCTCATTTCGAGTTATGTGGTTCAGTGAATAAACAGAATATGCGTTATTGGAGTGATGTAAACCAGCATGAACTGCACATCAAGCCCTTGCACAGTTCTCGCGTCACAGTGTGATGTGGAGTTGCCTCCTTTGGGATTACTGGCCCTTAATTCTTTGAGGATGACAGCGGTTTGGCTGTAAGTGTCACCAGTGAACGCAACCTAAAGATGCTGAAAGGCTTCGTTCTTCCCCAATTAGATATGGTCGATGTGGATAAGGAACTATCATGGTTTCAACAGGACGGAGCGACGTCGCATACAGCCAGAATTTGCATGGATTTCTTGCGACAGACATTTCACGGTAGAGTAATTTCCCGTTTTGGTGACATTTCCTGGCCGCCTCGCTCACCTGACCTTTCATGTGAAGACTTTTTCCTTTGGGGCTACCTGAAATTAGAAGTGTTCCGAAAACGTTGTGCAACCATTCCTGAGTTGAAGAATCGCATCAGAACTGCCGTCGGCAATGTCCCAGGGAATTCGTTACGAGGAATTATGGAAACCTTCCAACGCCGCCTAGATGAATGTGTTGTGCAGAGGGGGCATTATTTGACAGGAGTCATCTTAAAAAAGTAATCCACGCAATGGACAATGACTTACACATTAGTAAATGGCATACCTTTAACTATTAATTGACATAATAGGTAATAAATAAATTACAGTTACTGCCTGATGGTGCGTTTTTAATATCCTACTCTGAACGCTGTCGCACCCTGTACTTGTTATTCCTGTTAGTCGTCTATTTGCACTCTGGTTGTTTGAATCTGTGGATTTCGGTAATAATTATAACAACGCTTATTGTTTTCACGCCAATCAACCACATAAACAAACAGCGATTGGCATCCAACCGCTCGGGTTAATTCGGCTCAGCTCGTATAGTGCCATCCACTTTTGTCTGCAGTAAAGTTTTTTATTTCTACACGCCACGAGGATTCCCCTGGCAAAGACATCACGTACACTACGCACACATTCAAAACCCAACTTATGATTAGTTTCAGTTATCAACTTAGACTGTGTTAAAAAATGTTTAAAAACCAACAGGGACGCGTTTCAAAATCATATGAACAATCAATGGACGAACGTGCGCTGGGTGCTAAGCGCTTCATGAAAGAATATGAATTTGGCGCCTGGGGCAGATATCCCGGTTTGCCCCCCTCCCCCCACCACTACATCCGGATCTTCATAAACATTTGGCGTATTATTTGCAAAACATAAGTTCAGTATCAATTAAATTCAAACACAAGAGTCATCTTGGTACAACTTTACCTAATTAGTCTGGCGACCATTTCCTTCTGCGTAATCGCAGTTTACTTTATTACTAATAGAACCATGGCTCGATCCTCGTTTGTTCTGCTTTTGCTTCATTTCAAAGGAATCTTTCGGAAAACGAAAACAATACGATACCTTTCCATTATACATAGTCACCGTCACAAATTGACATGCTTTCACAGAATTATCGATATTGGCGTATTGCAAATTCAGTAGCCGTCATTAATCCTTGTAATCTATGGCCCGTGGTAAACCCACAGTTGCCTCGGCCCCGGTTTTGGATATCGTTGTTTTGTCGTGTACGGTATTCTTCAACTCCGTCGGCTCGTGAACATTCCATATACTTAGCCGTTTCGGAAATGCTTCCGCCATTTGCCCGAAAACTAATGATCACGTCCTTCTGGACGTTTCCGCATTACGACAGTGACTGAACTGTTTTCGGTGTCTCCCGACACGCTTTATATACCCTCCACTGCTAGTTGAAAGGTGGCTACACTGAGCCACAGCGCCAAAGATCGCGCTAGAGAGTATTGTTCCGCCGCCTCCACTGGCAGTGATTATTGAGACGTAGCGGCAAGCAGTTCTTGCCGAGAAGTTGTGGTGGACACTGCTTGTAGCTGAAGTTGGAGTGAGATGGGGTAGTAGTGAGTGTTTGTTCCATGTTTTATGCAGCTATGTGATGGGAGAGATAGCAGATGTTATTCTAATGGAGACATTGTAATGATCAGAGTGCATTTCGTCAATATAAATTAAGGTAACAAACTACTTTTATTCTTCTCTCTCATTATTTCAGTGACCTGAATAATGTGTCATTACAGGTTCAGTCAACAAAGCATCTGGCGTGTGTTCTTGTATTAGAGTGTAATTCTGATTTTCTTGCACAATTATAGTATTTCTAATTTTCTTTTATCACGTCAGTATAATTGGTATTTAAAAATTCGTGTCTTGTTGAAGAAGAACCGTGCCAGATGTGCGTTGAGTCATACTACCACATACAGAACAGTTACACTTGTGCTTTGTTGGTTTCGTAGGTTTTATAGTTGCTGGGGACTTAATTAATTAACTGTGTTGACGAAAATTTTCTTACATTCTTTGTTGTCATTTTAAGCAGTCAGATTGCGTACTAAAACTAGTCAGGGCCAGCCGTTTACGAGATTTGCGTAACCGGACAGACAGTAAAAAATTATTTTCATTAATATTTAACTAAGCCCCCATGCATGTAGCGACCGCTGCTTCGGATCGTCCCTTGGAATTCTTCTGATTGTAAAAATAGTAGACAGTAGTATTGTTGTAGTAATTTGTAGTTTAGTAATTGTAGTCTATATCGCATGTGTAGATTTGGTAATTGTCATTCTTCTTATGGTATTTCATAATTTAATTTTGTTGTCTTGTATACGCGTTTGACGATTTAGTGCAATTATTTCAATTGTTTGTCAATCGTGTTGGAAGGAAACATTTCGTGTGAATGGTATTGTTGGAGATAAAGTGTCATTGTGTGCAATTTTCATATAGTGACGAGTTTTGTATATTTTGTAAATGATTATGCGATCAATGAAAAAGGCAAAAATGATGAATAGTGAGAATGACGAAATTGTTAACATGGCGAACTCGCCAACACAGGAGAACAGTGTGATGGATAATGAAGTGGAAAACAATGTAATAAGTCGGGAAGATAGTCCGGAACCATTTCAAAATTTTTCTCAATCAGAAAATTCACAGAATACGAGATTAACGATAGAAGATTGTGGAATAGTATCGAACACAGATAGCTTTATGGCTATGCAGAAGGAAGTTAGTTTTGTGGGAAATGTTAGGGGCGAAAAGAATTTCGAGCAACTTAACATGGAGCAGTTGATGAGTGCAATATTAAATTTGGGATCTCGGTTAGAATCACAAATAGGAACAATTAAAACTGAGATAGGCACAATTAAAACTGATATGGGAACAATGGAAACACGGTTACACTCATTGGGATCACAGTTAGGATCTGAATTTAAAACAGAGATTGGAACTTTGGAAACACGGTTAGACTCACGAATAGGGACATGTTTCAAAAACATGAAAGATGAATTAAAGAAAGAAATTCGAGAAGAAGTACAACCGATTTTGAATGCTCACAATAATAGATTAGTTGCAGTAGAGATTAGACAAAGGGAACAGGATAGAGAACAGGAAGAAAGAGATCGCGTGATAGTACAGAAATTTTCAGAGTTAAATTTACAACGTGCAAAAGATAAGGAAGAAATATTTGAGAGAATCGAGGAATCCGTACCAAATGACAGATTAAATAACCTAACACAACAGTATGAACAGTTAACTACTAAATGTGTTAATACTGAAACGCGAGTCGCGACGCTTACGGAAGACGTAAATAAACAGAAAGAACAAATTGGTGACTTATCGGAAAGAGTGGAGGAGATTTCAGATAAATTGACAAGTCTTAGTTTAAATGGGGACAGAGATTCAGATGATACAGCACCATTGCCATTTGCAGAAACCGAAGAGTACCAGAACATAAATAAGCATGTTGAAAATCAGGGAAAATTTAATGAACGCGTTAAAAGGGAAGTGGAGGTATTACGAAAGCAAGTCAAACAAATTGAAGGCGAAATCGCAGGAAAAGACAGCAGAAGAAATTTAGAATCACAGATAGCAGAAGGGTTTGAGGAAAATAATTTGTTTCATTTACGAGAAGCAACAAGAGAGCACCAGGCGCGCGAACTTGACAATAATCGACATTCGGACTGGGACAGACGCGGTAGGTCTTTGTCGCCACGAGGCGAAAACTTTGACTATAAACACTTTTTGACTGTTCGGAAATTTAAGATCTTCCGCAATTCTAAGAATGACATACATCCATGTGCATGGTTAGATCAATTTATGTACGCACTTCCGCCAAATTGGCCATTAAGTCACAAACTAGAAATTATGTGCAGCTATTAATGTCCTCAGGGGATTCACTACTCTAAGTGAATATGTGCCGTAGCGAGCATAGGGCCCCGAGCTGTAGTGGTGCTATTTCCCTTTTAGTTTTCTGTACCGCTGCCTACTCTTTTACTATTCTTTGCATCTATCGAAACAACTCTTCAACTATCAATCTATCTAGAGAGCGTGTAAAAAAAAATAACCGGATATGACTATTTTACCCAAAAGTGACTTTGGAATTTACCGTTTGGACTTACTATATTTTCTGCAGCATTCATTTGTAGTTTAAACGAAATTTTACCTGTTTATCTTCGTGACAATATTATTTCATATGTTCACGATATTCTTATTGCTAAACATTCTTGGAGTGAGCATAACAAAATTTTGGATTCATTATTACGTATTTTTGCAAGAGTTGGCATTACAGTGAACTTAGAAAAATCTGAATTTGGTCGTTCTCAGGTGAAATTTCTCGGTCACATTATTTCTACAGAAGGTATTCTTCCTGATACAGAGAAATTAGACGCTATTCGTAATTATGCTGTTCCTACCACAAAACGTGATGTTCGTAGTTTCCTTGGTGTCTGTAATTTTCTTCGACGCTTTGTTAAATTGGACGATTTGGCCACACCTCGTTTATGTGAACTATCTGGAAAGAAATCTAATTGGTGTTAGGATGAGGAAGCTCAGTCAGAATTTGAACAACTCCGTGATGCTTTAGTTGCTGCTCCACTTCTTTCACATCCGGATTTATCTAAAGATTTTTGTTTGGCGACGGACTCATCATACAAAGGCCTAGGTGCACATTTATTTCAAGAGATAGAAGAAAACGGCGTTGTAGTCCAGAAAACTATTGCATTTGGAAGTCGTGTTCTCTCTAAATCAGAAAAGAATTATTCGATTACGGAACTTGAAGCTTTGGCTGTTGTTTGGGCTTTTACAAAATTTCGCACATTTTTGTTTGGCAGACATACTAAGGTTTACACCGATCATCGAGCACTGGAATTTCTTATCTCAACAAAATTAACTCACGGCAGATTGTCACGATGGGCGTTGTACCTACAGGAATTTGACTTTAGTATTGTTTACATACAGGGTTCTTCAAATATTGTTGCTGATGCTTTATCACGTGCACCTATGGGTTTGAAACAAAGTGCTGAAGAGGACTGCAAGGAAAACAATTATTGTTTGATGTATATTCAAGGTGTTGCGTTTGAGAACTTTATTTCGTCTTCGCTCCAGGACATCGCTAAGGAGCAAAATAAGGATCCAATCTGGAAGGACATTAAGGAGAAGTGGAGGAGAAAGGAAAGCGTAGCGATTAGACAGCATTATTTAGTTCGCAACGACATTCTTTTTAAACGAAAATCGGTCGACAACTCTGTTTGGTTAGTTTGTATTCCTGATGAGTGGGTTAATAAGCTGATGTGGTATACGCATTTCAGTTATGCACACTTTGGTCCCAGAAAATGCTTTCATAAATTACGAGAAAATTGCTACTTCAATAATATGGAAAAACGTATTCGATTTGTTCTTGCCAAATGCAAATTATGTCAAAAGGCTAAGCCGCCAACAGTTTCTCACAGAGCACCGTTGTTCCCTATCATTCCAGCGAAATTAAAGGACATGGCTGCAGTTGATTTGTTCGGTCCAGTGGTTCGTTCTACTAATGGTTTTGCGTACATTTTCGTAGCAGTGGAGTTGACGTCAAAATATGTGTGTTTTACACCTTTACGCAAAGCAACAGCTCGTTCTGTATCTAACGCTTTCATCAAACATTTTCTTAAAGAAGTTGGTCATGTTGATAAGGTTATATCAGATAATGGATCACAGTTTCATTCTAAAATTTGGCTTCGTACTCTACGGCGTCGTAAAATTAAACCAATTTTCATTTCACTTTTTCACCCCCAATCTAACGCTTCAGAGAGATGGATGAAGGAAATCAATGAATTGTGTCGTCTTTATTGTCATCAGAATCACAGAATGTGGGATCAGTATCTTCATATTTTTCAAAACATTCTGAATGAACTCCCTAATGATTCAACTTCTTTACCGCCTATACTGGTATTAAAAAATAAAGCACCGACAAATCGCATTTCTGAAATCGTTCCTTTTCCGCCTTCACGGAAACTGCGGCATTCTGAAGTTGTGAATCTGGCTCTACAAAATATTGCATCTGCGGCTGCTAGAAGAGAGAAATCAGCTAAGCGTCCTGGTCGTTCAAAAATCTTGTCAGTTGGTCAGAAGGTGTTAATTAAGTCTCATCGTTTGTCTCACAAAGGAAAAGGCTTGTGTCGCAAATTTTTTCTGCTTTATAATGGCCCATATAGAATTCGCAAAATTATTCATGATAACACTGTTGAAGGAGAAACTCTTAAATCACGACGCTCTAAGGGAATACATCATATATGAAACGTTAAAATTTTTGTGGAATGACATACTTGTGAGAAACTAACAGCTAGATGTAAACATGCGGAGAGTACAAAGGATACCGCGCTGTGTTTTGGCGGCGGCATATACTCAAAGCAACAGTCAAGTCTGCGCGCCGCACAAGGCAGTCGTTTACCGCAAACAATTGCTTTCTACGTCACGCGCCTACAGCTGATCGAGCGCTCGGTGCGAATGCATTGACAGCCATAAACAAATACACAGTCTAATTTCTCCGACTAAATTCAGTATAAAGCTATAGTGACTTGATGAATTCTGTTATTAACATTCAGTATTTTTCAGGATACGGTTCTATAAAATATTTAAGAACTTCAGGTAAATTCTGTGCATGTCCGACGTTAACACGACTTGCTATCCAGAAAATTTCAGGAAAAATGTCATTTCGAAGAAGAAAGTAATAAACTAAAAAGGTAATTATTAATTGAGTTTATTTTTCAGGTAACACATTTCCACTTAGGTACGTACTTTAGACGTAATTTGCTGCTCGCGATTACGTTATTCATACTTTGTACTAATTTCATGTTCTATGAATTTACTTGTGAAGCGACGTGCTTGCGTACGTTAACTGATTTTGACAATGATTATTAATGAACTGGGTTGTAACTTGTGTATATTATGCATCGCTTGACTGCACTGCTTTTTCACTGATGTCATATTTTTTAATTATGTGCCTGCTGTGCTTATTTATTTAAATTATAATTGTCACCTGATTAATTGTGCTGATGTGGTTAGGTATGTAAGTTATACTTTGTGATTTATCTGCTTGCGCCTTCATGTTTACTTATTTGCTTGCGCCTTCATGTTTACTTATTAAGATTACATATGAACATTTATTTGCTTACGGTGATACGATGCTGATGACCTGTTTATTACGTAAGATATGTTTGCTGCTATGCGTATGGATTGCATATTTATACATTTCTGTTTGTTGTCACAACTACTCTTTAATTTGGTATATAGAAATGCTGTTGTACTGTGTATGAACATAGAGTTTAGGTTACACTATGGTATTAGTTACAGATTGTTCGCTTGGCAGAGCCTCAGTGTAATAATTGTGCTGCATCCACTTGTTGACATTCTGTTCACTACTGGTATATTTACTCGCTATTGCTTGTTTTGCTTACGCTCAGTGCTTTATATTTTAACATAAGAAAATGAACTACAGTAATTCGACGAGCGACTTTAGTACAAGAAACGTCATAGAAGTCACATGAGCTGGAGGTTTTATGGCATCTATATAAATTTGTTCTAATAGAAAGGAAGCTAACGACATGACATACCAACACAGTTATTACACTGCATTTTCGTGAGCAATTGAAATAGGAAGTGACACTTGACATAAGAAATACTCCACATGTTTGCTTCTGTTTGCCATAATTCTTGAAGTGGTGTACACACTGTGAAATATTAGGATCATTCACACTCCGTAATCGTACTTAATTACTGAGAGTTATTCGAACTAAGTCTGTTAGAGGTCATGTATGCATTCTTTGTTTATAATTCATAATGAGTAGAAGATTTTGGTCAGATGGATTACACAGAGGTTGTGTGTTGACAGTGTGTCTTCGGATTGTATGGGATGATGAGGTTTGCATTAGGATTTTATCTGTACTTATTCGAGGAGACTGACTAGAGGAAAGAGTTGTTATGGAAGTGAAATAATACTGGCAATAAGGTTTATATGTATCGACGTATTGAAGAGGTATTATTCAGGTATTGAGATTATATGAAGTTGATTGGAGTTTTGGTGTGTAAGAGATAAAGTAAGTGAGGGGCATTTTTTTTTTTTGGTCTATATGGAACAAGGAGGATGAAGATAGCAGACTAGAACACTAAAATGGAAGGAAGATTGTCTACACACACTTTGTTAAATCACTAAGCAGTATGTACTTTTTTTTTGGAGAGAGGAAGCATTGCATATCTTGGCACACTGACAGTTGTTCAGCAACCGTACATTTTGATCTGGCTTGGCAAACATTGGTCTTGACATGATGACTATGACGTTGACTTAACTATTATTGACTGTTATACATTGCTGCCACTATTACTTGATACACATGATGAACATGAAATTTTTACAGAAGTGCATGTACACAGTTAACACTATTCAATTACACAGTAGTACTTAATGTGGATGAAAGATGAGTGAGTGCGTTTTGTGTGTTTTCCTTTCCTAATCCTACCCACCTATCTCCTAAATATTATTTTATTTGTTTGTAGTGGGTTGCACTGACACTCATAAATATTATAGCTTTACTGATATTTGAGTATTTGTAGTAGTAATATGACAATTATCTGATATCATTTGTGTGTTTATTAGAATTTGTATGTTTAGTGTAAGAGCATTGTAAAAGCATTTGTATGTGTATTCAAACTATTGTTCATGCTTGGACTGTCTGAGTAGTGATAGTAAATATTATGGACTGTTACTTGTACTTTTTCTACATGATTGGTGCCACTAGGACATGTTTAATTTCTGCTGAGGAACAGTGTGATCAGTGATAGTTGTTTAATTTCTGCTGAGGAACAGTGTGATCAGTGATAGTTGTTTAATTTCTGCTGATGAACTGTGTGATCAGTGATAGTAAATATTATGGACTGTTACTTGTACTTTTTCTACATGATTGGTGCCAATAGGACATGTTTAATTTCTGCTGATGAACAGTGTGATCAGTGATAGTTGTTTAATTTCTGCTGATGAACAGTGTGATCAGTGATAGTGAATATTATGGACTGTTACTTGTACTTTTTCTACATGATTGGAGCCACTAGGACATGTTTAATTTCTGCTGATGAACTGTGTGATCAGTGATAGTGAATATTATGGACTGCTGTCTGCACCTACTCAACATTGCTGGGTGCCACTGATGGACTGCTTCTACTGAAATGATGTCACCTGTTGGAGTCTGCACCTGTTCCACAATGCTGGGTGCCATTGATGGACTGCTTCTACTGAAATGATGTCACCTGTTGGAGTCTGCACCTACTCAACATTGCTGGGTGCAACTGATGGAACTGATTCTACTGAAATGATGTTACTTCTTGCTGTCTGCACCTACTCAACATTGCTGGGTGCCATTGATGGACTGCTTCTACTGAAATGATGTCAACTGTTGGAGTCTGAAACTACTCCACATTGCTGGGTGCCACTGATGGACTGCTTCTACTAAAATGATGTCACCTGTTGGAGTCTGCACCTGTTCCACAATGCTGGGTGCCACTGATGGACTGCTTCTACTGAAATGATGTGACCTGTTGGAGTCTGCACCTACTCAACATTGCTGGGTGCCACTGATGGACTGCTTCTACTGAAATGATGTCACCTGTTGGAGTCTGCACCTGTTCCACAATGCTGGGTGCCACTGATGGACTGCTTCTACTGAAATGATGTGACCTGTTGGAGTCTGCACCTGTTCCACAATGCTGGGTGCCACTGATGGACTGCTTCTACTGAAATGATGTCACCTGTTGGAGTCTGCACCTACTCAACATTGCTGGGTGCCATTGATGGACTGCTTCTACTGAAATGATGTCACCTGTTGGAGTCTGCACCTACTCAACATTGCTGGGTGCCACTGATGGACTGCTTCTACTGAAATGATGTCACCTGATGCTGTCTGCACCTACTCAACATTGCTGGGTTCCACTGATGGACTGCTTCTACTGAGATGATGTCACTTGTTGCTGTAGCACCTATTCAACATTGCTGGGTGCTACTGCTGGAACTGTCAACTACTTGTTGTAAAACATTTTATGTGAATATTTGTATAAACTGATTTTTTGTGTATTACTGTTTGTGAAAAGTTATAAGACTCTTACCTGTACATATTCGTCATTGCTGACGCTATTGATTGAACTGTTTAACCACATAATACTTGTGTAAACTATTATGTAAAGTCACATGTATGAAAGAATTTGTATTGCTTAGTGTATTTTATATATTAGGCTATTGAAAGGTCAGTGCAAAGCCAAAATTTTATCTAGTTATATGATATTTACGTATTAATATTATTTTTTTATTTTTGTCTGTATTTTTTTGACGAATTTGGTGGTATTTTCACCACCAATGCTGGCAAAAATACCATCAAATTCTAGCCTATGAAGGAAGGGCATATGAAAGTGGCTACACTGAGCCACAGCGCCAAAGATCGCGCTAGAGAGTATTGTTCCGCCGCCTCCACTGGCAGTGATTATTGAGACGTAGCGGCAAGCAGTTCTTGCCGAGAAGTTGTGGTGGACACTGCTTGTAGCTGAAGTTGGAGTGAGATGGGGTAGTAGTGAGTGTTTGTTCCATGTTTTATGCAGCTATGTGATGGGAGAGATAGCAGATGTTATTCTAATGGAGACATTGTAATGATCAGAGTGCATTTCGTCAATATAAATTAAGGTAACAAACTACTTTTATTCTTCTCTCTCATTATTTCAGTGACCTGAATAATGTGTCATTACAGGTTCAGTCAACAAAGCATCTGGCGTGTGTTCTTGTATTAGAGTGTAATTCTGATTTTCTTGCACAATTATAGTATTTCTAATTTTCTTTTATCACGTCAGTATAATTGGTATTTAAAAATTCGTGTCTTGTTGAAGAAGAACCGTGCCAGATGTGCGTTGAGTCATACTACCACATACAGAACAGCTACACTTGTGCTTTGTTGGTTTCGTAGGTTTTATAGTTGCTGGGGACTTAATTAATTAACTGTGTTGACGAAAATTTTCTTACATTCTTTGTTGTCATTCTAAGCAGTCAGATTGCGTACTAAAACTAGTCAGGGCCAGCCGTTTACGAGACTTGCGTAATCGGACATACAGCTACAAAAAAAAAAAAAAAAAAAAAATTTCATTAATATTTTAATTAAGCCCCCATGCATAGTGCAGCTGCCTGCCGTCAGTGAGCTTTTACTGCATGTTGACGTCGAACGTAGGCGGTGATCATACTAATGTGACTGGACAGTCAACTTTCATTAGTGTATAATACATAAAAGCCAGAATTCTCGTCATCATACGACCATTGTAACGCTATAGAAGTGATTACATATTGACCTATATGCTTTCACGTTCCCGAAAAACAAGACTGTCAGACAAGTTGATAGTTCACAATCTAAGCTTATTTCCGTTGGCAATTTTTTACACCAGATAAGACGCGATCTGCATATTTTTCGGCATTGCAGTTGCAATTTGGCGTATCCACCACGTTTACACGGAGCAAATGTTTCGTACTGCAACCAAGACTAAATTTCAGTCTCGATCAGCGACAGAAAATTTCTGGAACATTTACGGACGAAGTGTCGTTACTGTCGTAGAATCTATTACTTCACGTAGCTGCAGTGCTGTTCTCTATGTAGCTTATATCTTATCTGTTCTACTAAGCACTTTGCCTTCACCTTTTTATCTTCAAGTGTGACATAAAGCCGAGAATGAGGACATGCACTGGCGGAAAGAAATGAAAGAGGAAGCCGCTTGGTAGAATTTTTCACATCATCATTTACACTTGGCCTAAGAATCATTTAGATGGTCGTATACATGGAAGAGAACTGGAGACACTGGAAGGTTGCAGAGTTTTCCAACTGCAGTTTCCATGAAAATACTATAGACGAAGCGGTCATAAGTTTTCTTAAGTCTTGAGCACACTTTTATTATTTCCAGAAACGCCTTTCACGTTTCGAGTTTCTATCATTTTCCGAGGCAGTGTTATGTCAATCACATAAAATTGTTTATTAGATACATTGTATCATGTCAACATTATCAATCACGAGACAAGTGCATGCAATGTATTTAATGAACAATTTATATGACTGACATAACACTGGTTTTGAAAATGACGGAATGTCGAAACGTTTAAGGTGTTTTTGGAAAAGATGTGGTCAAGACATAAAAAACGTTTTAAACTGAAAGACATTTCCAGGGACAGGTATGGACTCGAACGATAACTAATGGTTATGAACTGTAGATTAAAACTATAGAAATTGCAAATAGGTAGGGCTGGTTCAAATGGCTCTGAGCACTATGCGACTTAACTTCTGAGGTCATCAGTCGCCTAGAACTTAGAACTAATTAAACCTAACTAACCTAAGGACATCACACACACCCATGCCCGAGGCAGGATTCGAACCTGCGACCGTAGCGGTCGCTCGGTTCCAGACTGTAGCGCCTAGAACCGCACGGGCACTCCGGCCGGCAAATAGGTAGTAAATTAAGGAGACAGGACCTGGATAAATAGTAAAAACTAGACGTTATTGATAGTTTCAGAGGGAATATTAGGTGAAGTTTGACTGAACCAGGGGAAAGGAAGAGAATATAAGACGAATGGGTAGCTTTGGGGGATGAGAAAGTGAATGTGGCAGACAATCAAATAAGTAAAAAGACAAGACCTACTAGAGATCATTTGAAAACACGGGAAATATCGAACTTAACTGATGAAAGAAGAAAATATAAGAATGTAGCAAATGGGACAGATTAAAAAGAATACAGATGTCCAAAAAATGTGAGTGACAAAAATTCCAAAATGTCTAAGCGTAAATTGCTAGAACACAAATGCAAGGCCATACAAACTGGCGTACTGGCGGGAAGATAGAAGTCATCTGTTAAAAAATTGAAGCAACCTTCGGAGAAAAGAGAAGGAGCTGAACGAATGCCAAGAGCTCAGATGGCAAGCTTGCACTGAGCAATGTAGGGAAAGCTTAAAGTAGCAAGGAATATGTAAGGGAAAATGTACAATGTTGTTGAAAGAGATAAGGAGGTAAATGAAGATGAGATGAAAGACGTGATACTACGAGAAGAATCTGACAGAACATTGAAAGACCGAGTGGAAACAAGGTGCCTGGAGTAGACAATATTCCCTCAGAGTTATTGAGAAGTTTGAGAGAGCCAACCATGACAAAACTATTCCACCCAGTGTGGAAGATATATGATACAGGCGAAACATTCTCACACTTAACGGAGTAGGTAATAGTTACAATTCTCGAAATGTCAGGTGCTGACAGGGATGAATACCACTGAATAATCAGTTTAATAAGTCACAGCTGCAAAACAGTGACGCGAGTGAAACAGGAAAGGAAATGACAAGTAGTGGTACATGATACCCTCCGCCACTCTCGCGGAGTATCTGTGTAGATGTAAATCTGGAAAGAGTTGTAGAAGCCGACCCTGTGGAAAGATTAGTTTGGGTTCCGGAAATATGTAGGGTATATCGAGGCAATACTGAGCCTGTGACTTATCTTAGAAGATAGGTTGTAGAAACTCAAACCTACGCTTATTGCGTTTGTAGGTTTAGAGAAAGCTTTTGTCAATAATGACTGTACAGCATTCGTCGTAATTTTTAAGGTTGTTGTTGTTGTTGTGGTCTTCAGTCCTGAGACTGGTTTGATGCAGCTCTCCATGCTACTCTATCCTGTGCAAGCTTCTTCATCTCCCAGTACCTACTGCAACCTACATCCTTCTGAATCTGCTTAGTGTATTCATCTCTTGGTCTCCCCCTACGATTTTTACCCTCCACGCTGCCCTCCAATAAATTGGTGATCCCTTGATGCCTCAGAACATGTCCTACCAACCGGTCCCTTCTTCTGGTCAAGTTGTGCCACAAACTTCTCTTCTCCCCAATCCTATTCAATACTTCCTCATTAGTTACGTGATCTACCCATCTAATCTTCAGCATTCTTCTGTAGCACCACATTTCGAAAGCTTCTATTCTCTTCTTGTCCAAACTATTTACTGTCCATGTTTCACTTCCATACATGGCTACACTCCATACAAATACTTTCAGAAATGACTTCCTGACACTTAAATCTATACTCGATGTTAACAAATTTCTCTTCTTCAGAAACGCTTTCCTTGCCATTGCCAGTCTACATTTAATATCCTCTCTACTTCGACCATCATCAGTTATTTTGCTCCCCAAATAGCAAAACTCCTTTACTACTTTAAGTGTCTCATTTTCTAATCTAATTCCCTCAGCATCACCCGACTTAATTCGACTACATTCCATTATCCTCGTTTTGCTTTTGTTGATGTTCATCTTATATCCTCCCTTCAAGACACCATCCATTCTGTTCAACTGCTCTTCCAAGTCCTTTGCTGTCTCTGACAGAATTACAATGTCATCGGCAAACCTCAAAGTTTTTATTTCTTCTCCATGGATTTTAATACCTACTCCAAATTTTTCTTTTGTTTCCTTTACTGCTTGCTCAATATACAGATTGAATAACATCGGGGAGAGGCTACAACCCTGTCTTACTCCCTTCCCAACCACTGCTTCCCTTTCATGTCCCTCGACTCTTATAACTGCCATCTGGTTTCTGTACAAATTGTATATAGCCTTTCGCTCCCTGTATTTTACCCCTGCCACCTTTAGAATTTGAAATAGAGTATTCCAGTCAACATTGTCAAAAGCTTTCTCTAAGTCTACAAATGCTAGAAACGTAGGTTTGCCTTTTCTTAATCTTTCTTCTAAGATTAGTCGTAAGGTCAGTATTGCCTCACGTGTTCCAGTATTTCTACGGAATCCAAACTGATCTTCCCCGAGGTCGGCTTCTACTAGTTTTTCCATTCGTCTGTAAAGAATTCGTGTTAGTACTTTGCAGCTGTGGCTTATTAAGCTGATTGTCCGGTAATTTTCACATCTGTCAACACCTGCTTTCTTTGGGATTGGAATTATTATATTCTTCTTGAAGTCTGAGGGTGTTTCGCCTGTCTCATACATCTTGCTCACCTTATGGTAGAGTTTTGTCAGGACTGGCTCTCCCAAGGCCGTCAGTAGTTCCAATGGAATGTTGTCTACTCCGGGGGCCTTGTTTCGACTCAGGTCTTTCAGTGCTCTGTCAAACTCTTCACGCAGTATCGTATCTCCCATTTCATCTTCATCTACATCCTCTTCCATTTCCATAATATTGTCCTCAAGTGCATCGCCCTTGTATAGACCCTCTATATACTCCTTCCACCTTTCTGCTTTCCCTTCTTTGCTTAGAACTGGGTTTCCATCTGAGCTCTTGATGTTCATACAAGTGGTTCTCTTATCTCCAAAAGTCTCTTTAATTTTCCTGTAGGCAGTGAAAGTGTACACTGAGCAAGCAGCAACGAAACCGAGGATAAATTTATATAGGAAATTAAAGTTCATGGAGAAGAAATAAAAAATTGAGGTTTGTCTATGACACTGTTATTTTATCAAAGACGGTATAGGACTTGAGAGGGCAATTGAACGGAATGGATTTTTAAGGTGTCAGGAATAAAAAAACAGAGACCGATAGGTCTTTTACAATTTTTACAGAAACCAGACGCTAGTTACAAAAATTGCAGTACACGGAAGGGTAGCAATTGTTGAGAAGTGAATAAGACAAGGTTGTAGCCTTTCGACAATATTATTGAAAGTGTACACTGAGCAAGCAGCAACGAAACCGAGGATAAATTTATATAGGAAATTAAAGTTCATGGAGAAGAAATAAAAAATTGAGGTTTGTCTATGACACTGTTATTTTATCAAAGACGGTATAGGACTTGAGAGGGCAATTGAACGGAATGGATAGTGTCTTGAAAAGAGGTTATAAAATGAATATCAACCGAAGTGAAACATAGATAATGAACTGTAGTCGATTTAAATCAGGCAACACTTAGGAAATTAGATTAGGAAACAAGAAACTTAAAGTAGTACATGAGTTTTGGTTTATGGACAGCAAAGTAAATGATGACGGCCGAAGAAGAGTGGATATAAAATGCAGGCTGGCAACAGCAAGAAAACCATTTTTGAAAAATAGAAATTTGTTAACTTGTAATATAAATTTAAATGTTATGATATATTTTCTGAAGGTATTTGTCTGGACTATAGCCTTTTACCGAAGTGAATCGTGGACAATAGCAGTTCCGACAAGAAGAGAACAGAAGCTTTTGAAATGTGGTGCTACAGAAGAATGCTGAAGATTAGACGGGTAGATCAAGTAACTTGGTGCTAAATCGAATTGCAGTAAAAAAAGAAAATTATGGCACAACTCGACTAAAAGGAGGTATCAGATAGCACACGTCGTGAGACATCAACGAAATGTCAGTTTGGTAACGCAGGTAAGTGTGGGGAATAAACTGTAGAGAAAGAGCAGGTTCAAAACAATGTACATTGCAGCAGTTACCCAGAGATGAAAAGCTTACACTGGGTAGCGTATCATGGAGAGCAGCGTCAAACCAGCTGTCGGACTGAAGACCACAACAACAACAACAAAGTGGAGCCATTTGGGTTTGTGTAGGAGCAACACTTAACGGGCCAGTTGCCTTTCTGTAACGCCTGTCAAGGGACCGGAACACGTACTTTCTAGGGAATGTTGCAAAATCTATTGGCCACTACTCAGGATTTAAATGCAACTACCCTAGAAACATTAGATTACTTTGCTTTGCTTGCATCAAGCTATAAAGACGGAAAAGGGAGGTGTTACATCATAAAGCACCAGCCCAAAATGTATTAAACTTCGTAGAGATGTTCATCACGTAAAGCGTATAAAATGATGAAACTTTCATTCATTCGGATAGGATGTCTTGTCATGCCCAAAACAGATGCTGTGTTAGTTTATGAAGATCGCTGACTGAAAATATGAGGTGCGTTCCGCTCTGATATACACTTCATTTAATCCGATCATTAATGGTGCGCCATTTGACTCATAATTACAGTTGAAAGTAGACAGTACTTTGGTCTAACCGTAGGTGGCAGGACAATCACTAGAAATTTTATCACTATCTGTTCAAAAAATTCCGGAACATTCGTCATTTCGATCCAATGGTACGTTGCAGCGAAATGCGCTTGGCATCCCTGCATACGCCTTTGTTTAATGTTTAACTGCCGGAAGTTTCGTTGTTGCATGTCTGTTAGTTATTGTTTAGTGCTGCACTGAGCAGAACGCTGTGTCACGCAGTTTTCGAATTTCGAGATGGCAGAGTTAGAGGAGTAAGGCGTGAAAGTCAAGAAAACTTTCACAGAGACACAACAAACGATGCAGGAAGCCTACGGTGATGAGTGGTTAACCAGTACTATGTTACGAATGGTCCACAAGAATTAAAAACAGCCGGACGGAAGTTAAAGGTGACCCTCGTTCAGGACACCCTTCGACGTCTACGGACGACGCTCATGTCAGGAACGTTAGCGGAAATTGTGCGTGTCATTCGAATACTGAGTGTCCGAGAGACTGCAGAAGAATGTAACATTTCAGTTGGATCATGTCATGGAATCCTGACACAGCTTCATGGAATGCATCGTGTTGCCGCTGATTTCGTCCCACGGCTCCTGAGTGGAGACCAGAAAGACCTTCGCCTCGTAATCTGTGAAAGTTTTTTGGATTGCGCAAATGAGAACGAGATATTCCTTAAGAGAATCCTAACTGGTGATGAGACGTGGCTCTATGATTATGAAGTTGATACTAAGGTTCAATCTTCACAATGGGTCGGGAAAGGTTCTCCAAGATCAAAAACCCTCATCAGGTCAGGTCAAATGTCAAGGCCATGCTGACAGTTTTCTTTGACTTTAAAGGATTAGTTCATCATGAATTCGTGCCACAGGGTTCAAAAAACGGTTCCAATGGCTCTGAGCACCATGGGACTTAACTTCTAAGGTCATCAGTCCCCTATAACTTAGAACTACTTGAACCTGAGTAACCTAAGGACATCACACACATCTATGCCCAAGGCAGGATTCGAACCTGCGACCGTAGCGGTCGCGCGGTTCTAGACTGTAGCGCCTAGAACCGCTCGGCCACCCCGGCCGGCTCGTGACACAGGGACATGTTGTTAATCGACGGTGCTAAAAGGACGTGTTCCGACGCCTGCGAGAAAATGTGAGAGGGAAACGGCCTGAAATGTGGCGAGACAATTCATGGCTCTTGCATCACGATAACGTACACGCACATTCATCCCTGTTGGTTCGTGACTGCTGCACAAAAGAACGAAATCGCTGCACGGCCTCATCCTCCATACTCTCCAGACCTGGTCCCTGCAGAATTTTTATTTATTTCCAGAGTTGAAGATCTCGTTGAAAGGACGAAGATTTGCAACGACAGACGAGATGAAAGAAAATTCGCAGAAGGCACTTCGTGCGAACCAGCAAGAGCCATACCGAGACTGCTTCCGGAAGTGGAAACGGCGTTGGGAGCAGTCTATCACTGTGCAGAGTATTTCGAAGGAGACAATGCACAATATGCAGAAGGTAAGCGTAGCAAAATTTTGTGGACAAAGTTCCGAAATTTTGAAGAGACCTCGTTCAGTCCATTTTCCCAACAGCTGTCATAACGAGAGCGGACAACATGGAATGAGACCATACGGGACAGTGTTTCTTTTTTTTTTTTTTTTACAACGTGGTTTCTGTAAAAGGAAGATGCAAACACTGCGAATACTCACAGGCAATTGGTGGCAATATGTAGGAACGGCCCAATGGGTGGGAGAACCGTGCCTTCGCCTAGGACGACAAGTTTTTGAAAGCGGTAAAACATTAAATTTCAATGTGGCTCCAAAAGGGTGAATTAAACAAGACAATGAAACTTTTTACATAAATTAAAAGGTGTAGGAATAAGTTGAAAAAAAAAACAGTCAGAACATCTAGTGTCTCACCGGAAACTACACTCCTGGAAATTGAAATAAGAACACCGTGAATCCATTGTCCCAGGAAGGGGAAACTTTATTGACACATTCCTGGGGTCAGATACATCACATGATCACACTGACAGAACCACAGGCACATAGACACAGGCAACAGAGCATGCACAATGTCGGCACTAGTACAGTGTATATCCATCTTTCGCAGCAATGCAGGCTGCTATTCTCCCATGGAGACGATCGTAGAAATGCTGGATGTAGTCCTGTGGAACGGCTTGCCATGCCATTTCCACCTGGCGCCTCAGTTGGACCAGCGTTCGTGCTGGACGTGCAGACCGCGTGAGACGACGCTTCATCCAGTCCCAAACATGCTCAATGGGGCACAGATCCGGAGATCTTGCTGGCCAGGGTAGTTGACTTACACCTTCTAGAGCACGTTGGGTGGCACGGGATACATGCGGACGTGCATTGTCCTGTTGGAACAGCAAGTTCCCTTGCCGGTCTAGGAATGGTAGAACGATGGGTTCGATGACGGTTTGGATGTACCGTGCACTATTCAGTGTCCCCTCGACGATCACCAGTGGTGTACGGCCAGTGTAGGAGATCGCTCCCCACACCATGATGCCGGGTGTTGGCCCTGTGTGCCTCGGTCGTATGCAGTCCTGATTGTGGCGCTCACCTGCACGGCGTCAAACACGCATACGACCATCATTGGCACCAAGGCAGAAGCGACTCTCATCGCTGAAGACGACACGTCTCCATTCGTCCCTCCATTCACGCCTGTCGCGACACCACTGGAGGCGGGCTGCACGATGTTGGGGCGTGAGCGGAAGACGGCCTAACGGTGTGCGGGACCGTAGCCCAGCTTCATGGAGACGGTTGCGAATGGTCCTCGCCGATACCCCAGGAGCAACAGTGTCCCTAATTTGCTGGGAAGTGGCGGTGCGGTCCCCTACGGCACTGCGTAGGATCCTACGGTCTTGGCGTGCATCCGTGCGTCGCTGCGGTCCGGTCCCAGGTCGACGGGCACGTGCACCTTCCGCCGACCACTGGCGACAACATCGATGTACTGTGAAGACCTCACGCCCCACGTGTTGAGCAATTCGGCGGTACGTCCACCCGGCCTCCCGCATGCCCACTATACGCCCTCGCTCAAAGTCCGTCAACTGCACATACGGTTCACGTCCACGCTGTCGCGGCATGCTACCAGTGTTAAAGACTGCGATGGAGCTCCGTATGCCACGGCAAACTGGCTGACACTGACGGCGGCGGTGCACAAATGCTGCGCAGCTAGCGCCATTCGACGGCCAACACCGCGGTTCCTGGTGTGTCCGCTGTGCCGTGCGTGTGATCATTGCTTGTACAGCCCTCTCGCAGTGTCCGGAGCAAGTATGATGGGTCTGACACACTGGTGTCAATGTGTCTTTTTTCCATTTCCAGGAGTGTATTATGGAATTGCGAAACAATGGACAAATGAAGCTGTGGCTTTCTTTGCTTTGGGTGCGGATTTCTAAGTAGCAAAGCTTCCTAGAAGCAGTGTTGCCAACTCATTTTCCACCAAGCGCCTACACGACGCTTGAAAGCTCTTACAGAACCTTTATAATAAATAAATGGAGATAAATGTCAGTACATGACTGCCTAACAGTGCTTATGCAGCAAACTTTAACATCTATAGTAGTATCGTTGAGAAAAACACTTTGCAATAAATAAGAATTAGTGAAATAGGCACTGCAAAAGTTTCCCTTCTTTTTCACTGACTAGTATCACATAACTGTCTCTAGTCTTAAAGACGTATTATTCACGTCACAACTATGTGTTAGTAAATGTGATAAGCAAAAATAAGACGTCACAGATGAAAGACTTTGTGAAGAAGGTTGACAATGAAAACGCAAGGAGCGGAGGGGGAGGGGGTTGCGTGAGGGTAGACTTGAAATATCCCTCGAGTCGGCCGTGGCATTGTGTGGGGGGAGTGTGCACCGTCACGAAAAAGTGCTCTTGAAACACGACAACGGTCGTTCTCATTGTTGTTGTTGTTGTGGTCTTCAGTCCTGAGACTGGTTTGATGCAGCTCTCCATGCTACTCTATCCTGTGCAAGCTTCTTCATCTCCCAGTACTTACTGCAACCTACATCCTTCTAAATCTGCTTAGTGTATTCATCTCTTGGTCTCCCTCTACGATTTTTAGCCCACACGCTGCCCTCCCATGCTAAATTTGTGATCCCATGATGCCTCAGAACATGTCCTACCAACCGGTCCCTTCTTCTTGTCAAGTTGTGCCACAAACTCCTCTTCTCCCCAATCCTATTCAATACCTCCTCATTAGTTATGTGATTTACCCATCTAATCTTCAGCATTCTTCTGTAGCACCACATTTCGAAAGCTTCTATTCTCTTCTTGTCCAAACTATTTATCGTCCATGTTTCACTTTCATACATGGCTACACTCCATACAAATACTTTCAGAAACGACTATCCTGACATTTAAATCTAAACTCGATGTTAACAAATTTCTCTTCTTCAGAAACGCTTTCGTTGCCATTGCCAGTCTACATTTTATATCCTCTCTACTTCGACCATCATCAGTTATTTTGCTCCCCAAATAGCAAAGCCCCTTTCCTACTTTAAGTGTCACAATTTCTAATCTAATTCCCTCAGCATCACCGGACTTAATTCGATTACATTCCATTCTCCTAGTTTGGCCTCTTTGGTTACTACCTATACGAGGTTATGAAGAAACCACTGTGCATGCGTCATCTCCCAGACTTTCAGAAACTGCGATCAGCTGTCCTGCGGTGGGTGCGGCAGACTCCAGAAAAGGCCTGCAGAAGTTAAAGGGCCAAGTCAAGAGAATACGGTGGGTGTGGCAGTGCCTAGAACCCCATCTCTTCGCTGGCAGCCGTGGTTTTACGACTCGTATGGGGACGAGCGTTGTTGTGTTCCAAGAGTACTTTTTCGGGATGGTGCACACTCTCCACACACTGCCACCAGCTACCTGTGAATATCCGCTATGTTCACACAGTTCTTCTACAGAAGCGAGGTTGTCCAGCGCTGTCCTTGATGTTCATACTCCATTTTGTCCGTTCACATAATGACAGCAGGTGAGAAAATGGGCTGTACTATGCAGGGATTACACTTTTAGTGATTGTCTACCGTCAGACCGAAGTACTACATACTTGCATCTGGTATGATGAGTCAAATAGCGCACCACGAGTGACGGGAAAAAATCGTAAATTAGTATGGGTGACCCTTCCATAGGTCTTCCCGTCGCATCCCTGACAAATAAGTGGACTGGGCACGCTAGTCAAAGGTCTATACGTTCCTCTGGCGTGAACTGCAGTGTGAGGTCACGCTGGAGTACCGCATTTGGTACCCTGGTCAGGAAGTGTATGACGACAAGATGTACCATTCTTGCCACAAACTTCCAAGCCTTCAACTCCACGAATTAACAAATCAGTCCTGTTTTCATATCAATTAGCTCCCAACACCACGGTTCCAGCAGTTGGAGAGGTATGTGTCTTGAGACTCGCTGCTCCCTGCGACCTTCCACCAGACTGTCGACCGATATGCTGGCGTCAGTATGGCCGTTGCAAATAGAAGTGCGGTTCATCACTGAACACCACAGAACGCCGCTCAATGTTCCAGTAAACAGTGACTCTACGCCACCGAAGTCTCTGTTGTCTGCCGCGCGGGGTAGCCGAGCGGTCTAGCGCACGTTGCCACTGTTCGCGCGGCTCCCCCCCGTCGGAGGTTCGAGTCGTCCCTGGGGCATGGGTGTGTGTGTTGTCCTTAGCGTAAGTCAGTTTAAGTTAGATTAAGTAGTATGTAAGCCTAGGAACCGATGACCCCAGCTGTTTGGTCCCATAGAACTTACCACAAATTTCCAAATTCCTCTGTTGTCTGTGGAGTGGTGTAGGCGGCGAACGACGCAAGGTACCTTGAGTTCTCATCGCAGCTTGCATCTCTGCCCGGATTTCGGCTGTTGTCGATCGTCTATTCGTCAGAAGCAGTCGAACAGTTCTACGATCTTCTCTTGTGGAAGGATCCGCGCGTGCTCTTCTTACCATACTATTCTTCTGAGTGCATCTCGTCACCACTCATCTGGCAGCACTGCACTACGGACAACTGTCTGTGCGATCTCTCGATATACGCTGAGGCGATAAAAGTCATGGGATACCTCCCAATATCGTATCGGACCTCCTTTTGCCCGGCGTAGTGTATAACTTTGACGTGGCGTGGACTCAACAAGACGGTGGAAGACGCCTGTAGAAATAGTGAGTCATGCTGCCTCTACAGCCGTCCGTAATTGCTAATGTGTTGCCGGTGCAGGATTTTGTGCACGAACAGATTTCTTGAGTATGTCCCATAAATGTGCGGTGGGATTCATACCGCGTGATCAGGGTGGCCAAATCATTCGCTCGAATTTCCAAGAATATTCTTCGAAACCAATCGTGAATAACTGTGGCCCAGCGACATGACATCGTTGCGTGGACATACACTCCTGGAAATGGAAAAAAGAACACATTGACACCGGTGTGTCAGACCCACCATACTTGCTCCGGACACTGCGAGAGGGCTGTACAAGCAATGATCACACGCACGGCACAGCGGACACACCAGGAACCGCGGTGTTGGCCGTCGAATGGCGCTAGCTGCGCAGCATTTGTGCACCGCCGCCGTCAGTGTCAGCCAGTTTGCCGTCGCATACGGAGCTCCATCGCAGTCTTTAACACTGGTAGCATGCCGCGACAGCGTGGACGTGAACCGTATGTGCAGTTGACGGACTTTGAGCGAGGGCGTATAGTGGGCATGCGGGAGGCCGGGTGGACGTACCGCCGAATTGCTCAACACGTGGTGCGTGAGGTCTCCACAGTACATCGATGTTGTCGCCAGTGGTCGGCGGAAGGTGCACGTGCCCGTCGACCTGGAACCGGACCGCAGCGACGCACGGATGCACGCCAAGACCGTAGGATCCTACGCAGTGCCGTAGGGGACCGCACCGCCACTTCCCAGCAAATTAGGGACACTGTTGCTCCTGGGGTATCGGCGAGGACCATTCGCAACCGTCTCCATGAAGCTGGGTTACGGTCCCGCACACCGTTAGGCCGTCTTCCGCTCACGCCCCAACATCGTGCAGCTCGCCTCCAGTGGTGTCGCGACAGGCGTGAATGGAGGGACGAATGGAGACGTGTCGTCTTCAGCGATGAGAGTCGCTTCTGCCTTGGTGCCAATGATGGTCGTATGCGTGTTTGGCGCCGTGCAGGTGAGCGCCACAATCAGGACTGCATACGACCGAGGCACACAGGGCCAACACCCGGCATCATGGTGTGGGGAGCGATCTCCTACACTGGCCGTACACCACTGGTGATCGTCGAGGGGACACTGAATAGTGCACGGTACATCCAAATCGTCATCGAACCCATCGTTCTACCATTCCTAGACCGTAAGGGAACTTGCTGTTCCAACAGGACAATGCACGTCCGCATGTATCCCGTGCCACCCAACGTGCTCTAGAAGGTGTAAGTCAACTACCCTGGCCAGCAAGATCTCCGGATCTGTCCCCCATTGAGCATGTTTGGGACTGGATGAAGCGTCGTCTCACGCGGTCTGCACGTCGAGCAGGAACGCTGGTCCAACTGAGGCGCCAGGTGGAAATGGCATGGCAAGCCGTTCCACAGGACTACATCCAGCATCTCTACGATCGTCTCCATGGGAGAATAGCAGCCTGCATTGCTGCGAAAGGTGGATATACACTGTACTAGTGCCGACATTGTGCATGCTCTGTTGCCTGTGTCTATGTGCCTGTGGTTCTGTCAGTGTGATCTTGTGATGTATCTGACCCCAGGAATGTGTCAATAAAGTTTCCCCTTCCTGGGACAATGAATTCACGGTGTTCTTATTTCAATTTCCAGGAGTGTATAAAGTCCATTAATGGCTGTAAATCGTCCGTAAGTAGCTGAAGATAACTATTTCAATGATCGATTCAACAGAGCCGGAGCACCAAGTCCATTCCATGCAAAAAGAGCCTACAGTATTGTGGAGCCATTACCAGCTTACACAGTGGCTTGTTGACAACTTGGGACCATGGCTTCGTGTGGTCTGTGCTGCACTCGAACCCTACTATCAGCTCTTACCAATTGAAATCGGGACTCATCTGACCTGGCCACGGTTTTCCAGTCGTCTCGGGTCCAACCGATGTGGTCACGAGCCCAGGAGAAGCGCTGTAAGTGATGTCGTGCTGTTAGCAAAGGTACTCGCGTCGGTCGTCTGTTCCCATAGCCCATTAACGGCAAATTTCGCCTCACTGTCCTAATGGATACGTTCAGCGTATGCCCCACATTGATTTTTGCGGTTATTTCACGCAGTGTTGCTTGTCTTTTAGCACTGATAAATTTACGCAAACGTCGCTGCTCTCGGTCGTTAAGTGAAGACCGTCGGCCGTAGCGTTGTCCATGTTGAGAAGTAATGCCTGCAACTTGGTGTCCTCAGCGCACTCTTGACACTATTGATGTCGGAATACTGAAGTCCGTAACGATTTCCGAACTGGACTGTCCCATGCGTTAAGCTCCAACTACCATTCCGCGATCAAAGTCTGTTAATTGCATTCGTATCGTCATAATCACCTCGAACACGTTTTCGCATGAATTACCTGAGTATTGTAATAAAACGTGGCGAAAATGTTTATGTGAAGTTTAGAATGTGTATCGTAATTTAACACAAGAAAAACAATGTTCAGTCACTATCCAATTATTTCATACCACGTTTTACAAAACATTACCAGCATTCTGATAAGTCTCAGCCTGTTTTGTTGATTGGTTTTTTTACCGCTTTAACTGGAAAATATAGAAAATTAAACAAAGTTCAGTTAGGCTGGTATAAGTTTTGCAAGTAATTATACGTAGACTATCTTGTCTAAACCGGGGTGCTGGTTCTTGATGTGGCCGTAGGTTCATTTCGATATTACTGCATCATCACATGGATATTATGAAACTGTCGGAATAAGTTTTAGTACATTTTTTTCTTGTTTAAAAAGATTTTTATTTCGCACGCTAGATGTTAGGCGACGAACGTGTTATCGTTATAAAACAGTTTACACGGTGACAAAAAGTATGACAACATGCTGTTGATACAAAATCTGGCCTAAGACTGAAGTATGGCGGCGTACAAATCCCTTTTATTTATATAGTTTTAAACAATTGCTACCACTGTTACATGTCAAATTTTGCATAAGGTCAATTAAAGTTTTTGCAAACATCTTCCCAAATTACATAGAAATTTATATAGAATAAGAGTGAATAATTCCATACAAAGACAGGAAATGATCAGTTTCTATTAAGACTATAAATTACATGTTTTATCATTGCAACAATACATTTCGCTAATCTGCATATAGTAATTAACTAACTCAAAGTAAAATCATGCTGACATTTTCAGGTGTATAGAGTGATTAGTTTTATCGAATGAAAGGCCTAGATGCAAATAATTAATTTTTGTACGAGTAAAATTTCCATTTCTAGATTATCGTAATTACAGTTCGTGTTATTATTAATTAACTAACACCAATTAAAGCATGAGTATGATTGATTCTGACTGAAAAATCATCGAGTCATATTTTTATTATGGATTCAAACCATTTCTGGCTTCAAAACAAAAAAATAGCTGTCTCTCTATGACTTGGAAATATTGGAACTTGAATCGTTAATTACTCCAAAATTACAATAGGGAAATCATTCCTACCATGTGCCTGAAGATTGTACTGTGTGCAAATTACGATGGTACATTAGTTTTTCATCCAACATGTTTCCTTCATTCCCTCTACTGGTGAGACACGATGTAAACAATGTCAAAACAACAGTTTAAATTAGTGTAAATTACTAATATTATATACATATGTCCTCTTCGGGAGAGTGCAGATGAAATTGGAATAGGATATACGGTCACAAGGGAGTGTGGTATTACAGTACAAATGACAGCTCCGCCAGAGTACTGTCCTTTTATACCTTGTGCAAACGATACTACCGCCATATTTATATGTGCATATCGCTGTACGATGAGTTTGTCACTTCAGCGTAATGCTCCCATGTTCCCATGCCACTACTCGGCGCTTAACGTAATTACAAAGATGGCGATGAGCTGCAAGTGTCTATCCTCTAGAGATGATGTGTCGCAATCTCCACCTGAAGAGTTCCAGTAATGCTAGGTACGCCCAATATCCGTAATTCATCTGTAGTAAAGGTATTTTTCTGTACTGAAAATAAGCTCGCATGAGGATGAAAATGGAATCACCACACCCCATAGGTGTGGAAACACTGGACCATCAGTTTGGTAGCGTTAAAAAAATGGTTCAAATGGCTCTGAGCACTATGGGACTTAACATCTGAGGTCATTAGTCCCCTAGAACTTAGAACTACTTAAACCTAACTAACCTAAGGACATCACACACATCCATGCCCGAGGCAGGATTCGAACCTGCGACCGTAGCGGTCACGCGGTTCCAGACTGACGCGCCTAGAACCGCTCGGCCACACCGTCCGGCTGGTAGCGTTCAGTCAAGGTGTTCGTGGTGTAACACTTTGCATTTCTGGGGACACGAAGAACAATATACGCCTTGTGCGACTTCTCGTAGAGAACACGCAAGCGCGGATTTGCTGCGTGAGGTCACGAAGCTTGCGGAGAATGCCAACGTCAAAACCTCGCCTGGCACGTCTTTGCGGTCTGTGTACGAAACCGCAGAGTCCTCGGTGATAAACAGTTCCTGCTGATGCTGCTACTGCGCGCTCGCGCGCGCGCGTGCGCTTCTGTGTGTGTGTGTGTGTGTGTGTGTGAGAGAGAGAGAGAGAGAGAGAGAGAGAGAGAGAGAGAGCCAACGCCGGAACCGAGACTTCCCGGCGCTAGCCCAGCCGAACCAAATAAGTCTGCCGAGTAGCGCCACTTGCGCTTGCCTTTTGAAGCTGCTACACTAAAATCATTCTACAACAGATTACAGTACTGTTCATCAAAACTGTGACACGAGGCAGGATAGCATGAAACCAAAATTTAGTTATTGCGCATATACGGTCGTCATTCATTGTTAAGGTTCCATGCTTCAAACGGTAAAAACGGAACCCTTATAGGACCCATTTGATGTTGTGAGAAAATAAAACGCCTACAGCCGTCCTTAAGATCTTATTTACGAGGTGCATTCAAGTTCTAAGGCCTCCGATTTTTTTTTTCTAATTATCTACTCACCCGAAATGGATGAAACTGGCGTTACTTCTCGACGCAATCGCCCTGCAGGCGTACACATTTTTCACAACGCTGACGCCATGATTCCATGGCAGCGGCGAAGGCTTCTTTAGGAGTCTGTTTTGACCACTGGAAAATCGCTGAGGCAATAGTAGCACGGCTGGTGAATGTGCGGCGACGGAGAGTGTCTTTCATTGTTGGAAAAAGCCAAAAGTCACTAGGAGCTAGGTCAGGTGAGTAGGGAGCATGTGGAATCACTTCAAAGTCGTTATCACGAAGTAACTGTTGCGTAACGTTAGCTCGATGTGCGGGTGCGTTGCCTTGGTGAAACAGCACACGCGCAGCCCTTCCCGGACGTTTTTGTTGCAGTGCAGGAAGAAATTTGTTCTTCAAAACATTTTCGTAGGATGCACCTGTTACTGTAGTGCCCTTTGGAACGCAATGGGTAAGGATTACGCCCTCGCTGTCCCAGAACATGGACACCATCATTTTTTCAGCACTGGCGGTTACCCGAAATTTTTTTGGTGGCGGTGATTCTGTGTGCTTCCATTGAGCTGACTGGCGCTTTGTTTCTGGATTGAAAAATGGCATCCACGTCTCATCCATTGTCACAACCGACGAAAAGAAAGTCCCATTCATGCTGTCGTTGCACGTCAACATTGCTTGGCAACATGCCACACGGGCAGCCGTGTGGTCGTCCGTCAGCATTCGTGGCACACACCTGGATGACACTTTTCGCATTTTCAGGTCGTCATGCAGGATTGTGTGCACAGAACCCACAGAAATGCCAACTCTGGAGGCGATCTGTTCAACAGTCATTCGGCGATCCCCCAAAACAATTCTCTCCACTTTCTCGATCATGTCGTCAGACCGGCTTGTGCGAGCCTGAGGTTGTTTCGGTTTGTTGACACACGATGTTCTGCCTTCATTAAACTGTCGCACCCACGAATGCACTTTCGACACATCCATAACTCCATCACCACATGTCTCCTTCAACTGTCGATGAATTTCAGTTAGTTTCACACCACGCAAATTCAGAAAACGAATGATTGCACACTGTTCAAGTAAGGAAAACGTCGCCATTTGAAGTACTTAAAACAGTTCTCATTCTCGCCGCTGGCGGTAAAATTCCATCTGCTGTACGGTGCTGCCATCCCTGGGACGTATTGACAATGAACGCGGCCTCATTTTAAAACAATGCGCATGTTTCTATCTCTTTCCAGTCCGGAGAAAAAAAATCGGAGGCCTTAGAACTTGAATGCACCTCCTACTTTGTTGTAACCAGTTTCGGCGCCTCATTGCGCCATCTTCAGGCCTGTATGCATAAAAAAGTAACGATAACATTATGAAATTATCAACCAAGCAACATAAAAATAGATTAAAAACAGAATGAGAAACAAGGACAAGACTCTAAAGGTGAATATCCATTGGCACGTATCTAAAATACACCATAACTAATTTCCACTCAGTATATTGTACAATTGTATTATTTACTAAAAACTTCTGTGGATGAGCGGTTCTAGGCGCTTCAGTCAGGAACCGCGCTGCTGCTACGGTCGCAGGTTCGAATCCCGCCTAGGGTTGGATGTGTGTGATGTCCTTAGGTTAGATTAGGTTTATGTAATTCTAAGTCTAGGGGACTGATGGCCTCAGATGTTAAGTCCCATAGTGCTCAGAGCCATTTGAACCATTTGATCCTGCATAAAGGAAAGTGTGAAGTTATTCACATGAGTACCAAAAGAAGTCCGCTAAATATATAGATAATGTTGTACATAGAGCAAACCAAAGACTGTGATTCACTGACAGAACATTTAGAAGGTGCAGCAGGTCTACTAAAGAGACTGCTTACACCATGCTTGTCCTCCCTATGCTGGAGTATTGCTGTGCGATGTGAGATCAGCATCAGGTGGGACTGCCGGATGACATCGAAAAAGTACAAAGAAGGGCAGCTCGTTTTGTATTATCGCGAAATAGGGGATATAGTGCCCCAGAGATAATACGTGAATTGGAGTGGTAATCATTAAAACAAAGGCGTTTTTCGTTGAGACGGGATCTTCTCATGAAATTTCACTCACCAGTTTTTTCCTCCGATTGCGAAAACATTCTGTTGGCGCCCACCTACCTAGGGAGAAATGATCATCACGATAAAATAAGAGAAATCAGTGCTCGCACAGAAAAATTTAAGCGCTTGTTTTTCCTGCGCGGCGCTCGTTAGTGGAACGGTAGAGAGACAGCTTGAAGGTGGCTCATTGAACCCTCTACCAGGCCCTTTATTGTGAATGGCAGAGTAATTGCGTAGATGTAGACGTAGAGGGGAAGTTTTTTTTTAACAAGTGTCTAACTCACTGTGGATAGTTAGCTTTCTTTTCTGCAATGCATCACGAATTACTTCGTCATTTATTCTAACACACACACACACACACACACACACACACACACTCACAACTATATGTCATTCATCTTTCATCATTTTAAGAATAAAAGTGTTCCAAGTAAAGTCTTTCATTCTACAGTTTAGTTAGGTGCTAAAGTTGGTGATAATGTGGGGGAAGGGGGGCGGGGTACAACAGACGGTAGGGGAGGGGCGAGGGTACTAGATAATGCCTGATTGCACTCAGGGGTAATGGTCTAAGAAAACTTGGGAACCGCTACGCTAAGCGAACGCACTAGTTACCTCTCTGCCCCTGATGTAAGCGGCCAATTTTACTTAGCTCATTGACAATTTCTCCAATGTCAATTGAAATTAAGCTCATCTGAAAAATTTACTCTCTAAGTATTTCTGTTTGTTTCTGAGCAGAAAAGCACTCCGGAGGACCACCTCGGACCATCGTTATCTGCTGGACATGCCCAGTCCATCTGACTTGGTGACCAATAACGGTGGCTTCTATACTGTACATCTTTGCCCTCTCAAAAACACTAGTATCTGATACAAAGTCATCCCATTTGATGTTCTAGTTTCTTAGGATTACGACGATACAGCGTCCTCGTTTCGCAAACCATAGAGCAGAGTAGAAACAACAACTGCTCGATACACTGCTCAGTTTGGTGCATAGTGTCGGATCTTTATATAGGGGGACCCGATGTAGGATACATCCAAAAGCAACATGTGCAGCATGAGTCCTGTTCTTTTCTTGCTTTTCTGATGAGCAGTTAGTTGATAATATAGTTCCTAGACAGAGGAAGTAATCTACTTGTTCCAAAGATGTGCTGGAAATAGCATATATGGAACAGTAAGCAGGAAACACTATTTAATTTGTAGTTAATTTGGGGGTATAGACGACGCGAAATATGGTACACTAAGATGACGTCTGACGGCAGCAACGGCTCTACTGCGGCTGGTCATCCAGTCGAACTACTAATATTATTCTCGTGTCAGAAACATATATATTTAAACAGTTAACAACCATTATATTTTATAAAAATTGACCAGAACTTGGCCAATACTAGTGCATTCTCCGAAGCCTGATACAAATCATCTACCGTGGACACAGTCGGCAATGGGGCTTACGTTTAAATGTCTGATCTTCTCCACAGTCGCATTTGCCATGTTGACACTTACCGGCCCACTCCTTATTTCAATCTATTCACGGACGTCCATGCCAGACACGCCTCTTCATAATTAGGCGGTAGAGTTTCTGATTCTCTTTTCGAGACGGGAAGAAGGGGCTCCTTAGCTTTCCACAATTGTAACCTGGTTATTTCATCTGTGGCAGTCAGAAAGTCTGATGTTCTGAGAAAGTCCTTCCTGGATCTAAGTCTTTGGGCGCACATTTCATGTCCGTGCAATGGATCAGTGAATGTTACCATCTACACCATTGCTCTTTTCCGTTCTCGCCGCTATTCTCTCCGAACAGAAGGCGGAGGTATTCCTGACAGGCGATAAAGCCACACCGTTGGAGCAGAGTTTAAACAGCTTTTTATAAGTCTGCGTGTGTCCTTGAGGGGTACGTCCACCTGTTTGCTGCGACTTGAGTTATAGCAAAGAGGACAGGCGTACTCTGCAGTGGAATAACACAGTACCGTTGCGGGAGTACGAATTGTTTCGACTTGACTACCTCATTATGATCGAGTTAGTTTTCTAAGGAGATTGTTCCTGGTGGAAATTTTTAACGTGATGGTTAAGACTGTAAATTCAACTAAATACACTCCTGGAAATGGAAAAAAGAACACATTGACACCGGTGTGTCAGACCCACCATACTTGCTCTGGACACTGCGAGAGGTCTGTACAAGCAATGATCACACGCACGGCACAGCGGACACACCAGGAACCGCGGTGTTGGCCGTCGAATGGCGCTAGCTGCGCAGCATTTGTGCACCGCCGCCGTCAGTGTCAGCCAGTTTGCCGTGGCATACGGAGCTCCATCGCAGTCTTTAACACTGGTAGCATGCCGCGACAGCGTGGACGTGAACCGTATGTGCAGTTGACGGACTTTGAGCGAGGGCGTATAGTGGGCATGCGGGAGGCCGGGTGGACGTACCGCCGAATTGCTCAACACGTGGGGCGTGAGGTCTCCACAGTACATCGATGTTGTCGCCAGTGGTCGGCGGAAAGTGCACGTGCCCGTCGACCTGGGACCGGACCGCAGCGACGCACGGATGCACGCCAAGACCGTAGGAGCCTACGCAGTGCCGTAGGGGACCGCACCGCCACTTCCCAGCAAATTAGGGACACTGTTGCTCCTGGGGTATCGGCGAGGACCATTCGCAACCGTCTCCATGAAGCTGGGCTACGGTCCCGCACACCGTTAGGCCGTCTTCCGCTCACGCCCCAACATCGTGCAGCCCGCCTCCAGTGGTGTCGCGACAGGCGTGAATGGAGGGACGAATGGAGACGTGTCGTCTTCAGCGATGAGAGTCGCTTCTGCCTTGGTGCCAATGATGGACGTATGCGTGTTTGGCGCCGTGCAGGTGAGCGCCACAATCAGGACTGCATACGACCGAGGCACACAGGGCCAACACCCGGCATCATGGTGTGGGGAGCGATCTCCTACACTGGCCGTACACCACTGGTGATCGTCGAGGGGACACTGAATAGTGCACGGTACATCCAAACCGTCATCGAACCCATCGTTCTACCATTCCTAGACCGGCAAGGGAACTTGCTGTTCCAACAGGACAATGCACGTCCGCATGTATCCCGTGCCACCCAACGTGCTCTAGAAGGTGTAAGTCAACTACCCTGGCCAGCAAGATCTCCGAGTCTGTCCCCCATTGAGCATGTTTGGGACTGGATGAAGCGTCGTCTCACGCGGTCTGCACGTCCAGCACGAACGCTGGTCCAACTGAGGCGCCAGGTGGAAATGGCATGCAAGCCGTTCCACAGGACTACATCCAGCATCTCTACGATCGTCTCCATGGGAGAATAGCAGCCTGCATTGCTGCGAAAGGTGGATATACACTGTACTAGTGCCGACATTGTGCATGCTCTGTTGCCTGTGTCTATGTGCCTGTGGTTCTGTCAGTGTGATCATGTGATGTATCTGACCCCAGGAATGTGTCAATAAAGTTTCCCCTTCCTGGGACAATGAATTCACGGTGTTCTTATTTCAATTTCCGGGAGTGTATGTACTTAGGGATTACCATTACGAATAACTTAAACTGGAACGATAACATAGATAATGTTGCGGGGAAAGCAAACAAAAGACTGATATATTGGCAGAACACTTACGAGAGAAACTACCCATCGCACTCCCTTCAGATTTAGTGGTGAGATGGCCCAGTTGATAGCCCGTCAAAAACTGTACAGAGATGAAGCATGAAAACAGGAAGAAAGTACATTGAACTGTGAAAAAAAGAAGAAAACTCGAAACCATGAACGGTACAAGCTCAAGATGTGCAATCTCCAGCGAGTGTAAGTATCTGCAGCGGCAAGGTTAAACGGTCATGGTGTTGGAGAGCGAAATAGGAGGTCCGTGTTCATATCTCCCTCGTGCCAATTTTTTTTTTCCGTCCGGTGATTGACGAGTCTGTTCGCTGTGTTCAGATTTGTGTCCGTGTCGTGTTGTAACGACCGTTTGCAACAGCGAGCTGTAAGGAAGGGACCTACAGTCTTACGTACCTCCTGTTTGTTCTACACTGCTACCACATGTTATGACTCTGGCGTTCCGTTTTGGAAGTTTAGGCTTTTGAATTACTTTGTTGTAATATAGTTCACATACTATTATTTGTTTTTTTTTTATTTCTTTGAGAGTTCTATGCTGCATCTTGTCTGCTCTCACTATTCATCACATTGAATTGCAGCGGTAATATATTCATACCACATGAGTCATATTCTATAACGATTGTACAGCATGACAATTGCCAAGACCACGGAAGGAGAAGTGACACGTCAATGCCTGGGCGGAAAGGTTATAATTTTGCGAAGAAAAAAAAAGAAAAAAAAGAAAAAAAAACAGGGCACAAGCCATATTTGAACACGGATCTTCCGCTTTTCAGTGCAGCACCATGACCACACAACCATGATGCGGTGATTCACGTAATCTCTCGATGTTGCACATCTTGTACTTGCACCGTTCACTGTTTCTATTTTGCTTTTTTTCCACAATTCAGTACACCTTCTTCCTGTTTTCATGCCTGATCTATGCTCGGTTTTTGACGGGCTGTCCACTGGGCCATTTACCACTAAATATGAGGGGGGCGCTACGGGGATTTTCCCTTGTTAGAAACTGCAATAGGTCTGTTAAAGGCACCGGTTACACGACGCTTGTCCGCCGTCGTCTGGAGTGTTGCTATTGGGTGTGGGATCCGCATTAGATAAGATTGGCGGAGGACATCGGTAAAGTTTAAAGAAGGGCTGCTCGTTTTGTATTATCGCGAAATAGGAGAGTGTGTGTCACGGATATGATGCGGGAGTTGGGGAGGGAATCATTAGAACAAATGCGTTTTTCGTTGCGGCAGAACCCTCCACGCGATTTCAATCTCCAACTTCCTCCTCTGAGAGCGAAAATATTTTGTTATATACAGGAAGTAGAACCCACTTTATGCGGTTGCTCTGAAATGCTGTTCATTTGTGTATAAACTCATGCAGCACACTTCACGCCAGTTTGCCGTTTGTTGTGTGTCGTCTTCATGGTGCTGCAATTTTAACAGCAGCCACTGTACTTGGACGACCTTCTGTTCCACATACATCAAGCAGCGTTGGTAGTTTTTGTAGATGACATCGGTGCTATAATTAATCTGGTTAGAGAGAGAGGAACAACAAAATTGTAAATAATGGGTTTTAAAGAATTAGTTTGTAGTTCTCTGCAAAAGGATTCTCTCTTCATTCCGAAAAAACAAACAGAATTTTATCGTTCCTTTAATGGGGCACAACAACAGAAGTCAGTCAATAGGGCAGAATACTATACATGTATGGTTGTACATACTGATGAAAATTGGAACTTGGAGAAATATGTTAGTGAGTTGCTTAAAGAGCGACTTTCAGCAGCATTCATCCTCTTCAGGTAATTGCTAGTTGGAAGCACACGAAACAATGCCTTAATACGTACTGTGTATATCTACTCAATAATTATAATTGTAAAACTACCGCAAGCTACTGCAGACTATCATAAGTAAGCATAGACTAAAGTAGTTTTCCTAGTGGGCTCGCTCAGTTAAGATCATAACTGTATTACTTGTACGTTAGGTGTGATGCATACCTGTTATGCATTCCCTCTTTTCGATCGCTTTGCCTGTGTATGCGATCAGTGTCTTACCAGATCCCCTAGAAAACAGAGGTCGTGAACCATCTATAAACTGAGTATATAAAAAGGGCCGCATAACCACGAAACATTGTTGTTCTACAGTTATCCTCTTGTCTGTTATATAAAAATAAACAGTATTTACAGTAGAATTGAGACTGGCAATGTTTAATTCAAGTTTCATTCGAAAATCTTTGATTTGTAACATGAAACAGATGGATGTTTTAGTAAAAATACAAAAATCAAACAATTCAGATATATCTTACAGCGCTGGATAACGCTATTTCCCCCAAAAAGTTAAAAAAAGACATATCTCACATCACTTCCACACTTCGTCAAGCTTATACAAAACGTTTCGATTATTCATAAACAACTTTCTCACTGATCAATAAGTCTCGCCTTTGCACAGAGTACAACGTAACAACAATAATTACGTAACTTCTTTAATATGGAGCAACAATGAAAAATCACTAATGAAATAATACATGAATAACCCACTGCAGTTTGGGAAGAACAGTAATGTTCACAGCTGTAACACCAGGAGGTAATGTGGTCTCCGTCGCTCTTTTGCTTAAGCCGTCAGCTGTCAGCTGGAAAAGGAGTTAACTATGCGGCCATAAAAACTATTTATCTTTTGTGCAATAATATAGAAACTTATTTTGCCGGCCGGGGTGGCCAAGCGGTTAAAGGCGCTACAGTCTGGAACCGCGTGACCGCTACGGTCGCAGGTTCGAATCCTACCTCGGGCATGGATGTGTGTGATGTCCTTAGGTTAGTTAGGTTTAAGTAGTTCTAAGTTCTAGGGGACTGATGACCTTAGAAGTTAAGTCCCATAGTGCTGAGAGCCATTTTTGAAGAAACTTATTTATGGATCCTTCCGTTACTTCTTGGTAGAACAATTCCATATTTAAGGTTGAGTAACAAGTACACTGTATGTGTTCTATTGAGTTCTGTTCATTTCGAACTAGTTATATTATGTCGGGATATAAAATATGTGATGGACTGGCACTGAAAGATGTGAGGTTCTAATTATGTGCAAAAAACAAACAAACAAAGAGGGCATCTTCAGGAAACAGCTGACTAGCGACTTGAGTGACACTAGTGCTTAGGTAACCTAACATCATAGGCAAATATACAATCACTCGCATAGAGTGTTGTGCATCAAATTTGTTTCTTAATGTTGAAATTACACAATATTCTGCTGTGATATACACTAATGCCAATAGAAAATTCTAAGCAGAATTACTAACTAAACTACACAATACTACAGGCAAAAAGGTTGTAATGCTAAATTTTGTGTGCTCTTGACACATGCTGAGAAACTGTTAAACTGAGCAAACATAGTTTTTGAAATAAACTGAAATAAACAAAAATCAGTAAGAGAAAACAGTGTACCTGTTATTCGATCTTAAATAATGTATAATCTCTGACAGAGTAAAGCAGATTTAAACCCAACGTGAAAGAACTTCTTCTGGACAACTGCTTCTGTTTTACCGTAAATGACAACTCAAGCCCTCCCCAACTAAAACAAAATGCTCGTGATAAAATGTGAGTAACCCAACCGTCAGCTGCAAACCAATGTTATTGGAAATCCTGTAAAATACAACCCTATTCAGAGTATTTGGGTGTCATACTTGAAAGATACTTGCCATACCAATCACATTTGGCTAACACTACAGCCGAAGTTCGCACCAGGAGCAATATCCTCAACAAGCTGTGTGGTACCACTTGAGAATCAACAGCTGCAACGTACCGCTGTCCCGTATTGGGATTAGTATAGATCACAGAAGAATATTGTGCTCCCGTGTGGCTACACGACGGCCGTACCTGCAAGCTCGTCACACAACTCAATACAACAGTGTGTACGACCACAAGCAGTCTGGAGAACCCTGAACTCGGAACACAGGACGCTTTGTTATATAAGAACATACTCAACAGTCCAAGTGCTACATCTGACAGGCTAAAATCGAGACAAGCAGCAATAAAATCTCATCTAATAAAAACTACTGCAGAACCTCGTGGTCAAGGCTTTCATATATGTCATAAATGGGATCTAATATGCCTCTGGCAAGCACCATCTGGAGAATAACCCGACATAAACACCCGCACTATACCAAAAGGCATCGATTTGTCCCAACGTGCATGGGAAACAGGAAACAAAACCCGCACGAACGCCGAAGTATGCAAGCAGTTTTTTTTAATTGCAAAAAGTGTCCCACCCCTTCTGAAGTTGGGGCGACACACGTTATACCAGCCCACAGATCGTGCAGGAGTGTAACAGAACTACTTGACAATGACCCGATGCTGTCGACTGAATTGAGAAATTAAATTTAACACTGCAAACCGTTACACCTTATGTGTAAGATATTTTCACTCAGTGTGTTATCTACTTTTCATTGGCGCCATTGTTTTATATCTGTTTAACAGTACTATGTGTTCTGCTATAAGCTAACTAAATAAACAATTGGTAAGATGTTCAGTATAGTGGCCAAAGATGTTTCCTTTCTTATGAAGCAAATTTGTCAGCTATGATCTGAATGGTGGAAAAGGTTAACGCGTTCGTTTTTAAACAATTTGAGGCACTTTGCTATGTAGTGATCTGTAAATGGCCAACATAAATCCTCAAACAGAAACGAAACGCAAGTACACTGCCTGTTAAAAGAAATGAACTCCCATGTATGAAACAGCTTGAAACGTCTGATCACTTTACAGATGAGTTAATGTGTTAAATATTTATGATGTATGTATGCAGACTGAAGCGACGAATGAAAATTTGTACCAAGGCTGGGATTCTAACCTTGGTCTCCTACTGAATAGGAAGATGCGCTAACCACTGTGCTATCCTGGCACAGTGGCTTTGCGCCACTGCACGGACTACCCTAGCATACCTCCCTGCTCACTCCAAATTCCCTTTCACACCTCAGCCTACTTGGTACCCCCCTCCCAAAAAAAAAAAACTCGAATTGCTTTTCAGAGGCTCTGCCGTTATGTTGGAACAGCACTTCAGCGTCGAACGAAACAGGTCATCCTGCCTGTAACCAAGGCATAATTGCTTTACTCAAATGCTCGAATTAGGGAGGGGGGGGATACCAAATGGGCTCAGGCGTGAATGGGAATTTGGACTGAGCAGGGAAGTTTGCTAGGGTAGTCCGTACATTTGTGCAAAGCAACTGAGCCAGGGTCGCTTAGCGGTTGTCGCATGTGCCTAGTGAGCAAGAACGGTGGCTCGAATCCCGGCCTTGGTACAAATTTTCATTCGTCGCTTCAGTCCGCATTTTTTCTTTTTTTTTTTGAGTCATCAGTCTTCCTACTGGTTTGATGCGGCCGGCAACAATTTCTCTCCTGTGCCAACCTCTTCACCTCAGAGTAACACTTGCAACCTACGTCCTCAATTATCTCTGGATGTATTCCAATCTCTGTCTTCCTCTACAGTTCTACGGCTCCCTCTAGTACCATGGAAGTCAGCCCCTGATGTCTTAACAGATGTCCTGTTATCCTGTCGCTTCTCCTTGTCAGTGTTTTCCACATATTCCTTTCCTCTCCGATTCTGCCTAGAACCTCCTGATTCCTTACCTTATCAGTCCACCTAATTTTCAACATTCGTCTGCAGCACCACATCTCAAATGCTTCGATTCTCTTCTGTTCCGGTTTTACCGCAGTCCATGTTTCACTACCTAACAATGCTGTGCTGTAAACGTATATTCTCAGAAATTTCTTCCTTAAATTAAGTCCTATGTTTGATACTAGTAAACTTCTCTCAGCCAGAAATGCCCTCTTTGTCAGTGCTAGTCTGCTTTTTGTGCCCTCCTTGCTCCATCCGCCATTAGTTATTTTGCTGCCTAGGTAGCAGTATTCCCTAACTTCGTCTACTTCGTGACCATCAATCCTGATGTTAAGTTTCTCGCTGTTCTCATTTCTGCTACTTCTCAGTACTTTCGTCTTTCTTCGATTTACTCTCAGTTCATATTCTGTGCTCATCAGACTGTCCATTCCATTCAGCACATCATGTAATTCTTCTTCACTTTTACTCAGGGTGGCAGTGTCATCAGCGAATCGTATCATTGAAAAACTATCATCTTGAAATTTAATTCCAATCCTGAACCTTTCTTTTATTTCCATAATTGTTTCTTCGATATACATATTGAACAGTAGGGGCGAAAGACCACATCCCTGTCTTACACCATTTTCAGTCCAAGCATTTCGTTCCTGACTGTCTACTCTTATTATTCCCTCAAGGTTCTTGGACATATTATATATTACCAGTTTCTCCCTGTAGCTTAGCCCCATTTTTCTCAGAATTTGGAACATCTTACACCATTTTAGATTGTCGAACGCTTTTTCTAGGTCGACAAATCCAATGAACATGTCTTTTTTTTCCATCATCACCTGCAACATCAGAATAGCCTCTCTGGTGCCTTCACCTTTCCTAAAGTCAAACTGATCGTTATCCAACACATCCTCAACTTTCTTTTCCATTGCCGGCCGGAGTGGCCGAGCGGTTCTAGGCGCTACAGTCTGGAACCGCGCGACCGCTACGGTCGCAGGTTCGAATACTGCCTCGGGCATGGATGTGTGTGATGTCCTTAGGTTAGTTAGGTTTAAGTAGTTCTAAGTTCTAGGGGACTGATGACCTCAGAAGTTAAGTCCCATAGTGCTAAGAGCCATTTTCTTCTCCATTCTTCTGTATAGTATTCCTGTCAGCAACATGGATGCATGTTCTGTTAAGCTGATTGTTCGATAATTCTCGCACTTAGCAGCTCTTTCAGTCTTCGGAATTGTGTGGACGATATTTCTCCGAAAGTCAGAAGGTATATCGCCAGACTCATACCTTCTACACACACCAACGTAAATAGTCTTTTTATTGCTACTTCTCCTAATGATTTTAGAAATTCTGATGAAATGCTATCGATTCCTTCTGCCTTATTTGATCTTAAGTCCTCCAAAGCTCTCTTAAATTCTGATTGTAATACTGGATCCCATATCTCTTCTAAATCGACTCCTATTTCTTCTTCTATCACATCATAGAACTCTTCCCCCTCATAGATGCCTTCAGTGCACTCTTTCCGGCTATCCGCTCTCTCCTCTGCATTTAACAATGTAATTCCGGCTGCACTCTTAATGTTATCACCCTTGCTTTTAATTTCACTGAAGGTTGTTTTGACTTACCTATATGCTGAGTCAGTCCTTCTGACTATTATGTCTTTTTCAATTTCTTCACATTTTTCATGCAGCTGTTTCGTCTTAGCTTCCCTGCACTTCCTATTTATTTCATTCCTCAGTGACTTGTATTTCTCTGTTCTTGAACATTATACATTTATGTTGTATATATGCAGACTGTATTCCTGGGAAATTCAGGAATACAGTCTGCATATATACATCATAAATGTTTGAGACTTGAAAAGGTCGCTGGAACCGTAGAATTTCGTTCGTTAAATATTTCACCTTAAGCATGTAAAATATTGATCGTTAAACATCCGAAATCCTAATTACATTGATTTGATTACTTTTAGTAATATCGATTTCGTTAGAAATCGTCCTAATAATCTATGAAATGTGTAATTAATTAGATAGCGTAGATAGAGTACACAGTCGTGTAGGACTGGGATCGAGATGGATGTCGACCAAGTAATTTTCAAAGTGAGCTTCTCAGCATTAGCCTTATACGATTTAGGGAAGCCGCGGGAAACCAGAAATGGATTGCCAGACGGCACTTTGAACTCCGCTCCTCCAAAACACGAGTGCGGTACTTTAAAGTCCGTGACACCTCATACAGTCTACACCATACAACGACCATGCCCTTCGAGATTTCCAACTTAGCCCAGCATAGGACCCAGCGCTTGCACTAACGAAGTCACAGCGACCACAAGGGAACCTACTGATATCCATGCAATGACGCTTCGGTGGCGACTTTGAGAGGGACGTCCGTGAAAATCACTCATTGTTTAAAAGATACCCAAAAGCCACAATTTTGAATTCATGGTAATGAAATTGTGTACCATGCATTACATTAAATTAATACATTTCCTGATAAGTGATTTGGTTTATATATTTAACTTTTTTATGTAATTTAAAAAACTGTTTTGCAAAAAATAATATATGTATATTTTCTCGTATATTCTTCAAGAGATTTCCTCAAAATTTTCCTGTTTTATGTCTTTGCATACACTAAGATTGTCTCGTCAGTTTTTTGGGTATATTGAGCAGGAGAATTTTAATAACTTTTAATTATAATTTCGTAAGTATAATATAAAATACATGCAAAATTCCAAGCACTTACCCCATATCACATTTAGCACTCAGAATTTCAAAATTTGCTCTTGAGACAGCATTTATTGGGTTTATAGAAATGAGTGTACTAAATTTCAGAATTGTATCATTCACAGATTCTGTGGGAAAGGTACATAAACTTTAAAAAACATTATATTATTCTTAAAATCCAGGTTCACCAAGACCGTTCGTAAACCTTTTACTGCTACCGGTTTCGACACATCTCTGCTGTCATCAGGCGATCTATTTAATTGTAATATTTTATGTTTGGCGGGCTGATGTTTTTTGTTACCTTTTAATGTAAAAAAGCAATATCACTATGTGACTTCAAAGTTCGTATGGATCATGAGCTGCTGTTAATACACTGAAGAATCAAAGAAACTGGTACACCTCCCTAATACCTCACGTATCGGTAACAGAAACGCATTCACTACAAACTTAATTTATATAGTCGACCTTGTGCTGCTGACGAGACACTTCCTTCAAAAACTGACCACATGGTTTTAATTTTATCCTGTGAATTAGCTATTCTATTTGGGTACCGTATACTCTTTGCCTTTCTAATAACATTTTAAGCACCTTACAGTACTGATTGTAATGCTACTGAAGCTCATTTGTGACTACATCTAACATTTTGATATACACCGAAAAGTCAAAGAAATTAGTACACCTGCCTAATATCGTTAGGGCCCCCGCGAGCACGCAGAAGTGCCGCAACACGACGTGGCATCTAGAGGTACCAGCGGTCCCATATCACTGTAGCTCAGGGGCGGGCAAACGTTGCACGCGGCTCATGTGCACACAGCGCTGCACGTGTGCTGCTCGCGTGCAATCGTCGAATGGGGCTGTGGTGACAGCTGGCAGGGTGCGGCAGTGTAGTACCAGGCTAAGCTGTGGACTCTGAAGCGAAGCGACCACTACGTAGTGAACGTTGTATTTCAAGAACCGGAAAATGCAGAGTGAATCAAGGAAACGAAGAAGTGGAGGTTTGCTATCTTTTAAAAAGGAATTGCTATCTTTTAAAAAGGAATGGGAGAATCATTTTTTCTTTGTGCAAAAACGTGAAAATTCGAATGACAGTATTCTCGCTGATCAGCGGAAGTTTAATATTGAACGCCTATATAATAAATTTCAATATGTTCCCGTACTTAGTGCAATAAAAGAGGAAATTATCAAGCGATTTGGGGATATATCATACTTATCCCAAGGTTTTGAATAGTTCTCGAGACAATTTGCTGTTTCTGTAGATGATATTCATCCCAGTTTGCAAATGGAATTAACAGATCTACACTGTAGACTCTACAGCGTAATTCTCGTATGAGAGACAAGTTCCTTTTGGCAAGACGTGTAATAGATTTTTATCACAACTTTCCACAGCAAGAGTTTCCTCGTCTCCATCGTGAAGCCGCGAAGATTATATGTTTGGCTCGACATACGTTCGCGAGAGATTTTTTTCTGTTATGGAAATTAATAAGTCTCGGTTAAGAGTAAACATCAGTAATGAAAATGTCGGTAACTGTTTGCGTTTGTCTGTATGTAGAAATTTTGTTCCAGACATTAAACGTATTGTAAACTCCACCTGTGATAATTAAATACAACGTATCGTAGGTAATAGGTACTCTTTCAAACCATGATTTCTTTCAAGCACTCGTACTAACCTTATTCCTTCATTCAATAAAGCAGGCCAGGAAACAAAACGCATTACAGAGGAAGAAGCGGAGAGACTGTATGGTGGGGAGGGGAGAGAAGCGGGTGGCCAGCTTGCCCCTGTGTGCACGCAGAACACCTGTTAACTGCACGCGTGCAAGTGCACCGCACACGTGCAGAATTCCTGCCCGCCCCTGCTCTAGCTGCATACGCCCCACGCCATTACAGAGCCTCCGCCAGATTGAACAGTCCTCTGATGATACGCAGGGTCCATGGATTCATGAGGTTGTCTCCATACCCGTACACGTCCATCCGCTCGATACAACTTCAAACGAGACTCGTCTGACCAAGCAACATGTTTCCAGTCATCAACAGTCCAATGTCGGTGCTGACGGGCCCAGGCGAGGCGTAAAACTTCGTGTCGTCATCAAGCGTACACGCCTGGGTCTTCGGCTCCGAATATCGAATATCGATGATATTTCGTTGAATGGTTCGCACGCTGACACTTGTTGATGGCCCAGCACTGAAATCTGCAGCAAATTGCCAAAGGGTTGCACTTCTGTCACGTTGAACGATACTCTTCAGTCGTCGTTGGTCCCGCAGCGATGTCAGAGATTTGACGTTTTACCGGATTCCTGATATTCACTGTTCACTCGGGAAATGGTCGTGCGGGAATATCTCCACTTCATCGTCACCTCGGAGATGCTGTGTATCATCGCTCGTGCGCCAGCTATAACACCACGTTCAAACCCACTTAAATCTCGATAACCTGCCATTGCAGCAGCAATAACCGATCTAACAACTGCGCCAGACACTTGTTGTCTTATATGGACTTTGCCGACAGCAGCGCCGAATTCTACCTGTTTACATATCTATATTTGAGTACGCTTTCGTATACCAGTTTCTTTGTCGCTTCAATGTATATCACAAGATCCGATGACGACAGCTCAGATCTGTCGAAACTGGTAATCAATAAAAAGGTTACAAGCGAATTTAACGAACCAGGTTTTTAAGAAAGTATAACAATTTAGATCTCCCCCAACAGCTGACATAAAGTCAAACACTTATGTAAAAACCATAATTTTCAGGAAATGCAATTAAAAGTTCAACCTAATGTTGTTGTTTTTTCCTTGTGTCATCTCTTCAGAAGTCCCAGACTTATACTCAGGGTCCTCTTTCCCTTTAAGGCTTCTGTTCTCGTTCCTTGTTTTCTGCCTTCTTTCCCTTGCCAGGTCTTCACCTGGCTTTTCAACTACAGAGAGGCGCTGTAAATCTTCTTTCCAGAATATGTCTTGAAAGAAATTTTCTATCTTAAAGCCTATCTTTCTAATAATTTCATCCTCCCCACGTTCCCATAATTAAATACGAGAACTGAATCACAAGTTGCAATTTTGACAACTGTGGCAGATGAAAATGTGGTTTCAGGACATCGCTTCCATTTGAGTGAATTTAGAGACACGGAGATACGGAACAGAGTCACGGATGATCTATAAAACTAAAGGCTTCCCATCGGATGACGGAAGGATGGGGAAGAAAATCGGCCGTGCCCTTTCAAAGGAACCATCCGGTCATTTTCCTGGAGAGATTTAGGGAAATCACAGGAAACCTAAATCAGGATGGCCGGAAGCGCGTTTGAACCGTCGCCCTCCCGAATACGAGTCCAGTGTGATAACCACTGGGCCACCTCGCTCGGCGGCCTGTTTGGGAAATGCTTTATACAGCGTTAGATTTGTTATATTATCCAGCTCAGAAAGCTTATTTATGTTAATTGCATTCCTCACTTATAACTAATTCAGTTACATGTAGAAATTGCCATTAACAAAAAAAGAAAACAAAAGAATTTTGTGCAACAGATATAGGAATGTAGTTAAAGTACAAGTTGTTTAAAAAATAGACACTTCGTGCGCATATATTTATTTAACTTTAACACATACGAGTATAATATGAAATTGTGACATATTTACGAATCTCTCAAGTATAGTTTCCAGATGTTCAATATGCCCTCCGCCAGCGACACAAACAATATCACATCGATACTGGAATTGTTCCCTTACTCCGGGGAGCATGTCCAACGTCACTGATGTCATGGCAGTACGGCTCCGGATCGTCAATTCTTCTAGGGTCTATAAAAGTGTGTACAAACATTGTCCTTAGTGGAAACCCCACAGGAAGAAGTCACAGGGCGTCAAAACCGGTGACCGTGGATACCGGCTAAGAAGTGCCAAGTCACCGGCTATTTCACGACCAATATAAATGCTCTGTAGGGTTTCACTCAGATATTGAGACACGTGGTGACTCCAGTAAGATGGTGTGCGTCTTTTTAAAATGAAGTCACCCTCGTTCAGCCTCCGAAATAACCAGTTTTGTAATCAGTAGCCAGATACTGCTGACCGATAACCGCGTTTCCGTCAATGATGAAGAAACCGTGAACAGGTGAGTGGGGTATCGCACAAAACACATTTGGCTGAATCTCGTACTCGTGGGTAATGTGCGCATGTGGGCTCTGTAGGTCCCAAATGCGAACACTGTTTTTGTTTGCTTTCCCACTAAGGTGGAAAGCTGATTGATCACTGAACACGATGCGTTGTGCGGAAGTGTTATCATCGTTAGTATCATTCTGAAGCTCGACTGAAAATGCAACACGTTGCATTTGTCGTCACGACATACAGCCTGTGACAGCTGTAACTTGTACGGCTACATAACCAATCGACGTCTCCAAACAAGCCAAATTGTTGTTGTAGGCAATTTTAGCTCCCGACTGGCAGGATGAATTTATTTTATAGTACCTTTAAGTCAAGGCTACGGTCGAAATCGGTTCGAATTCTTGCGATATATTCATCGGAAACCCAAGGGCGGCCAGGACTCTGCCATACTCAATCTGTGTCTACAAATGATCGATACCATACCCGGCGTTCCATCCATTAGAAGGATCAGTTTGGTACCTCAACATGAGTCATATTTGCCCTGTAATCGAGAAATTACACTCGCAAACTCGAGAATACAGAATGATTTTCCGAGCGAGGTGGCGCAGTGGTTAGCACATCGGACTCGCATTCGCGAGGACGACGGTTCAAATCCGCGTCAGCCCATCCTGATTTAGGTTTTCCGTGATTACCCTAAGTCGCGTCAGGGAAATGCTGGGATGGTTCCTTTGAGAGGGAAAAGCCGACTTCCTTCCCCATCCTTCCCTAATCCGAGCTTGTGCTCCGTCTCTAATGACTTCGTTGTCGAAGGGACTTTAAACATAGATCTCCTCCTCCACAAAATGATTTCTGCTGCGGACTAGCCATATTGCAACATCTGACAGTAACTAAGTCAACAGCAAAACACGTGTTTTCGTTTTGAAATACCCTGTAAATCATAATTTTTTCACGAAATTCATCTATTTTTGGCAACCGCTAAATTGTAACATTAATTAGTAACTTGCTCTGAAATGATTAAATCAAAACCACTATTATTATTCCATCACACACAAAAATTTACAATAATATTCCTGTGCTATTAATAATTTTGTCAGGGTATCTTCCTGAGTGTTAGTTCCTACTTCCAGACAAACGTAACATTGGCAGGTGGGCTTTTATTCAGGCACGTCAGTGCATTTCATTATCAGACAGTGTATGGCTGGTGTAGTGGTACTGATCAACTTGTGCCAACACGCTGAGCACATTAGGTTGCAGCATATCTGGACACTGGGAGCTGTTTGTTTCTGCCTTTTCTGGACTGGGCTGGACCAGGTGGGTAACTGCTACGACTCTGATTGTCATTACTTATTCACAAAACAAAGTCCTGAGAAACTTTTCGGGAGCTGTTGGACTGTTTCACAGCAGACATAGCAGCAAAGTATCCTACATTAGGAATGTATCGAACTCTCTTGCCTCACCTGGCGCTCTGCAAAATGTACCCTGGATTTGCTCTGATTGTCTCGACCCAGTCTTTGGTTTATCAATCAAATTACACTTTAATAAAAAAACAAATAAATAAAAAAAACAGCGCACCAGGAAGGAATTATCCGAACTGGACGGAAATCGGTAGATGAAATCTACATGTGCAGGCAAACAAATAACTACAGTTTCAGGAAAATTAGATGATTTGTTCAAGAGAAAGAGTTTCACAAATGGAGCAAGTCAGTAATACGTTGGTCCATCTCTGGCCTTTATGAAAGCAGTTATTTGGCTTGACATTGATTCACAGAGTTGTTGGATGTGCCCCTTAGGGATGTCGTGCCAAATTCTGTCCAGTTGGTGCGTTAGATGGTCAAAACCCTGAGATGGCTGAGGGCCCTGTCCATAATGCTCCAAACATTCTCAATTGGGAGAGATCCAGCCAACCTGCTGGCCAAGGTAGGATTTAACAAGCACGAAGAAGAGCAGCAGAAACTCTCGTCGCGTGAGGGCGAGCATTATCTTGCCTAAATGTAAGCCCAGGATGGCTTCCCATGAAGGGCTACGAAACGGGGCATAATTACAACAAGTTAAAGCACGTAATAATAATTACAAACAAACTTCTTTGTGTCCAAATTTTATGAAAGCTTAATAAAATGTTTTTAAAACCCCTATTGCCTACTGCGCACCATGAAAGCTGGAACGCCCACTAGTGGGCGTTAGACACCAGATTGACCACCACTGGTCCAGACTGTACAGAGACGAGTACGAGCCGTAAAGCTGGCTGAAGTTCACTGCCCCATACAGAGGATGCTATCGCCACCATCGTGAGAAACGAACTATAAATAAATGGGCCTGGTGAGAAGTAATTTAGTAATGGCCACTAATTGTGTAGTTATAGTTCAGAACTGTGCTTAGTGTTGCTGGGAATATAACATTCTGAATTGACTTTTTGAACTACTGACTTTCCATTTCTCAAAGCCTTGAAAATTACTGATTCAAATCTTGAGTCGGGAATAAGACCAGATCAGCTAGGGTATGGCTTGACGTCATCTTACAGAGAACAGATTCGTGAAGAATTCAAGTAAGTGAACATTACAATTATCTTCAATTGTAATAATAGTCTTTCACTGGATCAGTTAATGTCACTGTTATGTCTTGTTGCTGGAGCCGTAAATATTCTCAGTAGTTCTTCTTTCAAGTAGCATTTTATCGGTAAATTCAGTAAGAACTTTCATTACGTTTATCATTCATTAATATGTGTGGACTCGGCTTCTTCCATGAAGTCGGCAGTCGTCCTTCGGCTTTAGTGTTTCGTAAACTGCGTCTAGAGCTTGGGACGATCAGGAGGAATGGCTGTAGGCTACAGAATTTTAGTTAGCTGCGATCGAAGGCGCAGCGGGGACAGGCTTGAAAGGGAAGTGAGGTCAGGCGGGCCTGCTTGTTGCCAGCAGCGAGTTCGTTTCGTACGGTTTCAAACCTCGGAATGGGAAAAGAGAAGGGCCAGACGACTATTTAGAGTGCGCCTTTCAGGGGTCAGAGTATTTTACTGTGAACAAACAGATGTATGAATCATGATCTATAATGGAATAGAGAATAATAGGAATTCCAATAGCTTAATATCGCTGCAACCCGCTGTTGAAAAGAGAGAAAACGGTTTTGTGACCACTATCGTTTGATGCAATAGAGGTCACAAGTCAAAGTCAAACGTTTTGGGGTGTTACCTTTTTTCCAATTATAATGACACTCAGGGCGGCTTGCCTGGTGTGTCCTTTTCTGCAAGTTTCTTTCTTTCCAGTCTTCACATTTGCCCATCTGTTAACAGCAGGAAAGCTTTTGTTCTGAGAGGACATGAAGTGGATTTTTTTCCTTAAACTTTTAAAGTAACTTAGTGTAAATACTGTGCAGAGAGAGGACTACTGTATAAGTTATAGCTTGCCTTCCTGTATCCAAAAGCAGTGACAGCGATGGCGACCACTGGGCAGCCGCGAGCAGAGCCTCTAGCAGGAGCTCCACGTCAGAGACGGGGGGTGGCAGAGGCGGGTGCAGCCCAGTGGCAGTCGGGGGCAGGGGGCGGCCAGAGACGTTTGTCGGCAGCCAGCTAAGCAGCAGGGGGCCCCGTGGGAAGAGCTCGGCCGCCAGCAGCGCCTGCACCCAGCTGGACAGGCCGGCGTTCCAGGCTGCTGCCATGGACAGCAAGCTGACAGTCGCCAGTGCCTGCAGCCGCCACCTGCCACAGAGGCACACATCACCCTGATTTATTTGCGTGTGAAGCTGTGCAAGTAGTTCACAAGTACAACACTGAACATCTACGAGGACGCATTGAGGTAAATCCCGAACTCTGAGGAGAGACCCTGCTCGAGTCACCATTTCTTATAGCCACTGAAATCGTACATTTATTCTATGTATAATAGCAAAAATTCATATTTACGTCTTCCTTGGAACATTGTTGAGAGCTTCTAAATGCAGTAGTTGTATGTAAGAGGGACATTCAATACGTAATGCAACAAATTTTTTCCCGGCCAGTTTCCTTTGGAAAAAATGAGGAACTCGTTTTGGGACTTCATGGAATATTCCCGCTTCAGTGCCTATAGCTTCATGAAGTTCCGATAGGCGCCGGCGCTGTACGTAGTTTTCAAAATGGCATCTGTTACGGAGGTGCTTTCCAAGCAGGGAGCTGTCATTGAGTTTCTTTTGGCGGAAAACCAGAGCATCGCAGATATTCATAGGCGCTTGCAGAACATCTACGGACACCAGGCAGTGGACAAAAGCACTGTGAGTCGCTCTGAAAGGCGTTGTCATCACTGCAACAGTTTCGCACAAACCTGTCCAATCTCCTACGTGCTGGCCTGTCACACACAGCTGTGACTCCTGCAATGTTGGAACGTGCGGACACTCGCATTAGAGGTGATCGACGCATCACAGACACCTCGCTGCACAACTGGATGTCTCTATTGGTAGTGCGCACACACTCGTCCACCAGTTGGGGTTCTCAACGGGGTTTGCACACTGGGTTCTATATCTGCATCTACGTCATTCTCCGCAAGTAACCTAGTGGTATGTGGTGGAGGATACTATTAGTACCTCTAACTGAGCCTCCAACCCTGTTCCACTAGCGAATTGCGTGTGGGAAGAATGACTGTCGGTAAGCTTTTGTATTGGCTCTAATTTATCGAATTTTTTCCTCACGCTCATTACGCAAGACTTATGTGGACGGGGGAAGTAATATGCTGTCCGACTCTTCCGGGAAAGTGCTCTCTCGAATTTTCAGTAGTAAATCTCTCCGTGATGCTCAACGCCTCTCTTGCAACGTCTGCCAATGGGTATTGCGTGGGCATCTCTGTAACGCTCTCGTGACAGTTAAACGATCTCATGACGAAACGCACCGCTATTCGTTGGATCTTCTTTATCTCTTCTATCAGTCCCACCTGGTTGGATCCCAAATAGATGAACAATATTCAAGAATCGGTCGAACAAGCGCCTTGTAAGCCACTTCCTTCGTGGATGAGTTAGAATTTCCTTAAGATTCTTCCTATTAATCTGAGTCTGGCTTCTGCTCTTCCCACTAATTGTTTTTTGTTGTCATTCCACTTAAGGTGGATAGTTAATCGCCGGCCGCTGTGGTAGAGCCGCTCTAGGAGCTTCAGTCCGGAATGGCGCTGCTGCTACGGTCGCAGGTTCGAATCCTGCCTCGGTCATGGATGTGTGTGATGTTCTTAGGTTAGTTAGGTTTAAGTAGTTCTCAGTGTAGGGGACTGATGGCCTCCGATGTTGAGTCCCATAGTGCTTAGAGCCATCTGAACCATTTTTGATAGTTACTCCTCGCCGCCTAATGGAAGGCCATAAAGAGCTTCCATCTCTTTGACCCGATGAACGGTGCACTTCTCGGGAATCAGTACGTGGACGATGGAGGAGGTTATTAATGCAACAAGTCGTGGGCTCCGACAACGATCAGTAGAGTGGAACCATACGGACATACAGGCCCTCCCAGTGAGGTGGCATAACGCCATAGCGTTGAACGGAGATTCTGTTGAGAAATAGGGTTTTTCAGCGAAAAGTGCGGGAAATAATATGGTGTTCCGGAATCCTGAATAAAACCAAACTGCTTTCAGAAAAAAAAATGTATTGCATTACTTATTAAACACCCCTCGTAGCTTCGTGAAAACGGAGAAAAGTGAATTTCGTCTAAAGTTCACATGGTTCAAATGGCTCTGAGCACTATGGGACATATCATCTGAGGTCACCAGTCCCCTAGAACCTAGAACTACTTAAACCTAACTAACCTAAGGACGACACACACATCCCTGCCCGAGGCGGGATTCGAACCTGCGGCCGTAGCGGTCGCGCGGTTCCAGACAGAAGCGCCTAGAACCGCTCGGCCACTTCGGCCGGCTCGTGTGAAGCAAATCATTACTTTTTTGCCTAGTAAGCCATGAAGGAAACCAAAGAAGAGCTGAGAAATTACTATGAGGGCTCTACTCAGTCACATGACCTGGTTCATAGGGGTTTACAGAATTACGATGTGCCCTAGGAGCACGGTAGACGACGAACGCACACGACACATGGTTAAAATCACAACAAAAAAAGTGGTGAACGAAGTCCGTGATATTGTGATGGAATACGACCGAGAGAAAATCCGCGAGGTACCCAACACTGTAAAAATCTCATATGTTCGAACGTTTGTGATTGGAAAGGTGTCATCATCTCTCCAGTGTTCACAGCTGAGAAATCAGAATCGTGTGACCGTTTCACGGGGATGTTTGAACATGGTCAAGCGTAATGCAAAGAGTTTGGCGCCCTTATATCACGGTAAATAGTAGGGATAAAAGATGGAATGAAAGACTAATTGCAATTAGTACAGAAACCAGATTGCAGTTATAAGAGTTGAAAGGCATGAGGGGGAAACAGTGGTTGAGAATGGAGTGAGACAAGGAAGCTCCCTATCCCCGATGTTATTCATTTTGTACACTGACCAAGCACTAGAGGACACCATGGAGAAATGTATAGACGGAATTAAAGTTCTGGGAGAAGATATAAAAAAAAGTATGAGCTTTCCCTGTGGTATTGCAATTCTGTCACAGACGCCAAAGGAATTGGAAGAACAATGGAAAGGATTGACAGTGTATTGAAAGTTCGCCACAAGTGCCTTCTGAAGAAGATAATTTTATAAATATCGAAATCTAGGTCAAGCAGCCTGTTAAATCTGTGTCACGCAACTGGTTCACCGACGTTTTCGTCCTTTCCTACAGTAGTTGACGACTTTTGCTATTTTTGCTGTGAAATCATTGCTCAAGTAGAGAGACTATAAAATTCAGACTGGTAGTAGCAAGAAAAGCAGTGCTAAAAAGAGGAATTTGTTAACATACAAATTTAAGTGTTAGGAAGTCTTTTCTCAAGGTATTTGTCTGGAGTGTAGCGTTGTACAGAAGTGAAAGGTGGATGGTGAGCAGTTCGGAGGAGAAGAGAACAGAAGTTTTTGAAATGTGGTGCAACATAAGAACATAGTTGATTAGATGGTAGATAGAGTAGCTAATAAGGAGATACTGAATCGAATCTTGGCAAAAAGAAATTTACGTCACAACTTGACCAAGAGAAGGGATTGGTTGATAGGAGACAGCCTGAAAGTAGCTAGGCTGTTCCATTTCTGGCAGACTCTGGATTGTTGCCAGATTTCTGATGACGCACTACCGGCACATTTCCATCCTCCAAACCCCTCTGACATAGGCCAGTTGGCCTATGTACAGAATAGTTGGAAATTCAAAAACTGGTTCGAAATTAAAAAATAGCCCAGTTGTCCTATGGGGTATTCCTCTGCATCTATGATGTCATTACGGATGTAGGACTATCGTCGTAAGTAGGAATTGGTAGGAAATTCTAGATGGTAGGTGGACGTGTTGGCGGAAGTAGATTATTTGTGTAGAATCCAAGATGGCCTCTAGGATTTTCCCCCCTGACCTCAGTCACGTGAAACAAAGAATTTTTGTTTCCCCTGCAGGTCCTAGCCTGCCTGCCTAACAAAGGCACCTCTGAGCCTATGAATATGCAAACATATTGTAATCCTACGGGTATTAACCTCTCTGGTGACCTTATTTAACAATATTTCTGCAAATTGTTATTATTCACTTCAACATACATGGTT